>NC_077227.1:409868710-410509008 GCF_027887165.1 Monodelphis domestica
ACAGTTCGTGTGAAATACTAGGAAAGAGAGGACCACTAGGTGTTGGGGGGGGGGGGAGAGAGACAGAGACAGACAAAGAAAGAAAGAAAGAAAGAAAGAAAGAAGAAAGAAAGAAAGAAAGAAAGAAAGAAAGAAAGAAAGAAAGAAAGAAAGAAAGAAGAAAGAAAGAAAGAAAAGAAAGAAAGAAAGAAAGAAAGAAAGAAAGAAAGAAAGAAAGAAAGAAAGAAAGAAGAAGAAAGAAGAAGAAGAAGAAGAAAGAAGAAAGGAAGAAAGGAAGAAGGAAGGAAGGAAGGAGAGAGAGAAGAAAGAAAGAAAGAAAGAAAGAAAGAAAGAAAGAAAGAAAGAAAGAAAGAAAGAAAGAAAGAAGAAAGAAAGAAAGAAAGAAAGAAAGAAAGAAAGAAAGAAAGAAAGAAAGAAGAGAGAGAGAGAGAAAGAGAGAGAGAGAGAGAAGAAAAGAGAGAGAGAGAAAGAAAGAAAGAAAGAAAGAAAGAAAGAAAGAAAGAAGAAAGAAAGAAAGAAAGAAAGAAAGAAAGAAAGAAAAGAAAGAAAGAAAGAAAAAGAAAGAAAGAGAAAGAAAGAAGAAAGAGAGAGAAAGAAAGAGAGAAAGAGAGAGAGAAAGAAAGAGAGAGAAAAAGAGAGAGAAAGAGAGAGAGAAAGAAGGAAAGAAGGAAGGAAAGGAAGGAAGGAAGGAAGGAAGAAGGAAGGAAGAAGGAAGGAAGGAAGGAAGGAAGGAAGGAAGGAAGGAAGGAAGGAAGGAAGGAAGGAAGGAAGGAAGGAAGGAAGGAAGGAAGGAAGGAAGGAAGGAAGGAATTCAAGGAAAGGGACTACCTATCTGACACCCTACCTAAAATTGAGACTAGGGGAAACACAGATTTACCTTTTCACCTCCCAGTTCCAGACAATGAAAGTGAGGGGAGAAATAAGCAAGGAATCATACTCTCCAACCCGGGCTAACAAATTCCTTTCTTCAAAAGTTTACAACTCCCAGCCAACTTTAGGCTAACCTCAGCTCCACAGTCCAGTTCGTTGTTCATCTCCAGCTTTCTTCTCTCTGGGCAGTCTCAATCACAGCAGGGTTCTCTGCTCCCTGCCAATCAGGCAGGAAATCTCTCTCTACTGTGGAACAACAATATTATGATACTCAGCTATCTCTGCCCAAATGACCCCCAGGAAAACATCCGCCTCTAGGGGAAAGGGCAAAAGGGGAAAAGGCAGACCTCTGTGTCCATGAACAAAATCTCACTAAGTACCCACATCCTAGCCTTGAGGACTCATCTTCCTGAGTTCAAATCTAGTCTCAGACATTTTACCTATGTGACCCTGGGAAAGTCACTTAACTCTATTTGCCTCAGTTTCCTCATCTGGAAAATAGACTTGAGAAAGAAATGGCAAACTACTCCTTTACTAAGAATTTACCAAGGATCTTAACAATAATAATGTTAAGAAGAAACAACACTGAAATCTGCAGGAACTGTGGTGAAAACCACATATGATTCCTTTTTTTACCAAGGATATCTACCAAGAAATACCCAAATGGTATAACAAAGAGGTGGACACATACTGAACAGCAACAAAGTATGTCACTTATTTGAAACCCAGTTTTTTTGTGATCATCAAGATCTCCATTTTATTCCTTTATTCTTTATTCCTTTTTATTTCAAAATAATTTTTGTTACATCAAAATACCCAGTTAACTCCTTCCCTCCTCTCCCCTATTGTAGAAGGCATCGTTTGATTAAAAAAAAAGACAGAAGTATATATAAATCTATTTATTGCTTATTTCTATTTATCAGTCTTTTCTCTGCAGGTGGACTTGCACAAGTCATTCTTCAAACTATTTCTGATGCTGTATATAATGTTCTCTTGGTTCTGTTCATCTCACTCTTCATAATTTCATGTCGGTCTTTCCATGTTTTTTTTTTCAAAATTGACCTGCTCCACTTTTTTGGTAGTGTATCATTGTCACATGCCACAACTTGTTCAGCCATTCCCCAATTGATGGGCATCCTTCAATTTCAAGTTCTTTACCTTTACAAAGAGAGTTACTAAAAATATTTTAGAGCATATAGGTTCTTTTCTATTTCTCTGATCACCATGGGAAATAAACCTAATAGTGGTATTGCTAGATCAAAAGGTACACACAGTTTTATAACTCTTTGAGCTTAATTTCAGATTGCTCTCCAAAATGGTTGGATTAGTTCACAGTTCCACCAACAGTGTATTTGTGTCTCTAATTTTCCACATCTTCTCCAACCTTTAAACTTTTTAAATTAAATTTTATTTTTTAAATTAACAAATCAAGTTTTCTTTCCCTCCCACTCTACCATTCCACTGGAAAAGAAAAAACAAAAATTCTAGTAGCAAATAAGCATAGTATCACAAAACAAATTGCCTCTTTGGCTATTTAAAAAAAGTCTCATTCTGAACCTCAAATGCATCACTTCTCTGTCAGGAGGTGGGCAGCAGGAATCATAATTTGTTGTCTGGAATCATGTATGGTCTCCACTGATCAGAGTTCCTACAGCTTTTAATGTTGTTTGTTCTTAATATTATTATCATATAAATATTCTCCAAGTTCTACTCATTTCATTCTTGATAATTTTGTAAACATTTTCAAAATTATTCATTTTCTTTTTTCTCTTCTTTTCTAAAACTTTTATCTTCTGTTTTAGTTATCAATTCTAAGACAGAAGAGAAGCAAGGACTAACTAGGTGATCAGGGTTAAATGATTAGCCCAGGGTCACATAGCTAAGAAGTATCTGAGACCAAATTTGAACCCAACGCCTCCCAACTCTAGGCCTGGTGTTCTACCCACTGTGCTACCTCGCTGCTCCTAAAATTGTTCATTTTCACCACATTGATGTTGTTAAAACATTTTCCCCTGTTTCATTTCACTGTGCATCAGTTCATAGAAAGCTTTGCGCATCTCTTTAAAATTATCAGTTTTGAAACATGTGTTTAGGACTTCTGGATAAACATGCGGCAGTCTAGATGCAGGGCTCTTCCTCTCCTCAACACCTACTCATATAGGCTAACTCAAAAAGGCAAAAAAACCCAAATTCATATGAACAAAGGAACTCTACCGTAGGGTTCATAATTGAAGATTCATGGGATCTTGGCATTTCCACACCATAAGTGGGTGAAAAAGCTTCCACCAAAACACGAGCTGATCCACCCTCCCCCACCCCACCTATGGAGCCAGAGTCAGAGCCAGCATGCACTAGAATCAGTGAGTAAACAAGGGGCACCTCTAGATCCTTGGCAGCTGACTAAGACCATCAAAGACCTACCCCTGAGAGCAGCTAAACCTGAAACCCGAGCAGGCTGAAGAGCTCAGACCATGGGCACCGGCAGGAAGATAGCACAGAGAAGGGCAGCAAACAGCAGAAGGTGCAGAGATTCCAGAGATGGCCTTAGGCAAAATACTTGCTCCTTAGTTCCATACACAGAGAGCCTGCCTTTCTCACTCAGATTTCTGACTGGAAAAGGAAGGAAAAAACAACCATAGTGATAGTAAACAGTTCCCAGGATAAACTTCCCAACACCAAGAAAAACAAGAAGAAGGCATTGAACCTGGATAATTTTTATGGAGGAAAAACCCAGACTACAGAGGAAATTGCAGAATAGGAAATCCAAATAAATGCACCAAAACCTTCCCCCCCAAAATGGAAATTGGCCACAAGCTCTTGAAAATTTAAATTGGATCTTACCAAAAAGATGGAAGCCTTCTGGCAAGAAAAGTGGGAAATAGTTGAAAAAGAAAATAACAGTTTAAAGAACAAGAACTCCCAATTGGAGAAATAACTGGAAGCCACAAAAAGCAGGATAGAGCAAACCAAAATGAAAATCAAAAGATTATAGCAGAAAATCAAAAGATTATAACAGAAAACCAGGCCTTAAAGACCAGAATTGGGCAATTGGAAGTCAATTATCTTGCAAAACAGCAAGAATTAATAAAGCCAAGTCAAAAGACTGACAAAATAGAAGAAAACATAAAATATCTCACTGACAAGATGACAGATCAGGAAAACAAAGCAAGGAGAGGCAATTTGAGAATCATTGGTCTACCTGAAAACCGAGAAATAAACAGAAATCTTGACATCATGCTACAAGAAATTATCCAAGAAAACTACCCTGATGTTCTTGAACAAGGGGGGAAAATAGACATTGAAATAGTTCATAGAACACCTTCTACACTAAATCCTCAAAAGACCACTCCCAGGAATGTAATTGCCAAATTCAAGAGCTTCCAAGCTAAGGAAAAAATTTTACAAGAAGCCAAAAAGAGACAATTCAGATACCAAGGAGTACCAATCAGGATAACACAAGATCTGGCAGCTTACACACTAAAGGACTGCAAGGCTAGGAATATGATATTCAGAAAGGCAAGAGAATTGGGTCTTCAACCAAGGATCACCTATCCACCAAAACTGACCATATACTTCCAGGGGAAAGTATGGGTATTCAACAAAATAAAAGATTTCCAAGTATTTGTAAAGAAACCAAGTGGAAAGTTTTATTTCCAAACACAAAAATCAAGAGAAACAGAAAAAGGTAAATAGGAGAGGGGAAAGGGGGAAAGGTGTTTTTTATTTAAACTTTCTTCTTTAAGGGCTTCAATAAGATCAAATTGTTTATATCAATATATGGGGGAAATGTTATTTGTAACTCAAAAATTATATTCATTATTATAGTAATAAGAAGAATCATTCACAGAAACAGATTGGGATAATAAGTGGTATAAGATGATATGCAAAAAAAGAAAAAGGGAGGGGGGAATCAAAGATGGCACCAAGAGAAACTTGAAGAAACAAGATAACTAGGATAATCTATACCACACAAAGAGGCACATGGTAAGGGGAGGGGAAGAATACTATTATAAGAAGGAGAAGAAGAGAGTGCTAATAGTTAATACCTAAACCTTACTCTCAGTGAAACCAGTTCTAAGAGGGAAGAACATCTAGATCCATTGAAGTATTGAATTCTATCTTACCCTACAGGGAAAGTGAGAAAGGAAAAGTAAGGGGAGAAGGGAGGGAATAGAAAAATGGAGGGAAAGAGAGGGGGGAGGGAACTTAACAGACCCTAAAAAAATAAGAAGGGAACAAAAAGGGAGGGGGAAGGAAGGGAAGCATATTATGGGTGGGGTTTAGGAGGACTGGTTAAAAGCAAACCACTGGTTTAAAGGATATAGCAAAAGAAGAAAGGACAGAACTAGGAGAGGATATCAAAATGCTAGGGAATAGACAAGTGGCAATCATAACTTTGAATGTGAATGGGATGAACTCATCCATAAAACAAAAACAAATAGCAGAGTGGATTAGAAATAAAAATCCTACCATATGTTGTCTACAAGAAAAATACATGAGGCAGGTAGACACTCACAAGGTTAGAATTAATGATAGGAGTAAAATCTATTGGTCCTCAACAGATAGAAAGAAGGCAGGAGTTGAAATCATGATATCTGACAAAGTTAAAGTAAAAATAGATCTGATTAAAAGGGATAGGGAAGTTAAGTACATCCTGATAAAAGGGAGGATAGACAATGAGGAAATATCAGTAATCAACATGTATGCACCAAATGGTATAGCATCCAAATTTCTAATGGAGAAACTAGTGGAAGGGAAGGTGGAAATAGATAGTAAAACAATACTAGTGGGAGACCTGAACCTACCACTATCAAATCTAGATAAATTAAATAAATAAATAAATAAATAAATAAATAAAATGAGGTAAGAGATGTGAATTAAATCTTAGAAAATTGGAGTTAATATATATGGAGAAAAATAAATAGAGACAAAAAGGAATACACCTTCTTTTCAGCAGCACATGGTACATTCACAAAGATTGACTTTGTACTAGGGCATAAAAACATGGCAAACAAATGCAGAAAAGCAGAAATAATAAATGAAACCTTTTCAGATCATAATGTAATAAAAATAATAATTAGTAAGGGCACATGGAGAGGCAAATCAAAAATTAATTGGAAATTAAATAATATGATTTTACAAAATCGGTTAAAGAACAAATCATAGAAACAATAATTTAATTAAAGAAAATGACAATGATGAGACATCCTTTCAAAATCTATGGGATGCAGTCAAAGCAGAACTAAAGGGGAAATTTATATCCTTGAGTTCATATATTAACAAATTAGAGAGGACAGAGGTCAATGAATTGGACATATAAGTCAAAAAACTTGAAAGCAAACAAATTAAAAATTCCCAGATGAAAACTAAATTAGAGATCCTAAAAATTAAGGGAGAAATAAATAAAATTGAAAGTGAAAGAAGTATTGAATTAATAAACAAGACTAGAAGCTTGTATTTTGAAAAAAATAAATAAAAAAGACAAAATACCTGTCAATCTAATTTTTAAAAAAGGAAAAAAGAAAACCAAATTAACAGTATCATAGATGAAAAGGGAAACCTCACCTCTAATGAAGAGGAAATTAAGGCAATCATTAAAATTTATTTTGCCCAATTATATGGCAACAAATATGGCAATCCAGGTGATATTGGTGAATATTTACAAAAATATAATTTGCCTAGATTAACAGAGGAAGAAATAGAATTATTAAATAATCCCCTATCAGGAAAAAAAATTGAACAGGTCATCAAAGAACTCCCCAAGAAGAAATCCCCAGGGCCTGATGGGTTCACAAGTGAATTCTATCAAACATTCAAAGAACAACTAATCCTGATACTATACAAACTATTTGACATAATAAGCAAAGAAGGAGTTCTACCAAATTCCTTTTATGACACAAATATGGTACTGATTCCAAATCCAGGCATGTCAAAAACATAGAAAGAAAACTACAGACCAATCTCCTTCATGTACATAGATGCAAAAATCTTAAATAGAATACTAGGAAAAAGACTCCAGCAAGTGATCACGAGGGTTAGTCAGTATGATCAGGTAGGATTTATACCAGGAATGCAAGGCTGATTCAATATTAGAAAAACCATCTACATAATTGATCATATAAACAAGCAAACCAACAAAAATCACATGATTATCTCAATAGAGGCAGAAAAAGCCTTTGAAAAATACAACACCCATTCCCATTGAAAACACTAGAAAGTATAGGAATAGAAGGGTCTTTTCTAAAAAATAATAAACAGTATATATCTAAAACCATCAACCAACATCATCTGTAATGGGGATAAACTAGATGCTTTCCCAATGAGATCAGGAGTGAAACAAGGATGCCCATTATCACCTCTATTATTTAACATTGTACTAGAAACACTAGCAGTGGCAATTAGAGAAGAAAAAGAAATTGAAGGTATTAAAATTGGCAATGGGGAGACAAAGCTATCACACTTTGTGGATATGATGGTCTGCTTAAAGAATCTTAGAGAATCAACTAAAAAGCTAGTGGAAATAATCAACAACTTTAGCAAAGTTGCAGGATACAAAATAAACCCACATAAGTCATCAGCGTTTCTACATACTTCCAATTCATCCCAGCAGGAAGAGTTAGAAAGAGAAATTCCCTTTAAAATCACCCTAGACAATATGAAATACTTAGGAATCTGTCTGTGAAGACAAACACAGGAACAATATGAACACAACTACAAAAAACTTTCCACACAATTAAAACTAGATCTAAACAATTGGAAAAACATCAACTGCTCATGGGTAGAATGAGCTAACATAATAAAAATGACAATCCTACCCAAACTTACTTACTTATTTATTGCCATACCCATCGAACTACCAAAAAACTTTTTTACTAAATTAGAGAAAACCATAACAAAGTTCATTTGGAAGAACAAAAGACCAAGGATATCCAGGGAAATAATGAAAAAAAATGCAAAGGAAGGGGATCTTGCAGTACCAGATCTCAAACTATATTATAAAGCAGTGGTCATCAAAACAATATGGTACTAGCTAAGAGACAGAGGGGAAAATCAGTGGAATAGACTTGGGGTAAGTGACCTCAGCAAGACAGTCTATGATAAGCCCAAAGATCCCAGCTTTTGGGACAAAAATCCACAATTTGATAAAAAAAACTGCTGGGAAAATTGGAAGGCAGTATGAGAGAGATTGGGGTTGGATCAACATCTCACACCCTACACCAAGATAAACTCAGAATGGGTGAATGACCTGAATATAAAGGAGGAAACTATAAGTAAATTAGGTGAACACAGAATAGTATACATGTCAGATCTTTAAGAAAGGAAAGATTCTAAGACCAAGCAAGAGTTAGAAAAAGTCACAAAATGTAAAATAATTTTGATTACATTAAATTAAAAAGGTTTTGTACAGACAAAACCAATGTAACCAAAATTAGAAGGGAAGCAACAAATTGGGAAAAAATCCTCATAACAAAAACCTCTGACAAAGGCCTAATTACTCAAATTTACAAAGAGCTAAATCAATTGTACAAAAAAATCAAGCCATTCTCCAACTGATAAATGGACAAGGGACATGAATAGGCAATTTTCAGTTAAAAAAAATCAAAACTATTAATAAACACATGAAAAAAGTGTTCTAAATCTCTTAAATCAGAGAGATGCAAATCCGAACAACTCTGAGGTATCACCTCACACCTAGTAGATTGGCTAACATGACATCGAAGGAAAATAATGAATTCTAGAGGGGATGTGGCAAAGTTGGGACATTAATACACTGCAGGTGGAGTTGTGAATTGATCCAACCATTTTGTATGGCAATTTGGAACTATGCCCAAAGGGTGCTTGTAAAAGACTGTCTGCCCTTTGATCCAGCCATAGCACTGCTGGGTTTGTACCCCAAAGAGATAATAAGGAAAAAGACCTATACAAGAATATTCATAGCTCAGCTCTTTGTGGTAGCAAAAAATTGGATAATGAGGGAGTGCCCTCCAATTGGGGAATGGCTGAACAAATTGTGATATCTGATGGTGATGGAATGCTATTGTGCTCAAAGTAATAATAAACTGGAGGAATTTCATGTGAACTGGAACAACCTCCAAGAACTGATGCAGAGTGAAAGAAGCAGAACCAGAACATTATACACAGAGCCTGATACACTGTGGTACAATCAAATGTAATGGTCTTCTTCATTAGTGACAATGCAGTGATCCTGAACAACTCTGAGGGATTTATGAGAAAGAACACTATTCACATTCAGAGGAAAAACTGTGGGAGTTAAAACACCAAAGAAAAAAAACTGCTTGATTACATGGGTCAAGGGGGATGTGACTGAGGATATAGACTTTAAATGATCATCCTAGTACAAACATCAACAACATGAAAATAGGTTCTAATCAAGGACACATGTAATACCCTGTGGAATTGCACATTGGCTATGAAGATGGGTGGAGAGGAGGAAGGGAAAGAATATGATTCTTGTAACCAAAGAATAATGTTCTAAATTGACAAAATAAAATTTAAATTTAAAACAAAAATAAAATAAAAATCATCAGTTTTTTTCATTTCTTACGGTGCAGAGAATATGCCCTAAAAGAGACTTTCCATTGTCCTCTGGTGTCACCAACATTCCTATTTACCTTCCTGAATTCTTCCTAACACTCTCTTATTTCCAATCTTAGAGAGAAGGTAGATCTTCCTTCCTATCCCCAGTTGTGACTCTTAGCCATTCTGGAGATTCTTGAGTAGTCATTCTCCTAGAAGTATGGTGGTGGTGATTGTCTTGTTCTCCCCCCACCCCCACCCCCTGGAATTTCTCTTCCTTATTTATTGATGCTAAAGAGTGTCTTTCCTACTTATTCATTAGGCGATTCTTGAAGAGGCAGTCCTGTAAAATGGACTTGGAATTAGAAGGACCTGGGTTCAAATCCTGCCCCACACATTTAGGCATTTGACTCTACGCAAGTCACTTAATCTTTTCAACCTCAGTTTCCTCCTCTTTAAAACGGGGGTCTCACAGAATTGTGGCCAGGACCAGAGGAGAACATGCAAGGATAAAACTTTGCAAACTTTCAGGTGCTATTCAAATGCTATTATTATTATTATTATTAATTTTTCTTTAAAATGTTTGCTGAAATGGACTTTTTCCCTTTTCTCTCTTTGATTTATTTCATTTATCATTGTTTTACTCAGGACAGGGAATCTGGGATTGCCATAACCATTTATTCTCTCATCTTGCTGAAAATCCACCATTGATACTATTCCACTCCCTGTAGTGACTAATCCTGACCTTTTCTCTCTGCCACTTTCCATGACCGATTCCCCAGGCCTCTCCTCCTCCATTCTAGTCTCTGAATAAATGGCCTTTTTCCTTATTAACTTGCATGCCCTTTATCTTGTCCCCTACTGTCTTTTCCTGGAGGAGCTTGCTTCATCAGGCCTGGGATCCATTGGGGTCATAGATTTCAAACTCAAAAACCTTAGAGACCATGAAGACCAACAACCTCATTTAACAAATGAAGAAACTGGGGCAGCTAGGTGGCACAGTAGATAGAGCACCAGGCCTGGAGTCTAGAGGACCTGGGTTCAAATTTGACACTTTCTAGTTGTGGGATGACCTTGGGCAAGTCACTTAAACCCAGTTGTCATTCTTCTGTCTTAGAACTGATACTAAGATAGAAGATGAGGATTTTAAAAAACAAGGAAACTGAGGTATAAAAGGGTTAAGGGACTTGCCCAGAGACTCCTATCTAGGAAATATCTGAAGCAGGAATTGAACTCAGGATTTTCTGATTCTAATACCAGCTCTCCATTCACCATACTATGTAATCCATCATTCTCTTTCTCTCAACTTCAATTTTTCCCAATCTAGTGTCTCTTTTCCTGGGCTACAAACATGCCCAGATCTCTGCCATCCTAAGAAAGAAATCTTAGATCTAGTCCCTCTCCTGCCTTTTATTTACTGTTGTCAGATCCTCTTACTCTTCATTAAATAGAGAAACTAAAGTGTCTTGCTGCTTGGCAACCCATCCTGGCTCTAGCTTATCTCTTGAGGATCTTGTTCTGAAGTGTAGTGATTTCATTAGTATGGGAAACTCCCAGGTGAAGAAATTTCCTAGACTAATGCAGATTAGCACCTTCTCTGCAATTTCTAGTTTTAGAAAGTTGCCTAGAATACTGAGAGGTGGAGATCTGTCTAGAGACCTGAGAGGTAAAGTAATGTAGTTAGGTTATACAGCCAGTATAAACCAGAAACAGGACTTGAATTCAGGTCCTCTTGGTTTCGAGGCCAGCTTTGTAGTCACTTACACTCATTGCATCTCAGTCATATTCTACAGAATGCTGGAGGGCAATTTGGAACTATGCCCAAAGGGTGCTAAAAGACTATCTGCCCTTTGATCTAGCCATAGCACTGCCGGCTTTGTACCCCAAAGAGATAATAAGGAAAAAGACATGTACAAGAATATTCATAGCTGCACTCTTTGTGGTGGCAAAAAATTGGAAAATGAGAAGGTATCCATTAATTGGGAAATGGCTGAACAAATTGTGGTATATGTTGGTGATGGAATACTATTGTGCTCAAAGGAATAATAAAGTGGAGGAATTCCATGGGGACTGGAACAAACTCCAGGAAGTGATGCAGAGTGAGAGGAGCAGAACCAGGAAAACATTATACACAGAGACTGATACACTGTGGTACAATCAAATGTAATGGACTTCTCCATTAGTGGCAATGCAGTGATCCTGAACAATTTGGAGAAACCTAAGAGAAAAACCACTATCCACATTCAGAGGAAACACTGTGAGAGTAGAAACACCGAAGAAAAACAACTGCTTGAATACATGGGTTGAGGGGATATGGTTGGGGATGTAGACTCTAAATGAACATCCTAGTGCAAACGTGAACAACATGGAAATAGGTTCTGATCAAGGACATAAGTAATACCTAATGAAATTTCATGTCGGCTGTGGGAAGAGTGGGTGGAGGGGAGGGAGGGAAATAATGTGATTACTGTAACCAAGGAATAATGTTCTAAGTTAACTAAATAAATCTATTCAAATGGGAAAAAAATATTCTACCGAATGACTCTTCAGCCCCAAAAGATTGCCTTCTCTTTCCCTCCCCACCTCAGGGAAAGCTCTTCAATTCCTCCCCCATTCTGACCCATTTTCCTTCTCACAATCCCCTAGAGCCCAAGTCCCTAGAGTCCTGGGAGTTCAATTGCTTATGAGCAGGAAATAGATCCAATAATTCTTTGCCTGGATTTCTTCTACAAGAGAGACTAAGAAGGAGTGCCCAAAATCAGTAGGAAAACCAAGAGAGCCCAGCTAAAGGGTGCCATAAAAGCCAGGAGGAAAGAGTATTTGGAATTGGGGTATGGCCAGAAGTTTCCAAGGCTGCAGAGGTCAGAGGATAGCAAGGCCATAGCTAGCTGCATGACCCTGGCCAAGTCATTTAACCCTCATTGCCTAGCCCTTACCACTCTTCTGCCTTGGAACTGATACATAGTGTTGATTCTAAGATGGATGGTAAGGGTTTAGGAAAAAAAACTACTAGCCATTCTGTTTCTACAAAATGGGAAATGAGAGATTAATGAGAGATACCATTAATCAAACTCTCCTGTAGCTTCTTCATCCATCTCCAACCTTCTAAGCATGGGTTATATCTGGGGATCTTTGCTTTTTTTTTCCCCCTGATACTCCTTCCCTAAATTATTCCATCCTCTGCCATTGGTACAATTATTAGCTGTACCAAGATGAATCCCAGATCTATATATCCAGGCCTAATCTCTCCCCTGAGTGCCACTACCCCATTGCCATTTCCCCTTGGATGTCTCAAGAGTATCTTAAACTTGGTGTTTGCAAAATGGACTTCATCATCCTTCCCCCAAAAGCCAGCTTCCCTTTGAGCTTCCCTGTTTCTGCTAAGGGTTTTCCCAGCCTCCCATCACCCAGGTTCACAGCTTCAGAGGCATCCTTGCCTCCTGTTTCTTTCATTTCTCTTCTTCCCAAACATTTTGCTTTTAAAATCTTGTCATTTTCCTCCACATTCTTTCTTTCTTAGCTCATGACCCTCACTCTAGTTCAGGCCCATGTCAGACCTGGACTGGTGGAATAACCTCCTAATTATTGTCTTTGCTTCTAGGCTTTTGCTCAATCCATAAACATTTATTAAGTTCCTACTGTGAGCCAGGCATTGTGCTAAGTTCTGAGGACACAAAAAGAGGGAAAAGATAGTTCTTGCCCTCAAGGAGCTTACACTCTATGGGAGGAGACAACAAGTAAAGACATATCTACAAAGCAAACTATCTACAGGATAATATGATAAGAAATAATGAACAGAGGAAGGCACTGCAATTAAGAGGGGCAGGGGACGGCTTCTTGTAGAAGGTAGGGGTGTAGCTGGGACTTAAAGGAAACCAGAGAGGCCAGTTGAAGCAGAGGAAGAAGAACATTCCAGACCTGGGGGAATGGCCAGAAAGAATGAGCCCTTTCTTTCTCCAATCCATTCCTCCACACAGCCTGCACAAAGAATTTTCTTCTAAAAATATTTATTTTATTAAGCATTTATAATCTGCATTCCCCCCCCCCCCCGGTCCCCATCTTGAGAAAAAAAAAAAGAAAGAAGGTTGGGAGGAAGAGAAGAGGGAAAGAAGGGAGGAGGGAAAGGAGGAGAGAAAAAAGGAAAAGCCTTTCATCATAAATATACATAATTTAGCAAAACAAATTCCCATATTAGCATGACCAGAAATAGATGTGTAACACACACACACACACACACACACACACACACACACACACACGTACATTTTCAGTTCTCATCCTCTCTCTGGTAGAAAACAAGTGGCCTGTTTTCCTCTTCAGTCTCCTGGACATCAAGTTATCCAAATCATCTTCCCAAGTTTCTCAGATGACCCTTAAGGCCCAGCTCAGGTGCTACCTTCTCCATAAAGCCTCCCCTGATCCAGGGAATCAGTCCTAGGGCTTCTCTCCTCCCTAAGTCACCTCATATTTATTTCCAGTACTGAAGTTATAATCTCTGGAAATGGAAACTCCTTTAGGGAAGACATCATTTTGTCTTGGTCATTGGAGCTTAGCACAGTGCTTGGCAAATACAGTCACACTAATGCCCTTCTACACTTGACCGAGCCTGCTGCTGATATTCCAAGGGGCCTGTTCTGGCCATATAGGAACAGGACTGGGTTTTGGGCTGCCAGGTATGACCACTGCCCCTGATTCTGGCCTCAACACCACTGAGGAAGGATAAACTTCTTGCCCCAGACCTGCCTAAGTAGCCTAGTCCCTGCCAGCCCCAGATTCTCCACACCTGAGCCCAAACTTGGGATCCCTCTCTCTCTTGGCCACAAGAATCCTTGGGTTTTATAAGCATACTGTCCCAGGAAGGCCCCTTTGAGCTCATGGAAAACAACAACAGGTGTTGAAGTGGGGTCAATAAGGCCAGGTCTGTAATAGACAGTCACATACCTTAACATGGAGCCTTGAGCTAAAACCCAAGGACTGAATGAAATCCAGAAATGCACACAACCATATTGTGGGTACATGCTATGCATGCATGTAAATATACACACATGTAATATACATGCACTTGTATGCATATATGTTTTATTTGTGTTTATGTATACACACCAGGTCAAGAACACATGAATAATTAATATGTATTATAAAAATAACAATAGATAGAAAACTTGCCAATATATGTTCAAAACTGTTCAGATACTTTTTTTTTTTAACCCTTACCTTCTGCCTTGGAGTCAATACTGTGCATTGGCTCCAAGGCAGAAGAGTGATAAGGGCTGGGCAATGGGGGTAAAGTGACTTGCCCAGGGTCACACAGCTAGGAAGTGGCTGAGGTCAGATTTGAACCTAGGACCTCCCATCTCTAGGCGTGGTTCTCAATCCACTGAGCTACCCAGCTGCTCCCACAGATACTTTTGATAGATGTAATCAAAAGTATCTTCAGTGATGAAGTGAAGCTCAAATGTGAACTTCCATTCAGGGCCAGGCACAAGGATGCTAAAGAGGACCTTATTATAAAAAATAAAATATTTATTGAAATATATATAAGGATAACAAGGATTTCTAACTCTAAGAGATTCTAAATCCACCCAAATAAAGTTCCTGGTTCTGCAAGGAAACACTTCTCCTGTGTTTCACAGGCTACACTAATCCTCCCTGGTCTAACTAACCCAAATTTATACTATTTAAATAAAACTACCACTATTATCCTTATAATTCTTAACTTTGCCTTCACATTATAAAATAGTAAAGGTTAGCTGATTGAGTCTCAACAAGAATCAAGTTAGGACTCTGAGCCTGAACAGACTAAGTCCAAACCAAAGACCAGATCTTTCTTTGGTCTTCTCAGAGCTAAATCAATCTATAAAAACTACAATAGTTGCTAGTGTTTCCCAAGTTGGGAAAGGATAACACTGAGATCCTTCAGGTCTTTCCCTCAGACAGAGAGGCAAAGATGTTACTTCCTCCAGCCCTCAGAGAGAGTCTCCAAGAGTGTCTCTGCCAACTGCCAGAGAGAGTAACTAATACAGAAAACCAGTTATAACTGTCAACATATAAAATTAACACGCTCTCTCAGCTATGCTTCAAACTCCAATTCTTTCTCAAGCCAGCTTCTCTACTTCTTATCTCTAAACTAATAAAACAATACTTATTTTCTTATATCATCCTTATAGTATACAATCAGTTTACCTAGGCACACACATGTGCATATAGGTGAACACCTCCCACACCCCAATGTGTACATTGAACCCCTGCACACACATGGCATCTATGTCTAAGGAAAGTGATCGTCTGGACTTGGAATCTGAAGGCTTGGGCTTAGATCCATGCATTGCTGAGGACTTGTCATTTTTCTCTGAAATTTCTATTCTTCATCTGTAAAATGGGTTGATTTTTTGCATGCCCTCTCACACAGAGCTGCTTTGAGGAAAGCCCTTTGTAAACTTCATGTTATGGTTATTCCTCCAACATCCTATGAATACTGGAGGGTCAGAGCTAGAAAATCGTCCCTCCTTCATTGATAGAGGAGAAAACTGAGACTCAAAGAAATTAATGCAGGGGCATGCTGAAGTCAATTCTAACCTGGAGAGCTGGTTGTTAAAAAAATTTTTTTTAAACTCTACTATACTAGGCTTCCACTTTAAGAGTTCTAGGTCATACAGGTAATAGAGATGGGCTTGTACTTCTATACATTGGAAATAGGCAAACACCACAAGTCTCTGCTTGCTTAATTGTTTTGTTGATTGTCTAGATTTAAGAAAATGAAGGAGGAAATGTGAATAAAACTGATTCAACTTTCAAGAGTATAATATATATGGATATATATATATATATATATATATAATTTTTTTTTTTGGAGAGCCAGTTGTTAAACACTTACCAGCATACTGGAGTTGGAGCCTATTTGCTCCAACAAGCCCCACCTGCTCAGGATAGTTACCTCCATGGAGAGTCTGGCACCTTTGTCCATTCAAAGACACAAATGGACACATAAACATACGGTGCCCTCTACATACGTGAGTGGCAATGGGGTACAGAGGAAAGAATAGTGAACTGAGATTCAGAAGATGGATTTGAGTGTCAACTCTGCCACTAACTCCCCCTGGAACTTGGATAATCCCTTCCCTCTTGGGGAAATAAGGAGATCTCTGAGGCCCCTGTCAGCTCTAACATTCGGTGCTCTAAAACCATCCTGGGATCACTGACCTTTCCTCATGCTTCTTGGGAGGGTGGGAGGTGGGAGCCCAGGGCCCCTCTATTCCCTCCATTCCTCTTCTGAAGTCTTGGGGCCAAAAAAAGGTTAACAGCCAGGAAGAAGGGGAAAGACTTCCTGGGAAGGGGGGTTAAGGAGGAGTGGGGGGTACAAACAAGGGCAGCCTCCAGATAATGGGGAGGCCAAGATATTGCGTAAAGCAGCGGATGTCAGAGGAAGGAGAGCCAGAAATGGAAAGTTCGGCTCCTGGTCTCCCTCAGGCCTCCTGCTTGGTCTCCATCCAGGAGGGCCCAGAAATACTGAGAAAGGAGGCTATTCTGTCTTTTCCCACCTGCAACCCCCCCATTCAGAGGAGAGCTCACAGGGGGTTACCCAAGGGTTCAGTCACCAACCTCCTGCATCAGGATCATCTGGCTAGTCAGGCCCTGAACATCCCAAGTTTCTTCTTCATCTGTGCCTGCCCTGGAATGGGCACAAGGAAGGATTTTGAAAGGAGATGATGGATGAAGTGAGGAGATACAGCTTCCCTTTGAAGACCAGAGGGGCACAGCAATGGGAAGGACCTTAAAGATTCTTTAGTTTATGTTGGAGTCAGATGGATGGGGATCAAAGCATACTATCTTTCACATCAGTGTGTTTATGGTATTATTGTGGGGTTTGGGGTTTGTATGAGTGTGCTCTTACAACAATGACCAATATGGAAATGGATTTTGCAAGATAATAAAAATAAAAATTTTTAAAAAGGTTATTTAATTTATTCTCCCTCTACACACACTCTTCAATTTACAGAAAAGAGAATTGAAGCTTGCAGAAGTTATATCTTGTTCCAGGTCATACAGGTAGTAGAGATGGACTTCATGTCTTTTTTTTTTTAATCCTTACCTTTCATCCCAGAATCAGTACTGTGTATTGTCCTAAGCAATAAGAGGGGTAAGGGCTGGGCAATGGGGGTTAAGTGACTTGCTCAGGGTCACACAATTAGGAAGTGTCAGAGGTCACATTTGAACCCAGCACCTCCCATCTTTAGGCCTGGCTCACTGTCCACTCAGTCACCTAGATGCCCTTGGCTTCATGTCTTCTAGAACAGAAAGGGGCCTTAGAGATTCACCTGGTTCCCAGGAGCTCTCATGCCAGGGATGTACAGTGGAAAAGGACTGGCTTACATTTTCGGATGCCAATATGGCAATTTGTTTTGTTTTGTTTATGCCTTTTCCTTACAAGGTTTTGTATATGGAGTTTTAGGGGTTTTGCTCTTCCACAGGAGGGGAGAAAGGGAGTAGAAAAACAATCTCATTGGCAAGAGTACTGCCTCTGAAATCCAAAGATCCAGGATCCACCTAGGTATGTGACCCATGGGCAATTTACTTCACCTCCCTAGGCCTCTGTTTGTTCAGGTGCAAAATGGAGGTTGTGGGGCGGGGGCGGGGTGGGGAAAAGGTGAGTAGATGGCCTCTATGGTCCCAGATTTATGATCCTCTGTGGTTCTGGGATGGGCTGGTAGAGCTACATGGCCTCCAGGGCCTCCAATCCTATACTGCTCAGAGTCACTCCCTGGATCCTCTTCCTTCCCACATCCTAACCCCTCTGCAAGGTCCCCTGTAACCTGAGACCCACATTTCTTTTTTTTTAATTATTACTAATTTTATTTTTTCATATTTTTTGTAAGTGAATAATCCTTTTGAAAAAACAAACCCGAAAAAACAATTGAAAAATCGTGGCTTCCACAATTCTTTCTCTGGAGCGGGAGAGCGGATGCTTTAAGAAGGATTGGGGGCTACCGACTCAGGCTGAGGTTAGGACTAGGGCTCAGCCTGTGACGTAGGGTTGGGATTCGGTCTGGGGACAAGGAAAGAACTAGGCTCGCTCAGCCTGACCTCAAACCCAGCAGCACCTGCTCAAACCACCCGGAGACCGACAAAGCCAAAGATCCCCTGAGGAGATGGTGAGGGTTGCGCCACAGGAACTTCCTTCCACTTCCCAAGTTGTCAAGGCAACGCGATCCCTTAGGATGTGAGCGAGGGGAGGTCCGTATGACGGGAAGGGTGAAGGAAAGGGGGGCTACCCCCGGGAACAAAGTCACTCTGGGAAGCCAAGAGGGCAGCTCCTTGCGTAAGCCCTTCTGATGCAACCAGCGGGAGGACCATTCCTCTGTCCTAGGGCCTTTCTGAGAAAGGGAAACCGGGCAGTAGGATCCACCCTCTTCCCTCCGCCCAACCCTCAGAGCCCTGCCAGGTATTGGTGGGGCAGAGGCTGAGAAGGAAGGATCATGGGATCACAGGTTCCAGGACAAAAGGTACCTGCATTTCCTAGGATTCTTATGGGTCTGTAAGGCTCTGCCCTCTGAGTACCTGAGAGTCCACTTCTTTTTTCTTCTTTTATCATTAAAAAAAAAAATCCAACTTCTTACTAAGTATTGATTCCAAGGTTGAAGAGTGGTGAATTAGTCATTTGGGGTTGTCACACAGCTAAAAATACAATTTATTTTTATTTCTTCGATTAATAAGTATTTGTTTTCTCTCCTTTGAATTGAAAAGAAAAATAAATTTTTTGTAACACATATTTGTATTCAAGCAAAATTAATTCCCCATAGGTCACGTCCAAAAAAGTATGTCTCATGAGTCCATTGCCTGTCTGGGGGTGGATGCCCCTTCTTGACTTAGCTTGAAACACAGTAGATCTCCACTATGTGGAATTGGATACCAGCTTGTCATAACCTGCCCCTTCTACCTTTCTATTCTTTTTATACTTCACATCCTTCTATGTACTTTTTTTAAAAAAAAAAACCTTTCCTTCTGTCTTGGAATTGATACTGAGTATTGGTTCCAAGACAGAAGAGAAATAAGGGCAAGGCAATGGGGGTTGCCCAGGGTCACATAACTAAGGAATATCTGAGGCCGGATTTGAACCCAGGAATTCCCATCTCCAGGCCTGGCTCCCTATTCACTGAGTCACCTAGTCACTGCCTCCATACACTCTTCAATTCAGTGACACTGGCCTGCCAGCTGTACCTCAAACTAGATACTCCGTCTCCTGACTGGGCATTTTCATGGACTGTTTTCCATGTCTAGAATACTCTCCTGCCTCACTTCCACCTCCAGTGTTTCCCTGGCTTTCTTCAAGTCCTAATTAAAATTCCATTTTCAGGAAGCCTTTTTCCCACCTCGACCTCCTTTCATTCCAGTCCCTTCTCTCTAGATTATCTCCAGTTTATCCCATCTATCACTTAATTGTACGTAGTAGTTTCTATGTTGTCTCCCTGGTTAAATTGAGCTCCTCTGAGGGCATGGAACTTCTCTTTTTATCCTCAGTAGTTGCACAGAACCTGCTATGTAGGAGGAGCTTAATGAATGCTTACCTATTGATGGATTATGTGACCATGGGCAGGAGACCTCTTAAACCCTTGCTTGGCTCCTCCATCTTTAAAATGGATATAAGGTTTGTTGTGAAAAAAAAGAATTTTGTAAACTGTAAACCATAACACATTAGCTCCAGGTTAGACATTAGAGTGATGTAGAAAACACATTGCTGGTGTCCAGAAATCTAAAATTCATGGGCTCACTGGTGAAGAGAGGAAGAGGATCTCAGAAGCTATCTCTTTTCAAAGTCCTTATTTAACAGAGAAGAAAACCAAAGACTGAGGTTAACTGACTTGCCCAGGACCTTTGTTCTTGTTTAGTCATTTTCAGTTGTGTCCAAATCTTTGTTTTGGGGGGAGGTTTCTCATCCCAGCAAAGATACTGGAGTGGCTTGCTATTTCCTTCTCCAGTTCATTTTAAAGATGAGGAAACTGAGGCAGAGATTAAGTGACTTGCCCAGGCTCACACAGCTAGAAAGTGTCTGAGGGCAAATTTGAACTCAGACCTTTCTGACTCCAGATCCAACACTCTCTTCATTGTGCCAGCTAGCTGCTCCTTGTCCAAGTTCACACAAGTAGCAAACAGCAGAGGTAGAAGTAACTCAAGAAACAGTGCTCTTTTCACTAGACTAAACTGGCTTTTTCCCATTCTCAGCTCTCCTCTTACCCTTCCCACACCCCAGCGCCCACCCTGACAGCTGTCTAGTTCCCCCTCCAGATACTTTTTGGCTCTCTTAGTCTGAATGCCAAGAAGTCAAGTCCCTGCAAAAGGGCAAGGGACATGAATAGGCAGTTTTCAGATAAAGAAATAAAAACTATCAATAAGCACAAGAAAAAGTGTTCTAAATCTCTCATAATTAGAGAAATGCACATCAAAACAACGCTGATATACCACCTCACACCTAACAGACTGGCCAATATAACAGTCGTAAAGGAAATTAATGAATGCTGGAGGGGATGTGGTAAAGTTTAGACATTAATGCATTGCTGGTAGAGTTGTGAATTGATCCAACCATTCTGGAGGGCAATTTGAAATTATGCCCAAAGGGCTTTAAAAGACTGTCTGACCTTTGATCCAGCCATACCACTATTGGGTTTGTACCCCAAAGAGAAATAAGAGGAAAAAGACATGTACAAGAATATTCATAGCTGCGCTCTTTGTGGTGGCCAAAAATTGGAAAATGAGGGGATGTCCTTCGATTGGGGAATGGCTGAACAAATTGTGGTATATGTTGGTGATGGAATACTATTGTGCTAAAAGGAATAATAAAGTGGAGGAATACCATGTGAACTGGAACAACCTCAATGAACTGATGCAGAGTGAAATGAGCAGAACCAGAAGAACATTATACAAAGAAAATCAAACAGTGTGGAACAATCCAATGTAATGGACTTTGCTATTAGTAGCAATGCAACAAGCCAGGACACTACTGAAGGACTTACAGGAAAGAATGCTAACCACAGTGAGAGAAAGAACTATGGGAGCAGAAATGCAAAAGCAAAACATATGACATCCCTTATCACACATGCATATATGGGGATGTGATTTGGGGTTTAGGCCTTTAAAAAAATCACTCTATAGCAAAAATGAATAATATGAAAAATAGGCATCAAGTGACATTTGTACAACCCAGTGGAATTGCTTGTTGGCTCTGGGAGGAGGGAGGGAAGAGGGGAGGGAAAGAAAATGAATCATGGAAACATGGAAAAACATTGAAAAATAAATAAATAAAGTGAAAAAAAAAGAAGTCAAGTCCCTGCATGCATCAATTCATGCTAAGCACCCTACTTTCTATCAATGCTAAAACTTTCCCTCCCTTTCCTCCTTTTCTTCCATTCCTCTTCTTCCTTCCTTCCTTCAGAAAGGAACGGCACCCAAGTCTGACTCTATTCTTCCCTTTCTCACCACTAGTGGATTTTCCAGAATCCTCTCTGGTATCTTATTTTGGAGAGGGGGGGTGGGGATTGATACATTGGAAAGAGAGCTGACTGGAGTCAGACGGCCTGGATGGAGTCAGGAAGATCTAAGGTCAAATGCCACTTTAGATGCTAAATGTGTGACTTTGGGTCTTGGTTTTCTCATCTTATGATGAATGGGTTGGATTAGATGACATCCAAGTCTATGATCTTAGGATGAACAAGATCTCCAAGTGATAACTCTCATTTCTTTTATTAATTTAAGATTTACAAAGTGCTTTTATCATAAAGAAAGGGAACATATACCAGGATCCTTACTCTCATTATAGAGAACAAAGCCAGGATCTGAACTAATGTCTTTCCTCAATTCCTGCACTGCACTGTCTATACATTGAACAATACAAGTCAGTAAAAAGTAGATTGTCATGGAGGTGAGCTAGGAATCTGGAGTCAAAAGATATGGCATTGAACTTCAGCTCAGATAATTTGCTAGCTGTGACTGCTTGCCCCAGAAGTCCTCAGCACCTTCTCTGAGCCCTGCAGAAAAGGCTTCCAGTTCCATCAGTAAACCTTCTTCCTCATGAGGGGAAGAAGTTGTTGTACCTAGGCAAAGAGATGAACTTGGAGTGAAAAGACCTACTGTTTTGTTTTGTTAAATAACCCCAACAACTAAGACAGAAGGGCAAAGGCTAGGCAAATGGGTTTAAGTGACTGGTTCAGGTTCACACAGATAGGAAGAGTCAAGTCAGATTTAAACCCAGGACCTCTCAACTGCAGGTACCAACCTGTCCAATGTGTCACCTAACTGTCCTGAGAAGACCTGCTATTAACTCTGAGTCTTGGCTCTGCCACTCCATGTGGTAACTTTGGCTGAATCACATCTTCCTTGAGTCCAAGTCTCTTCTATAAAGTAAAGGAGCTGGACTGAATAATCAGTGGAGTTCCTTTAAGCCCTAACATTCTATGATTCTGCAGATCTCATTCAAGGTTAGGTGGGGACCAGAGTTCTACTGTCCCAGGGAGCCTTTTATTTATTTTCCCTTTTAGAAAGCTGAAAAATGTGTATTGCTCTAAAATTTGGGGTCTGGGTCCTAGATACAAAATAGATTCGTTGAGCCCATAGTTCAGGTCTCTGAGATTCAGTTTCCTCATCTATAAAATGGTGAAAATAACCTTTGGTTGGGTGAGGTAACAGTGTGAGAGAGATCTGTAAAGTGTACAGTGCTGCCCCAATGGACTGATTATCAGCACTGTTATTATAACTGTTGTCATTCTTGTCTCCCACACAATTCCTCCCAGAGGAGTAGGCATGGAGGATTGCTGCTCTGCAAATATTTGTTGAAATGAATTATAAACCAAGATCCAGTAGAATGTAGCTCTTCGAAGGCAGGGGACAGACAGTTCGATTTTTGTCTTTGCAAGTCTAGCACTTAGCATAATGCCTGACCATTGTTGTTTGGTCATATCTGCCTCTTCATGGCTTCTTTTGTGGTTTTGCTGGCAAAGATACTAGAGTGGTTTGCCATTTCCTTCTTCAGCTCATTTTACAAATGAGGAAACTGAGACACAGAGGGTTAAGGGACTTGCCCAGAGTCATACAGCTAAGTGTCTGAGGCCAGATTTGAACTCAGGAAGATGAGTCTTTCTGACTTCAGCCTATCTACTGCACTATGTAGCTGCCCAAATAGAAGCTCCTAAATAAAGCCTTAATGAAATAGAATTCAAACTCTATGTGGATCTTAATGATGAAATAAACTTGTCAGGGAGACAGAAAACCTGAGTTTAGATCCAACTCTTATGATTCAGTGTGTAGTCTTGGGCAAATCCCTTCTCTCTAAGTCTCAGTTTCTTTTTCTATAAAATTTGTGGGTTGGCCTTGATGATCTCTAGGATCCAGATCCATGATTTCATTTCATATTCATTGTATGCCTTGGTGGTGAGGAATAATTATGGGCTGTTAGGGTTATTAAGTGAACAGAAGATTGGACTTCCTTCCCTTCTTTGCAGAGGAGGGGTGGACCAATGTATTGGTTAATTTTATTGAACTGCTTTTCTTTTATTCTTTGTCACAGAAAATGGATTCCCTGGCAAAGGAAGGAGGATGGGGCATATTAAGAAATAAAAATAAAACAACTTGTTGTAAAAACAAAATATATGAACTATATGAAAATTTTCAAAGAAAATTGGGGCAGAGGAGTGTCGAGAAGAGGCCTGGACTTGGAGTTAGGATGGACATGCATTGAGTCTCAACTTCAACACTTGGCAGTTTCCTACCCTAGAAATCATCAACTTGGGACCCAATACCTCACAAGGTTGTTGGAAAGAAGGAATCTGCTTTGTAAATCCTAAGGCCCCACAGAAAAGTGAGAATGATTAGAGCAGCCTCAGGACATTTTTAATAGAACCAACTTCTGTCCTGCCTGTTCTCAGCCCCTCAGAGTCATTCCCAGCAACCAGAAGAGGGCAAGCAAGAATCTCTCTCTCTCTCTCTCTCTCTCTCTCTCTCTCTCTCTCTCTCTCTCTCTCTCTCTCTCTCTTTCTCTCTCTCTTTCCCTCTTTCTCTTTCTTCCTGTCTCTTTCTGTGTCTCTTGCTCTCTGTCTCTGTTTCTTTTTTCTCTCCCTCTTTCTCTCTGTCCCTGTGGCTCTCACTTCTTTCTCTCTCCTCTCTATTCTCTCTCTTTGTCTGTCTCTTTTTCTCTGGCTCTGGCTCTCCCCTCTCTCTCACTTTCTTTCAGTATGTCTGTCTCTGTCTCTTTGTCTCTATCTTTCTCTCTGTCTCTATTTCTGTGGTTCTCACCTCTCCCCACCCCCTTTCCCTCTCCCTTTCTCTCTTTCTCTGACTCTCTCTCAGATGGGGGAAGGGGAAAAAAGGAAGGGGTAGAAGAAGAGGGAAAAGGAAGAGAGGGAAAGAAAGGGAAGAGGAGAGAGAGAAGAGGAGGAGGTCCTCACTGTCTCTTTCATAACTGAACTTTCTCCAAGGGAGCCCAAGACCCCTCTCCACTGAATATAACTTACTATAAAGGTTCACTGAGTAACAAGGGCCAAGCTGGGAAAGTTCAAAGGATTTCTTTAGGAAAATAGGGTGTTAGTGGTCATAAAATGAATGGGCTCCAGGAGCCTAGAAACAGCCCCAGGCAGCAGTAAGTGTCTGTGGCTAGGAATCGGAAGGCCCAGGTTCTAATCTAGATGTTTCCACTGAAACTGTATGACCATGGATCTTAGTTTCTTTCTCTGTAAAATGAAAGGGTTGGACTAAACCATCTCTAAGGCCCTTTCTGTCTCTGGCCTTCTATAAGACACAGCTGTTGTCCTCTAGAATAATAGAGTTTAAAGATGAGTCTGAAGAGGATATCTCATCAACTCCCCTAAGAAAAAAGTGACTAACTAAAGATCACAACTAAGTAATATAATACAGTTGCTTTACCTCCCTCAGCCTCAGTTTCCTTGTCTGAAAAATAGGGGATAAGGGGTGTATAGGACTGGACCAAATGACCTCTAGGATTTCTTTTGGTTAAGATATCTGGCCTCTAGGACCATAATTTTAGGATCAATTACCTCTTTCTCAGATAGAGAAGTCATTAGATGAGGTAAACTGAAAGGACTGGTGCTGGGCAAGAGAAGGAAACAGTCTGGGGGTTAGAAGTATCCTGGTATTGAACAAAGCAAGTTCATGGAGGTAAGAGGTGACAAAGAGAGAGCAAGGGTCATGAGTTTTCTGCCACTTTGCCCTGAGGCCTGACTTTCTGGGCCCCTTGCCCAGCACTAGCCCTGTCTGCCAGGGAAGCACTTTCTCTGGTTACAAGGATGTTGCATCAGGATGGCAGCTTACTGCTCTGTCATCTCTCCCTACTTTCCTGGCTTCTGGGTAGGGGCTAGGCTTGGCTTCCCTCCCCCTATAAGCCAATCCAAACAGTTCCACTATGCTTGGCATTTGGATTGCTGTGCTTCTGTACAAGCTCCAGCAGGCTATCCTAGGTTTTCTAAGCCCTCTTTCGGAATTCTAGAAGTTCAGAGGGTTAGAATTGTAAAAAAGTGTATGTCTCTCTCTCTCTCTATGATCAAAGACTAGAGGTCAAAACATAAGAATCTGTAGCCTTGAGTTTATGTTTTAGGCCTGACATTTATTTACCAACTATGTGAATGACCACTGAAATTGAACGTGAGGGAGCCCCAATCCCACCTCCAGTATGAATTCTCTCAACAACCCTGACAAATGGTTGTCATTCAGCCTCTGCTTGAAGACTTACACTAATGAGGAGCTCACTACCTACCAAAGCATCTCCTACCCACCTTTGGACAGCTCTGATTGATCTGAAGTTTTTGTTGTTGTTTTTAAGTATTGAGCTTAAATGGGCCATTCTGCAGCACTACTCTATTCCATTTTGGAGACAAGCAAAACAGGCCTAACATCACTTCTCATAGGATCAAAAGTTTAGATCTGGAAGGGATTCTGAGATCATCTAGTCTAACATCTTCATTTTACAGAGGAAGAAACTGAGTCCAGAGAGGCTTGATCACCTTTCTGAGGCCACACAGGCAGGAAGTAGGAGAGCCAGATGGAAAGTTGGGTCCTATCCCTCCTATCAGATGCACTTATCACATTAGGCTGCTTCTCTAACTCCTGCTAAGGCTCCACTTGGCCAGGCTAATATTACTTTCTCCTCATTTGTTCCTTCGATCGATCTTCCAATAGCCTGGTTAGTGTTGGCTAACACCTTTTTTTTTTACCACCCAGCTATCCCCTTGACTAACAGATCTTCACCTCTCCTCCCTGACCTTCCAAACCTTCCCTATTCTTTAAGGCCTCTTCTGGTTCCAGGCTCATTTTATCTGGAACAGATAAACATAATTGGCCTAGGATCCTGTAAAAGGCATAAGCCTTTCCTTGAATTAGACAGAAATTAAATGCTAGTTTTATATGAAATTCTGGGGGGAAAAAAATTTTAATGACATTGGCTCTGCCATCAAGGAGCTAACATTCCACTCCCCAACTAGATTTTGAAATCCCTGGAGTGAGGGATGTCGAATAGTCTTTTTCAGTGTCTTCCAGAGTCAAGAGCAGGGGTCCCCAAACTTTTTACACAGGGGCCAGTTCACTGTTCCTCAGACCACTGGAGGGCCGGACTATATAAAAAACTATAAACAAATCCCTATGCACACTGCACATATCTTATTTTAAAGTAAAAAAGCAAAATGGGAACAAATACAATATTTAAAATAAAGAACAAGTAAATTTAAATCAACAAACAGACAACATAATGGCCCCTATAATAGGGACCATTATGTTGTGCATCTGGGGGAGTATGAGGGTCATTGTACTACCATGTTTCCCCAAAAATAAGACACTGTCTTATATTAATTTGACCCAAAAAAACAGGGAGTGTCTTATAAAACACTCAGTGGCAGTGGTGGGCTTCTCACAGTAGAGTCCTACCGCTGATGTTACAGGCTCGATCACTGCTATCCAATGCCTGTATACAGTACTGGAGGCAGTGCTAGGCCTCTGACACTGTATACTGCTGTCTGGGATAGCGGAGGCTGCAGCGCTGGCTGCGATGGGCCTGTCACACCTTGCCCAGACCCATCACTGCCACTCCTATACACAGTGCGGAATCCCCTCCCCCAGATCACCGATCACCGTGCTGACATCTTCCATCATGCAGCCACATAATCCTTTGTGAGGTGCCTCATTCTCACAAGGTGCCACACAAAGGATTATGTCACCGGAAGCAGAACTGTACATGAGCAAAGCCAGGCTTTGCGGTGCAGCCACATACGGTGCTCTTCTCACTGACCACTGAAAGAAGTGCCCCTTCAGGGGGCCGCATGTGGCCCACAGGCCATAGTTTGGGGACCCCTGGTCAAGAGACTAGAGCTAGGCACACAAGTGAGGTCAGGAAATGTAGGCTTTTTGATCCGGGCCCAGATCTCTGGAATCCTGACCAGACTGACCGCCCTATTTTTCCCTTTGGAAAGCTCTCCAGTCAGATAGTCTTTTGGTGTTGCTAGAATACTGTTAAACCAAGTAGTCACTTAAAAAAAAAAATGCATTGTCTTTATAAACATTAGAAGGTTATGTTAGTGCCAAAGGCCAGAACCTCTCTCCAGAGAATATAATTTACTATAAAGGTGCAATTGTATCCCCACATCTCACCCCTCCAGTAGACTGGAAGCTCCTCAGAGCCAGGCACTGTATCATTTTTAAAAAATCTTAATATCCTCCATGCCACCTGCATGTGATAGGCACATAAGTGTTTGTTGACCAACTGGGTTCATCTTAATAACTCATTTCTCTAGCTCTCTAAGGTTTTCATGCCAGTTTAGTTACAACAAACCTCTCTGTGGGATTCCCATAACCCTCCGCTTTCCCAGAAGACATTTCTGTCTAGCTAAGAAGTTGGCCTTAGTCTGGATTGAGATGAGGTTAAGCTTGAGTAGTATATAACTTTCTAACTTCAATCCTGAGCCCCACTAAGCAGACTGTCCCCAGGAAACCCTGTCTGAACTCAGACTCCTGATGCTTCTCTCCCATGACCCAACACTTCTTCTTGGGCACTGGCTCCCAAAACCCCCCAAAAAGGATGTCTACAAAGCACAGGAGAGTGGAATGACTGACAATACCTGACCCTCAGGGGGCAAGAAAGAGACTGGAGGAATGAGTTGCTCTGAGAGGAGCCTTCTGTAGTCAAAGTAAAATCCCAGCACTTCAGGGCTTGGAGGAAACTAAGAAACCATCCTTCCAATCCTCTCATTATACAGTGGAGACAACTGAAACCAGGAGAGAAGGGAGCTTGCCCAAGAGTGCTTAATGACTGAGGTGGGACTAGATTATGAGGTTCTTAATTTAGGGTCCCTAAACTTAAAAAATGTTTTTTGATAGCTGCATTGCAATATAATTGGTTTCCTTTGTAATCCTGGAATTTTATTTTATGTACATATAAATATTACCCTGAGAGGGGTCCACAACTTCCAGAGGAATTCACGACTTCAAAATGGTTAAGAATCTCTGGAAGAGGGGGCAGCTAGGTGTCTCAATGAACTGAGAGCCAGGCCTTGAAATGGGAGGTCCTGGGTTCAAATATGACCTCAGACACTTCCTAGGTGTGTGACCCTGGACAAGTCACTTAATCCCCATTGCCTAACCCTTACTGCTCTTCCAATACACAGCACTAATTCTAAGGCAGAAGATAAGGGTTAAAAATAATAATAATCTCTGGAAGAGCCAAGACTTCTTGATTACTAGCTCAGGTTACTGTGGACTAGAAGTAGAGCTACCATAGGGTTTCTTAAAGCAACATGGAATGGCAAGAACACCTGATTTGGAAACATGAGACTTTGATCTGAATCCTGATTCTGCCATTAACTTGCTGAGTGAACTTGAGAAAATTATTTTCTCTTTCTGGGTCTCAGTTTCTTCATTTGTAAAGTCAGAGTTCTAGATTCCAAAGCTTCTCCTGGCTCTAAAGATCTACCAAAAAAAAAAATCTTTAAAAGACCAAAGAATCAGGAAGGTTTGGGTTCCTCTCTGGCATCTGGGTAGAAGGCATCTGAAGTATTTTGATCTCTTCTGGTGCCATATTTGACAGAAGGCATTCATAAACTTGAGGGTATGCAGAGGAAGGACATCAGGAGACCTCAAGATGGAATCAGAATGTTCTGCTTGGAGAAGAGTAGACTCAAGGGAGAAATGATTGGTGGACTTCTTCAAGTATCTAAAGTTTGTCCTTGTGGAAGAGAGTTTCAATTTGCTTTGCTTGGGTGAAATAGATGGAAAACTTGAAGACCCAGATTTTAGGCTTGAAGTAAGGAAAAACTTTAAAGTTATATCTATTCCAAAGGGGAATGGGCTGCTTCTAGAGGTAGCGAGTTCCCTCCTCACTAAAGGTCTTCAAGCAGAGTGGCCAGCTGACCAGGTTTGATATAGAGTTGCTGCTTGCTCATGATGAACTGGATTAGAAGACTGGTCCAACTTCGGAGGTTCTAGGATAGATACTGCGGCTGTGACAAACCCCAGGAGGAAGGATTTGAAGGAAGGTCCCCGACCATCCCATTCTTCTATTCTACCTGATCACTGCTCAAGATACTCTCATACCCCCAGCTTCTCCCTCCCAGCTGGAAGGGACCTCAGTCAATTCCCACAAGAGACAGAAGTGGAAGCCAAGGCTCTGAAATGGGAAGCAATTTTGCCAAGTTCTGACATCAGTACGGAGACTCCAACCCAAGTCTCTTGCCTCCTATCCCGGTGCACCTGCGGCCTCGAAAATCTTAGGAAAGATGAGAACTTCTGCTGGCCCTAAGTGTACTGGGGAGTGGGAGAGACGGGGCTCCCAGGATCCCAGATCCTTCCTCTCGGACTCTTAGGGGAGGCCGGGCTCTGGGATAGTGTGGCCGGGCACGAGGGGTCCAGAGGTCGCCCTCTCCCCCCATCCCCCAAGCCCCAGCGGATATGAACCCAGGGACCGAAGGGCGGGGCTCGGAAGATGTTGTAATCGGGAGGCGGGGCGGGCAGCGTCCGGCACCCTGGGGGCGGGGGGCCTGGAGCCGGCATTAGCTCAGCTTTACATCACCCTGGGCCGGTGGCTGAGCCCGACATCCGGGAGGAGACAGCAGCAGCAGAAGCAGTAGCAGCAGCAGCAGCAGCAGCAGCAGAGACACTTGTAGAGCCTGCAGTCCGGGATTCGACAGGGGCGCAGACATGCAGGGGCGCTGGGCTCTCTGAGCCCAGGCAAGGACCAGTCCAAGCCAGCCGGAGTTAAGCAAATGAGTGCCCTGACCTTGAAGGTAAGGTAGACCCTGGGTGGGGGAAACGGCTGTGGAGACTACGGGGATGGAGGTCCTGGGGGTCCCGAGTCCCTGGGTCGCATCTATTGGTCGGGCTATGTGCGGGATGGGAGAGAGTGGATTGGGCTGCCTGTCTGATGGGGCCGAGGCCGCGGAGTTGTGGGTCTTTGTCGTGTGTGTGTGTGTGTGTGTGTGTGTGTGTGTGTGTGTGTGTGTGTTAGGGGAGCAGCCTGAAGAAGTTGTGTAGTGGACAGTGACCGTCGATGGGGTGTTTCGAAACTATGGCGGTGGGGAGGAGCAATGTAGCAATGTCAAGTCCTTTGTTTGCGTTTGTTTGTGTTATGGGGGCAGGCCAGGGAGCGGCGGAAGGGAGGCTCTGTGTGTGTGTGTGTGTGTGTGTGTGTGTGTGTGTGTGTGTGTATGGGGGGACAGGCAAGGAAGTTGTAGCGGACAGGTTGAATTCTGGGAATGTCACCGGAGAGTCTGTATGAGTGTGTGTCCCCATGTGTCAGCGTTTGGATGACTGGGACCCGGGTGTGTCAGGGTCCTTGTGGAGTTGTGTCAGTGGGTGATGAAGCCTGGGATAGATGCTCTGACGCCAGAGGTATGTCATCATCCCTGTGACGAGTGTCAGCAGAAGTGTGGTGAGGTTATGTGTGCTTCCTGTGGAGGAAGGAGGCGAGGGGTGATTTGCATAGACTTAGATAGAGCTGTAAAGGACCCTTGGCTCACCTCATCCATTAAGGAAGCCGAGTTAAGCCTGGGCAGATGAAGTGACTTGGGGGACTTGGAACCCAGGTCCATATCCAGCAAACATCCCCCCACCGGACCATGAGCACTATTCCCTGTGCCTCAAATCAAGAATAACAATTTATATTCTCTAGTGTTCTATGGTTTACAAAGTCTTTTCATTGGGAATACAAAAACCTGAGAGGTAGCTAGCTCCTGCTAGGCTTTTGTCTCCATTATATAGATAAAGTAACTGAGGCACAGGGGGAACGTGACTTGCTTAAACTTAAGTAAATTTCAAGATCAGAGCTCTGGTCCTCTCAATCCAAATTAGTGTTTCTTTCCACTGCAATAGTCCATTCCCTCTCTCTTGAGGGGCTAAGTCTATTGTGTCCAACACTAACTTCCCAGCACCATATGAGTGGTTTAGCACAGGACCTTAGAAGATGCCCAAGGGGGGACCTTCTGAAGCCAATCCACCCATATGATGCCCACTGTCCTCACAGTTCCCAAGTTGTGGCTGGCCACTCCCACCCTTGGCATATGCCCCAAGGGCACATAGCTTCCGGTCTCAGTGAGAGCACTGGCTGCCAGTTGTCAAGGAGATATCATTTCCCCCTCCCTTCAGCCCCAGGGGAGGTTCTTGGGTATGTCTGTCTGGACTATGAACCTGGGGGATTGAATGTCTGTCCATCTATGGCATAGGTATGTTTTTGTCTTTCCAGAGTATCAGTCTCTGACCTAGCTTTCATGTTCATGCTTATTAAATATGTGAGGGGATTCTGTTTCTTTGTTTTTCTTTTTTTTTTTAACCCTTACCTTTTATCTTAAATTAATACTATGAATTGGTTCTAAGTCAAAAGAGTGGTAAGGGCTAGGCAATGGAGGTTGTGACTTACCCAGGGTCACACACGTAGGAAGTGTCTGAGGCCAGATTTAAACCCAGGACCTTCTGTCTCTAAGCCTGTCTTTCAATCCACTGAGCCACCCAGCTGCCCCCAAGGGGGTTCTGTTTCTGATTGGGTGTCTGTCTTTTTGTATGTTTAGGGTACCATAATTATCAGCATGAGCTACTTAAAAATCATTTAATTCAGTTCCCTTTTTTTATAGATGAAGAAACTATGATCTAGAGACTTTTAAGTGACTTACCAAAGATCACATAGGCATTTCTCTGGGGGGCATGTGTATGTTTTGAAAGTTTGAAAATGGAAGGAAGGAAATAAGCAGAAGTATTTATTAATTGCCTACTATGTGCTGTACACTGTGATAGGCATTTTACAAATACTATCTCACTTGCTCCTCACAACCACCCTGGGAGGTGGTTGCTATTTTATATTCAGTTGAGGAAACTAAAGTAGATGGCCGTTGAGTGACTTGCACAAGGTCATACAGCTAGAAAGAGTCTGAGGCTGAATTCGAACTCAAATCTTCCTTTCCTGACTACAGAGCTCTATCTACTGCACCACAGAGGTACCTATAGGAGAAAGGATAATTTAGCTGTGAGCTTGGAGTTCACTTACCAGAGTTAGGAGGGAAGAGAAAGGATGAATTTATATGTTGTGCTGTATGTTTGTTAATCCCCAGTGTTCAAAACTGGGTACCTGATGCTGACTTAGAGAAGGAAAGGGAAAGCCTGGTTAAGCGAATAGGAGAGAATGTCAAGAAAGATAGGATGGCTTCCTGGGAGACATCCTGGAGCAGAGAAAGAACAGAGCTCTTCCCAGGCAGTGAATTCACTCTGAACCCCAGTGGGAGGCCTGAAGGGTCTGTCTGGGAACATGAAAAGGGCTAGAAGTTCAGACACCTGGGTTTCAAGCCAGGCTCTACCCTAACTTGCTCTGTGACCTGGCTGACTCATTTCCCTTTTCTGGGTGTCACTGTCTCCATCTGTCAAATGGAGAATTTTATGTCTCATCTACCTCAGAGAACTGAGAATCCCGTGAGGCTGGGATGGTAACAATTAAAGATCAAGCTTCATCTTTGAAAAGTGCTGAAAAAGTTTCAGTGGAAAGAGCATTTGGAGACAAGAGGACCTACGTTTTTATTATCTCGTTGCTACTCACTTCCTGTGGATAGAGTGCCCGCCCTGAAGTCAGGAAGACTCATCTTCCCGAGTTCAAATCTGGCCTCAAACTCTTCCTAGCTGTGTGGCCCTGGGCAAGTCATTTAAACCTGTTTGCCTCAGTTTCCTCATCTGTAAGATGAGCTGGAGGAGGAAATGGCAAACCACTCCAGTATCTTTGCCAAGAAAACTCCAAATGAGATCACAGAGAGTGGAACACAACTGAAATAATCTAACTACAACATTAAGTGACCCTCATCTGCAAAATGAGAGAGTTGGACTTGGTGAGTGACCTCTGAGGTCCCTCAAAGTTCTACAGTTATGACCCAGCCCCAGAGAAGTTTAAATCAAAGTGTTCCCCACCCCACCCCACCCCACATAGATCCTCACTCAGCCAAGCCCCTGAGCATGCTGAGTTCTCACAGCTGCCCCTCTGCCTTTGCTTACAAGGTGCCTAGGAATCACACGTTTGGATCCCATCTTGACTGAGCAGTAAGCGCTAGGCAATGGGGGTTAAGTGACTTTCCCAGGGTCACACAGCCAGAAAGTGTCTGTGGACAGATTTGAACCCAGGATCTCTCATCTCCAGGCCTGGCATTCAATCTGGTCTCAGACACTTCCTAGCTATGTGGCCCAGAACAAGTCATTTAAACCTGCTTGGCTTAGTTTCCTCATCTGTAAAATGATGATCTAGCTGCCCTAAGGCCAAAAGATTTTAATTGATAAAAATGTGCAAGATCACCGAGGTAGTAAATAAAAGAACTGAGATTTGAATGCAGTTCATCTGACTCTAAATTCAGTGACCTCCTAGCTAATAGCCTGAGATTCCTCCAGGGCTCCCTAGGAAACCCTCATTTCCTGTATTCTTTTAAAGTCTCTTCACCTTCTTGCCTCTAGACGATCCTCACTCCAATGATACTCTCTATGGATTCTCCTTGGAGGAAAAAACAGCTGGAGTTTGATGATGATGATGATGGTGATGATGGTAACGATGATGACGACTCAGTTCCAGAGCAGCCCCCCCTGAAGCAATCCCATCGAGGCTCTCAGCTTTGCCCAGCACCCTGCCACCAGCCACTTCTCAAGTCCCCAGAGTCCACCTCTGATGCTCCTGCTGCCTTTTCCAGGCTGGGGCCCTACGTGCTCCTGGAGGCTCAGGAAGGTGGCAGGGCCTACTGGGCCGTGCACTGCCCCACAGACACAGAGTACATGTGTAAGGTATGAGTCGCTCTTCCCCCAACCCCTCAGCTTGCACCCTGACTCCTTCCCCATGGGGGAAGTGGGGAATGTCCTGTTGGAAAGGCCAGCTGGTAGGAGAGGATAGAGTATGGAGGTGGGTTAGTGGTGGCAGGAGCACCAAAGAGTCTGGTACCAGCTTCTAGGCTCTTTCCTTCTGGCCCTTAGGTTACCCTTGAGGTATGAGATGGAAGCTGGAGGAACCCGGAGAATTTCAGGAATGGCAGAAAGAGAGAGAGCCATCTCTGGACAATTCCATCTTCAGAGTCTAGAATCTGGCTCATCCCAGTGCAGAACAGTTAATGTTACTGGGTATCCTCTTAGAACATATCCTTAGAGGCTGCTGGTAGTTCAGTGGTCAGAGCTCTAGGCTTAGAGTCAGGGAGACTTAAGTTCAAATCTGACCTCAGACACTTTCTAGCTCTCTGATCCTTAACTGTTCATCTGCATCTGTTTCTTCAACTATAAAATGGGGATAAGAGCATCTACTTTGCACAGTTGTTGAGGATAAAATGGGCATTTAGCACAGTGCCTGGCACCTACTAGGCCTCATATAAATGCTTTTTCCCTTCCCTCCCAGTTAGAACATAGAGTATCAGAGCTCTAAGGGACCTTACACAGATCATAGATTCTTTGAGGGACCTCAGAGATCATCAAATCCAATCTGTAGCTTAATGGTAATCCTTTCTACAACAGTCTCAATAAGGGGTCATCTAGCTTCCATTTTGGAGACCTTAGACCCATGATGGTAAACCTATGGCACACATGCCAGAGGGGGCACTCAGAACCCTCTTTATGGGCATGCACACCACTATTCCAGCAGAGTTTGCCAGAGTCCATTACTAGAAAGCCAGAGGGGCATGGGGTTGGGTTACTCCCCTACCAGTTTCCATGGGCACCTGAGGACATTTCTCACATCACTCACTCCTCTAAAGGTTTGCCATCACTACCTTAGACTGTAGCCTATCTGAGCTTCCACAGACTTTAGAATGTAGAACATTAACATTTCCATGTCCAGTTTTCAGGGCTCACTAAGGTTGTAAGATTTAATGCCAGATAAGAGGGGATCTCAGAAATCATCTGGTCCAGGAATTCTTAACTTGGACTCCATGGACTTAAAAAAAAATTTGTTAGTGGTAATTCAATAGAATTAGTTTCCTTTGCAGCTCTAGGTGTTTCTATTTTATGGCTTTAAAAACATTCTTCATCAGACTGCTACAGGGTCCATAACACAAAATAGGTTAAGAACTTCTCCTTCCATACAACCTGCTCCTTTTACAAATTTAAAAACAAAGATTTAAAAGATTCTGAGCTTCCCTGCTTCTATTCTGCCATCTTGGCTCCAGAACCGGAAGTCTCCATAAGTCTAAAAGGCCTTTAGAGGTACTAGCTTGTGCCCACTAGGGGGCCCCCATAGTCTGACTAATGTCTTGTCCAATGTTATGCAGCCAGGGTTTGTCTGAATTGGAAGAGAACACTCCATTATGTGCTAGTTTGGGGATTATCTGCCCATTTTTAGATCAGGGTGTCAGATAGATTTTGGGAGGCTTGTAAATTTAGATGGGGAAAAGATGACATCTATTATGCACTAGCCTCTACCTGAACTCTAGCATTTCCTTCAAATACTATGAAAAAAAACCCCCACCATTATTTTGAGTAGGGATCCACATGCTTCACCAGCTTGCCCAAGGGGTCCATGATTTTTAGATCATCCTCCATTTGGGGTCATCCGAGCTCTTGCTTATTGACACATCAGACCCATTTCTGCAGCTGACTGCTAGTGTAACCTTGGACACACTGATCCGCTCCCGGCAGCAGTTTTCTTCCAGGTTAAAGTGTTTGGGATAAGGGACTGTCTAGGATCCTTCCAGCTCACCAGTCTGGGATTCTGTACGTTTCTTACCCCATCCCTGCCGGCTTCTGCTGAGCTGTGCTGGCCTCTGCTGGACAGCGTCAGAATTGCAGCTCGTGCATCCCTTTGTTTTCTAGGTCTATCCTGCGGCTTCCTATCAAGAGCTGCTGTCTCCCTACGCCCACCTCCCCCGCCACCCTCACGTGGCTCCCGTGGAGGAAGCGGTCCTGGGCCAGCAGCACATCTACGTCTTCTTTCCAAGGGCCCATGGAGACATGCACAGCTATGTGAGAGAGCGAAGGCAGGTGCCCGAGCGGGAGGCGGCCTTGCTCTTCCTTCAGATGGCCCAGGCTGTGGCCCATTGCCACCAGCACAACCTGGTCTTGCGGGACCTCAAGCTCCGAAAGTTTGTCTTTGTCAACCCTGAGAGGTGAGTGCCAGAAAGCAAGCCCGCTCTTCCTGTCAAGCAGCCTGGTGAAGTCGTGCAGACTCCTCATTGGTCAATCAATGGACCTACTGTGTGCCGGGCATGAAGCTATCCCTCCTGGCAAAGAGCTGGCACCAGGCTTATCTATATAGTTGTAAAGTTATAGTTATAGATAGGGTCCGAGGGCTAGCCACAGTCTCCTCCTAGTCTGTGACCTCTAGCCAGGAATCCTAGAACAACCCGAGATGTTGGCTCAGAATAAATGTTAGTAGGAATGAAGAGACCACGAACACAGACTATCAGGGCTAAAAGGAAACTTGGAGACCAGTCAGTCAGTCAACAAACACGGATTAAGTTCTTACTCTGTGCCAGGCACTGTGCCAAGCTGGGGGTGGGGGTGGGTACAAGAAAAGCAAAAACAGGGGCTCTGCCCTCAGAGCTTACCTTCTAATGAGGAAGACAGCATGTAAATATGTATAAGATACAAATGGGGTAGATGATGATTATTATTATTTACAAAGCACTTACTCTGTGCCAGGCACTGTGCCAAGTGCTTTCTAATTATTATCTCATTTGATCCTCACTACAACTGTGAGTATGTTCTACTGTTATCCCCATTTTACAGAAAAGGAAACTAAGGTGAATGGAGGTTAAATGACTTGCCCAAAGCTAGGGGGCTATCTGAGTCCAAATTTGAACTCATACATATCTTCCTGACTTCAGGTTCAGTACTCTATGTACTGCTCCACCCAACTACCCCAGAAATGGAAAATATGGAAGATGGAAAGATGGGAAGTAATTCTAAAGGAAAAACAACCTTTTCTTGATGATAATGGGAACTATGAATGACTCTTCTTCTCTTTCCCCTGGCCTAGGACAAAGCTGGCTCTGGAGAACCTGGAAGACTCCTGTCTGCTGTCAGGGCCAGACGACTCTCTGTGGGATAAACATGGCTGTCCAGCCTATGTGGGGCCTGAGATCCTCACCTCCCGAGACTCATACTCAGGCAAGGCAGCTGACGTGTGGAGCCTAGGGGTGGCCTTGTACACCATGCTGGCCGGCCGCTACCCCTTCCAGGACACGGCCCCTGCCTTGCTCTTTGGCAAGATCCGCAGAGGTGCATTTGCCCTCCCTGAGGGTCTCTCAGCCCGAGCCCGATGCCTTGTTCGCTGCCTGCTGCGGCGGGAACCCAGTGAGAGGCTCACCGCCCAGGGCATTTTGCTGCACCCCTGGTTTCAGGAAGGGGGAGACCTCTCTGTGGAGGCTAGCATACGGGGGGCAGAGCAGGTGGTGCCAGACAGCCAAGACCCTGGGGAGGAAGTGAGGCAAGAGACTGAGGAAGAGCTATATAGTTAGGCTAGGGGGGCATCTCCCCTGCCATTGACTGCCAGCAGCCCAAGCCTCAGGGAATCACTCCTCCTTCCTCTTTGAATCAAGCCAAATCCCACTTGGGTGCCTTAACGGTAGGAAAGAAGGGAGGCTGCAAACAGCTGGCACACTCAGGCACATCCTGGCCCACATGCACGGTGGTGGCCATATTGCCATGTAGGCATAGCCAGGGGTATAAAAAACTGTCATGCCCTTCCTTGTCTTGGCTACCAGGAGGCCCCCTTGAGACCCTTCCCCCCAGGACTGGGTTCTTAACCTGGGAAAGAAAGCTCTCTGGGAAGGCTGTTGGAAGGTGTGCTGCCAATAAGAAGGCAAAATCCTAATTTGTAGTAGGGAGACTGGAAAGCAGGGACTGCCCCTGGGCAGATGGAAGGTGTGGGGAGGGGACGAGGGAATCATCTCAGGTATTTAGAGCTCTGAAAGAGGGAATTCTAGGCCAAGGTAGCTGATGGAGGGTCAGAGACTCTCAGGCTTCAAGAGAGGCCCTCAGCTTACTGACTCTGGGAACTGGGTCTTCACTTCATGGTCCCCAAACACCAATTCTACATTCCTTCAAGCTGTGTGAGTCTGAGAACTAGGCCCTGTCTCCAGGGGCCTGCTCTCAGGCCTGGACACCTACTTCCTCAGATCCCCAGGGCCCTCCAGTTGACTCTATGGGTCAAGGACACAATATGCATCTATTTTTGTCTTTTGACTAATAAAGGCCATTTTTAAAATACTTTCATTTCTCCATATGGTTTATTTGGCCCACCTCACCTCATTTCACTTTTCCTGGCTTGAAAGCAGCTCCTGAGAGAAAGACTTATGTTTCCTCAATCTCAGTGAGGACTGGAGAGGCTAAGGTACTCTGGAATTTCCCCTTTATGCAGGAGAGGCCTTATGGCAGCCTCATGAATGTGAAAGAGAATTCTTTACTCTATTGTCTATCCTGAGGTAACACTAACTTAAGTACCTCACTAGATTGTGAAGACAGGATTAACTCCTTTGTCTACCTTTTCATTGAATCAACACAAGCTTGAACTAGGTGGAGGAGCTCACAAACCACTTAGTCAATTCACACCCTCAGAAACTCAATCCAGGATGAGTATTCACCTCTTCAGAGGTGAGAAGTCAATCCCACACACACTTCCCCCTGGACAGTGCTAGACAATTTGGAAACTGTGATTGGCCCCTGTGAAGAGGGGCAAGGACAAGAAGTCACCATAAAAGGAAGCCCCAAAATCTCTCAGAGGGAAATTGTCTTTGAGAAGATAGTCTGAAGAGATTGTCTTCTGGAGATAGTCTTCTGACTGGGGAGAGTCTTCGAGGGAGCTTCTCTGGAGACTACAGCTTAGCGTGGGGCTTGGAGCTCAGCTTCATCTTAGATTCTGACTCCTGGAGCACTTCGTTGAGTGAGTGAAAGGCTGACTCCTTTCCCAATTTCCTAAGAGAGTAACTTCCAACTTGGAGAAAGCCATATGGTTACTCACCACCAGCCTTCTTGGTTAAGAACTAATTAATCTATGCCTGGATTAAGCAGACCTGGAGTAAATATTTAGGTTGATAGGATAAGATAACCTCTCTAACCTCTTCACATTTCTCTACTTTATTGCTTCCTTCTCCATTTTGTAAATATTTGTAATTAAATTTCTGACTCGAGATATAATAAATATTGGTGACCACATAATTTCATAAAATTATTGCCCAACCATTAAATTTAACCCTTACATGAATAAGAGTGAAACTTCTGATCCAACCTGTGAGGTTTAACAATTCCATGGGTTGGGAGGCTTAGAAGAAGAGCTGGTACATTCTTTTCTGAGGGGACCTGCGAACTTCCTGAGAGGAGATTCCCTCTACCACTGTAGTTTGGCACCTCTCACCAGCAGCTAGGGGTCAGAGTGGAAGAAGCACCCTATCTGGAGTCAATAAGATCTTGGTTTGAATATGGCCTCAGTCACTTACTAGCTGTGTGACCCTGGGCAAGTCACTCTTCTGTTTGCTTCAGTTTCCTCATCTGGAAAATATGCTAGAGAAAGAAATGGCAAACCAATAATTTTTCTTTTTCTTTTTTTAAGCCCTTACCTTGTCTTGGTTCCATGATAGAAGAGCAGTAAGGGCTAGGCAATGGGGGTCAAATGACTTTCTATAGGCTTTTTTCCCCATCTTACATCTCTAGGCCTGGCTCTCAATCCACTGAGCTACCCAACTGCCCCAAACCAATGTTTTTTTGAAGAAAACCCTAAATGGGGTCACAGAGTCAGATAGGACCAAACAACAACCTTCTCTGTAGTTCATAGTCCTGTTGCCTGGGGGCACTAAGAGATTATGACTTGCCCAGAGTCACCTAGCCAGGATGTGGCAGGGACAGGAATTGAACCCAGGCCTTTATGACTCTGAAGCTAGTTCCTTTATCCATTCCACTTTCCTGTTTCCTAAATACAGTTCATTCCTGGCTTGTCTTAAGGACAATTTCATCATTCAAAAACTGAGGAAAGTCACAAAGGTAACCCCTATCCTGGTTCTAAATTCCAATCAAACCCAGAGGAGGTGGCTATTGAAGTAGAAGCCATGATTATCCTGGAGGAATGTGATGGCTCCCTGCTCTGAACAGACTAACACAGATTTGTTTCTATTTTTATTTTCAGATTCAAATTCTCTCTCCTCCACCCTTGATCAAGGCCAATAACATGATGCGTATCATGATTTCCACATTAGCCATAACATTAAGATTTCAAGGAGTTATGAGAAAGAATAGATGGCAGCCCATGACCTAGAGACTTTTAGGGCAAGTCAGCCTGGGAGGTATATGAAGTTGTCAAAAACTTAATTTTAAAGACACAAAAAGAGGGGAGCTGGATGGCTGAGTGGATTGTATGAATTTTAGATTTACTCCACCCTGCTTAGTCTTAGAATTCTAGCAACCAGGAATGTATATATCCCTACTTAAGGATTAAGTGTTGAGGAGGATTGCCTATGACTGATATGTTCTAGCAAGTGACAAATAAGAAACAATTGACAGACCCCCTGGGCTGTCCTAAGTCAGGCTTAAGCTACCATTGGTACATGTGAGACCAAGGAAGTGATACAAAGAACGATCTATATATTTCACGTCACTTCCTCTATCCAGGCTCTCTTGCTCTCTGTTGGAGGTTGGGAAGTCCTGGTGGCAGTTTGGCATTTGCAGCTTGCCAGTGAAGTGACTGGGAGAAGCTCTGTAGCATGGGTGAGGTGAGGCGTCTTCCCCGAGCAGTCTTGGTGAGGTGACTGATTCCTCCTTTCCTTGATGTCCAACTCCTATCTGGCTTGCCAGAGTCCAATTCCCTGTTCTCTCTCTTCTTCTTCTTAATTTCTTCCCTCTATTGTAATTAAACCACCATAAAAATCCCAAACTGATTTGAATATTGAATTGAGTATTAGGATTGAATTTTAATCCCTGGCAACCACTAGTATAATATATTCAGTCAACAACCCTAATTTTACCCTTAACAATTGAGAGCCAGGCTTATAGATGGAAGGTCCTGGGTTCAAATCTGGCCACAGATACTTCCTAGCTGTGTAACCCTGGGCAAGTCACTTAACTCCTATTGCCTAGCCCTTACTACTCTTCTGCCTTGGAACCAATACACAGTATTGATTCCAAGATGGAAGGTGAGGGTTTAAAAAAAAAGTTTGCAGTATACTTCGCACACACTTTTCTTAGAGCCTCACAAGAACCCTGAGACAGATGCTATTATCCTCATTTTTACAGATGAGAAAATGGAGACTTAGACTAGAATTTGCTCATTGTCCTATAATTAGCAGGCTTCAAATCTAGGCCTTCTTAACTCTAAGTTCAGCGCCCTATCCACTTTGCCATGCAGGCTCTATAAATTAGTAAATTCAAGCAAAACAAAACAATTTTGCCAAAAAGCTTTTTCTTTCAGTCATCTGGAATTACTGGTCACTGTCTTCGATTAGCATTCTAAAGTCTTTCAACATCAATTTCCTTCATGCTATTGTGGCCATGGGGTGTATAGGGTTTTCAGGGAAGAGTAGCACTTGTGGTGTATTCCTTTGGTGTATACCTACCACCCAGCTGTCACCCCTTGTAAAAGTTGTAGTATACACAGCAGCCATACCTCAGTTTAAATCTGGCTAACCCACATTGAGAGGGAGCCACAGGCATGAAACTTGTGGGGTGTTTACCCCAGGCAGGAGAAGACTTCCTTCCTGCATAGAATAGGTAGTTGAGAACAATTTGTTCCACTGGGTATGATGGTGGCTGAATAGGCACTATGGAGTGCTTAAAATTTGGTTAGACATTGAAGAAGCCAAGGTCATCTCCTGCATTGCAAGTCATCAGCACTCATCCCACCTTTTGTCTTGTCACTGGACTCTGATGACTCTGGAAGAGACAATGAGGCTGAATGACTTTGTGCAATTCTGCCTCACTTAAATTCAATTCATTCACAAGTCAAGACCCCACCCCATGTCACTGGTCCTCTTCAAAATGAAGGACAAACAATTGTGGTCATGGAATGTGCACTCCTGGTTCTGTTTATTTGATTCTTCCTCTGTTGATGCAGCTCTTCCTAAATTTCTCTGAATCTCTCATTTTAATAATTTCTTAAAATCCAGTAGTAGTATTTGATTACAATTACAAACCATAATTTGCTTAGCCATTCCCTGATTATCAGGTACTCACTTTGCATCTTTGTAACTTTGAAAAATACCTGCTGTAAAAAAAATTTTTTTTTGTTTTAAACTCTTACCTTGGAATCAGTACTATGAAAAAGCAATACAGGCTAGGCAATAGGGATTAAGTGATTTGCCCAGGATCACACAGCTAGGAAGTGTCTGAAGTCAGATTTGAATCCAGGACCTCTTGGCCTGACTCTATCCACTGAGCCACCTAGCTGTCTCACTTCAAATGTTTTTGTATGTATGAGACCTTTTCCTTTGTTCTTTACCTCCTTGGTGTACATGCTTCTAACTTAGAATTTTAAAAGACAGGTAAAGAGGAGCTACATTACCACCTGTAAGGGGTGGAAGGTGGTGAGTTAGGATAGTAGAAAGAGCACTGATTCTTGAGTCACTGGACCCAGGTTCAAATCCTGCCTCTGTGGCTACCTGCTTATTCAACTTGGGGCAAGTTGTCATGATTCCAACAGGCCTCAGTTTACTTATCTATAAAAGGAGGGTTTGGATTAGATGTTCTCTAAGATTCCCTTCTACAAGTAGATCTAGACCCATTTGGATTTAGTATTGAAGTAGCCCCAGAAAGACCAAAGATGGAAAAATTACCCCTGTCCGCATTTTTAGGGGACAGACCTGGTTTTTCCTTCCCTCCAGAAGGACAAGATGTTTGGGGCAGATAAAAAAATGCTTTCTGCTTAGTTTGGATGGCAAGAGACAAAAGAGGAATTTCAGGAATATCTAAGGGCCAGTGAACTAACATTTGACTAAGTGAAGATAAACACTCCTTAGTTAACAGCCCCATCGTAAATCTAAGAACTGTCCCCCCCATCTCAGACCCCACATTCCTGTGTTAAGGTTTGTTTGTTAGATAAGAACTCTGCAATGTATATAATCTGGTCTTTAATGTCAAACCAACGCATTATTCCATTAGGGAATTCTGTCCCAGCTGGTAGTTTCTTTATTTCTCTCTTTTATTAATAAATTATGGTTCCAATAATCAATATTCTAGGTGTTTGTGAAGTGTCCTGCTTCAGTTGGAGGCCCCAGCAAGATCTCGAGCCCCTGGACCAAGAGGTAAGGACTTTGGGGAGGGCTTCTGTAAGAGTGTGTGTTTGTGCTTGCTTGGGGGAGAGTTCTCTAGGCCTAAGGCTGGGGTTTGCTAAGCCAGGGCCTGTGAAGGAGACTTGAACCCTTATCCTCTTCCGGGGTGTTTCTGAGTGCAGACTTGGAGAGTATGCATTTCCCAAATCCCGAAAGGGATTGGGTCAGAAATCCGAGGAAGTGAATGGTGTCCTCTCTGGAGCCCACCCCTGGTTCTGGTATTTGAGATTTCAGACGAAATTTAGGCTGATTTTGGAACCATCTGTCCTGTCCTGTCCTGTTCTGCTCTCGTAAGTTAGCTCTGTTTCTCTAGAATTCTGTTTTTTTGTTTGTTTGTTTGTTTGTTTTTTTGTTTTGCCCCATGACCTGTTTTACTCTAGGAGTCTGCCTGCTTGAAGGTTCGGTCCTGAAGTTCTGTTTGGGCCCTAGAGTTGGCCATGGAGTTCTGTTCTGTTCTGTAAATCCAGATTCAGTAGAGGCTGTTGGGTTGCTGAACACAGCTTAGTCTCATAGTCAGGTCACTAAAGAGACATCTTTCAGTGACTTCTGGAGAACCTTCAGGTTCAAAGGTATATGAATGGGTGAAAGAGTGTGGCCTATAGGTCTCTGTTGAGTCTTTGTTATTTTTGTGTGGCTAAATGAAACAAAGAAAGAGGCAAAAAGAGTTTAAGCTGCAGAGGGGAATTTCTTTTGTAGTGGCTGCTCCCTGCTCCCTCCAACTGCATCCCAACAGGTCAGACTATGGGGCCAGTGGGCTGTGTCCCACAGCAAGCTCCTAAGCAGGAGAAAGAGTCTGATTAGGAGGGGATTTACAAGTCCCTTCCTTGAGAAAACCAGCCAGTCTCAGGAAAGCTCACCTCCAACCCTATTGGGAGATAGTTTTGTCCAGATACTACAAGAGCATTTTGTTAGAAATCACAGTAAAAAAAAAAAGTCAGTTTTTGATGGATCAGTTCAGAGAGAGCTAGGGAACAAGATCCTCAGCTCAGGCAATCAGATGGCTTAGCTCATCACAGCTTCCCCAAGTATGCTGAAACTTTTAATGAATTTTCTCCTTGCAAATATTTTTTTTCTTAAGAATGGTTCCTAAAAACACATATTTTTTCCTCTCAAAGCATGCTTGTCACAGCATTGTATGTTACTGTTTATCTTTGTCTTTGTCACAGTCTCGTCTCTATGTAAAAAGGGGGGAGTTGCAAGCTTGAACTTTCCACTGTCAAAAATCCTCAGCAGAGGACAAAAGCAAATACCTGTTTAATGATTTTCCCTCTTTCTTCCTTTGGATGGGCCCCCAAAGGAGTGAAAGAGAGAAAATTCTGAGCATAAAAGGGAGATTTTTTTACTCCACAGTTAGCAATTTTCATTTAAAATTAATTCTCAACTTGGGAGGATTGCTAATGATTTTGATATGGTACAAATGTAATGTATTGTGGTTACTGTTTGTCAGTTAAATGTGAAATGTTAGCCAGATCTTATTGAGAAAAAAGAAAAGAAAAACTCATGGTTAGAGGTTTGTTTTGTTAAACTTTGCAATACATAATGGTTTCAGTGAATTTATGTGCTGTCAGAACTAGCAGCAAGAAATCATATGACACACAAGAAATTTTTAAAGTGGTTAATCTGTGCATGAGATTTAATGATATAAGTGCTAAGAATTTTATATTTTACAAAAGAGGAAATTTTTAAATGATGTTGTCTTTGATCAAGGTTATATGAATTGTTTTTTGTGCAAAATGCATAGAAAGGAATTTGTAATCTAGAGATAAACATGTATTCAGATGCCAAATGCTGGAAATTAGTAATGCTGAGTGAATGCAAAATATGTATGTATTTGTATTATGAAGAGAATTCAGTTTTCCACCTAAATAGGTTAAGGGTGTATGATATACAAACTGTATGTCCTTAACAAGACAAATTTAACCAGCCCTGAAATCAAGAGGGCTTGTCATGAGGATTAAATACAGTCTAGCTTCAGATATATCAAAGAGGTCAGTCTGGAATGCCAGATAACATGTAGCTAACTAGGGAAAAGTGATTAGGTACATGTGAAAGGAAATAACTTTATATCTTATAACCTACCTACATAAGTTAATAATTGAATTTTGGGGTGTCTGGATTCATTTTATGAAGTGCTCCACTTCAATAAGAGTAATGAATAGAGGTACTAACTCAATATTATGAATTCTAGTGTGAAATAGACACAACAAATTATAAATTGGAATAATGTTGATGGACTTAAATTAGGAATGTAGCAATGTTTTGAGCTAGAAAGAAACTAAACTGGAGGTTCTAGTCTACTTTAGACAGGTTTGAGAGAAGTACAGGTAAATGCTTTGCACCTCAGTTTGATTACACTACATTGCTAAAGGACTTAATCTGAGTTATTTGGAAGTGTGGAGTTCAAACTGAAATCCACTGAGACTAAATTATTATGAAAGGGGTTTGATACATTCAAACTTTTACATTATAGTAAACTCACTGGTTAAAGAAGAATGGGCCAGAGTTGCTAAGTAATAAAATCTAAATCAAGCCAAGCAGCCTTAGGACAAATTGCTCAGAAGCTATTAACTCCTTCCTTGCACACAGGAAGGAGAAAGAAGTGCTCATAATGGTTCTACACTGACACTTAGGGACTGAATTAGGGACCTCAAAAGGTTGATAATCACTGTGTGATAGAACTTAAAGATGGGTATATTTTAATTGTATATTTTGGAGATTTTAAGGTGCTCAAGCAAGCAAATATTGCCAGCCCTGTCTGACCAAGAAGCTTCTTTGAAGTTGTGGAATCTTAATGCAAACATTCCAGGTCCAGAATGATAAAATGAGTTGAGTGATATGTAATTTATAAGTTGTCTCACACGAGTTTGGGGGATTTGTTGGTTGATATTTTGATTACATTTTGATCTGTATAAGGATATATGTTGCAAACAGTAGCCAAAGAGTGGGTAGAATGTTAAAAATAGCATATATGTGAAAAAATGCTTGCTCAGAATTTTATGGTTGTTATGAGAGTTGCTGCTAAAATATGTGTTTAAGTATGGTTTAGATGTGAACAAAACCTCATTGTAAACCTGTGCCATAGATTTTGTTCAATACTCAGTGGTTACCTCAGTTTGCCAATTTGTACTATGAACTGAAATTTATACCATTATAAGAGCACTCTGCTAAAGATAGTGGTTCAGTGATGTAATCCTTTAAATCAGAATTCATTTGGGTTACCAATTAGCAATTGAAGTGATATCACCAGTATATTTGTTTGACTTTAAGTTAATCAGAGAAGGTGGGATGGTGTGTTGGATTGGAATTTGGAAGAAAGGGATTTTGATCTAAAGTCCATAAAACTTTAATATGTGGGTTTGTAAAGGAGGAATGGAAGTTGTATTCTGCTTTTTAAGCAGTGGGGTTTTGAAGGAAGAAAGAGAGAGAGAAGGTGAAAGAACAGATAAATGTTCTGCTCTCATAATTGGATCTTTAACTTAGGGATAATATATAAAATTAATGTATGTGTGGTGGGAAAATCACACATGATTCTTTAATTTCTCTGGACAGTTACCTTGAAGTGATTCCTGTATGGCCTTGTCTTAGTCTTTCAGATGGCCTAGGTCCAGGAGATGATACAGCCGTGATTTATATTACTATGGAGCTACTTAATTCAGCACTCATGTTCTTTATTTCAGGTTTTGTGACTAAAGTGTGATGTGTAAATTATTGACAAAATACATGAGAATAATTGAGTGATCAGCCTGTAGGGATATCAAAGGCTTGTTTGGGGGTATGGAGATTTGTTTCTGGACTGCTGATAAGCAGAATTTCTCTCAGCTGGAATGGGTGAGACTTGACTTTTAAAGCAAAAGAAGGCTTCTGGGATTTAATGGTGACAAAACACACCAAGGACAGAGAATGTCCTGGAATGGTTACAGAGGCGTTTTCTGGGATCACCTAGGAAATGAACCTTTTCTAACCATCTAGGCTATTAATTACAATGATGGCATGAGCTGGTGATAGCTTTGACCTGCATGTGAAGCCACTCACTGTGTCCTTTGTGGCATGAGGAGATATTTTCCCTTTTGGGCCTTCTTCCTTCATGATAATTCCCATAATCAGCACATAATGCAAATTGTGATATTAAAGTTTCCATTTCCTCAAACAACCCTAATAATTGGGAATTCTCAAATTATTAGGAACATACTTTGAGAAGTAGGTGAAGTTTATTCCTTGATGGCTTGTATTTGTAGCCTTAATTTACCACAGTTGAAGTTTGGATCTTGAGCTTGGAAATATAGCTCAAAGCTTTCTTGAATTTTCCCCAGAATCTGGGGTAAAGGAATATATCTGTAAGATATTGTTACTCAAGTGTTTATAGATGTTTATAGTTAATGTGTACTTTGCAAAGGGATATTCTTTAACAGAGACATTACATACCAGCTCTGCAAACAACTCAGGAATCTGATTTCCTAAAGGGATCTATTCCTGACAGAAGATGATTTCTGAATATGGAGTCTGTTGGCTAAGATACCCAAATGCAAATGTGTAATGTTATTTTGCTATTGCTATTGTGTAGAGCATATACATTGTGTGCTATATATATATATATATATATATATAGTATGCTATATAACATTGTGTAATGTTATTTTGCTAATGTATTGCTGTTGTATTAATGTTCTGTTTCTGTCTGGTATTCTAGTTTTTTCCCCAGTCCTGCTTCTGCACTTCTGTCTTGGGGGCTGGCTCTCCCCCTTGTAACCTGTCTGCCAATTGGGGGAAGTGGTGGCTGGACACCCTTCAGATCTCCAAGGGGGTCTCCACTGACCTGGGACCCCGGCATTCACTGAGGACACGCCCCTAGAGACCCTGTGTCTGCGGCCTTCCCCTCCCTGTTCAAGTTTTGGCTACTCCCCTGTGAGATATGTGTTCGTAGGCATCTGTAAAGTCGGCAACCATTCCAGCCTGCAGCCCTGGACATTGCCTATAGCCAATCCCTCTCTCTCCTGACAATAGGCAGGGACAGCTCTACACCCATTCTCAGCAATGAAGAAGCTACAGAATACATGGACCTTCACCCTTTTCCCCTTAGATATTTGGAGAGGGGAGGGGAGGGGATGGCAGGGGGCACTGAACCAGGAGGGGTTCCTCACTGCTAGTACAAAGATATCCAGAACGGGCCTGAGATTCTGGCCCTCCTGGAGGCTTGTGGTTCCCCTTTGGATGTCTGGGCCTGCCAGATGGCAGAACTCACTTACCAGAAGCAGTGGGGAGACAGCTAGCAAAGAGAATACATGATACCACACATATGGGAGGCACAAAACAGTGATATGCTGGACAGAGACTTTGTCTTTCATAATATGCACCGAATCTGTAAAGACATCACTTAGAGATGTGAAACATGTGTGTGGGTTAATCAAAGGGGGGGACCAAAGGAACCAGAGGCACCTGGTGAAGAGGTCTGGAGCCAGGAGAACAGTGGGAGGTAGACTTTACAGAAATCAAGCCAGGGACATATGGGTACAGGTGCCTTTTAGTCCTGGTAGACACTTTTTCAGGTTGGGTAGAAGCCTATCCAACAAAGCATGAAACTGCCTCAGTGGTAGTTAAATTAATGTCAGAGATCATTCCTGGGTTTGGACTCCCACTGGAATAGGGTCAGATAATGGGCCTGCTTTGGTAGCCAGGGAGACTCAGCAATTGGAAGGAGACCCTGACAAAATTGGTCCTAGAGTCTGTTGAGAACTGGGTAAGCCTCCTCCCCTTTGCCCTCCTGAGGGCCCGGTGCACCTCACATGTACAAGGTATTACCCCATTTGAAATTCTGTTCGGTCGACCCCCTCACCTCCTTTCTAAATTGGGACTAGAAAACTTGACTGAATGTTATAACCAATATCTGTTCTCTTCCCTGAAGGCTTTAGATAAGCTCAGGAAAACTATCACTCAAACTGACCGGGCCGCCCATCCCTCACCCCCCGAATGTGACCTTACCCCTTTTATAGGTGAACCAGGAGATCTTGTGTGGGTTTGGAAGATTCCTGCAGGGGTTCTCGAGCCACGGTGGACTGGACCTTACGTGATAATACTGACCACCCCAGAGCTGCAAAGGTGGCAGGAAAGAAACGCTGGATCCATATGTCTCAACTGAAACCTGTGAAACCAAGAGCAGCAGCACAAGGAGCAGAGCAGTGAAAGGTCACCAAAACTTTGGATCCCCTAAAGATCAAGACTCATAGGCATTGAACACTATGGGAAAGGGAGGATGGGGTGGAGCTATGCTTGGACTTGTACTTTTGGGATTTTTGGAAATTAGTCTACCCTTCCAGGTAATTCAATACCGATGGGCAATCAGTAGGACAAGGGATGGGAAGGAATTAATTAGTGACAGACCAACCCAGGAGGAGAAAACCCCCAAAATCCTGTTTGATTTGTGTGATTTATTTGGGAGTGAATGGACAGATCGCTCACAAACTCTTTCATGCGCAACCCCATCAGGGACTCTGTATCTATCAGAAGCCCCTGTCTATGCTTGCCCATCTACAGGGCCACCGTCATGCAAATCAGGGGGAGAATTCTATTGTGCGGCCTGGGGATGTGGAACTGTTGCCCCGTGGTGGCAGGAGGACCTGATATCATACTACGAAGGGAGCGAAGCAGGGCCTGGGACATCCCCCTCGATTTCAGGAATCCCCTTTCCCTGACTATTAAAAATCCAGAGGATAAAGGAGGGTTACTAGGCCAGACGTGGGGACTTAGGCTGGATATGGGAGGCCAGGACCCAGGGAGAGAATTTACAGTGGCAAATAGCTGACAAAATGCAACCATCACCAGTCGGCCAGAACCGAGAGGTCCTTGTGGGATTGGGGGCGGGAACCCACCCCCACTGTCTCTGCACCTGGGCACCTGGGCAACCGTTTGAGACTGCCATAAAGCGCCCTCACAGAGAGCGATCCCTCCTCACTATGCTCACAACTGCCTTTTTAGACCTTAGTGAATTAGAAATGTCTGTTAATTTCCTGGAGAAATCACTGTCCTCTCTGGCAGAAATGGTTCTCCAAAATAGACGGGGACTCGATCTCCTTTTCTCTAAGGAGGGGGTGGGGAGGGAGCTCTGCGTGGCATTGGGAGAATCCTGTTGTTTGGGAGAATCCTCTCCCATTAGAGAGCATAGAGGATGGACAGGATTATGTGAAAGATATCACAACATATGTCTCTGTTCAGTCACTTAATCAATAAACATTTATTAAGTACCTACTATGTACCTGAACTGTCTATACAATGACACATGGTGAGTGAAAAGGCTGATTCCCTTTCCTTGGCTTTTCTGGAGATACTAGCCTCTGGAGAGGCCTATGGTCTTGGAGGAGGCCTCGTGGCTAGAAGCCTTGTTGAATTAATCCTCTCCCCATCCCCCCTTCTGGGGCCTCTGAATCCCTGCAGCTCTCTCTCTGTCTCTGTCTCTGTCTCTGTCTCTGTCTCTGTCTCTCTCTCTTTCTCTGTCTGTCTGTCTGTCTCCTTACTTTCTCTCTATATTTGTAAATAAACTACCATAAAAGCCATTCTGACTTGAGTAATTCATTTGGATTTAGTAATTAAATTCTAGCAAGAGAGCTAGAGGAGTAATGAGAAGTATGAGAAGCAAGAGTGTTGTGAGAAGCAAGAGGGCAAGAGGAGCAAGAGCAGCAAGAAGAAGCTTGCACGTGTTCCCCAACTTTTATTGGAGATTTTAAGAATGTGGGGTGGGAGGTGATTAGTGAATATGTGACATGGCATAGGTATTAACATTGGTTGAATTGGTAGTCATGAAATCAAAGAGGAGATTAATCCAACATGGGACTTGGAAAGGAATGTGTCTAACAAGGCATGAGCTAGGACACTGTGGCCAATAATGCCCTGTTCAGGAATTCTCTTGTCCTTTGGACTGAAGATTCAGCAATACAATAGTCAATAAGTAACATGACCATGAATATGGTAAATGAATACATAAGATACAATATCAATATATCAATCATACTTCCAAGATGCTAATATACCTGGTATATTACATTAACCTTTTGTCTTAGAATCAGTACAACCTATTGTTTCTAAAGCAGAAGAGCAGCAATGAGGGTTAAGTGACGCCCAGGGTTACATTTGATCTTAGAACCTCTCTATTCATTGAGTTACCTCAATGCCCCTCTCACTTCACTTTTCATCGTAAGCCTCTCATTTAATCCTCACAACAACTGTGGGCAATACAATGCCAGTGTATGAGGGTGGATATGAATGCAGATCTCCCCAATTACAGGCCCAGCACTCCATCCCCTGGGCCACTGTAACTTCCTAAACTTGAAAAATATAGAGAAGTATAGAAAGATTTGGGGTGGCTAGGTGGCCCAGTGGATAGAGTACTGGGCCAAGAGTCAGGAAGATTCATCTTTTTTAGTTCAAATCTGGCCTCAGACACTTCCTTAGCAGGGCAAGACAACTGAAAGACAAATGAACAACAAATGGAAAGATTTATGTGAACTGATAAAGAATTAAACCAAGCAAGGAAAATACCATATCCAACAATCACAATGGAAAGAACAACTACCACAAAACAATGTGTAACAGTTAAAATTATAGTTGAGACTGAAAAAAATCTAATTTAAATGGTGGCCTAGGGAAATCCCAAATAATAAAATACCCAAGTCAGCTGCCAAATTTTTATGGTGATTTACTTACAACAGGAGGAAGAAAATATTAGAGGGAGAGAGGGAGAGAGGGAGAGAGAGAGGGAGAGAAGGAAAGAGGGAGAGAAGGAAAGGAGTTTAACTCAGAACCACTCTGGCTGAGGCTGAGCCAAGGTGTTAAGGCCTTGGAGAACCAAAGCAGGGAAAGGGGTCAGTCCTTATCACTCACATGACCAATCTGAAGGAAAACAGTCTGCGGGGCTACTCCATCCTCAAGCTCCAGGATCGAACTGAACTCTAGCCCTCCTCACAGGAAGTCCCGAGAACTCCAGAGGCTGTTCTCTACCTCACTTCCTGCATCTCACATGTGCCAATGGTGGCTCTAGCTTGACCTAGGACCACCCAGGGGTCTGTCCTTTTTTTGCACATGTCTGTTGAAGGCCATTTTCTCAAATAATTAAATCTTGAGTTTGATGCAGCCCTTCCTAATCTTGTTACACTGAGTAGGGTGGAGAATGTGGATTTCCAAGACCTGATTCTGTTATTCCAAGTATCTCTATTGTTATTGATCAGGAAATAGCTAAATCAGATCTTCTAAAGAATGGTCTGATTAGGGTGGAGTCGTTTTGAAATTCACAAATGGAAACTTCCTGTTGTGGAAGTAGAAAGAACCAGTTCTGATCCAAAGAAAAACTATGGGAAGACATCTCCCCTTACCCCCTTAGCAAAGGGGAAGAGAAGTGTCCATGGATGGAGAACATTGCATTTACCTTCAGACTTTTTTTGAAATTTTGCTGAATTTAAAAATGTTTTCTTTTAAAAGTTCCTTGTAAATAAGAAATGGCTCTCTGGGAGTTACACGGTTATAGGGGGATATCTCAGTAGCATAAAAACAGAAGATCTCACAAATCTATTGATAAAAACTGAAGATATCAATGCAAATCTATTATTTATTTATGTTTGTTTTCTTAAACCTTACCTGCCATCTTGGAATCAATACTGTAGCATACCAGGCATCTTAGCATCTTGGAAGTATGATTGATGTATTGATATTGTATCCTGTATATTCATTTACCAGACACATGGTCAAATCACTTAATGGTATGGAAAGGGACAGTCCAAAGGACAAGCAAATTCCTGGGCTGGGTGTTGACAGCCATAGTATCCTGGCTCAGATTACATTCATTCACAAAGCTCGGGTTGGATTAATCTCCTCCTCTTTGATTCCATCATTGTCAATGCTACCAATGTAAAAACCTATATCATGTCACATATTCATTAATCACCTCCCACTTGACATTCCTAAGATCCCCAATAAAGGTTGGGGATCATGTGTGAGCCTCCTCTCTCCTCCTCTTCTCTTACACCTCTTGCTCTCACAGCCCTTGCTCTTGTTCCTTGCACCTCTTGATCTGGCTATGGCCTATAATGGCCTCATGTCTGACTGACTTAGGAAGCACAGCTGCCCCGCACATCTCCCATTAATCTCTTGACCACCTGGTCCATGGGAGATGTCCCGGAGTCCTGTGCTCCACGCAGGTTCTCTTGGTCCTCATACTTATAATTTCTCCACTCTGTTATCTTCCACTAGAGAGGTATCTAAGGAGGAGCTCACAACTCCCCAGGTGTTTTAACTTGTGGTCTCTGAGTCTTTATTCCTGCATTTCTTGCCCTGACTACCTTATCTATCTCGCATCCATATCCCTCTAGCCTCTATTCTCCTTCTCAGGTCACCACCCTCAGATAAACTATATAGGAATGGCAGGTTGGTCCCTATAAATACTGTGTATTGGTTCTAAGGCAGAAGAGCAGTAGGGACTAGGCAATGGGTGTTAAGTGATTTGCCCAGGGTCACACAGCTAGGAAGCGTCTGAGGTCAAATCTGAACCCAGGACCTCCCATTTCTAGGCCTGGCTCTCAATTCACTGAGCTACCCAGCTGCCCCCAATACAAATCTATTATTAAAAACATAAATTAAAAAACAATGTTTAGCCTGTTAATAAAGTTTAATAATAAATGCTAGGGACATGGATAATCCAAAGTAGGATTTTTTTTTGAAAGTTACATTGGGAATAAGAAGAAGAATGAAGAGTGTGATGCTCAGAGTGGTTAGAACAAGAACAAAGGACAACTTCAAGGAGAGTCCTTCAACTCTTATTTTGCTACTATTTTTTTTTCTGCCAAAGAGAATGATTTTTGGTTTGGAAAAGACAGAACCAAAGTTGCAAATAAAAAGTTGATTCACAAGATCCCAAAAGAGAAATTTCAAAAGCCATCTATAATTTTGTTAGGGGTTTATTACTTCCTCAAGGTCATATCACTCCACCAGGTCTGGTTCTCTGCCTAGCTATGTGACCCTGGAGAAGTAATTTCCTCTCTCTGTAATTTTCTCATTTGTAAAATGGAAACAAAGATTAGATGGGCTCCAAAACTCTTACATCCTATAATCCCTCATTCTGATGAATCAATACACATTATGGGGAAACAAATACAAGGTATGAAACGATTCCAACACTCAAGGAGAGCCCTATATGGAGACTGGGGTCCCATCTATCCTTAGCTTCCCATTAAAAGTTGCCACAATATATCAGCCCCACCCTCCTAGAGATCTGGGTGGTTTCTGTTAGCCCTGTAGACATGGAGGAGAAATAGGAAGATCTTGTTCAGAGTCCAGATAAATTGGGGTTTCCCTAGGCAGGTCCCTATCAATATCCAGAGGTTCTTTGTCCCTTTGGCACTGAACCTGTACTCTGGCCTTTCCCCTGAGGCCAGAGGGCAGTTCTCTTATCCCAGGAGTGGAGAGTCTACCTGACTCTATTCTCCTGATGTTGAGCAGGATGGGTCCCAGAGGGAGAGGCTTGGGCTCTGAGTGAAAACTAGAGGCCAAAGAGTAGGGAATTCAATTCAGCCCAACAAATAATTGGTTACCACTTCCTATGTATAGAAAGTCCTAGCATTAAGTTGTTAATTATATTCCCCCAGCCCTCCTCCATTTCTTATTACTCACACCCCAATCCCTAGAGCTAATGGTTCCCCAGCCCCTTCCTGTTCTCATATTCTGTTTTCCCAGGTGTCTCCCAGCTCTGGAATTCTGCACTTTTTTATCCAAAGGAGGTGTATTTGGAGAGTGATGGAGAAAGGGGACAAATGCCATACAGCTCTGTGAATGACCAGTGGTCATTGGGCTCTTGGTGGAGATCTTTCCATTTTAGTTTCCCCTGATCCCCAATTTTCTGATTGACAATTCAGCCTTTCCCAGGTTCCCCAGTCTCCTCTTCTTGCCCCCTCCCTGAACTTTCTCCAGTCCTCAGCCCTTCCCCGCCTTGAAACATATACCATCTGGCCACTCAAAATCTTTGCTATCCCAAAGGCACCCCTTCTTATAATGGCTTTCTTGGGAAGTTCAACTACTGCCTCATATCACTCTCCAAGGATTCTCACCCCTTTACATTTCTCTCTCCACATCCCAAAACATACTCTCTTCCTCCCTGTCTGCCCCCTCATTTCCCCCCATTTCCTAGAGGACCCAGGGATTCAAAGTTTGAAAGCATCCTCCGAATATAGTATGACAGAGACCTAGCTGCTTCTTACCAATAAAGAAATTAAAGCCCAGAGTTCAGAAGTTATTTATTAGAGGTCACCCAGCTGATTAAACTACAGGATAGCGCACTGTCTACCACCTAGGCAGCTAGATATTCCTCAGTGGATAGAGTGCCATACTTGGAATCAAGATGTGAGTTTAAGTCCAGTCTAATATACTTACTAGTTCGACCTTGGGCAAATCACTCAACTGAATCTGTCTCAGTTTCCTCATTGGTTAAAAGGGGATAATAATCCCACATTGGCAGCTAGGTGGCTTAGTGGATAGGGCACCTGGCCTGGTTCAAATCTGGCTTCAGACACTGATTGGCTATGTGACTCTGGGCAAGTCACTTACTCCTGTTTGCCTCAGTTTCCTCATCTGTAAAATGAGCTATAGAAGGAAATTTGGAGAAAACCCCAAATGGAATCAAGATGAGTCAGACACGACTGAAAAGCAACTGACCACCACCTGCCAGGGTTGTTGTGAGGGTAAAAACGAGATGGTTTGTAAAGTACTTTGGAGCTATATAAATGCTGTTATTATGATTAAATGATATTTTTTCCAAGCCAAGAAGCCTAAACCTTTCTCTGCATTTCTAGGTCTCCAACTCCCTCCTCCCCGGGTCAATTTCTCAGATTCTGCTCCCACCCAATGAGAAATCTCCAATTCGTGACTCAGCCTTCTCCGGTCCCCGCCCCCTCCGGGCCCTGGACGTATCCGGTTCCTCTCCCCTCCGCCTCTGCCCTCACCCGGACTGTCGTTTCCTTCTCCTTTCACTTCCATCCTCTGGCCAGAGCCAAGCCAGGCCCGATCAGGTGGTGAGTGAAGGCTACGAGGGCCGGGGAGGGATCCCAGCTCGCATTCGCCCTCCCGGGGCCGGGAGAAAGCATCCGCGGAGCGCCGGCTCTGCCCTGGGCCCCGCAACCCTGGCTGTCTGCGCCTAGCATCGCGACCCGGCCCCAACCACGTCTGGGCCCCCATCTCCCCTGGTATCTGTTTCCTTCTCGGTCCATTTTAGCAGGTGGGGAACTTTCCCCCAACCCTCCTCCCAAGGCCGAAAGTTTCCTTTACCCCTTCCACTCCCAGGCTCTTCTCCTTCATTTTCTGGCCCCGGGTCACTTTCGGGTTTCTGTTCTCAAACCTCTCCCCTTCCCAAATTCGGGGGCCTCTGAAAATGATAGGCCAGTCGCTTAACCTTTTGGGGCCTGTTTCTCCCGTGTAAAATAAGAGAACTGAGCTCTATGGTTCTCGAGGCCCCATCCAGCGCAACATTCTTTGTGCTTAAGATCCTCAGCAGTTCTGACATTTTATGTTCTGAAAGCTCTGAAATTCTGTGTTCCAAGGTCTCTTCCCGCCCTAACAGTCTGTTCTAAGGCTCCTTCCAGCCCTGGTTTTCTGTATTCTAAGGTATCCTCCAGCTATATCATACTCTGTTCTAAGATTCCTTTCAACTCTTAACATTTTGTGTTCCAAGGTTCCTTCCATCCTTGGCATTCTGTATTCTAAGGTATGCTAGAGCATTCTGTGTTGTAAGGTTCCTTCCAGCCCTGGCTTTCTGAATTTAACAATATCCTGTAACTCCAACATTCTGTGTTCTGAGGTTCCTTTCAGTTCTTGACATTCTGTGTTCTAAATTTCCTTCCAGCTCTGGCATTCTGTATTCTAAGATAGCCCATGACTCTAATATTCTGTGTTCTGAGATTCCTTCCAGCCCTGTATTCTAAGGTATCTACTCAGGCCCTAGAGCTAGTTTTTTCCCCAGTGATAGAGAGGTCCAGGAAAAGTCTTAATGCTAGGAAGGGATATAGTTGGAGCTGTGTACTACCAAGATGACTCTTGACTAAGTATATTGTCTGGGAGACCCTTTTGGAGGTCGTTATAGAAGTCCGAGAACCTAGAGGGGATATGAAAGAAAGGAGGGAGTTGGCTGAGAAAGAGACTGAGGACATAGAATTGAAAGTGTTTGGTTAATGATTAAATATGGGAAGAGAGGGTAAAGTAAGAAGATTACTGGGACATATCAAAGCAAAAATGGCAGAACTTGCTCTCAGAATAAAGAAAAATAACTGGAATTTTCCTGAAGGGGTATTATTCCACTTCTCCTTCCTCATTCCCCACTTGGCTTGGGTTCTCCCATGACTTTTAAGGTAAGGAGAGGCTTTGGATGGTTTTTCCACAGACTGAGCCTGCTGATGGGATCTGATTGGGATGGGCACAGACCAGCCTGATGGAAGAGAAGACCAAGAAAGGTAGAGCACTGGGTTCAGAGGTAGAAGATCCTGGTTCAAGACCCAGCTTTGATACTTCCTAAGTGTATGATCTTAGGCAAATGGCTTCCCTTCTCTAACTTTCATTTTATTCTTATAAATTGAGGGTAATAATACTTTCCCTTCCTGCCTGATAATGCTATTAGAAGGAAAATCCTTTTTATATGTAAAAGTAATATGGAATTGGGAACTGTTATTATTGTTGTTGTTATTGCAAACAAGGTAAGTATCTGGGAAGTAGGGGAGGGTCTAAGGACTGGGAAGGACTTTGGGTGGGTGACTTGAGGACCACTTCAGTCTTTCATTTCTTTCTCTGGACTGGATGGGGTTTGAAGGAGTCAAAATTAAACTTTGGTTCTCCCTGAGACTTATGTACCCCTTTGGAAATACCAAGCCTCTATGGCCTTGACCTGTAGACTTGCCAGAACCAAGACCTTTCTGGAGATCCATTCCTACCCCCAAATGGAAAACAAAAAACCCTGTTTCCCTACTTCCCCACCTCAGATGAATACTTTGCCTTATAATCCATCTCTCCTATACCCTCATGCCCTTTGTAGTGGAGGAGATGGCCCTGAAACTGGCTCGGGCTGTGGCTGGTGGGGATGAAAAGATGGCGGTGACCTGCGCCACTTGGCTGGCAAAGAATCGGACTCCTCTGACCTTACAGCTTATATCAGAGGTCTACCCCAAGCAGGAGATCAAGTGAGTGCTGGGTGATAGTTGGAGCAGAAGGGATAGCTTGTGAGATAATTATGGGGAGTGCATTGATCTCTGAGAGAGTTCTGTTTACTGCCTCTGTGACCTTAGATGAATGACTTGACTTCTTGGGGCTTCAACTAGTTAATGTCTGAGGCTGGATGTGAATCCAGGTACTGCAGTGAATAGAGATTGGATCAGGGCTGAATTCAAATCCAGCCTCAGACACTAATCATTTGTGTGACCCTGGGCAAGTCTGTGTGCCTTAGTTTCTTCATCTGTAAAATGAAGATAATCAAAGCATCTGCGTCCACAAGGATTGTTGTGAGGATAAAAGATAATAAAGAACTTTGTGGACCTTTACGAGCTATGTAAAAATGCTAACTTTTTAATAAAAACTTATTATGCCTTTATTATGGTCTTTAAGGACTCTTCTAGGCCTTAAGTTCTGGCTTTCAGATAGGACAGAAGGCAGGCAAATATTAGAATAGGTAAAAACAGTGGGGCAGCTGGGTGGCTCAGTGAATAGAGAGCCAGGCCTAGAGATGGGAGGCCCTAGGTTCAAATCTGGACCTCAGACACTTCCTGGGTGTATGACCCTAGACAAGTCCCTTAACCCCATATTGCCTAGCCTTTACCACTCTTCTGCCTTGGAACCAGATCACATCTTAACAACTAGATTCTCTCCTCAGCTGGGCCATGGTGTGAGTGGTTCGGCCCTACATCTCTAGGCTAGTCCCATCCAGAGAACTGGTCCAGATCTGGATTTAGTAGGGATATTGAGACAGTGTGGTGGAATTGATAGAAAGTCACCTTCAAAGTCACTAGGACCTGGGTACAAGCCCCTCTTCTGATACCTGTTGGCTGTGTGACCCTGGGCATGTGGCTTAATTGCCTAATGTCGGAGGCCTCTTTCTAAAGACTCTTTTAACTTGAGCAACAGGGGTGGCTCTGCATTGGTAGAGAAACTTTTCTTTATTGGGGAATCCCTTATACCATTGAAATCACAACTCTGAACTCTGTCTCCCTTTCTCCGGCAAAAATAAAAGGATACATTGTTCAAACAAGGCTATGAGAATAAGAGGGGACTGAAAACCAGACTGTAGGAGAGGTAGCAAGACAACCAGAGAATATGAGAGAAGAGAGAATGAGAAACACCTAAAGAGAGACAGAAATGGGAGACAAAGAATGAGACAGAGAGACTTCTGCCTCAGAGCCAGTATACTACCAATTCTAAGATAGAAGGTAAGGGATTAAAAAAAAGAATGAGAGAGTGGGGCAGAGACATACAGACAGACAGACAGACAGACAGACAGACAAGGAAAATGGAGGACATAGAGAGAGCCAGGGTGTATCTGTCTGTCTGTCTGTTTACTGTGCTTTGGAGGGAGAATTGGGGAGGTTCTGGGATGGGACCTTGGGGGAGCCAGCATAGAACTGGGACTTTTAACAATGACAGCTGTCTGTGGTACTTTAATCATCTATGCCCCTTAGGTAACTGATCTCTCTCATGGGATTTCCTCAGTAGGTTCCCAAGAGAAGCAGGCCTTAGAGAAGATTCATCTCATATTACGGCAGATGAAACAGGTTCAGAGAGTTCAGATAACTTGCCCATAGTCACACAGCCAATATGGGGCAGAGTCAGGACGCACGGCTCCTTGTCCCTGGGTGTTTGGGCACCTCAGAGAAGGTGGGCTGTGACTGTGTGTGATGAGAATGGGGAGAAAAGGCACAATACGGAACGTCTGTGGGTGCTCGTGCAGGGGTGTGTGTGTGGCCAAAATGCCCTTCCTGGTGCCATTATTGTCTCCCCACAGGCTATGGGTGGGCATGGAGGATGCCCAGATGCATACTCTTCACATCTGGCTGATGGTGCGGCCCAACATGACAGTGGCTTCTCTGAAAGACATGGTATGGGGAGCTTGGGGAGCTGGGGCTGGTGGCCAGGGCTGGCGTTTGGTACCCAGACAGGTATTGGTCACTGGAGCCAAACTGGATGAATGCCTCTATCTAAGGCTGATCCCTTAGCCAGACCCACTCATCCAGGGCCCTGTGAGGTCAGAGAAGGGGGGAAAAGGAAAGGACATCCACAGACACCCTCCATCTGGAGCCGTTCTGCCTCAGAAGAAATGTGACTTCTTCCCCATCTCTATCCCTCATCCTCCCTATCCTTCATTGAATACTCATCTATCTTCCCACTCACCTCTTCTTCCCTCTTCTCTCCTCCCTATCCCCATCTCCTTTTCTCTCTTATCATCTCTTCTCTCTCTCTTCCTTGCTTTCCACCTTTCTCCCCCTTGGCCTCTTTTTTCCTAGCTTCTCCCTTTATCCTCTCTTCCCCCTCCCTGCCTCTCTTGTCTTTTCTCTTCTCTCCCCCTCCTCCTCTGGCCAGGTCTTTCTGGACTATGGCTTCCACCCAAGCCTGCAGAGGTGGGTAATAGGCCAGCGTCTCCCCCGTGACCAGGACACACTACATTCCTACGGGGTGAGACAAGACGGAGACAAGGCCTACCTCTACCTCCTGTCTGCCCACCAAACTCAGCTCAGCCAGCAGGAGCTGCAACGGCAGCGGCAGCTACGGGTTCTGGAAGGTAAGGGTTCTGGGGTCTGGTTCTGGGCCCTGAGGCTGAGTCTAGGGAGGGCACAAAGGGCATCTTCCATTCCATCCACATAATGCCTCATTAGAATATGTAGGTTAGGAGCCAAGAAACCTCGGTTAGAGTACTGATTGTGCCATCCTAGGACCTTGCGCCATTTGGCATAGCCAGACCTTCTTCAGGCAGAGGGCAGGGGAATTACTAAGATCATAGGAGATAAATGGACCACAGAGAGGATGGGGGTGCTTCTGATGCCTCTTCTCCTTTGCAGACTTGGGCTTTAGAGATCTTGCTCTGCAGTCTCGAGGTCCACAGGAACCCCGACCCATGGAACCTCCAGAAAATGTCCTCTCTGAGGCTGTTGGAACTACTGCTCCCTCTACTGTGGAAACAGCCCCTGATCCCTCAGTGGTAAGGGATTGATTCTGCTCCTGCCTGCCCTTTGGCATCCCCCTTTCCCCAGCTGTCCTCTGGCCTTCACCACTGAAATCCCCTTCCCAAACCAAGCCTCCGCCTGCCCATTGGAGTCTCATTCAGAATATCAGTTAATCAAACATCATTATTAAATGCTTTCTATGTGTCAGGCAGTCTTCTTGGTGCTGGAGATAAAAATACAAAGATTGAAACAATCCCTGTTCTCAGGAAGCTAAACATTCTCTTGAGATAGGCAATGAGGAAGTATATATGATGTATGATGCCTCCTATCCATACAGAATAAACATAAAGAGAATAAATGCAAAGCGATTAAATGCATAATATTTGGGGAGGGTGGGCAGTGGCAATTGGGAGGATCTGGAAAGGCTTCATGTAGAAGGTGGTCCCTGAGCAGCATCTTGAAGGAATAATTCTATGGGGCAGAAGTTTGGAAGAGAAGAGGTTCTGGAGAAGGAGGGTAAGGAATTCCTTTTTTTTAAACCGTGTATTAGTTCCAAGGCAGGAGAGTAATAAGGGCTAGGCAATAAGGGTTAAGTGACTTGCCCAGTCATATGGCTAGGAAGTGTCTGAGGCCAGATATGAACCCAGGATCTCCTGTCTCTAGGCCTGGCTCTCTTTCCACTGAGCCACCCAGCTACCCCCAGGAATTCCTTTTTGAAAGGTTGAATTTGAGATATCTCTAGAACTTCTAGTTTTTTTAAATTTTTTTATCAAACTCTTACCTTCTGTCCTAGAATCAATACTGTGTATCGGTTCTAAGGCAGAAGAGCAGTAAGGGCTAGGCAATGGGGGTTAAATGACTTGCTCAGGATCACATAGCTAGGAAGTGTCTGCAGGACATCAAGTTTGAAAGATCCAGTAGGCAGTTGGAGATTCGATGCTGAAACTTAGATGCTGGGAGAGGACTGGGGCTGCCTCTCTAGACCTGGGAGTCATCTGCATTGTGATGATAATTAAACCCAGGAGAACAGATGAGCTCACCCAGAGGGAGAGAGAGAAACAAGAGAAGGGGCAAAGACAGAGCCTTAGAGAACCCTCACAGGTGGGGACTTGACATGGAGGACCAACCAGAAGAAGACACTGAGGAGAGGTCAGACAGGGAGAAAGAGACCCGGGAGACAGTAGTGCCATGAAAATCCAGAGGAGGGATAGCCTTTAGCCGGGAGGATTTGGTGGTCCACAGTGTCCTTTGTGGTGGAGAAGTCAAAAAGACCAGTGAGAGAAGAGGTGAAGAAGGCAGATTGCCAAGGTTGAGGAATGAACAAGGGAAGAAAATTAAGTATTTTTGTTGTTCTTTTGTTTCAGTCACTTCTTACTCTTTGTGACCCCATTTGGGAATTTCTTGGTAAAGATACCAAAGCAGTTTGCTATTTCCTTCTCCAGTTCATTTTACAGATGAGAGAAAATGAGGCAAAAAGAGTTAAGTGACTTGCCAAGGTTCACTCAGCTCTTAAGTGTCTGATTTGAACTTGGGAAGTTCTTGACTTCAGGTTGGGTACTCTATCCACTGTACCACCCAGCTGCCTAAGCTAGAGGTGTAGATAGCTTTTTTTAGGAGTTTGGCTGAAAAAAGGAGGAGAAATATAGAACAATACTTGAGGGGATGATAGGGTCTAGGGAAGGTTTTTAAGGATATTTTTAAATTTTAAATTTTTTTTATTTTTATATTGTCATGCTACATACATTTCCATATGTGTCATTGTTGTAAGAGCATGATCATACAAAACCAAAACCCCCAAATAAAACCATAAATACACTGATGTGAAAGATGACTCCAACAGTTCTTTGGAGGAGAGCATTCCCTATTCTAAGTCTTTCAAGATTGCCCCAGATCATTGCATTGCAGAGAGTAGCCAGGTTTTCAGAGATAATCATCATTAAGGATATTTTTAAGGAGTTGAGCATGCTTGAAAGCAGGACTGGGAGATAGGGAGAGGTCCAAAATTCATGAAAGAGATGGATGATTGATGATCCGGTACCCTGGAGAAGGAGAGAGGGAATGGGGTCCAGGAATTCTGTGGGAAGGATTGGTGTTGGCCAGGAGAAAGACCACCTCTTTGTCAGAGACCAGAGGAAGAAAGGAGAGTATGGGGGATTCATGGCCAGGGGTTTGTTGGTGAGAAAGGGAGAAGATAGAGCTCTCATGAAATAGCCTCCATTTTCTCAGGAAAGTAGGTAGGTGGACTTCTGGACAAGACATCTGACTGAACAGAGAGGCAGGCTGCCTGGCATGCCCAAATCCTCTTTGGCAAAAACCTGAAATTCATTCCACACTGAAATATGACCAAGAAGTCAAATGAGAAACCATAAAAAGTGGCTTCTTCCACTGTAGAACTGCACAAGAAGTCATCGGCATTTGTAAAGGAGGCTGCCAGCCAGTGCTAGCCCAGCCCAATCAGCCAGTGAATAGGCTATGGGCTCCTCCAGCTTGTGGGACTTTGTGTCTGGAAAGGGAAACCGAAAAGGGGTTTGTAAACCCAAGGAAGTCCTTGGAAGCCCTGGGGGATATCAGCAAGCAGAGCAGGCCCTGAAGTGGAGTCCTGAGATACCACAGAGGGCCCTGAACCTCACAGAGCCAGGCTGGGGATAGGGGATGGGTGCTTAACCCTGGCAAGAGGAGATCAGCCCAGGAACTCAGGGAATCTTGGGAAAGACCAAGCAGGAACAAGCCCCTCTCTACTCAGAAATACAGCAAGAGGTGACACCTGGCCCAGAGCTTTGGCCAGGAACTAAAGTTGGAAAAATAAGTAGTCAAAGAAGACACCTCAAAAATGATGGTGAATTTAGAGATCCCAAAAGGAAGGAGCAAGGGGCTTCAGGACAATTTCAAGCATAGACTGAAGTAAAAAGAAAATGGATTTTCCACAACGACTACATGAATAGCTAGAAGAAATGAAACAAGATACTTTTAAACTGGAATAAAAACTCTGGAGAAAAGAATCAGAAGGAGAATACTTGGAAGAGAAAATGATAAACTTTACTCAAATAACATTCTCTGTTAACTAGAATAGAACAAATAGAAATTGACTCAATGAGAGTAAAAGAAACGTTAGAATAAAACCAAAAGGTTTTTTTTTGTTGTTGTTATTTTTAATAAACTCTTACCTTCTGTCAGGTTCTAAGGCAGAAGAGTGGTAAGGGCTAAGCAGTAGGGATTAAATGACTTACCCAGGGTCACACCGCTAAGTATAAGGTTTTTTAAATAGAAAATATATGCTATCTGATTTTTAAAAACAGCTGATCCTGGGGAAACAAGTCAAGGAGAGATCATTTAAGAACTATTAGAGGGCAGCTGGGTGGCTCAGTGGAATGAGAGCCAGGCCTAGAGATGGGAGGTCCTAGGTTCAAATTGACCTCAGACATTTCCTACCTGTGTGACCTTCAGCGAGTCACTTAACTCCCATTGCCTAACCCTTATCACTCGTCTGCCTTGGAACCAATACATTGTATTGATTCTAAGGTGGGAAGGTCAGGGTTAAAAAAATTTTTTTTTAATTTAAAAAATAAAAACTAAACTAAACAAACAAAAAAGTACTATTAGATTCAGGACAACTAGGTCACTCAGAAAGCCAGATCTGGAGATGGGAGGTGCTGGGTTCAAATTTAGCCTCAGATACTTCTTAGAGATATGACCATGGACAAGTCGCTTAACCCCAATTACCTACCTAGCTCAATACTTAGTACTGATCTAAGACAGAAGAAAAGGTTAAAAAAAATCCAAACTTGAATTCCCTGAAACCATGATTTAGGGGTACAGGGGAACCTGGACATTTAAAAACTGCCCAGATCTGACAAAGTAAAGATATTAAAGAATCCACTGGTCATTCCTGGAACTACAAAAGTCCTAGGAATGAATGCCATAGCCAATATCCAGACACCCCCCCTACCCACATGAAAGAAAAAAATACCTCAAGTCTCCAGAAAGAGTTCAGTTACCAAGGATCCATAGTTAAAGGATCCCACAAAATCTGGAAGATTTTATGAAAAACTAGAGATCTGGATTTGCAATATTCTAAAAGCAAAACATATAAGCTTACAACCACGAATATATTTACTATGAGGGGGGAAGTGGATTTTTAATGAAGTAGAGGACTTTCAAGTATTTCTGATTCAAAAAAAGATCAATGCTGAGTAGGACCTTTTAGATACAAACACAAGAGTAGAGAGGAATCCTAGAAAATGTCCGTGTCTTTGAACATTTGGAAGGGGCTATGCATGATTTTGTAGTGCTAGTATTCCAGTGGAGGAAAAGAATGGAGCATCTCTTGAGCACCTCCATGTCTTCTGAGGTACTGAGGGAGTTAAGTGAAAAAAAAACAGAGGTCCCCTAAGAATGGATTAGTTCTAATTTGAGGATTAAGAGGGAGGGAAAGAAGGGACAGTAAAAGAAATAGACTTGTAGAAAGGAAGAACGAACAAACATGGAAAAAGGGATGGAGGGAAGAGGCATCAGATCAACCTCACTTTTATCTGAAACAAATAAGTTGGTGAAGAATACATTCAACTTAAGAGAGAAACAAATCAGCGGATGGGAGACTCTACAGAGGAAGAATAATTCAGGGGAGGGAACAGCTACAGGCAAGACACTTCCTGACCCTGAAGGGGGAATTAAAAGGTAAAAGAACTAGAATCTAAAGGGTATCCGTGAATTTGAGAATGGCTGAACAATTGTGGTATATGGATATACTAGAATATTTATTACTCCTTTCTGAGAAATGGCAAGGGGATCGTAGAGAATCTTGGGTAGCATGACCATCTGGCAGAGTCAGGTGAGCAGAACCAGGACAATTTTCACAAGGACAGCAACGTAAAGAAAAAATTGCTTTGAAAAACTGAAGAACTTGGATCAGTGCAATGACCGTGCCCATCTCCAAAGGATCTCTGGTGGATCAGCATGGAACCTGCTTCCTAACACAAGTAAAGGTCTCAAGTTGCAGAAAGATACACACATTTTTGTCCATGGTCACTGAATATTCATTTTACATTACAATGCTTCATTATGTCGAGGGGTTTTATTCTCTTAGTTTTTAAATTGGGGGCGGAGAGCTGGAAGACAGTTAACAATATTGATGTATCCCCAAATGAGGCCCATCAAAATATTTTTTTAAATGCATCGAAGAGTGGAAGGATCAACTGTGATAGACTTGGCTATTATTGGCAATGCAATGATCCAGGACAATTCTGAGGAACTTAGGACAAAGCATGCCATCCACCTCCAGAGAAAAAACTGTTGGAATCAGAATGCAGATCAAAGTGTGTGATTTTTCACTTGTTTATTTGGGTTCTGGTTTTATAAGATTATTTACTTAAAAATGAACAATATGGAAATACATTTTACATGATAATACATGTATAACCCAGATCAAATTGCCTGCCAGCACCAGGAGTGGGAAGGGAAAGAAAGGAGGGAGATAAGTTGGTTCATATAACTTAGGAAAACTTGTGTGGAAATTTATTATAACATGTAATCGGTAATAAATACATTCTTTTAAATGCATATGAGGGGGCAGCTGGGTAGCTCAGTGGATAGAGAGCCAGGCCCAGAGACAGGAGGTCCTGGCTTCAAATCTTAGCTGAGACACTTCACAGCTGGATGACTGGGCAAGTCACTTTACCCCCATTGCCTAGCCCTTACCACTCTTCTACCTTGGAACCAACACATAGTATTGATTCTAAGATGGAAGGTAAGGGTTGTTTTTTTTTGTTTTTTTTTTTAAGAAAGTAATATGTAGACATTTATATACTTAAAGAAAAAAAGACTGAAATAGAAATTTGTGGGTTCATCTCCAAGCAATTATGAAAAATGATCTGCTGTGTATGTGAAAATACTTTTTTTTCCATGTCTAAATTAAAAATAAAAGCCATTTTTATATTAAACAAGAAGCAAGAGCCTCAGTTGAAGGGAAAGCTTTGATGAGAGAAAGTTTGGAATAGCTTCTTTGGGGGAATGAGATGGGCCGTTGGGTAGAGAAGAATCATAGAGTTGTGTTTCCTTGAGGCAAGGAAGACTCCATGGAATAACATGAACTTATAACATAGCCAGGCAATGCTGCGGCCTTCTAGATCTCCATTCAGGAAAGGGAGAAACTAGTACTTTCTCAGACTCACTGTGTACATGCAGGGCAAAATGGTTGGGCTGAGGATGGAGGAGGAGGAGAGGGGATTGAAGAACAGAACCCCCCTCCCCCACAGGACTGGCCAGGGAATGAAGGGAGGGCTAAGGGTGGCCCCAGGAATCCAGAGAAGGCTGAGGGCTAGGTATGGGTAAAGAGAAGAGTTAGAGGGGGAAGGCCTGCAGAGAGCTATCAGGGAACACCACATGCAGGTAAAGGAGGAAGGAAGAAGAGAGTCATGGGAACTCAGAGGACTTGGGAATTGGGAGGGTAAGATGAATGGATTTGGGGAACAATAGAGTGGCTAGGGGGATAGCCAGGCCTGGAACTGGCAGATTGGGGGTTCCAATTTGGCCTAAGACACTTCCTCACTGTGACCCTGGACAAGTCTTCCCCTCACTTCCTAGCCTTTATTTAAGCTCTTCTGTCTTGGAACCAATACACAGGATAGATTCCAAGACCAAAGGCAAGAGTTTTTTTATAAAAAGACATGGATGTTGACATCCACTCTCAAAAGGGCAGGAGATGAAGAGAGGAGACCAGTGAATAGGTGCCATACTGGTGGGGCTAAGAGGACAAGGCCTAGGCCTGACCTGGGCAGAAGACCCTCTTCTCACCCTGCTTTCCTCTTCCCATGCAGGCTGGCTGGGGGTGCCCTGGCTGTACTTTTGTCAACAAGCCCACCCGACCAGGCTGTGAGATGTGCTGTGCAGCTAGACCAGAGGGTTACCAGGTGCCCAGCTCACACCAGCCAGATGAGGAAGAGCAGGCCCGGCTCCAGAATGAAGAGGAGAGCCTGCGGCAGTACCACCTGGTAGGCTGGGCTGGGATTCCCCCCTCCCCTCCCCTATGCCTGCACGAACCCCACCCCACCCCCACCCCAAGGGAGATTTCTCCAGGCCCTTCTTGGTCTACACAAGAGAAATCATTGGGTCATAAGCCTGTCTGTCTTCCAGGATTACACTGGTGGAGTTGTTTGTTTTATACATTCTTCCCAGCAAAGTCTGACCCTCCAAAAAGCTGCCTGGGAACTGGGCACCAGGAGGCCTGAGTTTGACTCTAGACCAGTGATGGCAAACCTTTTAGAGACTTCATGCTGTGCCCCTCCCCAGAGACCCTGTGTCATGTCCCTCCCCCCACCAAGTACCTGGCATGCCCTGCCCCTTCTCTTACCCCACACAGGGAAGGGAGGAAGTACTCCCATTGGGCTGCTGGGCAGAGGGGTGGGTCATGTGAGGAATGTCCTCAGGCAAATGGAGAGGGGGAGGAGAGTGGCCCAAGTGCTCCTCTCCCCTCCAGCTCTGCCACCTACCTTACCCTCTGTGCACTCCCATTGGCTGCTGGGCAGAGGGTCGGGGATGTGAAAAAATATCAGGCTTGGTAGAGAGGGGGAGGGAAGCAGCTCTGCCCAGTCCCTCTGTCTTTCTAGTAATGAACTGGCAAGGGTCTGGGGGGAGTGACATGCATGCCCACAAAGAGTGCCCTGTATGCTGTCTTTGACACCCATGCCATAGGTTCATTATCACTGTTCTAGACCATGCCCTGAATAGATTATCTTGTGCTTCTCTTAATGCAGCCTGATGGTGATGGATGGCTTTTTTATTTTTAATTTAAATTTTTTTTTCATGGTTACATGATTTGTGTTGTCTCTCTCCCTTCTTTCCTCCCCCCTCCCAAAGTTGACAAGCAATTCCACTGGGTTATACATGTTTTATCACTTAAAACCCATTTCCACATCACTGGCTTTTTTAACTAGCACATCATACCACTGATTTAGGATGTTGGAGCTTGTGGTCAATCCAGATCCTCAGGTTTTTTTTCACATACATTTCTTTTTGGTCAGATCTTCCCCCATCCAGGCAGGTGCAATTGGTTTTTTGAATTGAAAATCTGATTGTAGGACTTGAGTTGGGGAAGTAGAAGAACCCTAGACAAGAAGTTAGGACAGTAGGTTTTGAGTCCTCTAGCAAACTATAGCCTAAGGGTCAAATCCAACCCAAGGCCAGGTTTTGTACTTCCTGGGATTTTAAAATAAAGTTTTATTGTATTTAAAAATGCAGAAATCAGTTGAGACTATAAGAAGTGGGCAACTAGCTTGATTTGGCCTTTGGGTGATAGTTTATAGGCCCCCTGCCCTAGGGTTCAAGTCCTTGGAATTAATCAAGGCTTAGTATGTAATGGGAAGCAAATGACTTTCCCTTTCTGAGCCTCCTTTTCCTCATTTGTAAGAAAAAAGGATTGGATTAAGGGTCTCTAAGGTCCCATTTGGCTCTGACACTTTTTTTAATAAACATTTTATTTTGGTTATTTATAAACACCGCAGTTACTTCTTAGTGTCCCTTGCCCCTAAGGAGAATTTTTCCTTATAGTTAAGTAAAAGAGATTGTCTTACATTGGCCTCACACACAGCCCTGGACCTCTATACAGAAAGGAAGCAGGGGCAGGCTTGACCACCTAGCCTCCAGAATTAAGATTGGTTGCTGAGTTTTAATGTCTTTTTGTTTTAATCCTTACTTTCCATCTCAGAATCAATCTGATCAGAATCACTTTGACCACTCCAGTTGTATATTGGTTCCAAAGCAGAAGAGTGGTAAGGCCTGGGTAATGGGAGTTAAGTGACATACCCACGGTCACATGACTAGAAAATGAGTTCGCATTTGAACCCAGAACTCCCATCTTCAGGCTTGGCTCTCCATCCACTGAGCCACCTACCTGCCCTCTCTATTGTCTTAAAAAATTTTTTTTTAGTTTTTTTCTGAGCTTGATCACCAAAAATTTAACATTTCAATATGCATAGAACAAAAAGGACTGTATATCAAACTGGGCTGTTTTATGTTGTTCATTCATTTCAGTTGTGTCTGATTCTTTGTGACCACATTTGGGGTTTTCTTGCAAAGATATTGGAGTTTTTTGCCATTTCTTTCTCCAGCTCATTTTATTGATGAGAAAACTCAGGCAAACAGGGTTAAAAAACTTGCCCAGGGTCACATATTCCTGGCAAAGATACCATGGTCTGCCATTTCCTTTTCTAGATCATCTTATAGATGCAGAAATCAAGGTAAACAGGGTTAAATAACTTGCCCAGAGTCACCCAGCTAGAAAGTGCTAAGGCCAGGTTTGAATTTAGGAAGAGGAGTTTTCTTGACTCCAGGATTGTCACACAATTGTATTTGCTTGTTTTCATCTATTTTTATTGATATCTTTTGTTTTCACATCACCAACATCTTCTGTTTTTCATTATTTAATGTAGTCATTGTGTAGATTCTTTTCTTTTAAAAAATCATCATATTGGTATCTTTTTGTTTAATACTTTTTTATTTTTAATAATCCCTATCTTACCCCCTTGTGGAGTGTCAAAAAAGGAAGAGAAATATCATCAAAACTAAGGAACCCATGGAAGATGTCTGCTCTTGTAATGAGCACTGCATGCCCCCAGCTTCCCTCCTCTGGCCTTCCAGAGCTTAGCTATCATCGTTCTGTGGTCTTTAGCTTTGATCATTTCCACACTGCTCTGTTTGCAGCATGGTGGTCAGGACAGATCAGTTCCTTCCGTCCTTTCTGTGTTCCTATGCATCCATCACATTTGTCCTTTCTCACCAGGCATTCCTATTCTATGGAATCTGTGTGCCATGTTTTGTCCAGCCGTTCTCTGGCCCGTGGGCTGCCGTCTTCCTTTGATCCCTTGTTGCCATAGAAAGTGCCGCTCTAAATACTTCTACGGGGTGGTTCTTCCCCAGGATCTCTCTTGGGCCTTCTTGTATTGTGTTCTCTGATCCCAAGTCTTGTCTAGCACCTTTAGAATCCTGACAGAAGCAGCAAGTCTTATTCCACCTCTAGTGATGGGGAGCTCGCTAGAGCTCCTGTAGAGATGGTTTCATCTACTTTGGAGCAGCTCCAATTAATTGAAAGTTTTTACTTCTGTCAAACCCCAGACTTATTCCCTATAACTTTCCCTCCCAAACCTCCCAGGTTCCTGTCTCTGGGTGGAAGCTATGAGAAGGCAGCAGTCAGACTTCTCTTAAATCTTCTCTTCTATAGATGTCCCTAGTATCTTCTCATTGTTCTAGAGCCTTGACTTTAAAGTTCTCTGCTAAAGGAAAGTGGAAGCAACAGAGATGTCCATAAGAAACTTACAGAACAAGGAAAGGAGGTTATTCTGACCTGACTGGTGCATCATGGAACCATGCCAACTCTCCTGGGGTCTCCTTTCTCTCATTTGCTCAGAGGAAGCAGATACAGCAGGAGGGGAACTATCTGGAGCTCCTGCAGCTGGACCAGAGGAGCCTAGTGCTGAGCACGGAGGCAGTGGAGTGCCCTATCTGCTACCTGAGCCTGGGGCCTGGCGAGGGAGTTGTCCTTCGAGAGTGTCTGCATGCCTTCTGCAAGTATGGCCCAGCACCCTCACCCAAGCCGGGGCCTGAAAAGAAGAGGGTTGTCTGGAATAGAGTCAGGGACTGAGGTGGGGATAGGGGTGAGTGGGAACCCCTCCCACAACCTCCCTGACAAGTGCTTATGTGGGTAGCACCTCTAATGACAGGGAGTTCACTCCTGGTAGAGACATTCTTCTTTTGGAGCAACTCTAATTAATGGGAATTTTTTACTCCTGTTAAACCCCAGGCTTATTCCTTATGACTTTCCCTCCCAAACCCTCCAGTTCTTGTCTCTGGGTGGAAACTATTAGAAGGCATCTATCATAGCCCTCTTTAATCCTCTCTTCTACAGATATCCCTAGAGTCGTCACATTGTTATAAAACCTTGACTTTACAAAGTGTTTTCTCCATAATAATCACGTGAGGTAGAGGTTTCAAGTATTATCCCCATTTTACTGAAGTGAATACTGAGGCTTAGTAATAGGGGTTGGTCTTGAAGTGTAGAGGTCTTGGGCTTGAATTCTGCCTTGGACACTGATCCTTGGCACTTAACTTCTCTAGGTCTCAATTTTCTCATCTGTACATTGGGGATGATAATAGTGCCTACCTTCCTGAATGGTTGTCAGGATCAAGTGGGATATTTCTAAAGTATTTTTTAAAGCACTGTATACTTAGCTATTATTATTATTAATCTTACCCAGATACCTAGGGCAAGTAGGTGGCACAATGGTCTGAATCCAGAAGACCCTGTTTCAAATTTGACCTCAGATACTTCCCAGCGTTTAACCTTGTTTGCCTCAGTGTCCTTATCTGTAAAATGAGCTGGAGAAGGAAATGGCACCACTCTAGTATCTGTGCCAAGAAAACCCCAAATGGGGTCATGAAGAGTCAGACATGACTGAACAGACTAAACAACAAAACGAGATTCATTAAAAACTAATTGTTTTGTCCTGATAACTATTCATTTTGAAATCAAGGATTTGCCCCAAGTGACCTGATTTCTTTCTTTCCTTCCTTCTTTCTCTCTTTCTTTTTCTTTCTTCCTCCCTCCCTTCCTTTACTTCCCTTCTTTCTCTTTCTTCTTCCTTTTTTCCTTTCCTTTCTTTTTTCTTCCTTCCTTCTCTTTTTTCTTTCTCTCTCTCCCTCTTTCTTCCTTTCTTTCTCTCTCTTCTTCCTTCCCTTCTTTCCCTCTTTCCCTCTCTCCCTCCCTTCCTTCCTTCCCTTTCCTTTCCTTCTTCCTTCCTTCTTTTTATAAACCCTTAAAATCTGTACTAAGTATAGGTGCCAAAACAGAAGAATAGTAAGGGCTAGGCAACAGGAGTTAAATAACTTCCCCAGGGTCTACCATTCCACTAGGAAAGGTCCGAGGTCCTGCCTCTCAATCCACCCAGCCACCTGGCTGTCCCTGTAGTAGGCTTTCTACCAAGCCACAGTGCTTTTCTTTAGCCCTGTAGAGCCAGCCTTGGCCCTCCTCATCTCTTTTTGAGGACCAGGGCCTCAGTCTCCTTTTTCTCCTCTTCCCCCTCATACTTGCCAGGGACTGCCTTCAGGGCACCATCCTGAATAGCCAGGAGGCCGAGGTGTCCTGCCCCTACATCGATGACACTTACTCCTGCCCGGGCAAGCTGCAGGAACGAGAGATCCGAGCGGTAAGGTCTGGGTGAGGGAGGAACCAGGGCATGCTGGGGAAGCTCATGACTTCTGTCTGTGGCAGCCAGTGATGCCATGAATAGAGTGATGGGCTCTGGCAAGTCATTTAACCTCTGTGCCTCACTTTCCTCCACTGTAAAATAGGGATAGTAAGAGCACCTCCCTTTCAGGATTGTGGTAAGAATGAAGTAAGAAAATATTTGTAAAGCGCTTAGCACAGTGCCTGTGGCTCTGTAGAAATATTAGCCACCATTATTGTTATTGTAAATACTTTTATTATCAGGGGCAACTAGGTGGCTCTGTGGATTGAGAGCTAGGTTTAGAGAAGGGAGGTCTTGGGTTCAAATATGACTTTAGACACTTGCTAGCTGTGTAACCCTAGGTACTTCACCCCCGTTGCCTACCCCCTACCACTCTTCTATCTTGGAATCAATACACAGTATTGAGTCTTAAGATGGAAGGTAAGGGTTTAAAAAAAAAAACACAACTTTTATTATCTATGGTTCTCCTGGGCATTAGCTGATCGGATCCCCACAGGAAGGGAGAGCAAAGGTCCCACCATGGCATTCGGTCTCAAGGAGGGAGTGGGCAAGTGAGGGTGTGTGTGATTCACAGTCAGGGCTTTGGGGAGCTCTGGGGGAGGAGAGGCTCCCTGGAACTGGAGGTGACCTGGGAAGACTCCCTGGAGGATGGCCTGTTCCCTGACTGGTCCTTGAATGAATAATATTCAGAGAGGAGAAGGGAGGTGGCCCAAGCCTGTAATTCGACTGTCCTAAAATTCTGGGATCTAGGGGTCAGAAGGGAACCTAAAAGTCATCCAGGCAAGAGCTGGTGAGATACAGTGAAAGGAGCTATGGGTTTGCCTTCAATCCTAGCTTTGCTGCCTACTCTTTGGGCAAGCCACTTCAGTTCTCTGGGCCTCTGTTTTGATATCTGTAAAGTGAGGGCAGAGGGTTGGGTTAGATGGCCTAAAGTGATTCTGTGATTTTTTTTTTAAACCTTTACCTTCTATCTTATAATTGATGGGCTCCAAGGCAGAAGAGTGTAAGGGCTAGGCAGTAGGGGTTAAGTGACTTGCCCAGGGTCACAGCTAGTGAGGCCACATTTGAACTCAGGACCCCTGCCTCCAGGCCCAGCCACAAAGCTCCCCCTGATCCCGAGATTCTTAATGATATTCCTGACAAGCAGCCCTCCAGCCTTCCCTGGAACTGCTCTGAGAGAAGCTTTTGGGACTGCATTTTAATGTCAAGTTCCACAGTAATGGCGCTCTCAGAGGTGGGTGGGCTTCCAAGATGGTGTCTGTGGATGCTTGGAGGCAAGCCAGCCTCAGTGAGGGTAAGTTGTCATGGCAGCTCCTGAGCCCCGAGGACTACCAGCGTTTCCTGGACCTGGGAATCTCCATCGCTGAGAACAGAAGTGCCTTCAGCTATCACTGCAAGACCCACGACTGCCGGGGCTGGTGCTTCTTTGAGGACGATGTCAACGAGTTCACCTGCCCCGTGTGTGGACGTGTTAACTGCCTGCTCTGCAAGGTCAGAAGTCTGACCTGGGAGGGGAGACAAGACCCGCCTGCCCCCCCCCAAACCCACTGAGCAGGTGCCCTCCCCCCACAGGCTATTCATGAGAACATGAACTGTAAGGAATACCAGGATGACCTTGCCCTGAGGGCCCAGAACGACGTGGCTGCCAGACAGACTACAGAGATGCTCAAGGTGAGGGTTGTATCGGAGCCCCACCCCGGGCTCTGCATAGATCACATGATGGGGCTTCTGGGGCACTCTCTGGTCTGGTTCTGAAGTGCACAGGCGCCAGCTCTGGGATGCAGGGCATCTCAACTTGCAGTGGAGAGCAGCTGGTGTTCTGTTCTGAGAGACCTTTCGGGACCCCCATTGGGGTCTTCTTGGCAGTGACACTGGAGGGGTGGCCCATTTCCTTCTCCAGCTCATTTTACAGATGAGAAAACTGAGACAGACAGGGTAAAGTGACTAGGCCAGGGCCACCCAGCTGAGGTTGGGTTTTCCTGACTTCCAGTTCACCTATAACCACCTCAGATGAGGAAAGTAAGGTTTAGAGAAATTAAATAATATGCACCATACTCGCTGAACTACTATTGCAACTGGGGCTCGAACTCCAGTGTTAAATATGGAGCTCCTGGTGAGAGGGGCTTGGAATCAAGGGTCTTGGCTGGCTTTTCTCAGCCCTTACTGCTAGAGATTCTCAAAGTAACCTAGGAGAGGTCACTCTCTATTCCTAGCCTTCTGTTTCCTCATCTGGAAAATGGACTCACAACTAAGGCAGTGTGATGGGGTTTTGGCCTAGAGTATCAGAATTTAGTGGGGTGTTGACAGCCTTTTATCTCTTCAACAAAGCCTCATTCCTAGTTTAGCAGAAATACCAGATGGAGCCCTTCTTTCTTCTTTTTCTTCACCCTGAGTGAATCCCCCCCCCCCCAAGACTTGGTCTCACTCTGCTGTCTGCCACTTTGGCAGCCTTCCTAGTTCCAGGGTCTTGGTGGTGAGACCTGAGGCTTGGGGGGGTCAGTCAATCAGGCCCAGAGGTCTCTCTTTTGCCTTTCACCCTCGTGTTTCCCCACTCCTATCATCCAGTTGAATTTGCCAAATAAAATAGATAGGGTATTGGATAATTTGATTAAAAAAAAGAAAGAAGAGAATCAAATTACCAATATCAAAAATGAAAAGGCCGAATTCACCTCCAATGAAGAGGAAATTAAAGCAATCTTAGGATCAGTTTTGTCCTATTATTTAACAACAAATTTGACAATCTAGGTGAAATGGATGAATGCTTACAAACAAAAGAGGAAATAGAAGACTTAAACAATCCCATATCAGAAAAAGAAATTGAGCAAATCATCAATGCCTCCTTAAGAACAAATCCCCAGGCAGGGCCAGTTGAATTTGCCATGGCCTTGGTGGGTAGTGTTTTCTCTGGGAGAAATGGTGCTTCTAATTCTGGGCCTTGGGACCACCTCATCCCCTGGGGCATGTGTGTAGAGGAAGCCCTTTGTGGCACACAGAATGAGCTGTTGCTTTGGGCCAGCCAATTCTGGGGCTCTTAACTCCCTGTTACCATGGTTACCCCATAGCTGATGCTGCAGCAGGGTGAGGCCATGCACTGCCCTCAGTGCCAGATTGTGGTACAGAAGAAGGACGGCTGTGACTGGATCCGTTGTACCGTCTGCCACACAGAGATTTGCTGGGTTACCAAAGGGCCACGATGGGGCCCCGGAGTGAGTCCTGGTTCCTGGGGAGCAGGGAAGGAGCTTCCAGGGCCCAGGAAATGTGGTGGGTGGAGTTTTAGGGAAGCCCTCATAGGACCCTTGCAGAAGCCCTATCCTGGAGCAGTCTAGGTCTGGCTGCCCCCCCTGTGTACCCAGGACTTGTGGGTGGCCCCAGGGGAGTCTGGGTACTCTACACAGTAAGTGTTATGCTATTCAGAATCCCCAGACTCTTATTGGCATCCCTAGGGGAGTCCTTGAGATGGGAAAGCTACCTTTCCTTCATTCCTCTCTTTCCTTTCTAACTTGGTCATCCCCTCTAAAGTTCCTTCCTCCCTCTGCTAATCAGGGCGTTGGGGACACCAGTGGGGGCTGCCGCTGCCGACTGAATGGAATCCCTTGCCACCCCAGCTGCCAAAACTGCCACTGAGGAGCCCTTGAGGAGGCCCAGAGTGGATCCTGGCCAGGATGAGACAGCCATCAGGGCGGAACCACCCTCAGGGAACTGACCTTCCTGGCAGATGCCTTTCCTTAGCCTCTGCCCCAGCAGGTCCCAAGGGGGGGGATGCCCCTTCCAGCACAGATCAGGGATGACCAGGTATACTTTGGACATGGGGATCCTGGGGTAGGAGACTTCTGCCTTTCTGTGCCATCAGAAGGCCCCAACTGGGGAAGAACCACAGGGTTCCTAGTGCCTCCTCAGGATGTGAGCTCATTCCAGTGCCTTTGTTTCTTTGGGAACTCTTGGCCAGGCTTCCAGCAGAACAGACCTCTAGGCCCCTTCTCTGCTACTATTGCTACAATGCCCATGTCCTGGCTTTAACCATGCTCTGGAAAGCTAACAACACTGAGGCCACCCACTCTGAGCCTTAATCACCCACAGACTTCACAGCCTGAGTGGATCTATCCACACTCTGGCCATTGGCCACCTACATACCTATAGATAATGAGGCCTTGTACAGGCACAAAGGTGGGGCTTTCCTTTTCCCAGCTGCTGGGGTTTGTAGACCAATCCCCAGCACAGTTGAGTGGGGCCTCCTTACAAGCACTGGGCCCCTGGATTACTGAGGGAGGGGAGGACCCTCTGCCTAGGGTAAAGCACCTTGGACCTTCTGCATCCTCATGTGTTCACATTAAAGTTTTCTTTGGAGAAAAGGGACCTGTCATCTTTAAGAGTATGTGCCATTGCAGCTAGGAGGCTCAATGGATAGAACCAGGCCTAGAGACAGGAAATCCTGGGTTCAAATCTGGCCTCAGACACTTCCCAGCTTGACCCTGGGCAAGTCACTTGACCCCCATTGCCTAGCTCTTACCATTCTTCAGCCTTGGAGCCAATACACAGTATTGATTCTAAGACAGAAAGTAAGAACCTTTAAAGGGTCAGGTTTTATTTTTTTAACTTAACCTTAAATCTGCCTCAGTACAACTTCCATCCCATCCCCAGTTCTGCCCTTTGGGGCCAAGTAGAATAAAGGAAAAACTTTGCTCATGATCCCAGAGCAAGTTTATAGCATAGTTGTTACATTACACCTTCTCTTCATCCCGAGTCTCACTGGGTTCCCCAAGGAGGCCTCTTTTGCCCTCTCCATCTGTTGGTCATTGTTTGTCTTGTTAGAATACCTGGGTATTCATGTTGCACAATGGTTCACCGCATTCTAAGAAGCCAGAATCATCCTTCCTGTATCATCTCTGACAAGTGGTCTTCCAGTTTGTACTTGAACACTGACCTCCAGAAGTAGCCCATTATGCTTTTGGATGGCTCTTGAGTTTTTTTCTTGAAGGAAGTTGAAATTTTCCTCCTACCCTTCATTCCACATTTTGCTGCTCCCACAAGACAGCACATCAAAAGGCTTAAATGTAGATGTGAGCAAGTTCTGCCCCTTCCCCCAAGTCCAACCTTTTCCCTAGGCTAAACAGTTCCTCTCGCTGGCTCTTGTTACAACATGGTTTCTTGTATAGTGAGAAAATCAACAGCCACTGGGATCAGTAGGGTAAAGAGAGCATACTCTACATTTAAAGTGGGGGGGGGACCTACAAGGAGAACACACGCCCATTGTAGGTCCTAATATTTTGCTATAAGAAATGGTCATTTAGGGGGCAGCTGGGTGGCTCAGTGGATTGAGAGCCAGGCCTAGAGATGGGAGGTCCTGGGTTCAAATTTGGCCTCAGACACTTCCTAGCTGTGTGACCCTGGACAAGTCACTTGACCCCCATGGCCCAGCCCTTACCACTCTTCTGCCTTGGAGCCAATACGCAATATTGACTCCAAGACGGAAGGTAAGGGTTTAAAAAAGAAATGGTCATTTAAAAGCCAGAGTAATAAAACCCCACAAGAGGCATGATGCAAAGTAATAGAGGAGTCAAGATGACCTGTGTTCAAGTCCCATCTCTCACAAATATGTTGATAACCCTAGATAAACCCTTATTTTATTTTTTCAAACTATATTTTATTTAATCCCTACTTAAATGTAAAAACAATTTCCAACATTAAAAAAAGAATTTTGAGTCTCAAATTCCACCACCACCACCACCACCCCACCCTGGCCAGATGGTAAGCAATCTCAGAGATTTTACATGTGCAATCATGTAAAATATTTTCCCATATAAATCCTTTTGTGGAAGGAAACTTCAGCCCCCCCAAAAAAAAAAATTAAGAAAGTGAAAAAAATTCACTTTGGTCTGGATTCAGACTCCATCAGTTCTTTTTCTGGCAGCAGATGGCATTTTTTTTATCATGAGTCTTTTGGATTATTGTACTGCTGAGAATAGCTAAGTTATTCAAAGTTGTTCATTGTACAGTATTGCTGTCACTGTACAGGGTTCTCCTGGTTCTGCTTATTTCACTCTGCTTCAGTTCATGTAAGTTTTTCCATGTTTTCTGAGCTCCTCTTGCTTGTCATTTCTTATAGCACAATAGTATTCTATTACAATCATATACCATAACTTAACTCAGCCATTCCCCAATTGATGGGTATCTCCAAACTTAACAAGTCTTTATTTTATTTTTTAAAACTCTTTTTAGTAACAATTCTAAGACAAAGGGCAAGGACTAGACAAATATTTGGGTTAAGTGATTTGCCCAGAGTCACACAGCTGGGAAAACTGTGAGGTCATATTTGAACCCAGGTCCTCCCAACTTCAGGCCTGTTAACTATTCGCTGTGTGATCTAGCTGCCCCAAAGCCAGTTATTTTATCCTGTTAGTTGCAGAGTATATACTGTCTGCATTGATAGAGGGAGTTCCTGTTCCATAGAAATCACTATTCTGGTACCACAAAATTATGAAAAATAAAACACCCAACAGTGCTCAGGTCAGCCATCTCCAACTAATAGCAATAGCTACTTTACCATCATCAAGAAAATGAAGGTATCAGCTGAGCTGAGCTTTTACATATTCTCCACCAAAAGCCTGTTATTGGTCAGAGAATGGTGGGATGTTCTGTCTCACGTCACTCTCAGTGGTAGATTAAAGTGGTTCACCAAATGTCAAAAACAGAAAACCCAAATACACTAAAAAAATTCTTAGCATTTTTTTGTGGTTGTGAAGACCTAGAAACAAAATAGATGCTTATCAGTTGGGGGGGTGGCTAAACAAATTCTGGTACATTTTTGGGACCGAAGGAATACAAAGAATTCAAAGAAGCATTAAAAAGACACATAGAAACCATTAGAGAGTGATACACACAGAAGCAGGAAAATGGAACGTACCATCATCAAAGTGGTGTGTTGCCATTATAATGGCCTTATCGGGCCCCCAAAAGAAGTGGGGGAAAGCCTTTGATTCTTTGAACAAATGGGGAAATATTGCATGTATGCATCAGACCCAGTTAATATGTTGTCTGGTTTTGTCGAACTGCTCTGTTCTTTCATCCCTTTTAGCAACTCTTGCCCCACCTCCCCACTCCCACAAATTGCAGAAAAGCAAAATATAACTCTTCTCACAGTTATACATAGTTGAGGAAAACAAATCTCCATGTTGGCTCTTTCCAGAAAATACAAGTCTAATAAACAGTATACCTTGAGATCATCATCTCTACCATGAAGTAGATAGTACATGTCATCACATACTACAAAAACAACATCTGTTGTTTTTGCATTGATCATAATTCTTTTTTTTGCCTTACCTTCTGTCTTAGAATCAATACTGCGTATTAGTTCCAAGGTAGAAGAGCAGTAAGGGCTAGGCAATAGGGATTAAGTGACTTGTCCAGGGTCACACAGCTGGGAAATGTCTGAAATCAGATTTGAACCCAGAACCTCCTATCTCCAAGCCTGGCACTCTAATCATTGTACCACCTACTGCCCCCAGTAATCATAATTCTTAGTTTTCAAAGTTATTGGACTTTCTAATATTGTTATTGTATAAATTGTTCTGCTTCTGTTCCTTTCACCCCTTCATCATTTCCACCAACTCTTCTCAGGATTCTTTTCAATTCCTTGTAATAAGCCCCATAATATTTCATTATATTCACATACTATATATAATTTGTTTAGCCATTTCCAAATTGAAGGGCACCCCCTAATTTCTGAGACTGCACCATTCTTTCTCCTTATTTAATCTTTCAAACAAGAGGTGGCTTTCTGGAATAGTATCTATATAGAAAAGGTAATATAAAAAACAAACCCCCTTTTCCCTTTTAAACTGGATATGAGGCACATTGTAGTGGCTCAGTGGATAGAGCCAGGCCTGGAGATAAGAGGTCCTGGGTTCAAATTTTTCCTCAGATACTTCCTAGGTGTGTGACCCTGGACAAGTCATTTAACCCTAGTTGCCTAGCCCTTACTGCACTTCTGCCTTGGAACTGATATAGAGTCTAAGACAGAAGATGAAGATTCAATAAATAAATAAATAAACAAACTAGATCTTTGATTTCCTGTGAGGGTGCTCCTGGTAAGGAACTTTTTCATCCTATGTAGGTTATCACCTATTCTGCAATTTAGAATGTTAGAGAATTGCTTTGGGGGCACTGAGAGGAAGTGACTTGCTCAGGGTCATATAGCCAGCAGATGGTGGAGGTCATACTTGAAGCCAGTCTTCCATTTTTTGGACTCTCACCTTGCCCCACCTCTTAAGAATACGTGAATAAAATTATGATTTAAAAAAGATAATGCAAGGACAAAGAGCAGAGGGGAAACAGTTATATAAGAAAATGCAATAAAGGATGCAGTGAAACAAATCAATAAAAACAAAAGTTTTGATACATGAATAAAATTTTTAAAAATCAAAATTGATGAATAGATTCAGAGTCTGGAGTATTCTTCTCCCCGGCCTCCCTGGAATCTCAATTTTCCACCAGGGAAATTAGAATAGGAGACTGGAGGAAAGTGTGAGCAGAGGGAAGAAAAAGGGGGGAGCCCTGATTCAGAGTGGGGAGCGATAGGAGAGGGGAGAAAGGAGGAAAGAAAATGGGAGAATAAGGGAGGCCTTAGAAGAGAGGGAGAAAAAGAGGAAAGATGGGGAAATGGACGAAAGGAAGAAGAGAGACCCAAAACTCAGACCAAGCCCTTAACAACCAGCTTGAGCCTTGCCCACCATGCTGTAAGCCCACTGCTCCCCCAACCTGGCCCATCAAGCCGCTTCTGATGTATTTGAAAACCTTCATTTAGCGTGACAATTAAAGACCTACTAGGTCCCAAGCAATTCAAATCCCCACTGTCAGCATTTCGGGTCCCCAGATGGCCCTGGTGCTGGCGGAAACCCAGAGACGAAGAGGAAAGATCCGCATCAGTTCCCTGACCTCTTTCCTCAGGTTGTGTGCTCCCTATTGACAAGGGGAAATAGGGCAACCCCCAGCTCTCCCCGATTTAACCATTCTGCCACTAGAGACACCAACAAGGTCAAGCCAGAGACGAAAAAAGCTGTACTGCTAGTCTTCCCCATGTTTTAATCCAACCGCTCCCGCTGGTGCCCGGCGCTTTCCTTGTGGTAAAGGCTCTGAAATCGATCACCTTAATACTTCCGGAGAAATTCCGTCTTTCCAGGGATACTCGAGCTTTCTGACTGCTCATTCATTCATTCATTCAACCACACTACCGACACTTAGCGAATCACACGAATGCTTTGGTTTCTCGGTGCATATAAACGATACGGTTATCGTTTATTAAGTGTGCAATACAGATGTCTACAAAAAATGTACATGCCTTAATTTAAAAATACTTGATTGATTAGAACAGAGCTAACCATCATCTGAGCCTGCAATGTCATAATCTTTTTACTGGTGAAGGAAGGGTCTGGCGTCGACTTTGATGACTGCGGACTGATCGATCACCGGGGCCAGTCAGTGGCTGTGACAGCTTCTTTAAAAAAGACCATAATGAAGTTTGCCGCTTCCATTGACTCTTCCTTTCACTTGAACCCTGACAGGCCATTGCAGGGTTATTCCTTCTCAGGGAACTGGGAGGCCAGCAGAGAGGGAGAGATATTGGGACAGCCTTCAGTGAAGCAGTCAGAACACACATAACATTTATCCATTAAGTTTGAGTATGGGGAGAGGTTTGTGATGCCCCAAAACAATCACAAAGGTAACATCAAAGATTATTGATCATAAATATAGTTATAACAGATATAATAATAATGATATAACATAATAATAGATATATAAATAACAATATAGACAAATCTAGATAATATATAAAGATATGTCTACATATAAATATTTGTTGACTGTCTCTCCAACCGAGGATGATGATTGTCTTTGTGCGTTTTTGTGCACAAAGACACTTGTGCATGAAGATTTAAGTGGAAAAGTCGATGCACAGAGACAGTCCCACTCTCTGGGCGTTGGAAGCCTGGGTCCAGTGGCACGAAAAGTCGTTACACCTGGAGACTTCCTCAGCTGCATTGGATGGCCGTGTTGTCTTTTGTGCTCCATCACGTCCTAAGCACTCCACAGTGCTTTGCTATTAAGTATAATAGATATGTAAATAACAATACAGATATATATAAATAACATCTACATATAAATACAATAGATATATATACAGATATAATAGATATGTAAATAATATAGATATATATATACAAATAAATATTATAATGGTTACATATAAATAAAACCATAACAGATATAATAGATATATAAATAATATATAATAGATATTATTTAATATATATTTAATATATTTATTTATATATATAATAAATATATTTATAAATGTATAAATATATTTAATATATATAAAGATATATAAATAATATGTAGATAATGTATCCATATAATAGATATGCATCTACATATAAATATAATAGAAACATAAAAATAAAAATATAATAATAAGACAGAAATAGTCATAGAATATATAACATTAATATGGATAGATAGTAGTAGTCTCTCAGTGACTGAGAATGACCATTGTCTTTGTGCATTTTCATCTACGGTGTACCCTCATATGGTTTTGAAGTCCAAAGACTGAGGCACAAAGTTTGTGGCACATAGGGCATGGGACTCCAGTTGTTATGGGAGGTGCGGTTGTGGCCTGGTGTTGGCGTTCACAGGCAGCGGCAAGCAGCAAGACGCCAGCTGCTTCTGACAGAGGCAGCGAGTTCTAGTTGCTTTGGTATAATGCTAGCCCACTTCAAGTTTGACTTTAGCTGATCCTTGAATCTTTTCTTTGGTCAACCTTGTTTCCTGAGTCCAGCTGACAATTCACCATAAAATACCTGTCTTGTCCAGACCATCATAGCTGGGTTTTGAGGACCATTACTTCGATGCTGGTGGAGTTGGCTCTGTCGAGGACTTCCTGGTTGGTGATGCGGTCCTGCCATCGGATCCTCATGATTGACCGGAGAGAGCGGTGGTGGAATTGCTCCAGCTGTTTCATGTGCTTCCGGTACAGTGTCCATGTCTCGCAACCGTACAGGACCGAGCTGAGGACCACTGCGTTATACACTTTGAGCTTCATTGCAGTGCTTACACTGCTGTGTTGGAGGACTTTGCAGTGCAGCCGCCCGAGTGCCTGGCTGGCCTTTTGGATCCTGGCATTAATCTCGTGGTCTAGGGACCCGTCGTTGGCGATGGTGCTGCCCAGGTACTTGAAAGTGTTGACCTTAGAAAGCTGCGTGCCGTTGATTGTAATGCACGGCTGGTTCGTTGGCCTCCCTGGTTCAGGTTGGAACAGCACCTCTGTTTTGCTGAGGCTGATAGTCAGGCCAAACAGTTTTGTTGTGGTAGAGAACCTGTCCACAATGGTTTGGAGATGATTTTCTTGGTGGGCCATGAGAGCACAGCCATCTGCGAAGAGAGCTTCCAGGATGAGTCTCTCTGTTGTCTTTGTTTTTGCAGTCAGGCGGCGAAGGTCAAATAGTGAGCCATCCAGTTGGTATTTGATGTAGATGCCCAGATTTAGATCCATCGCAGCATGTCATAATACTTGGGCAGTATAGGTATAGGAAGTATAGGTTGAATAGCACCGGAGCAAGGACAGTCTTTTTTCACGCCATTGGAGATGTTGAAGCGATTGGAAGTCTCTCCACTAGACAGAACTTCCCCTGTCATGTCGACATGAAAGAGCTGGATCAGTTTGACGAATTTTGCTGGGCAGCCGAGCTTGGTAAGGATCACCCACAATGTGTCCCTGTTCACTGTGTCGAACGCCTTCATCAGGTCTATGAAGACAATGTAGAGACTCAGGTTCTGCTCAAGGCATTTTTCCTGCATTTGCCTCACCGTGAAGACCTTGTCAATGGTGCTGCGATCTGGTCGGAAGCCGCATTGTGATTCAGGAAGGTTCTGCTCTGAAACAGATGACAGGAGTCTGTTGGGTATAACACGGGTGAGGATCTTTCCAGCAGTGGAGAGTAGTGAGATGCCTCTGTAGTTGTCACAGGCTGCTTGTGAAACCTTTGTTCTTGTATAGGGCTATGATGGAGGCATCTCTGAGTTTTGGGGGCATGTCTTCCTCTTCCCATATGCTGGTCAGCACTATGTGGAATGCCTGAAGCACCTTTCCATTTAAGGCCTTGTACACCTTGGTTGGGATCCCGTCTTTACTGGGTGCCTTGCCTGCACTCATTTGTTTAATGGCTTTTTGGACTTCCTCTATTGAAGGAGGGACGTTAAGTTGTTCAATGGTGCGGTTTTGGGGGATCTGGTCAAGGGTGTTTTGGTCGACTGAAGAAGGTCGGTTGAGAAGCTGACTGAAGTGTTCTTTCCACCTGTTGCTGATGCCTTTTTTTATCTTTTATGAGAGTGTCACCGTCAGAGGATAGCAAGGGAGTGGTGGTGGGTTTTAATGGCCCATAGATGGTCTTGAGGGCACTGAAAAATTGTTTGTGTAGTTTTTTGTATCAGCAAAGCACTGGATTTCTTCTGCCTTTTTTTCCCACCATCGGTCTTGCATTTTCCTGATCTCACGCTGCACCCTGGCTTGGAGAGACTTGAATCTGTTCTTTTTAGGAGCAGAGTTTGGGTTATTTTGCCACTCCATAAAGGCTTTGTTCTTTTTGCTCAATAGGTCTTCAATAGCAGTGTTGTTCTCATTGAACCAGTCCTGATGGTTGCGTTGTTTGGGGCCTAGGACTGCCTTTGATGTTTCCTTCACTGCATCTTTAAACTGGTTCCATTTCTTGGTTGAACTTCCAGTGAGTGGTCCCTTGACAGAGAGCTTGTCGTCCAGGCAGGACTGGAATGTTTGCAAATAAGATGGATCTCTAAGACGACTCACGTTGTAAAATGCACGAACTATCTGGGTGTGTTTTGGATGGCGAGGCACAATGCGCATTTGAAGAGTCGCTCTAACCAATCAGTGGTCTGTCCAGCATTCGGCTCCTCTCATGGCTCTGGTGATCTGTACATCCTGGATGCCATCTCAGTCGTTGAACCTTCTTATTGGTTTCTTCTGCCTGTTCCGCCGAAACAGTCTTCACATGCTGGGTGAGCAAAGCCTTAGTTCACCAGGGGTCTACGACCCGATGGCTACCCTCACAAGGTTTAGCCAGCCTGTCGAAACCATTGCCCAGGGTGTGGCCACTGCCGCATGCTAGCAGCTACTGGGAGCCACAAGTGAGAGCTAGGTGTCAGGTGGGGGTCAGACGCTGGAGAGCTGCCCTAGGAGGGCACAACAAGCCCTCTATACCAGAGATACTAACCCTCCCTGAACACCCCATACACCCCTATGGATAGATAAGGATAATCTATAAATATAATAGACACATCTACATATAAACACATTATTATAGTTATATAAATATAGATATAACATGATATATAAATAATATAGATAGATAGATAATATATATAGATTTAATATATCTATATAAATATATATTATAATAGATACACAAACATAATAATAGTAGATATATAAATAATATAGATATAGATAATGTATAATATATGTCTATGTATGACTATATATTATAATAGATACATATAAACAAATATATAACAGGTATAATAATAATGAAAAAGTTTGAAATATTGCAAGAATTACCAAAATGTTACACAGACATGATGTAAACACAGGCTGTTAGAAAACTGATGCTGATAGAATTGCCTGAAGCAGGGTTGCCACCAAACCAATATCTTCAAAGGACAATAAAATGAGGATTGCCTGCAACTTCTTGGGTTTGAGTTGAACTCCAGCCCAGCTGTTAGCTCCTAGAAAAGTAAATTTAGCCTCTAGATCTCAGATTTCTCTTCTGTAAATGGGGATAATAATCACCCAGTGGCTCTGCTTTTGTGCTTTGTAAGTCTTAAAGTGCTATCTAAATGCATCAGTGTGTCAACCATGGGAACTTTGTCCACCCACTGAGATCACATCCTAACCAAAATTGAGTAGTTGGGTTGTCTATGGCTCAGATAAACCTAATAAATGACTCAGAACCTGAGGAGTCTTCTAGACTCCAAGTTCATAATCATAAACTCTGCCTTGACAGTGGGGAAATGTTGGAAGGAAAGGTTTTGTCCTCTTATTGGACTTCCAGGCACCAGGGGATGGGTAGGGCTAGTTTTCCAGGCCCTGAAGTCATGCAATCTTCAGCTGTGGACATGAGGACTTAGGGGAAAGATCACTTATAATACATCAGAAGAAAATTTCGACTCCAGAACATAGCTGGAGAACCTCAGGACTAAAGCAGAAAACTGCTATGTTTTATGAAAGAGGAAGAGGATGTGGCTAAACCACAAGGACTGGGGGAAAAAACAGAAGCAAAACTAGAGTGAAAGCAATCTTTCCTAGTTGAGATCAGAATGCATTCCTGTGTCAGTTATCTTCTTTCAGCCTTCTCCAGACTTTACCCCAGCCATGTACTAGGCCCAGCTTTGGGCTTATATTGCTTTTTTTTAGAGAACTAACACTGGGGGGTGGGGGAATCATGTTGATTCATTTTCTTCTTGTGCTTATCTAACAACTGCCCAATAAGACACTAGTTTGGGGATATCGAGAAGGAAAGAGAGATTCGGAGAGGGGAAATAAATAATTTGCTCTCATGACAAAAATTTATCATACCAGTACAAAACTCTAAGCTAAATACGTTTATTGAGAGGTGGTCAACCCACAATAAAGCCCTACTCTGATCAAGATCAAAACCAAAGACCCTGAGCCTCAGGAGATAGCCTTTTTTAAATATACATAGAAATTTGATGACATCCTGTCATAAAAGAAACTGAATACAGATTTTTTCACATGGATAGCACCAAGTGCTGAGTAAGCCAAAAAGTGTAAAAAAAAAACCTTATCACTATGGGTGGTAACTTTATTTCTATTATTATTATTACTGACCATTCCAAAACCTTTTCAGTAAAGGGTTAGGATCTAATATTTTTTCCACTGACAACTAGGAGTCAGCAGTTAGTTGGATGACATTTAGGACTGGCATTTGCACCGAAACTACATTTGGACCCAAGAGCAGTCCTCTACCTCCTGTCTTATGATTTTGCAACAGGGAAGGGTGGGCTTGATGGAAACTTTTGGGTTAGGGGCTTAAGGTCAAAATGATTGTCAGCAAAATTTGATACCACCCTTAAATTGTATTTTTCTTAGCTAATGCTTATAATTCACATAAAGCAAATGATATTATTTGTGTATTAATCATAAAGGCTAATACCATTATAATCATAAAAGGGGATAGGGGATTTCACACTCACAATCATCTTCCTCATTTATGGCAAAACTGATATTGGAACCCAGGGTTCCAGGTAGCCAAATTCAGGACTCTTCCAGATGAACCACAAGCTATACTTAGTGTGACATCCAAGAGGGACAGAAAGGATTGAGGCCAAGAAACCAGAGCAGTACTTTTCAGCTTTCCCCCATTCTGTAGCCCAATTATCAGTGTTCTAGTTCTAGAGGCAGGACATTCAAGGAAAACATTCAATTCTTTTAATAAAAAGTTTTTTTATTGGTTTGGGGAAGAAAATCAGTTTATTGATCAGTCTAGCACTACCCAATAAATTAATTGGTCAATGATCAAAAGACCTATTGATCTCTTTAACTTTTTTTTTGCATCAATATAATTTCCCTCATTTTTTCCACCCCTAGGGGCAGCTAAGTGATGTGTGTGTGTGTGTGTGTGTGTGTGTGTGTGTGTGTGTGTGTGTGTGTGTAGCACATGGCCTGGAATCAGGAAGACCTGAATTCAGATATGTACTAGCAATGTGACCCTGGGCAAGTCACTTAATCATACTTGCCTCAGTTCCTCAACTGGAAAATGAGCTGGAGGAGGAAATGGCAAGCCACTCCAGTATCATTTTTGATGAAGAGACACAATCAAGATTCTGCCTGTGTGTATCAATAGTACTTTAATTCTTTATTTAGAATGTTTTTCTATGGTTACATGATTCATGTTCTTTCCCTCCCCTCTTCCTTCTCCCTCCTGGAGCTGACGAGCAATTCCACTGGGTTATACATGTATCATTGTTTAAAACCTCTAATAGTACTTTAAACTGTGAAATTGCTGTTGTTCAGTCATTTTTTCAGCATGTCCTACTCTCCATTACCTCATTTGAGGTTTTCTTGGCAGAGATAATGGAGTGGTTTGCCTTTTCCTTCTTCAGCTCATTTTCCAAAGGAGGAAACTGAGGCAAACAGGGTGAAGTGACTTGTCCAGGGTCACATAACTATGAAGTATCTGAGGTCACATTTGAATTCGGGTCTTCCTGACTCCAGGCCAGATGCTTATCCACTGCAACACAAAGCTGCCCCAGTTTTAAAATTGATATTTGCATAATGAATAAGAGAAATGGGAATGCTTATTGAATGCTCAGGGATACAGGGACCACAAAGGTTGAGAACTCCTGACCTAGATCATCTCTGAGGTCCTTCCAAATGAGATTCAGCAATTTTGAGCCAAGCTTTTGGCAGATAATTAATACTAATAACTAAGACAACTAAACTGCTACATTGGTAACAGTAGTAGTAGTGGTAGTAGCTGTAGCTGTAGTAGTAGTAGTAGTAGTAGTAGTAGTAGTAGTAGTAGTAGTAGTAGTAGTAGTAGTGGTGGTGGTTGTTATAGCAGTAGTAGTGGTAGTAGTAGTAGTAATAGTGGATGGAGAAGGAGGAGGAGGAGGAGGGGAGGAGTAATGAGGAGACCAAGCTATCACTCTTTGCAGATGATCTGATGGTTTACTTAAAGAATCCTAGAGAATCAACCAAAAAGCTAGTGGAAACAATCAACAACTTTAGCAAACTTGCAGGATACAAAATAAACCCACATAAATTATCAGCATTTCTATTTATTTCCAACTGTGACAACGAAATCACTTTAAAAGACTGATATATATTAATTTAAGGTCGCCAAGGAATTCAGCTATGTAATTCCTAAATGAAAACTCAAGTCAGCAGTCAACCTTTTATGGAGTTTAATTACAAACAGGATGAAGAAAGGAATTAGAGATAGAGAGAGAGGGAGAGAGAAAGGGGAGAGAAGGGAATAGGGCTTAAATATCCCTTCTGTTTAGGCTGGGCCAAAAGGCCCAAGCCCTTAGATAGCTGGGGCAAAGAAAGGAGATCAGTCCCTATTACTCACGTGACCAAAATGGAGAAACAGTCTCAGAGCCCCCACCTCCAGCTTCCTTCAGAGCCAATCCTCAAAACACCACCTCTCAGACCAAAAACCTCTCCAACCAACCACCCTCTCAGTCCTCAGACCCCGCTATCTTTAAGGAAATCATCCAAGTTCCCTCCCCTCAGTTCTCACATCTACCAATCACTGTCCATGTCTTCCCTGTGCCAATGGTGGCTCTAGCTTAACCCAGGACCGCCCAGAGGTCTGTGGCTTTGCACATGTCTGTTGAAGGTCATATTCTCAATAATTAAATCTTGATCCTTTGCTGCAGCCCTTCCTAAATCCTGTTAGGACTGAGTGGGGTGGAAATTGTATTTTCCAAGACCTGGTTCTGTCATTCCAAGTATCTCTATTGTATCAATTCTAAAATCAATCATGACTCAAAGAAATTCCTGTCCTATGCTTAAGCATAGGTCAAAGCCCTTTCCATTGTTTAGCAAAAGGTTTCTGTCCTAAAGTAATCTTAAGAAGGGAGGAGGAGGAACCTCCCATGCCAATGGGGTTCACATTCCAATAGAGTTCCCACTATCAATAGGAAATTTTTCAAGTATGAAATTTCCCAATGGTGAAATTTCCAACATTTATAAATCTAAGAAATTTTAAGGTTTACACAACTCATCCCAGCAGCAAGAGTTAGAAAGAGAAATTCCCTTTAAAATCACCCTAGACAATATAAAATACTTAGGAATCTATCTGCCAAGACAAACTAAGGAACTATATGAACACAACTACAAAACACTCTCCACACAATTAAAACTAGATTTAAATAATTGGAAAAACATTAATTGCTCATGGGTAGGATGAGCTAACATAATAAAAATGACAATCCTACCCAAACTAATTTACTTATTTATTTAGTACCATACTCATCAAACTACCAAGAAACTTTTTTACTGAATTAGAAAAAACAACAACAAAGTTTATTTGGAAAAACAAAAGTTCAAGAACATCAAGGGAAATAATGAAAAGAATTCGAAGGAAGGTGGCCTAGCAGTACCAGATCTTAAAACTGTACTATAAAGTATTGATCATCAAAACAATATGGTACTGGGTAAGAGACATAAAGGAAGATCAGTGGAATAGACTTGGGGTAAATGACCTCAGCAAGACAGTCTATGATAAACCCAAAGATCCTAGTTTTTAGGACAAAAAATCCACTATTTGACAAAAGCTGCTGGGAAAATTGGAAAACAGTATGGGAGAGATTAGGTTTAGATCTACATTTCACACCCTACACCAAGATAAACTCAGAATGGGTGAATAACTTGAATATAAAGAAGGAAACTATAAATAAATTGGGTGAACACAGAATAGTATACTTGTCAGGTTTTTGGGAAAGGAAAGATTTGGGGGGGGTATTTTTTTAATTTAAGTTAATTTATTTAGTCAATTTAGAACATTATTCCTTGGTTACAAGTATCACATTATTTCCCTTCCTCCCCTCCCCTCACTCTTCCTGCAGCTGATGTGCAATTTCATTGTGTATTACGTGTGTCCTTGATCAAAACCTATTTCCATGTTGTCGGTGCTTGCATTAGGATGTTCATTTAGAGTCTACATCCCCAATCATATTCCCCTTGACCCATGTGATCAGGCAATTGTTTTTTTTCCCTGTTTTTACTCCCACAGTTTTTCCTCTGAATGTGAATAGTGTTCTTTCTCATAGATCCCTCAGAGTTGTTCAGGATCACTGCATTGCCACTAATAGAGAGGTCCATTACATTTGATTGTACCACAGTGTATCCATCTCTGTGTATAATGTTCTCCTGGCTCTGATCCTTTCGCTCTGCATCAGTTCCTGGAGGTTGTTCCAGTTCCCATAGAATTCCTCCACTTTATTATTCCTTTGAGCACAATAGTATTCCATCACCAACATATACCACAATTTCTTCAGCCATCCCTCATTTTCCAATTTTTTGCCACCACAAAGAGTGCAGCTATGAATATGCTTGTACAAGTCTTTTTCCCTATTATCTCTTTGGGGTACAAACCCAGCAGTGCTATGGCTGGATCAAAGGGTAGCTAGTCTTTTAGCACCCTTTGGGCATAGTTCCAAATTGCCCTCCTGAATGGTTGGATTAATTCACAACTCCACCAGTAATGCATTAACGTCCCAACTTTGCCACATCCCCTCCAGCATTCATTATTTTCCTTTGCTGTCATTTTAGTCAATCTGCTAGGTGTATGGTGACACCTCAGAGTTGTTTTGATTTGCATTTCTCTGACTATAAGAGATTTAAGAACACTTTCTCATGTGCTTATTAATAGTTATTATTAAAGAAATTAATAAAATTTCTTTAACTGAAAACTGCCTATTCCTGTCTCTTGCCCATTTATCAATTGGAGAATGGCTTGATTTTTTGTACAATTGATTTAGTTCCTTATAAATTTGAGTAATTAGACCTTTGTCAGAGGTTTATGTTATGAAGATTGTTTCCCAGTTGGTTGCTTCCCTTCTAATTTTGGTTGCATTGGTTTTGTTTGTATAAAACGTTTTTAATTTTGATTATATTAAATTTAAAAGGTTTTGTACAAACAAAACCAATGCAATCAAAATTAAAAGGGGAAGCAATAAATTGAGAAAAAATCTTCATAACAAAAACCTCTGACAAAGGTTTAATTACTCAAATTTATAAGGAACTAAATCAATTGTACAAAAAATCAAGCCATTCTCCAATTGATAAATGGGCAAAAGACAGGAATAGGCAGTTTTCAGTTAAAGAAATCAAAACTATCAATAAGCACATGAAAAAGTGTTCTAAATCTCTTATAATCAGAGAAATGCAAATCAAAACAACTCTGAGTTACCACCTCACACCTAGCAGATTGGCTAACATGACAGCAATGGAAAGTAATGAATGCTGGAAGGGATGCGGCAAATTTGGGACATTAATGCATTGCTGGTAGAGTTGTGGATTGATCCAACCATTCTGGATGACAATTTGGAACTATGCCCAAAGGGTGCTAAAAGACTAGCTACCCTTTGATCCAGCCATAGCACTGCTGGGTTTGTACCCCAAAGAGATAATAAGGAAAAATACTTGTACAAGCATATTCATAGCTGCACTCTTTGTGGTGGCAAAAATTTGGAAAATGAGGGGATACCCTTCAATTGGGGAATGGCTGAACAAATTGTGGTATATGTTGGTGATGGAATACTATTGTGCTAAAAGTAATAATAAAGTAGAGGAATTCCATGGAGACTGGAACAACCTCCAGGAAGTGATGCAGAGTGAGAGGAGCAGAACCAGGAGAACATTGTACACAGAGACTGATACACTGTGGTACAATCAAATGTAATGGATTTCTCCATTAGTAGCAATGCAGTGATCCTGAACAACATGGAGGAATCTACGAGAAAAACCACTATCCACATTCAGAGGAAGAAATGTGGGAGTAGAAACACCAAAAAAAATCAACTGTTTGAATACATGGATCAAAGGGATATGGTTGGGGATGTAGACTAAATGAATATCCTAGTGTAAACAACAACATGAAAATAGGTTTTGATCAAGGACACAAGTAATACCCAATGAAATTGTGTGTTGGCTGTGGGAAGGGTGGGAGGAGGGGGAGGAGTAGAATATGATTTTTGTAACCAAGGAATAATGTTTGAAATTGACCAAATTAAAAAAACAAAACAAACTGGCTTCTGACTGTATCATTACCAAAACTGCTCTCCCCAAAGTTACTACTGGCTATAACCAATAGTCTTCTCTCAGGCCTCATCTTCTCTTTGACTTCTGTGCAGCCTTTCACACTGTTAATCACTTGTTCCTCTGATATTCTCTTCTCTCTAGGTTTTCATGACACTGCTGTCTCCTAGTTCTCTCCCTGACTACTTCTTTGCTGTGTAAAATTGAGATTTGAACTCTGGACTTCAATCCCCACAAGCCCATGCTCCACTTCCCCAAAATGCTTTGTAATCTCACAGGAATTCTGAGGTGGGCCGAGATTGAGGAAGGATTTAAGCTGGTGGCAAAGGTTTTTGGGTCTCTTTTTGGACTTCCGTTTTGGAGCAGATGTGGCTCTTTCCATAATGTAGGTGAAGTCTTGTCTAGGCCACTCTGGCCTAGGCACGTTTTTCTTATCCTGTATTTTCCTTAATCCTTAATCTTCAATAAACCTCATAAAAATATAATACTCCTTGCAGAGAGAAACTAATTTCTACCTGCCTCAGTCTCCCCTAAATTTTAATCTTTACAGCTGGACCCTCTAACAGTAGGTGTCCTTCGGGGTTCCATCTTGAGCCCTCATCTTCTTTTATACTCCTTCACATTTAGTGATCCCAACAACCCCAGAGATTTGACGACATTTAATTGCCATGCAGATGAATCTCAAATCTGCCTTTCCTTTCCCAAACTCTCTCTATTGATGTCCAATCTTGAATTGACAACTGCCTTTCAGACATCTCAAACTGGACATCCAGAAGTTATCTTAAAACTCAGTATGCCCAAAATAGAACTCATTATCTTCTTCCTTTCCCTATTACTGTAGAAGGCAACACCATGTTCCCAGTTTCTTGGGCTCACAACCTGGGAGTCTTCCTAGATTCCTCTTCTCTCATCCCCATGTCCAAGCTGTTGCCAAGGCTGTAGATTTCAGCACTGTAACCTCTCACTATGTTCCCTTCTCTCCTCTGACACTGTCACCCTTCTGGTGCAGGCCCTTATCTCCTCATGCCTTGATTCCTACAATAGCCCAGTGGCTACTGACTACCTCAAGTTTCTTGACTTCCACCCATCCTCCATTTAAGCCACTAAAGTGCAGGTCCACCTCCCCCCCCTCCCCATTTGTTTGCTATTTTGCCTTTGGGATTAAACACAAAATGCTTATTATTCAAAACCCTTCATAATCTAATCTGCTCTTACCTTTCCAGCCTTCTAACACTCTAGTCCCCAAATAGGACACTCTGTCTCCTGGCTCTGGGTTTCTTTGGCTGTCCCCCAAGCCTGAACCACTCTGCCTCCTCCTACTAGACTTCCCTGGCTTCCTTTTAGAATCAACTAAAATCCCACCTTCTACACGAGGAATAAAAAGAATTAACTTGTTCTTCTCAGAGTGGACATCTATCTTAGACCCCATTAGGGAATGAAAGCCTATTTAGGGTTATAGAATAAGACCTCAAGGACATTTCATTGTTGCCACAGGCCCAGTGAGTTGGAAGGCTTATCTCAAGGAAGAAAACCACTAGGCATACTACCTCCTTATCTCCTCAGACCTTTAGGAGCCAGGAGTTCCTCTGGAGGACATGGCTATCTCTCCATAGCCTTTCCCCTCCCTGATGGAAGCTTGTGATGAGCTCATGCTATGTAACTTGTTTTCTGATTGGATGGATAATTTTTGTGCTTAGATTACAAGTTCAGACATGAGGTATTGGGCAGAGGGAGTGGGGGTCATGTCAGGAAATCTATAAAATGCTTGTTTCTGCACTCATGCATTGGGCATTGCCTTTAGGGCAATGGCCTCTTTCTCATGAGGAAGAATAAAGACTGCCTCTTCTACTACCCACTCTGACTCCAGGTTTATAATTATAATTTGGGTAACTGGTCATTTTCTTTTATCTCACCCATACAGGAAACCTTCCCCAACTCTTCTTCATTTGAGCACCTTTGATTATTTCCAACATTGTTTTGTGTGTATTTGTCTGCACGTTCTGTCCATTAGATTGTAAGCCCCTTTAGGACAGGGGTAACCTTTTGCCTTTTGTTGTAGTTCCAGGGCATAGCCCAGGGCCTGGAACATAGCAAGCATTTCATAAATACTGACTGCTAGAAGTAACCAGAATTGTTGATCTGTCCCTCCAAAAGGGGAGTGTGTAATGGGCAATAAGTTGACAGAAGAGGCGGAGCCTTTTTAGTAACCACACATGGCTGTTTATTTCATACAGCAATCTGTACAAATCGTATTTACACATATATATTCTTTACAGAATAAGTAAATCACCTGAAGATAGGAGAGAATGCTTTTTTTTTCCTCCTTGGCAAAAGGACATCCTCAGCTTCAACAAAGGAGCAAGGCAAGTGAACTTTCCTTCCTTTTTTCCCTCAGGGTATGAAAAGTTGGTTTACTTTCCTTTTAGGAAGTCTTTGGGTTGGGTGGAGTGATACAATTTTAGGACTCTGACTTCACCTCTTCCCTACTAATAATGAACACCTTTAGCATAGTAAGAGATCGGCCTCTGTAGCAAGAGGCTAATATGCTGCCCATCCTCCCCATCTCCTGACATCATAATCTGGTTGGGGTTCTACTCACTTCATTCAGGAAGGAGAATTTCCTCTATGGTTCACATCACAAGGATGGCCCCCTGGAATCCAACCACCTCAAGCTAGGCCACCCCTAGGCCCCTGGGGACGATTCTCATTACCTGGTTTGGACATTCTTGTCAAACCTTAAGAAGAATTTCACAAGATCCTTCCCTTCATCCTGCTTCAGTTTCTTTTAGTTTTAAAGTGCTTAGTGAAAATTCAATATTTGACACCCTTCCTACCTTTGGGAAGGCCCCTGCCCAAAAATTAAACCACCCATCCCATGCCCACCATGTGGTCAGCCCAGGCAAAGGTTTCTGGGTAAGAAAGGAGTGAAAGCAGGATGCACTAGGGCGGTGCATCTGACACCGTCACTTGTACCAAAATAGCTGTTAAAGAAAGACGTGCAGAGGAGACGGGGAAAGATTTAAGGGAAGATGGCTGAGCTGCTGTTTCACATTTGACACCCCAGTTTCTCAAAAGAAGCAGAAAAGGCACTTTTTTTCTAGTCAAGAGTCAACCTGACTCTGGGTATTGGAAAAGCCACTTTCTAAAGACTGGTGGATTTAAACTTGCTTCCCCCACATCCAGTGCCATAAGTTTGGGAGCTTGAGTTTGATTCCTCCAGGCTCCTGCTGAGCTCCATAGAGACTACAGTTTGCCCCTTGGAAACAAATGGCCAATTTCTAGCAATATTCCCTACAAAATAAGAAATTCCCTGGGGGAGAGAGAGAACTAAACCCATGAAGTGACAAAGAGGTAGTGAGTGGGTGTTTCTTTTGGAGAGAAAGGCAAACTCCTAGAGAAAAGCCCAAGACATTGAGAGACTAAAGGGAGAGTGGGTTTGGGCTGTTTACAAATACCAATTTGGGCTGACATACAAAAACACATGAGGGCAAGTAGTTTTCTGGGCCTTGTGTCCACCCTTCTAAGTTAGTAGATCTTTTACCATAGACAGAAAATTTGTAAAGCAAGTTAATATGTATATTCCAAAAATAGTAATAAGATGGCTTTTATAAGCCATTATGTGGCTCAGGGGCCAGGGGTAAGGGGGCGGCAGCTGGGGGAGAGGGAGAAGAGAGGACAAGCTCAACTTAGGACTGAATCCAAATAATCATTATCCACTTACACTTGACAGAATGTGCCCAAGGGATCCCTGGACTGGGAATATAGGATTCGCCCAGTGAACTATTTCATACCTGTCCTTTTGTTTCTCAACCAACTGCACTGGGAAGATGGAAAAAATTATCCTTGGCTAACTGGGTCATGTCAAAGTTTCACTGATCGGAGACCTCAGAAAGTGAACATGGAAATTAAAGTATGGTGGCCAATGGATTATCAGGATCCCATGATCAGTTCTGTTTAAGAACTTTCTCTCTGCTCTAATTGAAAACCTGCAGACCCTCTCTGGCTTTTGCTCATCCTTCTTCCAACCACTCAACTACTGGGATGGTTCCTTCCTCCTTTGTAAAAAAAGGAAGAGAGGCAAGGGAAGTCCCTGCAGTAAGGACAAGAGGCTTAGTGACTCAGGTTACTACTGGTCTCTCTTAATTCAATTGAGTCCAGTTCCAGTGAGCTCCAAAGACAAAAGGAAGTTAAATGAACTCAATTCCCTTGTCATAGGGGAAGGTGGCAGATATCTTCCCAATAAGAAACCCACTGCTTAATGACCAAAGAGATATAGAGGTTTAATACCATGGCCCTAAACAGCCTGTGGTGTTGAGGGAGCCCTTCCATTAGCCCCTAAAGTAAAGGCAAATCATGGACAGGGTAGGTAGGGGAGTGGGGATTAGAAAACCCTTGACATAAACCCTTTTAATAAAGGAATGCTAACTTCCTCCCAATCTTCCCATGGAAGGGTGAGAGGCTTGATTTAAAATAATAGGAGCCTCCTCCCCAGTTGTCAGGGAAATAGCTGTAGTTGAAATTTAGGGGCCCATTCAAGAGCACTCTTCACCACTGCTAAAGCAGCTGCCCCCAGAGCCACAGTCAAGCCCATCACTGCCAGCTTCACAAAGCGATTGGTCCTTGGTTTGGTCAGGATATTTTTTGTCCGATCTTCAGGCTGCAAGAACCCTCGGAAGCGCTGCCGCAATACCATGTCTGGCCTTTGCTGGGCAGATGCCAGCTCAAAGTCTTTAAAGGTAGAGGCTGCTGTTCTGCAAAGGAAAGTGACAGAGAATTTGTATAAGGAACAAAATGGATAGATAGTTCTTGTAAAGATTTCCCTTAAAAGGATCTGTGAAAGGAGCAGCTATGTAGCTCAGTGGATAGAAGCTATCCTGAAGGTCCTGGGTTCAAATCTAGCCTCAGACACTTCCTAGCTGCATGACCCTGGGTAAATCACTTAACCCCCACCATTTAGCCCTTTTCTCTTCTGTCTTGCAACCAATACACATTATTGACCTAAGATAGAAGGTAAGAGTTTAAGAATAGAAAAAAAAAAGACCCATGAAGTCTAAAACAGGAATTCAGTTACCTAAGTCTAGGTCTCTGGAACCAAATTTCCACAAACACATGCTCTTTTTTGAATATTACTCTGTCCAGGAAATTCTTCCAGATCTTCCAGTACCAGGAGCTCCCACTCACCTCTCAGCTTGCTGCTGAGCAACTTCTCTGGCAAGCTCAGAGGGAGGAAACTGAACAAAGAGATCTCCTGCTCTACTGATCAGAATTTCATACGGCAAGTCTTGAGGGATCTGGGACAAGAGATGGTGAACAGAGGCCATGTCACACTCACAATCGAGCACTTCTTGCTCTCGATGCAAAACAATCTGTAGAGATAAAGCCTGCAATGAGGACCTGAGAAAAGAGAATTATGCCCTGCCCATGAATACCCCATTCTTCTGGAAGATAGATATTAGTCATGGAAAAGCCTCTTCCAAAATTTCCTGCAAATCCCAGTCCTCCTTTTGGATGTAATGTTAACACATAGGTGGAGCAGTGGATAGAGCACCGGACCTGAAATCAGGAAGACCTGAGCTCAAAACTGGCTTCAGCTGCTTTCTTGTGTGACCCTGGGCAAGTCACTAAAGTAACCTTTGAGTACTTTGGTTTCTTCATCTATAAAATGGGGTTAATGATAAAAGCATCTATCTCCCAAGATTGTTGTGAGGATCAAACGAAAAATTTTTTCTAAAGTGCTGAAATATAGTAAGCATTACATAAATGTTAGCTGTTACAGAATATGGGCTTCAGTGCTGCCAGGATTAGAAATATTGCCATCTTAATATGATAGGGTGATGGATGTGGAATCAGGAAGACTTGAGTTCAAATGCAGATGTAGGCATTTACTAACAGTGCAAATAAATGACCTGAGCAAGTCTACCTGTTTGGACCTATCTGCCTTAATTGCTATCTTCTTCAATTACCTCCTGTGTAAAATGGGGATAATAATAGTGCCTACCTCTTAGGCTTCTTCTGAAGATCAAATGAGATAACAAAGTGCTTTGCAACCTTAAAGTGCAATATAAATGCTAAATTTTGTTATTATTATTATTACTAAACAAGGAAAGAGCCTTCTTGCTGGAGGCTTCAACCTGATATGACTGATTGTGTGAATACCTAAATAAGACCTTTGTGGGCACAAAGGTTCAAATGCTTCCCCACAGCCTTATTTAGATACCAAAAACAATGCTTTTAGGTAAAAAAAAAAAACAGAAGGAAGGAGGAGAGGCTTTGCCATGATTTTCACTGAATGCTTCTCTTGTCTTTGCTGATGTGGATACTACTACAGTTATCTTTTCTTTTCCCTTTCAAACCTGATTCTTCAGTAGGAAAGAAAGACTGGGCCAGTTCAAAATTCCTAGAAGCAAACACTCAAGAATCTCTTTCACATTCTCCTATGGCTTACTTCACCATCAAATCCAAGCTGTGTCCATCTTTCATCTTAGAAAAGCAGTGAAGGCAGACAGGTGGGGTGGTTGATTAAGCACTAGTCTGGAAATAGGAGGATGAGTTCAAATCCAGACTCAGATATTTACTAGCTTTGCGACCCTGGACATGTCACTTAACTTTGCCTGTTTCCTTATCTGTGAAATGAACTGGAGAATAAAATGGCAAACCACTCCAGTATGGGGTCACAAAGAATTTGACATGTCTGAAAAATGATTAAGACATAAAGAAGAGCCAACTTAATAAAAAGAAATAAAAGCAGTGGAGAATAGTCACAAAATGACCACTGGACCTTCAGATTTCATGACTACAGGCAAGTCACATCAATCCTCTGAGCCTTTTGTTTCCTTTTTATAACAGAAACAATTATTACCTATGTTCCTCACCTCACAATACTTTTGTAAATAAAGTGGTCTATGAATGTAATAGAATATGACTGTGCTATATATAAATTGTAAAGTGTTAAAAAAAATGGGACTTATTATGCTTCTAAAGACCCACTGTGTTCTTTCTGACTTGATTATGCTTTCATTCCTTAAGTGGATTGTTTCATGAATTGTGGTGGTGTGTAATTAGAATCGGTTATCCTAATTAAAAAAAAAGATTCCCAGCAGCCCACTCGCTTCCTGTCAATATGTGCTGACATAAACAGGATATAAATTCTGTGGAGTTTTGTCTCTTGCTATTGTCTTCCTGTCATGGCTTTGGTGGAGCCAGCTTTTGAGCAGGTAGAAAAATTTAGTCATATGGTTCTATTTTGTTAGATAATAAACTTTATAAAATATAATACTTGAAGTACTGGACATTAATTTAAATCCTACATTTATGGCAACCACAGAAATGGGGTTTAGAACCCTTAATTCTCTAAGGTATTTTAGTTTGAAATGAAACCATGTTTCTCCTGCTGAGCCATTGCTGTCACTCCTGCTGCCGACAAGCTGGGAGTCCTTGGAGCCACTCTCCAGAGGCTGGGAAAGTATAAGTCCCTTTTTTCCCTTACATTGCCAACAGATGAGTGCTTGCTGCTTGTCTTGGAAGTCTGGGTGTGTTTTCTTTAGGCAATAATTAGTCTCCTTAAGGGCTTTTACCTGAGGAGACACTTCCTTCCCACTTAACTCCTTGTCCACATGGCAAGGGAAGCAAGCTGCTTCCTGGCGTTTTTTACCCCTGGGGAGAGGGGAAGGAAGGTTACTCTTCTAAACTATAGACAGGAAGTAGAATTGCAAGCATGGCCAACCCTATGAAAAAGCTACCAGTTTTAGGATGTCTTTTCCTCTTACTGTTCCTGGGTACACTGGTCCTTGTGATTAGCTTGAATAATCCTGAGATTTAGGGGGAAAATTCATCTTCCTACACCCCCCCTGCCATTCTGGCCTGCCCAGTCTCTACAACACATCCAATATGAGATTCCTCCACACTATGCTCAGTGCGGAACTATCCCTCACTATGGGAAGATCCCAGAGGTGTGATCAAAGGAATCTAAATGGATGATGATACTGGGGAGGGGAAGGAACCTTAAAGAGTCTGGAGGTGAAATTTTTAAGCCTTTTCAGAGTCCATTGTTTTATGGAAGTTTCTGTAACAGAATTGGAAAAAAGGAGTCTTGAATTCAGTTCCTGTATCCTGTCACATATATTGTATTTTCTGGTTGCTTAAGATTTTATTTTGTTTATTAAGTTCACATATTGGTTCTAATCTAATATATTCTGTTATACTATATCACTTTAAGTTACTATGTTTTGACAATTAGCTATATGTGCTATTACATTGTCTTTATTTGTACCTCCCCATATGACTGGACTGGAGAAAATACCATTTAAAAGTCCCTTTGAGTTGTTTGTAACAAGAGTTAAGGGTCCATTTAGTAGCTCAAGTAAAGTGCTATAGCACTATTATAATCCCCACCTCTTCATTTATAAAAATGTAATGGATGAGACATATAAAGACATGCCATATACAGCTGTTACAGTCTCATCCATGAGGTAGGAAGGTTTTCGGGGGGAGGAGGGGGTGCCACAGGAGCATAGCACCTCTGGATGGCTTTCAAGAAGGGAGCATTACCCAGGTAGCCTAGTGGCTTCTGGATGTTTTTTTCTATTTGTAACTCTTCAGCTTATTCTACTCCTCCACCAGAATGATCTATATTCCTGGTGATGTTTTAGACTCAAAAGGTTTTCTTGAGGGGGCAGCTGGGTAGCTCAGGGGATTGAGAGCCAGGCCTAGAGACGGGAGGTCCTAGGTTCAAATCTGGCCTCAGACACTTCCCAGCTGTGTGACCCTGGGCAAGTCACTTGACCCCCATTGCCTAGCCCTTACCACTCTTTCTGTCTTAGAGCCAATACACAGTATTGACTCCAAGATGGAAGGTAAGGGTTTAAAAAAAAAAAAGGTTTTCTTGAATTAGCTGCTATACTACAGGGAAGCAATAAATGTAGGACTTAAATTAATGTCCAATACTTTAAGTATTATATTTTATAAAGTTTACTATCTAACAAAATAGAATCATGTGACTAAGTTTTTCTACCTGCTCAAAAGCTGGCTCCACCAACACCGTGACAGGAAGACAAGAGGGAGATATGGAACTCCACAGAATTTATATCCTGTCTACGTCAGCATGTATCAACAGGAAGTCGAGCTATGACTGGGAATTGTAGGTTTTTTTTAGGGTAACAGATTCTAATTACACAGTGGTGAAAACAATTCAACCCCTGGTGGCCAACCTTCTGATGACTGGCACCTCTGAATTGGATAATCTGGTGCAGACAATAGTTCACTGCCTGGCTGGTACACAAAACCTCTTCAGCTTGAGAAAGTCCAAGGAAGCTGGGGTACTGCTGGCTGGCATAACTTTTTGAGAGCCCAGAACCAGCAGGTGAGATCTTGGGAGTTAGAGTAGGGCTTTCCTTGAGCTACTATTATTATCATTATCAGTATTAGCATCTACTTTTTCTTTTCCTTCAAGCCCATAGTTTTTATTTCTATCCCCACACCCTATTTTTTTCCCACTTTGTCCTGTGTACCACAGCACAAACCAAGGCACATAAGAACATTGCAGTTGAACAAACTGTGCCACAGTTCAGCCATACTGGGAAGCAATTTGGAACTACCCTGGCAGACATAATCTTTGACCCCACTAAACCATTACTAGGCTCTACTCATAGTATCCCCAACATGGAAACTAAGGGGTTACCCATCTCTTAGGGAATAGCTAACAGACAGTGGTCTATGAATGTAATGGAATATGACTGTGCTATAAGAAGATATGAAATGGAAAATTACAGGACACCAGGGAGACCTTTATGAACTGAAGCAGAGTAAATGAGCAGAACCAGGAGAACAATTGACACAATGACAGTAACAACTTTGGAAGTCTTTAGAATTCTAATTAATGCAATGATAAATCATAACTGATGATGATCATACCGCTCAACTTCTGCCAGAGAAGAGATGGATTTAAAATCCAGAATAAGACAGTCATTTCTAGACATAGCCAACAGAAGAAACAGCTTTGCCTGTTTATGCAGGTTTGTATGGGTATGGTCACTCCCCCAATATTCAAATGAGGAGTGAGGCAATGGGAGGGATGAATAAAAATCACTTGTAAAAAAAATTTTTTTTTCTTTTAAAAAGAGGGAGAGAGTACCCTAGCTCCAGCAGCTATTTTTCCTCTCCCTCTAATTTGGGTGGAAAGAAACATGGACAAAAAAGAGAAACACATTATTTGGGGTTCAAATGAACCTGTCCAGTTCTACTCCCAGGCATTTTTGCTCCTGAAGGTAGAACAAAAACTTTCTTAACTGACCCTTTCCAAGGAAAGTCATTGGACTGATGTCACAAACTTATGGCTAATACCTACCACAGCAGCAAAGTAAATGGGCATCAGAGGGTGGCAGGCCAGGAAGAAGTCATACAACCGTACCACATGCCTGAAGTCAGACAGGACATGGCCAAACCAGGTGATCAGCCAGCTGAGTGCAAAGATGGTCCCCACCTCCGCACTAAGAGCCAAAGGAAATCCAGTTGTTAGATTCTGTTGCAGCTTTCCTCCACCTTTTCCCTCCCTTGTTGGCTGCCCCAGCCTCAGATTTAGTGACATTTATTTGAGAAATCTGTTTTCTGGCAACCTTCTCCATCAAGGATTGTATTCCCTAAGACTATTCAGTGTCCAAGTTGTGAACCGTAATAGTAGAGGCAGTTTGATGGTGCAATGAGCTCTGGGCCTGGTATCAGGAAGACTTAAGTTTAAATTCAGTTTCAGTTATTTCCTAGCTGTGTGATCCTGAGTTAACTACTTACCCTTTGTATGCCTCAGTTTTCTCAACTGAAAATGGGGTTAATAATTGCACTAACCTCCTGTGGCTTCTGTGAAGATCAAATGAGCTATCTGTAAAGTGTTAGCAGAGTGCCTTAAGAGCTTAATAAGTGCTTGTTCTCTTCCCTTCCCTAATGTCTCCAACAGAATCCCATGATGCCTTCCTGATGTAGTATGGGTCCTAGTTATATTGCTTCAAAAAAAGGCATTACGGTATAATGGAATGAGCAAATAGACTAAGAGTCAAAGGACCCAAGTCCCAGCTCTACTAGATATTATAGTATATATATATATATATATGGTATATAGTAAATTATTTCTCATCTCTGAGTCATATTTTTTTGAGGTGTAAAATTAGCCAATTAGCTGTACAATGAGGAAACCAGGTGGCTCAATGGATAGAAGGAGAAGATCTGAGATCAGATCTGGCTTCAGTCACTTCTTGGAGCTGTGTAATCCTGGTCAAGTCATTTAACTTCTGTGTGTTTTAGTTTCTTGATCTGTAAAATGGGAAATCATAATAGCACCTATCTCCCAGGGTTGCTGTGAGGATCAAATGAGATAATAACAGTGCTGTGTCTGGTTCATAGTAAGCACTATATAAATGCTAGCAATTATTATTAAAACAAGAATTTATAATTCTTGCACTATCAACTCTGCATGATTGAGATGAGAATATAGTACCTCATAAAATGCAAAATCCATATGAAAGGAGCAGCTAGGTGGCTTGGTGGAGAGACAGGATTAGAGAAAGAAAGGCCTAGGTTCAAATCTGACCTCAGACACTTGCTAGCTGTGTGACCCTGGGCAAGTTACTTAACTCCCATTGCCTATCCCTTACTGCTCTTCTGCCTTAGAACACAGTATTGATTCTAAGACAGAAGGTAAGGGTTTAAAAAAAATACCATATTGAAGGTGAGATTTTTTTTTGGTGGAGGCAGGGGAGGAGATAGTTATAGATTAGTAGAAAGGGCATTGGGCTTAGAGTCCAAAAGCCTGGATTCAAGGCCTGGCTCCACTACCTGTGACGTTTCCCTTATAATGTTATCTACATGAACTACCTGAGAAGACTATTTTAAGGAAAGGGTTTTATAAACTATAAGAAACTACAGAAATATCAGCTACTGTTAATTATGGCTCGCAAAGCAACTGATGGCACTATGCCACTCCCCAACTGGTCTACAAATCTAAAAAACATGGGAGGGGAATTAAAGTCAAATGTTTCCTATTCCCACCATTCTTACAAAGAGGGCATTTCTGATTACCTCCTTTCAATATTCAGATCTATTATTCTGAGGCTCTGGCAGTGCATTCTCTTAATTGGGAAATACAGATGCTTTCAGCAATCTGCAAACTTAATGTAACTAAAATCTTAAGGGTAAATACTTTAAAATAAAATATTTCTATTACTAGAGACTAATTTAATTTTTACAGTTATGGTCCTTGGCGACCAAATAATTATTACATTCAGTCTCAACCATAAAATTTAACTTTTACAATACTTAAGAGATGAAATGAAAGCATCTTTCCACGGATGACACCCAAATCAATACATCTAGCTTTAATCTCACTTCCAATCTCCCACTGCCAGTTGAGTGCTGGCCATTTCCACCTAGGACAAACCATAGGCCTCTTAAATTCACTATTTCCAGAGATGGCTCAGTAGATTAAGAGCCAGACCTAGAAACAGAAGGGCCTAATTTCAAATCTGACCTCAGACACTTGCTAGCTATATGACCCTGGGCAAATCACTTAACCCCTTACTGCTTTCTCATAGCTTTTACTGGTCTTCTAACTTAAAACCAATATGTAGTATTGATTCTATGTTGGAAGGTAAGGGTTAAAAAAAAAATTCAACAATGTCCAAAGCAGAACTCCTCACTGTTAGCCAAGCACTTCCCTCTACAGAATTGCCCTTCTTTCTGTGGAGATTATTTTTCTTTCCTAGTCACTCAGGTTCCTAGTCTTGGAGCTTGCTTTGCCCCTTTCCTCTCCCTTGTCACTTCTACTCAATAGCAGAGAGGTTCAACTTCTTTTACTACTTTCCCATCTGTCCTCTTCTCTCCATTTGCACTGTCAATTCCAGCCCTGACTAGTTATCTTAACTAGCCTCCAATTTTAGTCTTTTCTCTCTCCAATCCATATTCCATATAGCCACTAAAATCATCCTTCTGAGGCATCAGACTTACTAGACTTACTATTCAAAAGTCTTCAGCAATACCTTAATGCTTTTAGGATAAATTATAAGCTCAATCCTCCACAATCTGGGTATACCAGCCTTCCCTGTTCCATGGTTCTCTATGTTCCAAACAAATTGGACTAGCAGCTGTTCCCTGAATTCAGCAATCCATCTCATGCCTCTATGGATCTGGATTTGGCTCAAGTCATCCTCCACACTCACTGTGTACTATTTTCCTCTCAGAACCATGTTAGGAATCACCTCCTTCACAAGATAGAACACTCTCTCATCCTTCTCCTTGCCACTTCCCCAAGTAATTAACACCATCCCCCTTCAAATTATCTTGTGCTTATTTATGTGTCTGCCTACCTATCATTTCCCCACTCTGGAATACAAGCTTCTCAAGGGGAAAGCCTGCTACCTTCTGTCTGTGTAATCCCTGGGTCTACCACCATGTTTTGAGCATAATAGGTACTTAACAAAAATTTGCTAAATTTAATTTCTTTTCCTACAGATAAGCCTTAATGACCAATAGGAGCTTTTCAGAAATCTAAACAACTGGAGAAATAAATCCATTCTTAATCTGCAGATACTTTCTACTACTGGAACTGAGAATCACTCAGGCAAAAATCCAAGATCCAAAGATTCATTATGTCCAAGGGTTCAGTGGGTTTATTCATCTGCTGAGCATGAAACAAAGTAAAGCCTGCCTGCCCAGCCATAAAAATTAACATAAATTTAAGATGATCATTGAAATAGGTTTGGATTTCCTAAAGAGGGAAAAGTTGGGAAATCATGCTATTGTATACCTCTGCATGAAGTCATGGAGCTCGGGATTCACCTGATCTATGATGGGCATCAGGTAGTTTAATATATGCTTGGTATTATCCATTGTTGGGTCCATGAAATCCCTGGGGTGAAACAAGAGAAAGAGTTTGGTCAGGCCAAAGCTAGATTAAGCCCTACTTTTTTTTTTTTTAATGATAGAAAATGCAACTGTCATCTTTGTCAAGATACCTGAGGTGGTGAGTGGAGAGTTTCTCCACTAATGATGTGGCCAATCTCTCACCCACAACAAGCAGAAATGTGACCACGATGTCATGGTAGCCCTGGTAGTAGTGCAGCTGGGGATTTCGTTCCAAAACATATAAAATGATGTCAATCAACTCCTCTTGGAGCCCTTCTCTTTGTTCACTAGGCATGCCTGGAGATGGAGAGAGATAAGCATGTGAGTATGGCCAAGAAAAAGAAGGACCAGAGCTGGCCTGCCCAAGTATAGAATGGTGGCTTTACAGGAAATGTGTGATCAAGAAATGAATCCTCTTGCCATCAGTCTACAATGGATCTTTGGGACTAATTTCTGGACCGATGCACAGGCCACCTGTCCTGCATTCCTCATACTGGTTTCTCTGGCTTTAATCAATCCAAAACAAGAGTAGCCTGATTAATCTTTATGAAGAAATATGATCATGGCTTTCTGCTCCAAATTCTTGGTTACTGTCTACTGAATAAAATTAAAATACTTGAACTTGGGACTCAGTACTCTTCATATCCTGGCACCACCTCACATTTCCAGATTTATCTCAGCCCATTCCACATTCTTTCACTCTACCATCCAGCCAGCTGAAATGGGACAGCCTGCTATGTTGTGCTTGTAGCCTATGGTTTTCTGCTTTTGTATCTCTCTGCCTGCAATTCCCTACTCCATTTCTGCCTGTTGAAATCTTACCCATTTTTCAGCTCGGCTCAAAAGTCACAGCCTTTGTGAATCTATTTCCACTTTCCTTTTTTTAGATCTCACAAAATTCTTTGTACCTCTGTCCTAGTTTATGCTATCATTAATTTGTGTATATAGGCAGCTAGGTGATGCAGTGAATGGATGGGGGTCTACAATTGGAGTCAAGGAGACTTCAGTACAAATCTACACAAATACTTATTAGTTATGTGACCCCAGGAAGGTCATTTAACTGCTGGCTGCCTCTGTTTCTTCATCTGTAAAATAAGGATAATAAGTGCACCTACTTCCCAAGGTTGTTTTGAGGACCAAATGAGATATTTATAAAGCATTCTGCAAACCTCCAGTGCTATATAAATACAATTACAATTACTGATAATCCTAGCACCCACAAGAATATAAATTCTGTGAGGACTGATTAACTAATTAAAAAAACTAATTAAAAATTATTTATTTTTTTACTAATTAAAACTAATTAAAAACTAATTAAAAATTCCCCCTAGTACTTTGTAGTATGTTTTACATATACTAGGTGCGTAATGTTTAGTTTAATGGAAAACTGTTGCATTTTACCTCCAGCTCTCCTGTTAGCACTACTACATAAAGCACTAGGCCTCTGCACCATGACTGCTGGGAAGAACTCAGAGGCTGGGCCTGCAAACTATCACTGGGATGGAAAGCTACAAACCTAGGCCAACAGGGCTGCCTGCTCCTTCCACAGCAAAACATGGGAACTGTGTACTATCATGTCTTTCTCAGAATCCTCAAGTAAGAAAAACATTAGGGACTATCTGGCCTAATCCCTGCCCAATTCACAAGAGTGCTTCTGGAATAGAACATAAGCTCCCAGAGGGCAGTGATAATTTCTTTTTTGTGTCTGAATCCCCAAAATGAAGCACAATGCCTCACACACAGATGTTTAATAAACATTACTGAATATTTTTATTTTTGGCTAACAATTTTTTATTAAATTCCTATTTTTCTACTCTTCCCACTCTATTGTTCACATTAAACCTTCAAGCTTAGAGACCTCAAATCCCTTGCTCTCTACTTATTTTCCCAGTCCAACTTGCCCACTCTAGCTTAGCTTGATTCCTTACTGCAACCTTGATCCCAAAAGTTGGTCATTTAAATGTTTCACTAGATACTAATCCAGGATTCCTTATCCCCTTGACCTTCCTAAACTACAAAGTCCCATACCTGGATTATCTCAATTTTTAAATTTCTCTCTTCCTGTTACTGAGCTGCTGAGTACTGCTAAAGAAAGAGAAAAATAACAAAACTGGGCTGATTCCAGTCATTACAAATAATTTCAACTGGGTCCCTCCTGCTGACTGAAAAACCAATTTTGTCCTTATTCACTCTATCTTATTCCTCATATGTCCCAAATTTTTTCTCCTCTCCTGCATAGTCTTAATCTACATCCCAAACTTAGACCAATCTATTCCACTGTGAAGATCGAGATGAATCATTACGAGCCTCCAACATCTTCAAATCTCAGTACTATCACCCACGGTTTCCTCTGGTTACAGAAGATCAATCGATCCTTCCTTCCTTCCCTCCCATCCTCCTCTCTTCTCTCTCTTGCTCTCTCCCCCTAATACATGTAATAACAATTTTCAAAAACCATTTTCTAAATTATAAGATCCAAATTGTCCTTTTCCCTCCCTTCCCTTCCCCCTCTCAGAGATGACAAGCAATTTGCACATCTCTCTTTCTAAATGAAGTTAATCCTCCTACCTACATCTTTGATCTGATCCCTTTCTACCTCACATAGAAATTCAGAGTTGAAAGGAACCCTCGTGACTAGCTAGTTCAACCCATACCTAAAGGAGAATCTTCTCAATATATCCAACAAAATGATAATCTAGCCTTTGCTTAAAGGCTTTCAATAAGGGGAATCCACCACTTAAGGGCAGCCTGTTCCATTTTTGAGCAGTGTTATTTATCAGGAGTTTTTCCCTTAATATTAAATACAAACATGCCTCTTTCCAGATTTCATTAATGGTACTTATTTCTGCTCTCTGCAAAATATCTTTCATCTATGGGGAAAGTTCCTTGAAGATAGTTATCATGATGGATGAACAAGTTGTGGTATATGGTTATAATGGAATACTATTGTGCCATAAGAAATGACCAACAGGATGATTTCAGAAAAACCTGGAAACATTTATACAAACTGATATAAAGTGAGGTGAGCAGAGCCAGGAGAACATTGTATACAGTAAGAAATATTGTGCAATGATTGCCTTTGAAGGACAAAATTATTAACAGCAGTGCAACTATCCAAGACAACCTCAAGGAACTCATGATGAAAAATGCTATCCACAGCCACAGTAGGAAATGTCAGGAGCCTGAATGTAGATCAAAGCACATTGTTTTTCACTTCATCTCCTTCATGGATTGTTTTCTGTATGTGAGATCTTTTTTTATGGCATAAGGAATATGGAAATATTCCAAATATGTTACATGACAGTATTGGCATAACCTATGTAATTTTATTTACTGTTTTAGGGAGCAGGGAGAGAAAGGAAGGAGGAGAATCGAGGTCAAAAAATGTCAGAAAACAATTATTAAAAATTGTTTCTAGTGGCAGCTAAATGGCTCAATAGATAACCAGACCTGCAAACAAAAGGTCTTGTGTTCAAATTAGGCCTCAGGCACGTCCTAGATATGTGACCATGAGCAATTCACAACTGCAATAGCCTAGCCCTTTCTGCTCTTCTGTCTTAGAACCAATACACAGTACTGATTCTAAGATGTAAAGTATGGGTGAAAAAAATTTTTTTTCTACATTTATGAAAAACAAAAATATTTTAAAAGATACCTATCATGACACTGTTTCTTCTCCAGGCTAGACATCCACTTTTGTTCAACTGATGTTTAGAAAAAATTTAAGGTCCTTTATCATTTTACTCTCTTCTCTCTAGAATATGGTATCCAGAATACTACAAAATATGGTCTGATCAGGGCACAATTAATCCTTATTTCTGGATATTAATTAAACTTTTCTTAATTCAATCTAAGATCACATTAGTTTACTTGGTTGCCACATCAATCACATCATGGACTCATACTAAACATGTTATCTATTAAAACCCTTAGATTTTCCAGAAGAGAGAAATAAGGACATAAAAGTTGTATCATGTTACTACATGTACCAAGTCCACACAACTAAAGATAGAATTCAGCCAAAATCACAAATCTTCTGTTTCTAATGTGCTTGTCACTGAACCAAGGTGCCTCTCAGATTAGCTGATGCCCCAGAAATGTGAAGGTTTCATTGATCTCCGCAGAGTACATATAATACCATTTTTTAAACTTCATTTACAGGAAAATTTGGGACCATCTATCTCCTATTTATTTGCACACAAATGCTATTCTCTTTGTATTTTCTTCCCAAAACTTACAAGAATTCCTTATTGTTGGCTGCAGGCACTTTGGTCAAGGTGTAATTCAGTCATAGATACCATAGAAAGAGGCAGTAACTCTTAAGCAATAATGTTGTAGTAGATTGAGCATGTTCTTGGCCAAGTAAAGCAAAGGAGATAGGCAATATCAAATCTCTACTTTCCCAATATTTATTTCACAAATGTTAGTATCTCAGGCTTTGCCAAGACCTAAGAAGTAACTAGTTCAAACCCTTTTTTAGTCTGTATATGATTTTATTTAATCATGTTTCGACTATGCAGCAATTGTTGGGTTTTGCTTTCTTATCTATATTGTCACTGACTTTACTGGAATGTTTAAACATTTAGGGTTATGATGGTTAAGCTTGCATCACCATTTACTTTTTATATTGATTTTTATTCCCCTTCTGCTTTTAAGTACTTTCTCTCAGCAATTAGTTTTTGTGATACACTTTGCTGCTAGTCTATTCCCAAGGCTATCCTTGGGAACAAGAGGGGACTCTTGTTCACCTGTCCTATAGCAAACACTCTGAATTTACTTAAATTGTAACATCTTTTTTATTCCCTTGCATCTCTTTTGAATTTTCTCTTCTCCCACTTGGTTAAGCTTGTGGCCAGAAATTTTCCCTTTCTACTCTCCAACTTTTTATTTTATAAAGTAAACATTCTTTTGTTGATCTTCTTTCCAATAAGTTTTCCTTTACTTTGTCCTCCTTATTTCTAAATTTATTCTAAATTCCATCTTATGCCTCATCCAACACACTCACACTTCTTTATTTCCTTATTCAATGTAGAGAGTTCTGAATTATCAACTTTAAACTCCCTCTTCTATTCCATTTTTGTCATTGTAAAATGGGGACAATAATAGTGAATTGCCTCCCAATTTCTTTGAAGGGTTGAATGAGATATTTTTAAAGCACTTAGCACAGTGCTGGCACATAATAAACATAATAAATTAATGCTTCCTTTCTTCTTTTCCTTCTTTCTTCCTCTCACTTTCCCTTCCTGGGAATAATTTTTAGTGGTACTCTTTTCTTTTCACTTTCTGGGACAAGACCCTCTTCTAAGTCCTATTATAATGGTGTTTCACAACATTTAAATACAAGAACTTTGTATATAAGGTTCTCCTCCCATTTTCCTCTTTTCTAATGCCTTCTGTTTCCTACTGATGAAACTTTTCACTGTTATCTCTTTACAGAGGACAGATTCACTTGTAGGCAGGCAACAAAGGAGTCTAGGGAGTATTAATTCAATTCTTCCTCCTTCCTATCCTCTGATTTTTTATATTTCTAGCCCTTTGCTTCCTTTTTCTTCCTTGAGGATCCCTCTTTATCTTTCAGTTCAACATTTTTCTTTTCTTTAACCAATAGCCTTTAAGAATGAGACAACAAGGGGGCAGCTGGGTAGCTCAGTGGATTGAGAGCTAGCCCTAGAGACGGGAGGTCCTAGGTTCAAATCTGGCCTCAGACACTTCCCAGCTGTGTGACCCTGGGCAAGTCACTTGACCCCCATTGCCTAGCCCTTACCACTCTTCTGCCTTGGAGCCAATACACAATATTGACTCCAAGATGGAAGGTAAGGATTTAAAAAAAAAAAAAGAACGAGACAACTGATTTTTATTAGTCTTTTCTAGATGACTGTATTTATTTACCTTTGTTGGGTTTCTATTGCTAATATTTTGCTGCCCTTTTTTCCTCTTCAGCAGCGCCTCAGCTGCCTTTTAAAGGTCAAAGTTTATCTTTTTATCTTTTTTCCACTGATTATTCAGAACTTTATAGATGGATAATTATGGGCAGTAGACTGAATTCCTTTACTTTCAGAATGTAGTACTGCATTCACTTTTCCATTGTCGCACGATGGAGGAATAATCCTGAGTTATTCAAACATGGTGTTCCTTCACATGTGAAGGTCTCTCTCCAGGAAGCTTACAAAATTTATTGTTATTGGATTTTAAACATGATTTGCAAGGATATCCAGGGAAATAATGAAAAAATGCAAATGAAGGTGGCCTTACAGTCCCAGATCTCAAACTATATTACAAAGCAGTGGTCATCAAAACAATTTGGTACTAAGAGACAGAAAGGAGGTTCAGTGGAATAGACTTGAGGTAAATGACCTCAGCAAGATAGTCTATGACAAACCCAAAGACCCCAGATTTTGGGACAAAAATCCACTATTTGATAAAAACTGCTGGGAAAATTGGAAGACAGTGTGGGAGAGATTAGGTTTGGATCAACACCTCACACCCTACACCAAGATAAACTCAGAATGGGTGAATGACTTGAATATAAAGAAGGAAACTAAGTAAATTAGGTGAACACAGAATAATATACATGTCAGACCTTTGGGAAGGGAAAGATTTTAAAACCAAGCAAGACTTAGAAAGAGTCACAAAATGTAAAATAACAATTTTGACTACATCAAATTAAAAAGGTTTCTTATAAACAAAACCAATGTAACTAAAATTAGAAGGGAAACAACAGATTGGGAAACAATCTTCATAACAAAAACCTCTGACAAAGGTCTAATTACTCAAATTTATAAAGAATTAAACCAGTTGTACAAAAAAAATTAAGCCATTCTCCAATTGAAGAATGGGCAAGGGACATGAATAGGCAGTTTTCAGTTAAAGAAATCAAAACTATTAATAAGCACATGAAAAAGTGCTCTAAATCTCTTATAATCAGAGATGCAAATCAAAACAACACTGAGGTATCACCTCACACCTAGCAGATTGGCCAACATGACAGCAAAGGAAAGTAATGAATGCTGGAGGGGATGTAGCAAAGTGGGGACACTAATTCATTGCTGGTGGAGTTGTGAATTGATCCAACCATTCTGGAGTGCAATTTGGAACTATGCCCAAAGGGCGATAAAAGACTGTCTGCCCTTTGATCCAGCCATAGCATTTGTACCCCAAAGAGATAATAAGGAAAAAGACCTGTACAAGAATATTCATAGCTGCGCTCTTTGTGGTGGCAAAAAAGTTGGAAAATCAGGGGATGCCCTTCAATTGGGGAATGGCTGAACAAACTGTGGTATATGTTGGTGATGGAATACTATTGTGCTCAAAGGAATAATAAAGTGGAGGAATTCCATGGAGACTGGAACAACCTCCAGGAAGTGATGCAGAGTGAAAGGAGCAGAACCAGGAGAACATTGTACACAGAGACTGATATAGTGTGGTACAATCAAATGTAATGGACTTCTCCATTAATGGCAATGCAATGTCCCTAAAAATCTGCAGGGATCTAGGAGAAAAAACACTATCCTCAAGCAGAGGACAAACTGTGAGAGTAAAAACACTGAGGAAAGGTAACTGCTTGACTACAGGGGTGGAGGGGATATGATTGAGGAGGGACTAAATGAGCATCTTAATGCAAATACCAACAACAAGGAAATGGGTTTGGAGCAAGGACACATGTGATACCCAATTGAATCTCGCGTCGGCTAGGAGAGCGGTGGCGGGAGGGGGGAAGGAAAAGAAAATGATCTCTGTTTCCAATGAAGAATATATGAAAATGACCAAATAAAATAATGTTTAAAAAGTAAACAAATAAACATGATTTGCCTTAAAGTGTGAAGTGTTAAGTTTTCATCCTAGAAGCAATCTGTGGATTTGTTAGTTTAGTGCTTTGTTGTCTTTATTCAAAAGTTCTGGGCAGTTTCTCCTGTATTTTTTCCTATAGTATATTATTCAGGTTTTCTGATTTGCCATGTTGTATAACAAACTAATTGCATGGAGAAAGTATTGATTTAAAAGAAAGGAAATAAAAACCAGTACAAAAAGTAGTTGAAGACACATGAGGGTCCTTTGATTCTTAAGTTATATCTGCGTGTCCTGTCTTCAAGGTTAGATTCTTTGACTTGTAGAGAATTCATGCAGTCTAGCATTATTATGTTATGCACCTCTTCTGATTTTATTTCACTCCTTTACTTTTTTTGGTTCCAAAGCAAATGAACATCATGTCTTTTAAGTTCTATACTCTGCTATTTCTTTCCCTTTACAACCTATTTTAATAATTTAATTTCTCATCTTTTCTAATAATTGTATTTCTCTTTTGAACAATTCTGAAGTTTCTTGCTATTGTTTCATTGATCTCTGTTGAGTCTACAAACCTTTCTTTTTGATCAAAGAATTCTGTTTTATTATTTTTCACTTTATAATACTTATTGATAGTATCAGTCTTTATTTAATCCTCTTTCTGTATGAGCTTCTCTGCTGGTTTATCTGCTTCTAAGTTAGAAGCAGATTTACTTATATTTCTCATTTGGCCTTTTGTTTTTTTTTCCAGTCTCTCATATTCTCAATCATTGGTTCTAGTTTCCCTAGAAACTCTTCAAGCTGTCCCCCTTCTTCAGCTGCAGAGTTTAGCTAAGACTGACAGTTCCGACCTTCTATGAGTTGGAAATACAGAAGGCCCAGCCTCAGGATAAATTCCAGAGGCGAAGGCTATGTCCCTGCTAACCTGCAGTTCTGTAATACCCAGTTCTTTCATTCAATGGTACCCAATTATTTTAGTTGAGGATCATGCTAAGTCACTGACATGGGGAACCAAATAGATTCCCCCCACAACCAGAACCTGAAGCAGAAGCCTGCAACAGTATTTGCACTATTTGCACCTACCAGGCTGGGTGGGTGAGAGGGATGTTGAGCTCTATGAATTTATGGTCTTTGAAACTATTATCTTTGTATAACAGGTGTCTTATCTTGTAGTTTAAACTACATACTTAATATCTAGCACATAATCTCCCCTCCCCCCCACCCCATTTTGGGAGATTTTAGTGTTGGGAAAGCTTATGGAAAACTAATATTCCAACACATTGCCAGTAATATCCTGAAGTACTCTTGGATGCATGAGTCTTTTGCTTTGCTACTGTATCACGTACTTATCAAATGATAATCCACCAGTGGAAGAAAGGGTATGATGGGGGATGAGGCAGCCATCTATGTCATATGACACAACAGCCAGCTATGCCAATAGACTGGTTTGGTTTCATGATCCCTTTTTTTCTTAATTCAGGAAGCATGACCCACGTGAACTTCAAACTCTTAGACCATAAACACCTTTGCTGTCTTATTGCCAGATAAAGAATACAGGTATAGTAAGTAAAAAGACAAGTGATAATCAGGGCCTGAAGAGAACTGGGCACAGAATTTAGGCCCACAATCTCATCACCCTCTCATGTTTATTTCTACCCCAACAAAGAATGGTATGTGTTTGAGGACACATTAGAAGACAAGCACAAAATGCAAATAAACTAAACTTACTAAAATGACATCAGTAACTAAGGAAATATTAATGTATTGATAGTTAAAAATTAATGAATAAGATGTTCTCATTTTCTGAATAACTCAGGGCAAATGAGATTCAGAGAATCAAGGAAACTCAGAACTAGAAAAAGGACCTGAAAGAGTATAAAATCCAAGATTATTATTTATCAAAATATGAATAGCAACTGAGTCTAGGGACACTGGGACAATATATATCATAGACTGATGATGGTTTAAATCAAGGGTTCTAACTTTTTCTATATCATGTACCCCCCCCTCCTTTGGCAATCTGGTGAAACTCAACAGCCCCTTCTTGATATAATGTTTTTAAAGACCTAAAATATAATTCACCCAAAAGTAAACCAATTATATTAGAATGCTGTTATCAAAATATTTTTCTTAAAAACAAGTTCATGAATCCCAGGTTAAGAATCATTGGCTTAAGTGAAAGAACAGAAAAAAGGATGAATAGATTTTGTGAACAGAAAGTCCTCTAAAATCCTATTGTGACCCTTCATAATGATGATGGTTTCATTCAAAGATTATGACCATGAGCACAAACTCTGGCAAACCCTTCTAAGCTAAAAAAAGTTTCAAGCACAGGCTCAATGATGGAATCTCTGTCTTTTTTATGAGGACAATTTAATTCAAGTTAGAAGAGAGTTTTTTTACCACAGGACTGATTTTCTAAGCTATGAGAAGTCCTGAAGACCAAATTACAGAAGGGTTGTGATCTGTGTTGGTAACGTAAACATCCAAAGACTACTCAAATGAAAAACCTCTGAATTACTGAAGTTAAAGGGGAAAAAAGTGCCTAGGATTTTTAGGGGAAATTTTCTCATATGTTCTAGACCAGGTAACTAAAATAGGAAAGGGATCCATGGTATATATACACACACATATAGAGAGAGAGACATCTATTATATAGAGATACATACTCTGTGAATGTAAGAAAAAGAATACAGTCAGGAAGAAACCCTTTCAAAAGATAAATAAAGCAGTAGGTTTATAGTCACCAGTTATTTATGTAAAACCAGAAGATTTTCCTGGCCTCATGAACTTAAGATATACAATTCCTTGAAGAATAATATAAAGATGATAAAAACAGTATAATGGCTCAGTTTCTTCTTTCATAAAACTATTTTGTACTCCTCCAGGGAAATAAAGATGACTACAGGGTCTATATGGAAAAATAGAACTATATGTAAAGGTGAAATTCTACTAAAATAGTAAGCTATAAGTGTAAGAGAGGAAAGCAGATTCATCATACTGGAAGACCAACTCAAGCAGGGGAAGGGCAGGAAGGAGAGAGAATTCTGGAGAAGGAACAGAGGAACTGAGAAGAGCCAAACAGTTGAACTCAATTCTCTTTGAGAAGCCCACCAAAGAGGTTGATCTGAGCGAACCTCTGAGCCTGGAGCATCCTCTTGTGAAGCCAGATCCCAGTATCCAGTGGAAGACAAACAAGAGTAGATAGGACTTTGCCAGAAAGCTATCCATCACAAGAAGTGGCCTCCCAATGTATCTGCATGCCCAAGGATCACAATATAAACACTAGATATTATTCAAGTCTAATCAACTTAAGGTATTAACTGGACTTATTAGTGATCAAAATCCAAACCGATTTACTCCTTAAAGTAAATTGACTATGACTTTGATCCCTACTAAGACCCTCTGACAGCTTTGAGAAGAGAAAATATCCTTTTATTAGTGCATCATGAGCCAGAAAGCCAGTGATTCAAGGGATAAAATGACTCAGCAAATTTCAACTAACTAATGGATACATTAAATAGAGGGTCAAAGATGTCAGGTATGAAGCACTTTTGCTTCCCAGTTGTCCCCTTCATGCCAGTGTTGTGGCTGTCACTGACACAAATAGCCCAAGAAAACTGATCGGGGAGTGTGGAGGAAAAGAGAAAGTCAGGGAATGCATAGGTGAATTCAGATGACTGACATGGGAAGCCACGGCAACATAGGGAGAGAGTGGGAACACAGAGAATGAACTAGGGAGCAAGTCAGAAGACAATATCTCACCAGGAGGGAACCGCCGTAAAGAGCGTCTCACATCTAGAAGTACTTGCTGGTAGTCCTTGCTATCTTCCCGTAGCTCCTTCGCTGAGAGAAGAAGAACAGCAATAATGCATAACATTATTTTATTATATTTTTATTGTATTATATTTTATTATATTATTAGTCCAACACAAATTCTATTTTGGTGTATGGAGCCTTCCCTGGAGCCCCTTAGTTGCCTCAAATTTCACAGATCACTTTGTTGCAAACTTGTTTATCATAACTATCTGGGCTTGGCCTTGTATCCCTTTAGATGGTAAACACTTTGGGGGTGAATTATGTTGTATCTAACCTTTGTATCATCCAAGCATGATGCTTTGCACATAGAAGGTGCTTGGTGTAATTGTAACATAAATCATCTAGTCCAACCCCTTCTAACAAGTGGTCATGGAGCTTTTGTCTTAATAGCTCTATTGAGCTACTTCAGGAGGCAATTCATTTTGTTTGTGAACTATCTAGAATAGAACTAAAGGCTTATCTGTAGGGATAGAAATATACTGACTTGCTTTTCAAAATAGGACTCAACTCAGATCATAATATCTTTGGAAGAATTCCTAGTTTTATAGACCAATGCATCTCTAACATTCAAACCTGGCTCTATTCATTTCCATCAAATCAAAGGTACCAGCAGTAAAGGGTACACAGGATTAATCATATCTGCCCATTATGCCTTGGGTTTTAAAGGGTTGTTGTTATTTTTTTTCAAAAGAACCTAGGAAGTATTTTGAATATTACAGAAATAGATGTTACATTAAAAACATTTTTAAAGAAAGGACACTTTTTCTTACTTTATCACTAAGATTAGACAAAGGAGAATAGATACATATATTCTGTTGATAAATTTAATAAGACAGCAGTCAGTCTTCCTTCCATCTACAATGCTTGTGCATATCCAAATAAAACCTAAACCAAGAGATCTTTGAAGAGAGGGAGCAGCTAGGTGACTCAGTGGATAGAGAGGTCTAGAGAAAGGAGGTCCTGGGTTCAAATTTGGCCTCCGACACTGCTTAGCTATGTGACCCTGGGCAAGTCATTTAACTCCAATCGTCTAGTCCTTACCATTTTTTTGCCTTGGAACCAATATTTAGTATTGATTCTAAGATGAAAAGTAAGGACTAAAAAAAAAAACTACAGAGAGAGGAATCCTTCTTTCACTACAATGAGTACCCATACACAAACTGATCTGACAGTTAAGTATAAGGATTCTGAATCTGACTGATTAGGAAATATCTCCACTACAGACAAACACTGAAAGCTCCGGACAGGAAGAAGCCAAGATTTATAGAATGAAAAACTAAGGTCCTAGAAACAGTTTAGTGGCCTGAAAATCACCTGTGTTTATGTCTATGCCATATGAGCTGATTGGCTTTCTGAAAGAAGTTATGAGGTGATGGAAAAAAAACCAAAACATTGAAATCAGTAGAACTCAGTTTGAATTCTGGTTCGGCTTCCTTCATTTAACTAAAGACCCAGAAAGGCTTTAGCCATGTCACTCAGCCTCTCTGGGTCTTTAGTTAAATGAAGGAAGCTGGATAAGATGACTTTTAAAGCCTCCTTCTAGCTTTAAATCCAATTATGCTACAATAACGAGGTGAGGTCCATACAATTTTCTTTTGTATTATGCCACTTGTTTCTGTTTCAGATATGTATCCTAAATAACTGGCACTCAACAGTTTATGAGGTTTGAATAAGAGCAAATTAACTAGAAGAAATACAGGCCTATGTCATCTTTTTCACTGAAACTACCTAGAGTCCAAGAAAGTGCCTTGCATATATATGAGTGCTTTTTAAATGATCTGTTGTTGAATTGAAGAGAACAAGGAAAGAAAGAAAAGAGGGAGAGATGATATGCAAAAGATTTGTTCTTATACTAGCATTTGGCCTAGAAAACCTATCAACTCCTTCCCATAATAACATTTTCTATATTTTCTACCAATACTTGGAATTAGCAAAGTTAATCAATAAGCATTTATTATATGCCAAGCACTGTGAACAAAAGTGTGACAGTTCCTGCCCCACAGTCCCTAGTGATTTCTAGTTCTTGTGTATAACCTTTTTTACTTTCTTGGACTAGCTTAATGGATAATTTTGGGTGGATAAGTGGGAGAGATGGGGTATTGCCAAAAGTTGACCTTAATCAAAAAGGTCAAATTATAGAACTGGTAGGCTGGATGGACCTGGATGGAAACCAAATCCACGTCAGACTGAGAGGGGAGTTAGAAACATATGACTATAAGTAAAGTAAAATAAAGCAGTCTAGCAAAGAAGAACCAACACTGGACTAAGGAGGCACTGAATATTTTTTGAATGTGTATAAGGGAAATGGTCATGTCTATGTTTTAGGAATATCTATTTGGCAGTTGTATGGTGAATAGATTAGAGATGGAGGAGAAACTATAGGTAAGGAGATTAAATTAATTAAATTAGAAGGTTATTATAAGAGTACAGGTAGGATGTGATATCCTGAGCAATTTCTGGCAGCTAAGTAGTACAATGGATAGAACCCTGGATTTGGATTCAGGAAGACTTGAATTCAATTTCAGATTCAGACATTTATTAGCTATGTGACCTTCAGGCAATCAATGAATCCATAAAAACTCATTAAACACCCCACTAAGGGCCAGACACTGTACTAAGTGCTAGAGATACAAAAGGGGGCAAAAATAGTCCTTGCCTTCAAGGAGTTTATAATTCAATGGGAAGATACATTACAACAAATAAATCAAAACAAGTTACACAGGATTAATAAGAAATAAGCAGAGGGAAGGCACTAGAATTAAGAGAGGTTAGGAAAAGATTCCTTTAAAAGATTGGAATTTTAGTTCATAATGAAAGGAAGCCAGGGAAATTAGTAGGTGGAGTTGAGGAGGGAGAGCATTCCAGGGAGAGGGGACAGACAGAGAAAATAACCAGTTGAAAGATGGAGTATGTCTTTTGTGGAACAGCCAGGAAGTCAGGGTCACTGAACTGAAGAATATGTGGCAAGGAGTAAGACTGGAAAGGCAGGATGGGGTGAGGCAATGAAAGAATTTCAATGCCAAATAGAACATTCTATATTTGATTCTAGAGGCAATAGGGCACCAATGGAATTTACTAAATAAGAAAGTGACATTGTCAGACCTGGGCTTAAGGAAAATTACTTTGGGGGCTGAATGGAGGATGGATTAGTGAGGAGAAACTTGAGGCAGGCAGACTCACAAACAGTGATGAGGGCTTGCACCAGTGATGATAGTGTCAGAGGAGAGAAGAGGGTATATTTAAGAGATGTTAGTTACAAAGGTGAAACTGACAGGCCTTGGCAACAGATTGGATTGGAGGGGGTGGGGGGGTTAGAGAGAGGACAATTTGAGAGAGAATGAAGAATCAAGGATGACTCGTAGGTTTCAAGTCTGAGGAACTGGGAGATAGTATTGTCCTCTACAATATAGGGGAAGAAGGAGAAAGGGAAGAGAGGGAAGATTTAGAGGGAATGGTAATGAGTTCTGTTTTATATGTCTAGTTTAAGATGTTTACTAGATATCCAGTTCAAGATGTCTGAAAGGTACTTGGAGATGCAAGATTGAAGGTTAGTAGAGAGGTTGGGCAAAATAGTAGATTTGAGAATTGTCAGTACAGACACAGTAATTAGGTCCATGGGAGTGAGGAGAATATAGCAAAGGAGACAGAGAAGAAGCAGTCAAATAGGTAGAGTAGTGTCCTGAAAATACAGAGATGAAAGAGTATTCAAGAAGGAAATTGTGATCAACACTGTCAAAAGTTGCAGAGAGGTGAAGGAGAACAAGGACTGAGAAAAGGCTGCTGGATCTGATAATGAAGAGATCATCAATAACTTTGGAGAGAGCAGTTTTGGTGGAATGATAAGGTTGGAAGCTGGATTTTTAAGAGTTGGAAAAGTGAGAGGAGAAAAAGTTGAGATACCCATTGAAGTCTTTTTGAGGAGTTTAGCCACAAAGAGCAGAAGAGACATAGGATGATAGTTAGAGGGGATGGAAGTTGCTTAAGTAGTTTTTAGGCAAGCTGCCTTACCTCTACTTCAGTTGTCTCAACTATAAAAGGAAGAAAGGATTAAGTGCTTATATAGCACCTACTATGTGCCAAGTAATAGCCCAAGTACTTTACAAATAGTATCTCATTTGATAGCACCTACCTCCCAGGGTTATTATGAGAACAAAATGAGATACTATTTGTAAAGCTCTTTGAAAACCAACAAGTGCTATATATGTGCTAGCTATGATTATTTAAGAAAGATAATATAAGGGGCAGCTAGGTGGCTCAGTGGATTAAAAGCCAGGTCTGCATATGGGAAGTCCTGGGTTCACATCTAACCTCAGTCACCTCCTAGGAATGTGACCCTGGGCAAGTCACTTAACCCCTATTTCCTAGACCTTACTGTTCCTCTCCCTTAGAACCAATATTAAGTATTGACTCTAAGACAAAAGGTATGGGTTAAAAAAAGAAAAAGGACACTATAATATTAGGCTACATTTTAAAAAATCAGTGTTCAAAATAAGGTAAGGGTCTCACTGTCCTTTATGAAATCACTTTTGAAGCTCAGTGTTCAGTTCTAGGACTTAAATATTTAAGAATGTTATTGATAAGACAGTAGAGAAACCAAATTGTATCCTAGAACATTTTTGGAAAAGGAGAGAGGGCACTCTGATGCTTTCTTCAAATATCTGAAGGGCTGTCATTTTGGAAAGGGAGTAGAATGATTCTGCTTGGATTTAATATAAGCACTAGGTGGAATGACCTCCAGTAATTGATGCAGAGTGAAAGGAACAGAACCAGGAGAACATTTTACATAGAGACTGATACACTGTGGCACAACTGAATGTAATGGACTTCTCTACTAGCAGCAATGGAATGACCCAGGAAAATTCTGAGGGACTTATGAGAAAGAACACTATCCACATCTAGAGAAAGAACTGTGGGAGTAGAAACCCAGAAGAAAAACAACTGCTTGATCACAATGGTCAATTTAAATGATCACCCTAGTGCAAATATTAATAATATGGAAATGGGTCTTGAACAATGATACATGTAAAACCCAGTTGAATTGCTCATTGGCTATGGGAGGGGGGAGGGAAAGATATTCTAAAGTTATTCTAGTATCTTAGAATAGAATATCTTGGAAAAATATTCTAAATTAATTAAATAAATAAAATTTAAAAATAAAATAGATATTTCCCATATGAAAGAAAAATATAAGCACTAGGGTTGAAGTTATCAGGAAGTAGACTTTTGCAAAATATAGAATCTTCCTAACAATTAAATCTGTCCAAAAATAGAGTGGACTGCCCAGGAGATAATGATAATCATCATCCTCATGACAACACTGAACTCCCCATCACTGATAGTGTTCACAAGCTGAATGACATGTCCAGGATGTTAAGAAAGAATGACTATTGGGAGGGTTGGATTGGATGCCTTCTTTTTTCGAAAATTTTATTTAATTAATTAATTTAGAATATTTTCCCATGGTTACAAGATTCATGTTCTTTCTCTCCCCTCCCCCCAACCTTTTCCCATAGCTGATACACAATCCCACTAGGTTTTACATGTGTCATTGATCAAGACCCAGTTCCATATTATTAATATTTGCACTAGGGTGATTATTTAGAATCTACATCCTCAATCACATCCCCATTGACCCATGTGATTAAGCAGTTGTTTTTCTTCTGTGTGTCTACTCCCACAGTTCTTTCTCTGGATGCGGATAGTGTTCTTTCTCATAGATCCCTCAGAATTATCCCGGATCATTGCATTGCCACTAGTAGAGAAGTCCATTACATTAGATTGTACCACAATGTATCCGTCACTGTGTTCTCCTAGTTCTGATCCTTTCACTCTGCATCAATTCCTGGAGGCCGTTTCAGTTCACATGGAATTCCTGGATTGGATGCCTTCTAAGGTCCCTTAACAATGAGATTCAATGAAGATGAAATAAAAACAAACATCTGCAAAGTATTCTGATAACAATTATACTTACAGCAGCTCTTCTTTCCACAGACACCAACACAAGTTCATCTTCAGATAATATTTACTTCTAAATGTCAACAAGAGATATAACCTCTGAGACTATCCTCCCCTTTCCCTATTTCTTGACTATTATTCCCCACAATACATCTACTTTCCCTCTACCTGGTGGAGGAGGGAGGTCATGTATGTTGACGTTGAGAAGTTTTGGCCACACTTCTCGTCGGATATCATCTGTCAGGAGCCCGCCTTCACTAATTGCCATGCGTCGAAGAGCAGCTACATCAGTAGGATCGCTGCTCAGAGCTTGGTGAATCTCTGCAGCTTTCCTTTTCTTCTTGGCATAGCCTACAGAAAGAAAAGAAAGAAGTATTGATGAATTGAGCCAAGGTAAAAGCTGGTACAGGAGTAGTAAAAGTAGGTAGCCATCTAAAAAAGTATAGCATGGAGGGAGGGAGGAAAGAAGGGAAAGGGAGAGGGAGAGAATGTGTTTTCTCATAAATGTGTATATTTTTAAGGTAAGAAAATGTTACTCTCCATGGTAAGTGCATGTATGTATTTGTCTAAAATACACATAGATAGGTCTCTACAATATTTATGCACGCATATATAAACATATACATTTTTTTTCTGATAATGACTGTGTTACAGTAAGGCCTCAAAGCCTCTTTTAGACAACCTGTACAAGGAGTTGACATTTTCAGAAAGGTTATATAATTTTCAAACCTTTACCAAGGTATATAAAAGTTATGCCAAAACCTGACCTAGGTTATATCTGGTATCAGCAAAACAAGTGAGCAGTTTGGTTTCACTGTGTGGTATTAAGATCATTGGTGTGGGATTCCCAGTGTGGAAACTCCCTCTACTGATCCACTAAAGTAGCAACTAAATCCCCTTTAACTTAAAATTTTATAGAGACTTGGGCAGTGAGAAATTAGGTGATTTACCCATGATCAAAAAGCCAGAACATGTCAGATAAGACATCAACATTAAACAATGCAAAGCTACAAAACAAGAGATGGCACAAAATAGCACAATAAGTCAATGAATCTGGAAGAAATTTCAGGTCATCTAGTACAATGTCTTCATTTTCTATTTGCATTTATAATGTCTTACATTTTCCAGCCCTAATAAGGGGTTTCCTCTAGTTTAAGAGGAATGAATTGATAAGTCTGGTGTAGACAACATAAGTGCTGTGTGTTTAAAGGGGAGAAAGAGTACTACTATGGACTAGATTGATCTGGAAAGGCTCCCTAGATGATGTGGAATCTGAGGAATAAGGAGAATGTGTAGAGGCAAGGAGAATGGAGGCTATTTTAGATGGGGGAAGGGCATGAATAGAAGTAGTATGGCACAGTGGAAGAATGCTGACAAAGTCAAAGGACATGGGTTTAAATCCTATCCATGTGACTGTGAGCAAGTCATTAATCTCCCTGGACCTCTCTTTTCTCATGTGTAAAATAAGGAGTGTTACGAGGAGATAGCTGCTAATGCTCCTTATATAGCTCTATGATCCTATTTATCAGCAAAACAAGTGAGCAGTTTGGTTTCACTGTGTGGTATTAAGAAGAAAAATGACTTGAATTTGTATCTAGAGAATGTTTCTATGTTTACTCTGAACTGATGACAGTGCTCATGTGATAAAGCTGCTTTAGCATGAGGGCTACCTACTTACCATGTGCCAAAGTTCTGGCAGATGATGAACAAAGGCACAAACTGGTTTGGTGTTAGGTCATGATGTCAAAAGGCAAAATGATGACCTTGACACAGATAACTTCCTTCCTCACCTTGTCCTACTTTTCATGATAACCCAACAGCCTTGAAAGCATTGCCCTACTTCCTTCTGTCAGCCCAGCACCTGACTACTTAAGATGTCTGATTAAGAAGTGATTCAAGTTCCTAGTTCAGATGACTATTAGTTTTTTTCCTGGGCTGGTTTGCTTGTAGAGCCTATACCAGGGTTGGTGAATCTTTTGCCAGTTCAAGTGCCCAGAGGGCAAATTCAAGCTGTCCGTGAGCCCCCAGATTACCAGAAAGAGTTGAGGGAGAAAGTGCTTGCTTTGGATCATTAGACAGAGGTGTGAGGCATGCAAAAAATGTCGAGCACTGGGAAGAGGGGGAAAGAAGCAGCTCCTTAAGTGTTTCCACCAGGGATGGCCTATACTAAAGAGGTGCAAGTCATATAAAAAGTAAGTTCTAGGGGCAGCTGGGTGGTTCAGTGGATTGAAAGCCAGGCCTAGAGATGGGAGGTCCTGGGTTCAAATCTGGCCTCAGACACTTCCCAGCTGTGTGACCCTGGGCAAGTCCACTTGACCCCCATTGCCTAGCCCTTACCACTCTTCTGCTATTGACTCCAAGACGGAAGCTAAGGGTTTTAATAAAAAAATAAAATAAAATAAAAATGAAAATAAAAAGTAAGTTCTACATATTAACAAAGCCTTTGAATAACGACTGACCATAAGTGGTTGCTTTCCACACAATATCTTATTTGATATAATAGCGAGGATGAAAATAACTTCACTACCACAATCTATGACATATTCTGTTTATTCAAAAAGAATGTTCTCCATTGTCCACACATCAAAGAAGGTACCAACACTGACTAAAATAAGTTTCTAACTGGTCATACTGAACACTAGAGAAAAATATGAGGCAATAGTTGGAAATCTTTTATGTTGCTTTTTCTAAAGGCAGGAAAGGAAATCTGCCCTGAACTAGTTCTAACATTTCCTTCCACCTTATTAGTGTGACACAGCAGCACTGGATTATATGGTGGATAGAGGGTGAATGGAAAGAGCGGTTGCTACATATCTAGGGGAAAAGAACACTGCCTCTGAGAAAAACAGCTCCCAACAAGTTTCTTTTCAGATTATGTTCTAGCAGCATCTTCTTAAAATGCTGCTATTTAGTTCAACATTTATTAAGGACCTACAATATGCCCCATCATGTCATGGAGATGATACTGGGTTTTTGAAGGTCAAAACAGTAGAGCCCCAAGTCCTAGAAAGTTTTTACCAGGCTGAAAAAAGCTTCCAATGTGGACCCAGCAATGACAGTTTATCCTCTAAAGACTAAACTAGTTAGGCTTGGAAGGGCTCAATCAATTACTCAACAAGCATTTATTAAGAAGATACTATGTTCCAGGTCCTGTGCTAGGGCACTGGGGATAATACAAATACAAAAAACTTACCCCTACATTCAAGTACTTTACATTCTCAGGGAGACAAGCGTGTATGAAGATTGGAAAAAAGCTTCCTGTAGAAGGCAATGTCTAAGGCTGAAGGGAGAAGGAAGAAGTATGCCTAGGCATGGGTGAGGACCAGGGCACAGGCCTAGAAATGAGAGATGCAGTCATATATGCAGGGGATACAAATGGAAGCAGGTTGGACTGGATCTTCAAGTGCTGAAAGGGAATGATGTACAATGAGGTCAGGAAGGTAGGCTGAGACCAGGTTGTGGAGGACTTTAAAAGCTAATGAGGAAGGGCATCGAGGTGGCTTAGTGGACTGAAAGCCAGGTCTAGAGAGGGGAGGTCCTGGGTTCAAATTTGACCTTAGACACTTTTTAACCCTTCTGCCTTTGAACTGAAACTTGGATCAATCTTAAGACAGAAAGTTAAGAGTTAAAAAAACCAACAACAACTAATAAGGAGTTTCTATTTTATCCTGGAAAAAACAATATCACTAAAGTTTACTGAATAGGGAAGTAATATGATCAGATCTGCACTTAAGGAAAATCATTGGCAGCTGTGTGTAAATGGAGACAAGAACATTCTAGAGGTGGGGAGAGCAAAACACAAAGGCATGGAGGTAGGAAAGTACAGAATGAGATCAGGCAATAATAGCTAGTAAGTATACAACACCTTAAGGTTTGCAACATGTTTTACATGTTATCTTGTTTGATACTTCCAACGACTCTATAAGATAAGGCGCTATTACTATCTTTATTTTACAGAGGAAGAAACCAAAGTGATTTGTCCAGGCTCACACAGATAGTAAATGTCAGAGGCAGGATTCAAATTCTGGTCTTCCTGATGCCAAGCTTAGCATTCTATGTATTGAGCTTCCTAAGAAAACAATGGGTAGGAAAGTTTGATGGGAAGGGAATAAATGAAGAGCAATGTTGTGAAATGAGACAGGAAAAGAAAATTGAAGCCAGACTGTTAGGGTCAAATGATCGATGGGATCATCTTCCATTCCTCACTGCTGGTAATATGCAAATCTGAATCTAAAATCAATGTTTTAGCATCTTCTACCTTATAAATTTCAAATTAATAGAAACTCTCCAGATGGCAGTTAAACAACTTATGTTATAATGTTTGGCAAAGAGTCAGTCCACTGTGCCAGGGGAGTAAATGTTACAAGGTGGATGGCGAAGGCCTCACTTTGTGTGACCACTCTTCTCTTTCCTTGAAAATATCTTATTGCTCATAACACACATACAATGATCTTTCCTAAAAAAAAAAAAAAGAAACAAAATACTTTGGTGAACACAGAGATGCTCAAAAGCATACATACTTTTGAGAAAATATAAAAAAGGCAAGTGACTATATACAATTAGAAAAAATGGGTTTTAATTATAGCAGGTACAGATAATCATGTTAAAATTATTCATTCAAAATAGAAATGAGAAAATAATTATTTTTCAAGTGCGCAGGAGAAAATGAAATTCATTGGCTTCCCACACTTTAACATTAAAATAAATTCTGCAAGTAGATTTGTAACATATAGTTTTGAATCTCAGAATTGGGTTTATGACAAAAACTTCAATTCACCTGGAGATGTAAACATGTAATTTCAGGCTTTTTTGGTCTCACTGATTAGCTTAGTGTGCAAACATAAGCTACAGGCTACTACAATCCACTTATGGTGATGATCATTAACTTAAAAAAAAAATAATGAATTAGTAGGATGCTTGAATTAGCAAAAAATAACACAACAAAATGCAAAGCTTCTTCTGGTTATGAACAAATCTCTTGGTTATTCCCAGAAAGCAGAATATTCTATGTGTACTATGCTTGTCCACTATCTATTAAAATGTTTATTCATATTAGGCCAACATAGCAGTGATTCTTAATATTCCTCAGAGGTGGGCAGCTGCTTTTCAGTTACTACACTGAGGCACTCCCAACTTTGGATAAAAAAACAATGTAGAGTTCTACCTCCACAAAACAAAACAGGTGTTTCTAGAACCACCTGGTCAAGGCTGCATAATATATTGGGAAAGAAAATGACTAACAATGCTCACTCAGTCATCATTCCCTCTGGCAGAGGTGAAGAAGTTTCACTGAGTCACAAAATTATCAGTTAACCTAAAATTATCGTTGGGTGTTTTTGCTCTTTAAGTTTGTTTCAAGACACTTTATGTCCCAAGATTACCAAATGCTGAGCCTTTATACAATAGCACAAAATTCCATTATGATTTTTAGGATTATGCCTACATTCTAAGTTATCAAAAGTCAGCCATTCTTAAGTCAGAAATCAAACTCAAAAAACTATACACTATGATCCTAATCAAAGTAATGAAGTGTGAAAGAGACAGGAATAAACCTTCCTCTTCAAAGCAAATCCTGATATTCATAATGTAAACATGTTTCAGAGAGAATAACTGGTATCAGGTTTATAACAGGACTTCATTTCTCTATAAAACAGTAGAAGAGGAAAACAGGATTTTTAGATATTTTGAGTTGGGTGCTAATTTAAATAAATATACCACCATCCCCACCCCAACCCCTGAAAAAAAATAATGTAGTCCTTTTTTGAGTAAGTCATTTCCCATAAACTCAAACCTAAATTTATAGGCCCTCATTAAAGCTAACTGAGGAGCATAAAATAGGAACAAATCTCTTTAAACTTTTCTCATCAATAAAATACATTGTTTCCAATGCTTTCTTTAACAGGAATTTTTTTCATTTGGTTGCTGGAATAGTCTTCCTTATGCATAGAGCTAGTCATGCCACTCTTGGTTCAAAGTACCTCTCCACTGCCCATCAAGAAAAATTCAAATTCCTTTGCCTGACATTCAAAACCTTTCACAATATACCAGCCTTCCCTTTATTTCACATATACTCCACACACCAGTCCAAATGGTCTCTTCCTAATCCCAAAAGATATACGGTTTACCCCACCCTGCCTTACTTCCTCACCTTTGTTTATGCCAGTACTTAAATTTGGTCTTCTCTTCTCTTTTATGCTTAATGAATCTCTACACACTTTTGAAAAGACCAACTCAAATACGACATCTACCATGAATTCTCCCTTACCATGTCCCTGAACTCTGACATTTCCTATGCCCTGGTCACCAATCTTTCTACCTTCAATTCTCTCCCAAGCCATCACCCCTGCAGTGGTTACATTCTTCCCCCTTCCCTATCTTGACCCTCTCAGTTAAACCAGTTCAACTCTATACTCTACTTTAGGGTCCCTTGCCCCATTATTGTATCACTCATCTTGCCCTGCAAAAGCCTCAGTCTTGTATTACTTCCATTAAAAGTACACCTAACCTTCACTTGAGTCTTGCCTCTAAAGGAGAAAACCATAAAATCATGCAGACTGAATTAGTTCACTGCAAATGTTAAGTAATCTCAACTGAGCCCTCACTTTGGCAAATTATTCACTCATTTTCCCACTCACCACAACAGCTCTTAAACTTTTTCATCCTTCCTCAAACCTTCTTCGATTCTCCTTCCCCTCTCAGATGAGAACTTGCTTCATATTTCACTGAAAAAGCTAAGGCCATTGCCAAGAGCTCTTTCTTCCCCTCTCACTCACTATCTCCTTTACCCTTGTTTCACATAAAGAGCTGGCCCTTCTTTGCCAAAGCTAACCCCTCTATGTGCCTGAGTGATCCCATTCCGTCTTGATGCTCCAAAAGATTGTCCCTTCTACCATCCTCACTCTTTCACTTCTCTCTCCATCAGCTGCTTTCCTAAAGTTTTTAAATATGTGCCTCTTTTGCCCATCCTCAAAAAACTCTCATTTGATCCATTCATCCCCCTTTTAGTTATTACACCATAACTTCCTTCCCCTTTGTGGCTAAACTACTTGAGAAAGCAATCTGTCATTGAACCTCCACTTCTTTCCCTCTCACTCTCTTCTTAACTCTACAATCTGGCTTCTGACCTAATTATTCAGTTGAAACTGCTCTTTTCAAAGTTACCAATGAAAGGGATAGCAGAGTAGCTCAGTGGTTTGAGAGCCAGGTCTAGAGATGGGAGATCCTAGGTTCAAATCTGGTCTCAGACACTTCCTAGCTATGTGACCCTGAGCAAGTCCTTATTGCCTAGCCTTTACCATTCTTCCACCTTGGAACCAATACATAGTATTTATTCTAAGGAGTAAAGGTAAGGTTTAACAAACAAAAAAACCAACCCAAAGTTACCAATTGATTTCTAAATTGCAAAATTGAATGGTCTTTTGTGATGGCCTCCACCTTCCTGACCACCTTTGCCACAATCACCGTCTTTTTCATTTTCATACCTCTCTAGGTTTTTGTGACAATAGTCTATTCTAGTTCTCCGACCTGTCTGACTTCTCTTCCTCAGTCTCCTACTGGCTTTTCATTCAAATCACATCTGCTAAATGGAGGTGTCCCTTTCAGCTCTATCCTGTTCTCTCTTCTCTTTTCCCTCTGGCCAGCCCCAATTTCTCTACTAATCTCCAGACTACCAGCTCTAACTGCCTACTAGACATCTCAAACTGGATGTCCTGAAGGCATCTTCAATTTAACAGGTCTAAAACATAGCTCATCATCTTTTCCTCCCAACTTTCTCTTTTTCCTAATTTCCCTATTAATGTTGAGATCACCATCACCTTCCCAGCTATCAAGACTCACAAACTAGGTATCATCCTTAACTCCTCACTCTCTCACCACTACACCTCACCCATATCCAATCAGTTGATAAGTCCTGTTAATTTTATTTATGTAACATCTCTTGAATACTTCCCCTTCTCTCCTCTGACACTGCCACCACTCTTGTATTGGCTATCAACTTATATTTTTTTTGGTTTTGTTTTTTTAAATCCTTACCTTCTGTCAGAAGAGTGGTAAGGGCTAGGCAATGGGGGTCAAGTGACTTGCCCAGGGTCACATAACTGGAAAGTGTCTGAGACCAGATTTGAAACCAGGACCTCCCATCTCTAGGCCTAGCTCTCAAACCACTGAGCTACCCAGCTGCCCCCTTGGCTGGCAACTTATGAATGGACTATGCAAAAGCCTTCTGGTTGGTCTCTCCAACTCAAGATTCTCTCCCTAAATTGATCTTCCTAAATTCTTAAAGGGCAGGTCTGACTCACCACCCCCCACCTAATAAATTCCAGGGGACCCCTATCACTTCCAGATCAACTATAAAATCCTTTATGTGGCATTCAAAGTCCTTTATAATCTTTCCAGTTTCCTTACATCTTACTTTCCACCCACCACCCCAACTATACTCTCTCATCCAGTGACACTGGCCTCCTTATTATCCCAGAACAAGAAATTCTACCTCCTGATTCTGAGAATTTTCATTGGTTGTCCCCATGCTTGGAATTCCCTCCTTCTTCATCTCTGCCACCCAGCTTTCCTCAAGACACAACTAAAATCCCAACTTCTACTGAAGACCTTTCTTAATAACCCTTGATATTAGTTTCTGTGCTATGTTGATAATCTCCAATTTTCCTTATACTTTGTACACAATTGTTTTCATATGGTCTCCCCATTAGACAGTGAACTCCCTGAAAGGAGGGGCTGCCTTTTGCCTTTATCCCACTGATTAGTACAAAGATTGACATTTTTAAAGTACATGTTTTGCATTTACTAAGGTCAATGAACTAGGAATGATACTTTATTTGAGGTGCTCTGTGGTGGGGAGTATTATCATAGCACTAAAGTATATCCTGTGAAATAACTTAAGTTTTGTTATGGTTCAGGATTAATATAGATGTATAGATATTATAATTTTTAAAACTTGGTGAATAAAAGATTTAAAAGTTCACTTATATAAAGTCTTTTTACACATGTGAAATAAAAAAATAAAGTACATGCTTAATTAAGCTTGTTGGCTTGACTTGACCTAATACTTTCTGTTCACCTGGACATAATAAAGGTATTGTGTTCTGCATTTTTCTAATGTTTGTATACAATATTGCATATTAGTTACCTGTGTTTGAGGCTTATCTCCCTTTTGGACAGTAAGTTCCATGAAGGCAAGGACTGTCTTATCTAAATTCATATCTCCCCTATGTTTATAAAATATTCACTGATTGAATTCATCCTCTTTACAGCACTGCCATTAATCCTCATGAGTAAGCTACACTTGACAAATATATTTTTTAAAACCCAAACCTTTTATCCCTAAATACTCATTTATTTAAATTAACATCATAAAAGCAGGGTGGAGTACTGTATCATGCATATATGGCACACATCTGGCATCCTGAAGACCAAGATTGCATTAAAAAAGCACAAGGCATGATACAATTTGAGAAAGAGCCAATTGTACCACAAGACTGGAAGTCATAAGACAAAGCAAAAGGTTATGATGTTAAAAGTCCTAGAAAATCAGTTCATACTGTAAGAATCACTTCTAAAAAAGAGGGAAAGAACAGAAAATGACTCCAGCACAGTAAGTACAGTTATTATGAAGGGAGAATAGCAATACATGTGGGCAAGTTAGTTATGTCTATCCTGGACAAAGACAATCATTACTGGAGACCCAAGAAGAATGTATGTGTCTCAGGGTGCTGTGAAAGATAAACTAAATTTCTATCTATTCCTATTATTAATTCTTCATGGAATTAATTATATATTGATTAAAATAAACTAAATGGGAATTTGTGGGTGAGCCTGGTAGTCTGGCCTGAAGAAAGGAAGAAGTTATTGGTTTTAAATGATGGACCAATTTCTAGAAAGTTTAGGAACTACACTCCTTCATATTACCATTGTCAATTTAATGGTGCCCAGAGTCCAACTGCCCTTCTGAATGACTGCTCTAATTTCAGGCTCCTCATTCTCCAGCGTCTTATTACCCTAGCAATATTCTCACAGCTATACTGGCCTACTTGCTATTACTCAAACACTGCATAACACTTCCCATCTCAGAAACTACATTGACTGTTTCCCATACCTGGAATACTTTCTCTTTCTCCTCATATCTTAGTTTTTCTGGCTTTCCTCAGTATTCTGCTCAAATCCCACTTTCTGCAGGAGGCTTTTCCCAGGTCTTCCCAAATGCCAGCATTTTCCTCAGAGATTACATTCCATCAAACTTTCCTATTATAGTTGAGGGCACCATCATCCTCCTAAACCCCAGACTTGAAACCTGAGTGTCATGCTCAACCCTCACTCTCTCTCACCTTCAAGTCCAATCAGTTGCCAATTCCTGTATCTTCTGACTACATGAATTTTTTTCTTTCCATACCCCATGCCTGGGATGTTCTCCCTCTTCATCTCCATTTCTTGGCTTCCCTGAAGTCTCAGCTTAAACTTCCACCTCTTCTGCAAGAAATATTTTCAGGTTCCCTTTAATGCTAGTGTTTGCCTTGCTATGAGGCACCTCCTATTTACCCTTTATATTATCTTGTATACATATTAGATTTAGAATGTGAGCTCCTGACAATAGGGACTATCCTTCTCTGTCTCCCCATTGCTCAGCACAGTATCTGTCACATAGTAAATACTTAACAAATGCTTGTTGCCAACTGACTGAAATACTCCATTCCCACTGTACTAAGGCCCCTTTCCTTAAGAGACAATATGGTGAAAAGAGCATAAGACATTCTAAAGACAGATAATTCCTAGTGTCAAAACTGTAAGACTCTGGACAAGTAATCTAGCCTCTATTTCCTCACCTGTAAAACCAGGATAAAAATACTTTCAGGATTGTTGTGAGGAAATCACTGTATAAAACGAAAAACCTAATTGATCACAAAGTCAAATCCACCCTTTTCTTTTCTCAATACCTTTTCTTTTCTAACACTCACTTCCTGTTTTAATAACAACTCTAAACCAGAAGGGCAAGGGCTAGGCAAATGGGATTAAGTGATTTGTCCAGGGTCACACACTAAGAAATGTTTGAGGCCAGATTTAAACCCAGGTCCAATATCTTTTCAATTCACTGAAGTCCTGGTCCATCTAGATCACTGTAACTACCGTTGCTGCAACCACTACTACTGCCTTCTCGGGGCCCTTATCCCCTGCACCATCATAGACACTATCATCATTTTCCTTGCTTGTTCTCTCTTGACATCAGTACCAGCACCCTTCTCCTCAGAGCCCCCACCATTCCAGTTATCTGCACCACCAAGACCCTCCCCAGGTCCCTCAAAATTAGCAGCAGCACCACTTTCCCTCCCTTTCCTCATCTATCAGTAGTAGCATTAGCACCCTCCGCCTTTCCCAACCTTAGGTCCCCCTAATATCAAACACCTCCCGGAGCAACAGCCCTTTCCCTCCCCTTCCCCATTTAGCAGTAGCAGCATCCCCTTTCTCATCTCAGCACCCCCCCCCCTCCCCATCATCATTAACATCCCCTTTCCCGCCCTTAGGTCCTCCTACCAGACACCCTCGGAAGTAGCACCAATTCCCATCCCCACACTCGACCCCCTTTCCCCATAGCCCTCTTTCCCTTTCAGCCCCTTCCTCTGCCGACCCAGGCGGGCAGCGGCCCCGGCAGCAGGAGCAGCCCGGCTCCTTCCATCCCGCTCCCTTCAGGCCTCAGGCCCGACCCTGGTCCCCGGTACCTGCTCTCTCGTCCCCGTTGAGGGACGAAGAGGTCAAGAGCCCATCACCCCAAGCCCTCGGGAGAGCCATGCCCCGGGGCCCCGGCTCCTCCCCGCGCCCGTGGTGCCAGGGCCGGCAATGGTGGCGGTGGCGGTGGCGGTGGCGACGGCGACGACGGCAGCGGCGGCGGCGGCGGCTACAGCGAAGCTACTGCCTCTCGCTCTCCTCGGCCCTGTCCGCTCCTCGGCGAGCACCGCCCCCGCCACGTCACCGCGACCGCGCGCCGCCCGCACGTGACCGCCCCCGCCCACGTGATCGCGTCCAGCTCCGAACAAATAAATAATCAACGAAGCGGAGAAGTTATTGAATAAGGGAACACACGCCCCCTAGGGGTCATTATGGAAAGGGATAGAGCTGACCCAGGGTGCACCGCGGCAGAGATGGGGGAGATTTTAGACTAAACTTGGACTCACCCAGCCCAGCCCGAGGTACCAAAGGGGAGGAGCTGGACTAGAGGTGTAAATAAACTCATTTTATAGAGGTGTAAACTGAGCCTTCGAGAGGCAAAGACCTACGGATAAGTCGCACAGCTAGCAGAGCCCTTATTTCCTGTCCCCTGCTCCAGAGCTTCCACATCCCAAAACTTTGGGAACACAGGCTGCCCCCCTTTCAGCCGGTAGTCTTCTAAGGCCGGGGGTGACCTGGTGTACTAAAACCCTGGACTTCGAGTAGAGGTGTCTTGCCTCTGCTGTTTCATAGTCGTGGGGCTTTGTACACAGCCTCTAGACCTCAGTTTCCTCCCTTATCTGTTCTTTCTTAGATAATTCTAAATTTATCTAACCCATACTCTCAGAGTCGGGAGCGGAGCATCGACTAAGGTGAGGCAGTGAAAGGAGCTGCTTTCTGGAGAGAATCAGTACTAGAATCCAGCTGGATCAAATGACTTCCTAATGGCAACAGTAGCCCGGGTACTGTTTTGACCTTGGAACACGAACTTCATGTTGGAATTTCCTCATCTGAACACGAAGTCAGAACCTCAGAACTGGGAGAGACCTTAGAGACCATATTTGCAACTGGTGTTACTTTGGGGAAAGGATTCCTTCTCTGGGACTCCACATGACTTCCATTTCTAAATCTATCATGATTGTGTGACCTAACCCAACCCCTTCAGTTTACAGAAGAGCACACCGAGGCACAAGCAGACACCCGGGGCAAAGTCAACCACATGAGGGGCAATAAGAATTTCATCCAGGAATTTCTAGTTCTTTTCTGGGCAGAATCCTTCCTTGGTCCAATAGACATTTATTAGAGAATTGCTCCAGCTCCACACCAACATCCCAAGTAACACAGAACCCTGGGCAGACAGGTAGACTCAGGTCAAATATGGCTAGGTGAGGACACTGGAATGAAGCCAGGATGGGAGGGGGAGAGGGGACAGCAGGCTTAGAATGATAGAATCTTAAGAGCTGGAAGAAACCTCATAGGTCACTGGACACTTCCTCCCACCAAATGCAGGAATCTCTTCTATTCCTCCGTCAAAGTTCTTCTAGCTTCCTCTGTTTGGACAGTTCAGGGAAGAGGAGTTCATTCCTTATTGTTGCATTCTATTCCATTTTCCATGCATTCCATATCATTCATATATCCATTTTAATACAGTTCCTTTTGTAGTTAGGCAGTTTCTTGTTTCAAATACAAATTCACTCTGCATCTTTGTCCCTTGGAGGCAGCTGTGGCTCTGTGGTTAGAGCAATGGGCCTGGAGTACCAAAGACCCAAGTTCAAATCTATCCTGGGGTCACTTGTGTGACCCTAGGCAAGTCACTTAACCTCTGATTGCCTGACAAAAGATCCATTGGAGAAAAAAAAATGACAAACCATTCCAGAATCCTTGCTAAGGAAACTTCATGGATAGCCAAGGTCCATGGGGTCACAAAGGGTCAGACACAACTGAACAATGAAATCTTCATCCCCATCCCCATTGCTCCTAATTTTTTTCTTTGAGTGTCAAACCAAAACAATCTAATTTCCCTTCCAAATGACAGTCCTTAATGGTTTTTCCCTAAGTAATTTTTGGTTAAATATTTCCATTTCTGCCAACTTGTCTATATATATGGCATTGTCCTTTCACCATGCTGACTACTATCTTCTGGACACAGCTCAGGGAAATCAGTATACATCATAAAATGTGACTCCCAGAACTGGACATTTTGGATATCAGATTAGTTTTGAACAGGAGAGAAAACAGCAATGATATACTATAACAAAAGACAATTTCTGAAAAGAGTTGAGAAATAATACCAACCCTCTCTTGAGGGAAGATAACATAATCCAGTGAAAAGAATACTAAACTTGGAGCCCAAATACACGATTCTATGTGCTAATATTCTTTGTTCTGATTTCTCTGCCAGTTCTAACATTCTATGTTCCAGCTCTGACAAATCTATATACTCTACGGTCTCTCTTCCAGTTCTTACAGGATATGCTGGAGCTAAGCTTATCTTATTTCTATGTTCTTTATTACTAGAGTGGAGTGTGTTAGTGTGAACAAGATTAAGTTCTTGTTTTAAAATAGACTTTTCTGGGGTAGCCAGGTGCCACAATGTATAGAGTGTCAGGTCTGAGATGGGAGGTCTTGGGTTCAAATCTGATGTGACATACTTCCTAGGTGTATGACTCTGGGTAAGTCACTTAACCTCAATTACCTAATCCTTACCACTCTTCTGCTTTGGAACTGATACTTATTATGAATTCTAAGGCAGAAGGTAAGGATTTTTAATGATAATAATAAATAAAAATATAAATAATTTCTTCTATCCTTCTGAATAGTAATTTTCCTTTGGACATTTTGGACCTTCCTTTGAAGCTGCAGTAGAATCTCTAGTGCCAGTAAGTCCCTCAGAAAGGTGCCAGAAATCTGCCAGCTGGGGGTGCTGTATGAAAAGACACAAGTAAAAAAAGATACAAGTGAAAAAGGTTGAATAGTCCAAACAGAGTCAAACCAATATTTATTTAAAAACCCTGGAGTTAATGAACACCAGTGGCCTTTTGCAGTATATTCAGAGAAGGGAAATTATGAAATACTATGGAAAGAGCTTTGGATTAGGAAATAGAAGACTTCAAATTGTGGTCCCTGCTTTGCCACTGAGTCATTAAATGACATGTCTCCCATTAGTGTCAAAGCCAGAGCTTGAACCCTCAACTCCAGATTTCTAATAATGTAAATCTGAAAGTGCTAAAGAAATAGCTAGATTTAAAGGACAGCTCTCATTCCTTTAATGTGTTATAGTTTACGAAGAACTTGACTTACACTATTGAATCTGATCCTTCTTGATTTCTCCCCCGAGGTAATTAGTGAAGTTACCTCCTTTTTGCAAATGGAGAAACTGAGGCTGAGAGGGAATGGGATTTACCATACCAAGGCCACAGAGCTATGAAGTAGGAGAACAGAAACTAGACAAAACCTAGATTTCCTGTTTATCAGACCTTTTACCCTGAATTGTTTCAATACAAAAAAGTTTGGTCCCTTTTTGCCACACTGTCCATGAAAGCCCCACATATTTATGCAATCATGATTTGCAAGACTAGATCAGAAAAGAGCACACCATGCCTTTTGCTTTTAAAGAGGAGTCATAAAAACAGCATCAGAAGGTGATGCAACAATGGAACAATTTCAGAAATACCCAATCCCCTCAGGAAACAACTCCATGAACTCAGTTACCTCTTTTTTTCCCTACCAATTCTCTCTAGGGAAGATGTCCTGTGTGGTGTAATGGAAAGGGCAGTCTTAAGTCTCAAGGCAGGAGCTCCAAGCTCAGCTCTACCACTAAGTAGCTGTGAAACATTGGGCAAATCCCCTCATCCCTCTGAGCATCAATCAGTGAAAAAAAGAGGACCAACAAATCTGGGTGACTTTCAAAGTTCCTTCCAGCTCTAAAATCTCAAAATTCCAATATAGATTTCTCTCTGTGTCTTTCCACATATGGAATTTCTTACAATGAGATCATCTTTAAAGTCCCTTTTAGGACATTCTAGTTCTAGCTCAGCTGTTCACTAGTTACTGGAATTCTTTCATTCCCTGGGCCTCATCTCATCTGGAAGAGAGGCATAACAACACTTGCACTCCTGTCTGACTTCTCAGGACTTCTGAGAACATCAAATTAGCATTTGTGAGGTGATTCATAAACTGTAAAGCACTGTACAAATGTAAGATATATTTATTTTTTGTTTACACTGGAGCGACACATGGTATAGTTGTAAGAACTAGAACCAGTGGAGACCTGGGTTTGAATTCTGGCCCTGATACTTACAAGTTGGGTAACCCTAGGCAAATCACTTTAATCTCAGCCTCAGTTTCCTCCTCTATAAAATGGGGAATGGTGATACTTGTACTACCAATTCACAGGGTTGTTGTGGGGAAAGAATCTTTTTGCAATCCCAAAATCACTACCTAAATTTGAGTATTATTATGATGCAAGAGTTTTGTAAATATGAAAACACAACACTTTAGTTATTATCAGTAGTGTTTTTCTCCTATTAATAGGAAGCAACTCTCAATTGGTTGACCCAAAAGTGATCAGAGAGATCTAGAAGAAACTGAACATATTTAGGTAAGTGTTTTAAATAATTGAATTAAAATTAAAAGAAAGGGGCAGTTAGGTGGCCCAGTGTACAGAGAGCCAGGCCTGGAATCAGGAGGACCTGGGTTCAAATCTTACCTCAGATATTACCTAGCTGTGTGACCATAGGAAAGTCATTTAAGCCCATTTGCCTAGCCCTTTTTATTCTTAGAGTTGTTACTAAGATAGAAAGTAACGGTGTTTTTGTTTTTGTTTTCCATTTGAATAAGTTTATTTAGTTAATTTAGAACATTATTCCTTGGTTACAATAATCACATTATTTCCCTCCCTACCCTCCACCCACTCTTCCCCCAGCCAATGCACAATTTCATTGGGTATTACTTGTGTCTTGAAAAGAACCTATTTCCATGTTGTTGTTTACACTAGGATATTCATTTAGAGTCTACATCCCCAACCATATCCCTTCCACCCATGTATTCAAGCAGTTGTTTTTCTTCCCTGTTTTTACTCCCACAGTGTTTCCTCTGGATGTGGATAGTGGTTTCTCTCCTGGTTCCTCTGAGTTGTTCAGGGTCATTGCTTTGCCACTAATAGAGAGGTCCATTATATTTGATTGTACCACAGTGTATCGGTCTCTGTGTACAATGTTTTCCTGGTTCTGTTCCTCTCACTTTGCATCAATTCCTGAAGGTTGTTCCAGTTCCCATGGAATTCCTCCACTTTATTATTCCTTTGAGCACAATAGTATTCCATCACCAACATATACCACAATTTGTTCAGCCATTCCCCAATTGAAGGGCATCCCCTCATTTTCCAATTTTTGGCCACCACAAAGAACGCAGCTATGAATATTTTTGTACATATCTTTTTCCTTATTATCTCTTTGGGGTACAAACCCAGCAGTGCTATGGCTGGATCAAAGGGCAGACAGTCTTTTAGAAAGCACCCTTTGGGCATAGTTCCAAATTGCCCTCCAGAATGGTTGGATCAATTCACAACTCCATCAGCAATGAATTAATGTCCCAACTTTGCCACATGCCCTCCAGCATTCATTACTTTCTTTGCTGTCAAGTTAGCCAATCTGCTAGGTGTAAGGTGATATCTCAGAGTTGTTCTGATTTTCATTTCTCTGATTATAAGAGATTTAGAACACTTTTTTTCATGTGCTTATTAATAGTTTTGATTTCTTTAACTGAAAAATTGCCTATTCATTTCCCTTGCCCATTTTTCAATTGGAGAATGGCTTGATTTTTTGTACAACTGATTTAGTTCCTTATAAATTTGAGTAATTAGACCTTTGTCAGAGGTTTTTCTTATCAAGATTGTTTCCCAGTTGGTTGCTTCCCTTCTAATTTTGGTTGCATTGGTTTTGTTTGTATAAAAACTTTTTAATTTGATGTAATCAAAATTATTGATTTTACATTTTGTGTTTTTTTCTAGCTCATGCTTGGTTTTAAAGTCTTTCCTTTCCCAAAGATCTGACAAGTGTACTATTCTGTGTTTGCCTAATTTGCTTATAGTTTCCTTCTTTATGTTCAAGTCATTCACCCATTCTGAGTTTATCTTGGCATAGGATATGAGATGTTGATCCAAACTTATTTGGTGCCATACCCATCTAACTACCAAAAAACTTTTTTACTGAATTAGAAAAAAAAAAACATAATAAAAATTCATTTGGAAGAACAAAAGATCAAGAATATCAAGGGAAATAATGAAAAAAAATGTGAAGAAAGGTGTTCTAATGAGGGAGGCCAAAATGACCGGCCTTGAAAATACAGGAAAGCCTTAACAAGCTGGCTAGCCTTGGAATTTAGGAAGACCCCAATAAACATGCAGCTGCAGTAGGTACCAGATAAAGGCCAGGAAGACCCCAATAACATAAAATTGTCAAGGTCCCAAGAATAGTATGTAACCAATAAGGGCGGAGGGGAGCCAAACATGCCGGCAACGTTCTATTCATTTTTCTCCACATGTCTACTAACTCGAATTTTTCTAAGATTTCATTCACTTCTCTTACCTCTTTCTTATTTATTTTTTGGTTTGATTTATCTAGTTCAGATAGAGGAAGGTTCAGGTCTCCCACTAGTATGGTTTTTCTATCTATTCCATCCTTTAGCTCCACTAGTTTCTCCTTTAGAAATTTGGATGCTATGCCATTTGGTGCATACATGTTGAGTACTGATATTTCCTCATTGTCTATACTGCCTTTTATCAGGATGTAATTACCTTCCCTATCTCTTTTAACTAGATTTATTTTTACTTGACTTTGTCAGATATCATGATTGCGACTCCTGCCTTCTTTTTATCAGTTGATGCCCAATAGATTTGGCTCCAACCTCTTACTTTCACCCTATGCACATCTACCTTCCTCATGTGTGTTTCTTGTAGACAGCATATGGTACAGTTTGGGATTCTAATCCACTCTGCTATTCGCTTGTGTTTTATGGGTGAGTTCATTCCATTCACATTCAGAGTTATGATTACTAGCTTTGTATTTACCAGCATTTTGATTTCTACTCCTGATCCTGCCTTTTCTTCTTTCACTATTTCCTTCTACACCAATGTTTGTTTTTAATCAGTCCCCCTAGTTCCCACCCTTATTTTACTTTCCTTTCTACCCCCTCCCTTCTTATTCTCCCCCTTCTTTTCCCTGTAGTCTTTCTAAAATTACCCCCCTCCCTTTCCCTCCCTTGTACTGCTTCCCTCCCCACCAGTCTATTGATTATCCTTCTACTCCCCTATAGGGCGCAAATCTATTCTCTGCCCCCAGTGGATTGGATTGTTCTTCCCTCTTTGGGTCAATTTCAAAGCACGAAGAGTTGAGTATTTCCTATCTCCAACATCTTTACCCTTCTAGTGTATTGATGTTTTCCCCCCTCCTGTCATGAGCTTCTTTGTGACATATGAATTTACCCCATTTGTTTCTTTTCCCATTTCTTTTAGTATTAACCTCTCTTTTTTAGCTCTAGTTGTATATATCTATATCTAACTATATATATATGTATATATATATACACATGTATATGTATTTATGCATACATATATCTATATACCTATTTATGTCTTGTCCTTTCATCCTATACAGTTTGTCACTGTTCCCTCTAAGTGTAATTCTTCCAGCTGCTCAGGTGATAACAACAGTTTTTAAGAGTTACCAATGACCTCTTTTCTTATAGGGATACATATCATTTTAATGTATTGAGTCTTTTAAAATTTTTGTTTGTTTTGTTTTGTTATTCTTTTTTCCCTCTTTTTAAATTACCTTTTGATGATTCTCTTGAGTTCTATGCTTGGACATTGAATTTTCTGTTCAGGTCTGGTCTTTTCTTTGCAAATTCTGGGAATTCTTCTATTGTGTTGAATGACCATACTTTCCCCTATAAGAATATAGTCAGTTTTTCTGGGTAGTTGATTCTTGATTGTAGACCTAGTTCTTGCTTTCTGGAATATCATATTCCATGCCTTTCAGTCCTTTAGTATGGATGCAGCCAGATCCTGTATTATCCTCACTGTGATTCCATGGTATCTGAATGACTTCTTCTTGGCAACTTGTAATATTTTTTCTTTGGTCTGATAGTTCTTGAATTTGGCTATAACATTCCTGGGTGTTGTCAGTTGGGGATTAAGTACAGGAGTTGATCTGTGGATTCTTTCAATCTCCACTTTTCCCTCTTGTTCTAGAATATCAGAGAAGTTTTCTTGGATAATTTCCTGTAGTATGATGTTCAGGCTTTTCCTTTTGTCATGGTCTTCTGGTAGGCCAATGATTCTTAAGTTGTCTCTCCTGGAATGGTTTTCTAAATCCTCTGTTTTGTGAATGAGATGCTTCATATTTTCCTTAAACTTTTCACTCTTTTGGTTTTGTTTTATAGTGTCCTGCTGCCTTGTGAGGTCACTTAATTCTAGTTGTATTCTGGTTCTTAAAAACTGGATTTCATCCCTGGCTTTTTGGTCATCCTTCTCTTTCTGGTCTGATTTTCTATGGAGGTCATCTTTCATCCTCTTTGCCTCATCTTTCATCTCCTTTGCCTCATCTTTCATCTTCTTTGCCTCATCTTTCATCTCCTTTGCCTAATTTTCCAGCTGATTAATTTTGACTTTCAAGACACTGTTTTATGTTTCCAGATGACTTATCTTGATGTTAAAGTTTTCTTCAGCCTCTCTTAATTGTATTTTGAATTGCATTTTGAGTTCTTCCACAGCCTGTATTCAATTCGCTGGGATTTCTGATTTAACATTTGCTGATCCCTCCCCCTCTGTTTTGTTGTCCATATAGAAGCTATCTATTGTAATTTCTTTCTTCTTTTTTTGTTGTTTGCTCATATCCACCCCTTCATTGCTGCCTGTATTTGTCTGTGCTCTTGCTCCTCTCATTTTTTTGGTTTTGGGGGCTTCTGTCAGTCTCCCCTCTTGGAGCTTTGACAGAAGATCTCTCGGTGCAGTCTCTGGGGGAGGATTGTTGGGGGTTTGATCTTCCCTGTCCTCTGGAGGCTTTTGATTGGATTAAAGTCCAGCAATCAATGAGGGAGGGGTGTGGAACCTGGACTTCCCTGAGTTCTGAAGACTTTTGATGGGATTAAGTTCAGCTTGGTTGGGCTGGTTGTGGTCTGAGGCCAACACCTCCTGTAAGACTGGAATAAATATGGAGCATCTCCACAGTTCTGGCCAGGCTGCCAGCTCTATGCTCCCTCTCTAGCTCCTTAAGCCCCTGCCTTCTGTGTTTGATGCCCTGAGCTTGGCACAGCCCTGCCCACAAGGTACACCCTCCATATCAGCATCTTTGCCCACCCAGAAGTTCCCACTGCAGCTGGAGTCTCAGTGCTCTAGGTGGACGGGGGGGAGGGGTCTTGGGACCTTCCTTCTGCCTTCCCCTTAAACCTGAGTGTTCTCAGATTCCAGCTTTTGGGGGGGGTGGGCATACCTTTTGAATTGAGTCCAGCAGAAGGGTTCTTTGGCTCTGTCTTGTTGTTAGGTTTGATTTTCAGTCCCCTAGGAGCATTCAGTTTGTGATCAGTAAGGAAGGGTATTCAGAGGTCTGAACTTCTGCTCCTTGACTCTGCCCCCCAGGTGTTTTTGTTTTTAAAGAAAGAAATTACATGGTAGCTGGCTGGCTCAGGGGATTGAGAGGCAGGCCCAGAGACAGGAGGTCCAGGGTTCAAATTTGGCCTCAGACACTTCCTAGCTGTGTGACTCTGGACAAATCCCTTAACCCCCATCGGCTTGCCCTTACCACTCTTCTGCCTTGGAACCAATACACAGTATTGATTCTAAGATGGAAGGTGAGGGTTTAAAAAAAAAGAAAGAAAAATTAAAAGGGAGCTAGGTTTATAGCCAGGAAGCATCAAGTTTAGCCCTGGAATGATGGGACACTCAATTATAAAAACGAATAAGTGAGGATACATTGAGTTTTGTAGGGCTGGATCCAGAATTCCAGACTGCCTTGCAACACTCACAATGCTTGTTCATCTTGAGAAATAGCCTCCGTTCCTAGAATAGCAGTAAACAATGTTTGGAAATTATTTTAAGCTGGAATAGCACAACCTAACTGGGACTCACAAGGAGTGTGGGCAAAATGATTGCTAGAGGGACTCCGGCTTAGACTCTGCTTTTAAAGGCAACCTATTAGAATCACTGAACAAAAGGCAGTAGTTGTACAAGTGTAAGGTGGAAGATATTGTTAGACTCAGACTTTAGTATGTTCAAAACTAAAAGAATTTAGAGAACATAAAACAGAGCTGGAAGGGACTTTTTATGTATAACATAGAAATTTCAACCTGGGACAGCCCTTAGAAAACATCTGATCTGACAACCCCTCATGGAAAAAACAAGATCAGAGAGGGTAAATTTACAGAAAGTTGATAGCTGAGCTAGGACTAAGATGACCCAGGTCTCCAAGCACCCCTGAATCCAAGGTTCTTTCTACCACAGGTTAGTTGTTACTGTAACACTAAACTTTTCTTTTTCTTTTTAAACCCTTACTTTCTGTCTTAGAATCAAAACTAAGTATTGGTTTCGAGGCAGAAGTAGGTAATGAGCTAGGTAATTGGGGTTAAGTGACTTGCCCAGAGTCACAGCGAGGCACCAGATTTGAAACCAGGATCTCCTACCTCTAGGCCTCTCCAGGTCTCTATTCACTGAGCCAGCTAGCTGTCCCTTAACTCTAAAATTTTCAAGTTATGCTTAGAGAGTTCTTTATAATTCTAACCACTAAAAAAAAGCCAATGGGAAATTTTAATTGAATTTAACAAGTTTTTTGTTGTGTTCATCATATATGCGAAGCATTGTGTTAGGTGTTAATTGAAAACCAATTAAAAATGCCCAAATCAACCACAAATCTTGGCCATTATACTTATATTTATATAAGTATATGCATATATACTTATATATACTTGGCCAATATACATATATTATAAAATAACCATAATGAAGTTATGGAGTATTTAGTTTTCTATATTTATTTTGCCAGTTTTTATAGACCCCAACATGCCTACCAATCTACCCTTCCTAAGTCTTTTTTCTTCATCTGTAACACAGGGAAATATTCTCTTGCCTACATAAATGTGTTGTTCAAATGTGGTACTGAGAGGCAGCTAGGTGGACCAGTGGAAATACAGCCAGGTTTAGAGATAGGAGAACCTGGGTTCAAATCTGGTCTCAGACACTTTCAAGCTGGGTGACTTTGGGCAAGTCACTTTCCCCCAATTCCTAGCCTTTTTTGCTCTTCTGCCTTGGAACCTATATTTAGCATTGATTCTAAGACAGAAAAGAAGTGTTCCTCCATCTATAAGGGTTTAGAAAACATCTTAGAACTATACGTATATAAAGTATGATTTGTTCCTTAACATTAGATTTGCATTTAAAATATGACTTTCAATTAGAAAATGGAAGAAAACATAAGGTTAAAAAAAATTCAACCATAAGGTTTTGACTGTGGGGTTCTGCATAATAAATTTCATAAAATACATTTAATATGCATTTATTCAAAGGAAAGGACAGGGGAAAATAAATACAAATTGGATAGATTATGGTTGATATGTAGGCTATTCCAGGCCCTGGAGACAGTGGGGGTTAGAGGGCAGCCAAAATTGGAACTGAGGAGCTCCTGCTTCTTTAACATAGGAATTGTTAGTCCAACAGGTAAGTCCAACAAACCCAAGAGACAATGAGGCTGAGTAGGGTGTTACAGCAGGGTTTATTTGAAGCAGCAAGGGGACCCAACGCCAAAATGAGCAAAAGATTCCTGTGGTGAGGGGGACAAGTGGCAAAGGGGAGACCCATGCCAGTAGAATTGGTGAGGCAGCCCTGTCTGAGTGGGAGGAGATATAGGGGAAGGGGGTGTAGGGAACAAGGCAACTTGGATTGATTTCATTGGCTGTTTCTTGGGGAGCAAGTGGTTCTCAGGAGTGGGTGCAGGCAGGATACAGTCAAGTTATACATTTGTCCAGGTCTGACAAGCTGAGGAACAGGGTCTCAATGTTCTGTTATGTGGAACAGGTGTGTTGCTATGGCTTTCTGTCCCATGGTTTTGGCAGGTGCTGGGGAAGGGGGAGGGGGGCTGTTGGTTTCAATAGGTGTTGGGGAGGTGGGGAGCTTTCTGTCCCATATCTTGTCATTCCCATCTCTTTCTTTGTATAAAAAAAAGAAAAAATAGAGGTGGAAGATGGCAGGGGCCAAAATCGGGGTTGGAGAAGTCCCAGCCTGGGAGAGGGAGATATAGGGCATAGTTCTTCCTAATCAGACTGTTTTCTGGTGAGGAGGGGTGGTGTGGGTTATTGGGACTCTCATGGTCCTGACTCCATCCCTTGGCATGTATTGGTATTGGTGATGTCTGAAAGATCTTAATTAGAGGACATTATGGACAGTGGAACTAGCTACTGAGGTAATTGTACAAGTAAGTTTCCAGAGGGATAAGGAAGTACTGGTTCATGGGGGCTAATCAGGTTGCCTTAGGGCCAATGGATAAGCCCAGGGGCTAGTAGAATAGCCCCTTCGGAGCTGATAGTATGGAGTAGCAGCTCCACTTTAGGGAGGCAGCTTCCTCTGAGGAATGAAGCTAGCCCCATAGAATGGTAGTCTAAGGTGTCACTATCCTGATCTTAAGTCCCCAGTAGTTATACAGAAGAAATGACTATGCAGATATAGTAATACAGAAAGCAAAAATGATACAACAACAATTTAATTAACATCAGGGTTTTTTTGCATTTTAGTAGCTTATCCCTAATATCAACAAAACTTCATCTCAGATCTCACATGTCCCATGTAGTTGTCTGAGTTCCAAAAACTGTCTTTGACAATCAGGGATAGGTTTTCTCTTTAGTGACTTGAACACATAAGTTATAACATTCTCGTAGATAGATTTCTTCACCCCATGTTCAATGATTACCCAAATGAATTAACTTACAAGAGATTAATTGTACTCCAATTGAAACAAAAACTTGGGGTGGGGTACAGATACATAAGTAGTGGAACACATTTGATTGCTAGGCACATTCAAGTTTCAGGGGCTGCAATAACCAATTCACTTGATTGTCTGAAACAGAATGACATTAGGCTGAAAACAGTCATATCCTTATGCTACATTTGCAATGAAAGGAAAAAAGCAAAAGGAAAAATTTGTAACACTGTTCGACTTTAGGTAAAAGTCTTGAGTTATTAATCAGTCATGCAGTAACAATTGCACTTCACAGCCAGACTCAGGAATAATTGGGTGGGATTCACATTAGTTGGAAGGGATCCCATCTCATTATGCTGAAACAGTCTTCTCAACTTTTAGAACCTCCAGCTGTGATAGTTCAGGATCACACTCCATCTGAGTACTTTGTAGTTTTCCTCTTGACTGGTAGATTACCAGTGTAGTGATCACTGATCCATCAGACAACTATACCTGAATTCAAGATACAAAATAATATTAGTTGTAGTCCCAAAAGCTTTTACCTCAAATGGCAAATCTTACCTATTACAATTTAGAGCTGAAAAATTTCTAGGATTTACACATATAATGATTTCACAGCTGTTACTTGATTCTCTTATCTTCTCCTTAAGTTATAACTCATCCTGGTAGGAAGATCAATTATTAGATTATAAAGAGATTTGTGCATTCTCTGTAATCCAATTCCATTGTTTAGAGATTCTATAACTCAAACAAGCTTTTTGTTTTACAGAGCTGGTGACTGCTCACACGGACCAAAAGTTACAGCTAAAGGAAAATGTGCAGGAAAAGGGTTAACAATTTTGCAGGTAGTTAAATTTCCACTAACATTACCTTGATTAATGATGTAAAATACTTGGTTAGTTGCCAGCTGGTCTTAGAACTAACTTTACTACCTTTTCACTCTTGGCCGATCACAGAACAATACACACAGCCTATACTGAATTCTGATTTTATATTCAGAACCTAAAAAATTTCTAAGTTTAGCATAATTAAGAAGCAAGACATATTTTCTAATTTTGAGATAGCCAAATCTGTCACGGAAAAAGGGAGAAGGAAGGATCAGAGGAAGCTGAAGAAGGCAGTTAAAAGGGAGGGAGCATATCCCCCCCTTCCTGAGGCTGGAAGGTATGTTTGTGGGGTCTCCTCCTTTATAAAGAGAGGTTTCTGCTAGAGCAGAGGGAGAGGGATCAGAGGAAGCAGAGGAGACAGATGGGACAGGTGCAGTAGAGTTAGGGAGAGAAGGTGGGAGACTGGTATTGTGGCCAGGCCATGGAGGATAAGATGATGAGTTTCTTTGGTTTTATAATGTCAGCCAATTGTAATTTTTTCAGCCTCAGAGACAAATGGGGAGAGACAAGAAAGGTGAGTTCAAGAATCTTGCCCCCTAGTCCTCCCTGCCCTTGGGGAAGAAGGGTCCTCCTCTTTGGTTCAGAGAGGATTAGCTTGACAGTGAGAGTGATTCTCCTTTCCCCATGTGTCTCTGGGGAGGGGAAATCAGGAACTAGAGTGACTGACTGAGCAGAGGCAGAAGCCATAGACTTTGCTGGAAAGCCAAAAAGCAGAGTCACTGATAGGGGATAGGGGATAGGGCTTAGACTCACTGCAGATGTCAGGACCACTGTTGACTCATGGGTGAGCAGCTGAGTGGCATCTGCCTGGTTCCTGAGTTTCAGCACCATGTCAGTCTGACTGACAGGGGTTCGACTCAAGAGTCAATGAGACCAGAGTAGGGAGTCACAGCAGGGTTTATTTGAAGCACAAGGGGGCCCAATGCCAAGATTAGTGAAAGGGTCCCATGGGGGGGGGGGAAGGGGAGAAATGACCAGGGGAAGCCCGATGCCAATAGAATTGGCGGAGGCAGTCCTGTCAGAGTGGGGGGAAATATAGGGACTTATAGGTTTGGGGAAGGAATAGGTTATAGGGAACAAGGCAACTTGGATCAATTTCATCAGTTTCTGGGGGGCAAGTACTTCTCAGGAGTGGATGCGGTCAGGATACGGTCAAGTTTATACATTTGTCCAGGCTGACAGGCTGAGAAATAGTCTTGGTGGTCTGTCATGTGGAACAGGTGTTGCTTCTTAACAATAAGACATTACACAAACAACTTAACCTGACAATTTGGGTTCCTTAACTTTTCTGGCTCCCCCTCAAAAATTCTGTTGCAGACAAACTGGATTACTAGATGATACTTCATCCCTCCAGTCTACCTCAGGCTTGCAATGCACTGTGTGGCTCATCTCCCTTTCTTAGGATCCTTGTATCCCTAGAAGGATCTTCATGAGATCTTCCCAGATCCCCTTGAGTGGTTAGTTCCATTTCCTCGGTTTTCCAGGTACTATATTTATATACATGTTATTTCGCTAGGTAATCTTGATAGCAGGAATCATTTGTGCTTTTGTACCCCCAGCATCTAGCTCTCGGTACTTAGAAAGGACCTCATTTGTTGAATTACAACAGCCTTAAAAGGGCTGATGTGTCTCAAGTATTGTGCTTCTACTACTTGCTTACTCTCTGGGGGAGCTAAAGCAACTCTTGTAACATAGACTATCAGTGGTAGAAGGAATGTTAATGGCATTTACACTATGCTAGATTTGTAAAGGCATACAGGGATAAAGTAAGTCTTAAAAAGAGCCCACTTTCTGAGAAATTTAGGGTCTCAATGTAATATACATTGAATCATCAAGGTCATATGACTCTTTTCTGAAGTTTTCTTCTCATGATTCCTCCCAGTGACCTTTCCCTTCCAGTCACACTGGAATACTCATTTTCAGCCACCTTCATGCCTTCCCTCAGGGTTCCTTGTGCCTATTTAATGTTCTTTACCTGTTTAATTCCTATTCATTCTTTAAAGAGTATTTTCTGTTCCTTGCTATTAAAAATCTTTCCCTTCAGATATCAGATTACACTTTGAATTGTCACACTAATGAAGTGATTGGAAATACGGATGTTTTTGGCTTAATCCTTCCATGGAGGTAGGGACCAGTTTTATTTCTTCCCAAAGCTTGGTGGTATTTTGCACACACAATTGTTGCTTAAGAAATGCTTAATTAACAAAATGACCATAATAACATAAATGTATATTTAAGTACCTTAAGTTCTTACAAGTGGTTTTATAAGCACTGACCACTTTCCTCCAACTTGTCACAAAATGCCTTTAAGTCAGATTCCATCAATAATCTCAACTATGTTCCAACAGATGAATGCAAAGTCACTTTGTGAAGATCCACCTCGCTATGTGATTTCCAGCACAGCAAAATGAGGACCCAGGTTTTATGAATAGAATCCAAGGTTAGACGGGGAAGACTCCTTAGCATCTAGTCCACTTCTCATTTTTATAGACTGAAATTCAGAGGTGAAGTGACCTTTCCTGTGTCTCAGAAAAAAGTCAGAACTGGAGTTGTCCAGAGTTTTTTACAAAACATTGGATTGGATTCATTTCGAATCCTTTTTAAGCACCTGTTATGCACATAGCTTAATGTTAAGCTTCTAAAGTCAACTCGGAAACAGTATCACTAATACTGTTAGTACTGATTAAGCATGCAAAAGGAATGTCCAAAGCCCAGAATGCTTAGGTCAAATAGGCGCAGGGATTTTCTGTATCATATATTATATCCGTAAGCATTTTTTTTGGATGAGCTCTGAACATTTTCCCATTTAAGCACTGACCCAAAAAGCATGTGATATGGAAACAAATATCCCAGGGCCTCACTACTCCCATTCCAGGTTCCATCAAAAACTTTTGTTTTTTTTTCTTCTCTATTGGACAAAACTTATCAGAATCTTGTTTTTCCAGTCATAAGAAACAAAATTAAACACAGAATGTCTGTTGGAAGAAGCCCTAAAGAATCTCTTGCTCCTTAGTTTTAAGAAAAGAAACTGAGGCTTGGAAGGGAAAAGTGTTATTAGCCCCAAGGTCTCAGGAGCAGAGTTGGGACTAGAACCCAGGATCTCTGGTTTCTCAGTCTAGTGTAGTTACCCAAAACACTACCTCTGAAATCCAGTGCACTTTCTCTGCATGCGAAGTCGGATCTAGAGAAAAGTGTATTTACTCAGGCTCGGGGGACATTTCATTTGTTTAAATGTTTTTATTAAAAAAAAAAATTAAAGACCTCCATGGCACAACTTCTTCCCAGCACAGTTAGGTTTTTAGTTAGATCAATTACAATACAATTACAACCAAGAAATTTTTTTTCTGACTTAACCAAAAAAGGGGGTGAGGGGGCGCACTTCAAACAAGGTTAAAAAAATATGCTTTTAAAAAACCTTTAGAAGTAATTGCCAACAGAACTTCCACATATTGGCATCCAATTTCCTGCTATCTAATGCAATGCAGACGCAGGAAGTGCTGAGAAATGTGCTCCAATACAAGGTGTACAGATGAGGTAATTTACAACACAGAAGTTGTTACTCTGCAAACCCTTGCCCACCTGCCCACCCACCCACCCCAGCCTCTTGCATTAAACTCTCTTTCCTCTTTCCAGATTCATGCATGTGCAGTGGCTCTAAAGTAGCATTTATTTTTTTTTGATTATTTATTTTCATTAAAAAAAAAAAAAAGCCCATGGGTGGCATTTTATAGAGTCCTTCCAGGCTTGTTTCAATTTCTTGTAAGGCTGATGGGTGTTAGAACCTCCAGCTATTTGTAGCTTCCTTCATCAACCTCAGCTACAACTATATTTTCCAAACTAGGAGGAAATGAATATTGACAACTTTCCGATCCCTTTTGAAAAGAGAAGGATTCCTTAGAAAGAGTCCTGTTTAAATCACAATTCAGTGCAAAACCTAATCACAACTTGAATCCCTGGCACAATGTTTGGTGCCATCTGTTCCTGCACAAAGTCAATATGGTAGCTTTCACATCATTTTAGGGCCTAAATAGGTAAAAGTATAATAAATATTACTCCAAGTGGTCATGGGGAATAAAAGTACACTGATGTGCATTAAGAACTTCTCCCCTTCAGCTCTTCCTTGGCTTCATACAGTGAGATAAAAAGGAGGCCAAGATTTTCTCCTTTTAAATCCTATTGCTCCTCCAAGCCAGTACTCGCTACTTACTACCACTATACCTCAGAGTACATTCACCGAAGCAAAAATGGGTTATAAAGTTAGACAAGTTTATTAAATAGGACAACCCAAGCAACTCTTATACACGACACTCAAGTGAGAGGCTTGTGGAACCAGTGAAGGTCAGGGAAAAGACTTTAGGGCTTAAGGAGGGATTGGCAAAGAATTCCTGACCTTGAAAAAAGCAGCTACTGCAATGGGACAAGGGGAGAAAATCCAGAGCTGATGCTTTGTCATTGTGCTTAAAAAACTAGGCTTCTCCAATGGTGCACCCAATAAGTTTGGTGGCTAGGTTACAATGGAGAGTGTACACATGTATGTACATGTGTACACACAACACACACACACACACACACACACACACACACACACACACACACACACACACACACACCTTTACCCATCACAAATCCTGGCATGGCTGAGACACAAAAGGAGTTTTATGGCAAAGGATTCTTATTCCCCAACATTTTGGCTTGATGTTTCTAGAAGGCTTCTCTGCACTGCCCAGTATGACAAATCATTCAAAGTGGGTGAGAGAATGGAAGAGGTTGCTTCCCCCAATCCACACAGGGCTGTCTGCAGGCCCCTTCAGTGTAGAATGACACACCCATCCAGCAAAACCTTTACACAGGGACTTAAATCTAACCTTGATAAATAAAACCAAACGTTTATTTACACCAAAGAATTCCAACACTGGATCTTTCACATAGGAAGGACAAAGTAGTATATATATATATATACACACAGCAAGGGATGGGGAGCAGGGCTGAAACAAGGGTGCTTTGTCGTTGTCAGCGGTTAATATTGTTCCACAACTATGGATCTACTGCTTCAATTTCATTTAGAGACTGCTTTGCTCCTGCCCCTCAGTGTACATTTATGAGACTGAGGTCACAAGTGTTCTCAACTGGATAGCACGTGAGGAAAAGGGGAAAATGGGGGAGAAAGGGGGAGAAGAAGCCTCAAAATGTTACTTGGTGTGGTCTGATGTCCCATCAGCTCTAGCTCTTTAATAGCCATTAGCAAGAAATTGGTATAAAGAACATTTTGGGGTTTTTGTTGCTGTTAATCTTTAAAAAGGCAAGAGGTTGTATCCAGTAACAAATTTAATGCAAAACTGCCAAGTAAAAAAATCTGGGAAGGTTTCTCCTTGTCCCCCCCACCCTCATCTGCTATGTGAAAAAAGATCTTACCTATAGTACAGTCAACTCTACTAGGGAACCTTGACTGGAAGGGGAATAAAGGAAGAAGACTTGAGGAGGCAGAAGAGAAGAAGGGAAGGCAAGTGTTTAATTTTCAAACTAAACTTTCAAACTAAAATTACATGCAAGTGAGCTGGATTTAGGTTTAGGTCAATAAGACATGATTCATATTGAATAGAGGTTTTTAGGATCTGTGTGCACTTTGGGTAAGCTTTCAACATTTATGTGACTGTGTTCCACTGGTTGGGCCAGTGTACCCTACTGGATTCCAGCTCCTGTGGAGTTGAATGTTAAAGTGACCAGTACATTACTGTGAAGAATTGGGCCCTCTTCTTCCTTCCCCTTCCTTCCTGCTTCCCTGGAAAAGCTGTATTTTGGTAATCTCTGGAGAAGAGCACAAAGACAACAGACCTCCCAAGGTGTGGGCTGGTGGAGGAGTAATGGTGGGAACTGGAAGAGATTTCCAGCTAAATGCAACAGCCAGGAAAAGGGTTGGTTCATCTTTGTTCTTGAGATGAAGAATTGGGATTGGGGTTGGGTTGGGGGGAATCGTCCGTGAAATATTCCATCTGCAGGTAATTTGTCAGGGAATCCCCTGAGTTACGAAAAGTTCGAGTAAAAAAAAAGAAAAAGAAAAAAAGAAAAAAATCAGCCTATAATAATTTTTTATAATGACTGAACTACTATAAATCCACAAGCAACTGTTCAGACACGGCGCCTCCGAAGTGTTTCATCCCCTCCCCTGCCAGGCACAACTGCATCAAGGGAGAGATGGAGAGTGGAACCCCCTCCCCCGCCCGGCTCTGCTCAGGCATCAGGAGACAGAGGCTGTCATTACTGCTGAGCGCCTGCGGTAGCTGGAACTGGCATCCCCAGGGGGTTGGCGGCAGCAATCACTGGTGAGCCTGCTAGAGGTCCAAGGGGTGAAGGGGTTGGCACTGAAGTAATCCCTGAAACCAAACAACAGAGAATAAATTAGGAGCCATTAACAGATGGAAATTTTTGTCATTGGTTGGGAATGGAACCTTTCTTCCAAAGCCTAAGACACTCATGGAGAAGACTGAGTTGGTACTATCAAATGTCGACCAAATTGTTTCAAGTGACTGTTTTGGAAACTGTAAATCAAAAAAGTGGAATTTGGTAATATGACTCCATTTGACATACATCTCTTTATCTTCTAACCAGCATATCAAAAATTATAAAGTTCCTCCAATCATCTCTAAATATAGGCTTTGTTAGTTACTCAGGTTATCTTCATTATTTGTCTGCATACTCTGAGTAGAGGTTCAAACAAGACATGTCATACTGTATCAGATTCAAATACAACTTGGAATCTGGCTCTAGCCCTGCCAAGAGATGTGTGTACTTCCTCTATTCTACTTGACCTAGTCTAACTTCATTTTTACTTCTACTATCCCAAAATCCCATTGGAGAACAATCTCTTTTCGTCACAAGACCACACCATGCCTTGCCTAGAACCATTCCTCTAATTTAAATGGTAAACAAATCTCATCATAATGTCTAAGTGGTAACACATTCTCTACTACCAATTTACTAGTATTTGGAGTCTCTAAGTGAGCCTGCTGTTTTACCCCTATAGCAGAAAGGAAAGCAAGATCAGCCAACAATATTGAAGTTACAGAGTAAATAAGAGGGATGGTAAATTCCAGGTGGGATTGAGATCTTGCTCTGTTCTCCACCTTTCTTGAATAGATAGGCTGCACATCCAACCCCAATCCCAAGCATATGTGTTAATGAACAGTAGAATTCCTAAGATCAGTGGCTATGGCTTTCTTTGAATAATCTTGTCCTAATTTTTATAAAAGTTCTTCCATCTGCTCAGCTAGGGAGTTGGCAACATTAAGTAATGAAGACATTGTTAATAGCCAGGCTCATTGTCTATGGAGCCCAAAGATTAGAATAATGCCTACTGGAACATACCACCATGTCTCTTCTCTTCCCCTGCTAAATTTCCTATTTCTGTTCCTAAAAGTCATACAAATATCTTTACCTTTCAAGAGTAAAAAGAGCAAAAAGACTTTTGATTAATTACACCTTTCTAAAGATGATTTGCAGGAATAATTTATTGATGCTAATAACAGCATTCAGAAGGGGCAAGATAAAAAAATCCACAACTCTCTTCTGTAAGATAAAATACCAGAACTACTGACCTGACATCATGTTGGCGGTGCTGACAGGAGTGCTGCCACTTGGCATGTTGGATGTGCCCATCCGAGCCTGGTCCTTCACAATTGGGTCTAAGAAGGAGAAAATAAGTGTATAAGTTTTCTTTTGTTTCAATATAGTTTGAGGATTTTACCTATGAAGTAGCAAACTGGTTCTGCATAGTTCCAGAAAGGGAAGCACTATTATCTTACTACTAAAAGCTATAAGGAGGCAAATTCTGATAAACTTAAAACCAAAGTTGCCTCAAAATAGATACATTCCTTGTCACTGGAAGTGTGCAAGTAGAGACTGATCTCTTATAAGGGTCTTTATAATTTGGACTATGACATCTGAGGTCCTAAGTAACTCTTGTGATTTTATGACTTTTCAAAAGTCACCTTCCTTAACTTGATGTTTTGTTTTCACATCATCCTTATTTCTAAATAAATCCCTTCTGAAAGCACTCTTTATTTTTAAATTTTATTTCATTAATTTAGAGTATTTTCCCATGGTTACATAATTCATGTTCTTTTCTTCCCCTCCTTCCCGGCCCTCTCCAGTAGCCTATGAGCAATTCCACTGGGTTTTATATATTTATCATAGATCAAGACCTATTTTCCATATTATTAACATTTGCAAATAGAGTGAATGATTAGAAGTACTCTCTTTTTAAAAAGAAAACAGTTGAGCAAACAAATCAATTGTGGCTAAGAATTTATACAATGTTCTACCCACATTCAGAGTCCTCCACCTCAGCAAAAGGGGGAAGAAATGCATTTTCCCAATTCTTCTCAGTGGTCAGTACACAGTGAAATTTATTTTGTCGATAATGTTGTTCTTTCTGCTTGTATGGGGCATATGGGTAGCACCAAAGCACAGAGCATTGTACTGGGGAGTCAGGAAGATTTGAGCTGGAACCCTGGCTGACACCTGGGCCAGCCATTTAACTACTGTCTGCCTCAGTTTCTTCACATGTAACATGGGGTGGTAATAGCTCCTACTTCTCAGAGTTGTTGTGAGAATCAAATGAGATAAGGATTTTATTTGTATGATTAATTTACAGATATCCTGAATCAGATAAAAGTAAAATAAAAGGAAAAATTCTTCTTTCATTGCTAAACTACATTCTTAAAACATAAGGCAGGATTAATTTATAGTTAAGCAGGTCTCTTCAGGCTTTAATAAAGCAATATTTCTGTTGGCTAGAATAATACTTCACAGCACCTAGTACTCTAGTACTATTTGACATTTGCTAAATATCTTACATGAATTTAGCAGACAAATACAATTAGTTTTACTTAATTGATGGGCTCAAATTGTTTAAGGAAAAGTGCAAATAAAGCCAAGATTACATGTGATGACGTATGAGCCCAGTTACCATATGAGACACACCCCCAAACCCCCAAAAGGATTTGAATGTGGATGTATATAAAGAGTTCAGCGGAGATATCACTAAACTACTCTTAGAATAATAATTCCATAGAAGCTATGACTTGTAGAGCATGGCAAGTTAAGATGAATGTTATAGAATATTAAGAAAAAGAATTCTTAGGAAATCAGAATGTTTTCACTAGAAGGGATCATAAGAAATCATCTAATATAAACCCCTTATTTTTGAGAGGGAAAACTAGGGCCAAGAGAAAGATTGTAAAACACTTTTGGAAAAGTGCCACATAAATTACAGTATAGGTATCACCTCCTTTGCATACAAATTATGACAAAGTTAAAAAATAGAATCCAATTGGATTTGTAGCCTAGCATTTCTGACACATCCTACTACCCAAAGAAATTTAGAGCGGGTAGAATTCTTACTTAACACCTAGTTCTCCTCAAGTAACACTGATTTTAGAGAGGAAACTAAAGCCCAGAACAGCACAAATAATTTGCAAAAAGTCAACAAAGCTTCTAAGTGGCAGAACCAGTCCTTGGGAGAGTTTAGACTTCTAGGAATTGGGAATCAGGTTTGTAACCTTTATTTACATTGTGCTTCCTTTATCAGTACAGTCTCATGAGAGAAACGATAAATGTAGCATTACTGGTTTGTTCTGAACTCTCCAAACCAGTGATCTGACTGCCAAATGGAAGCATTTACCCGAAAAGATTTTGTTGTTGGGGTAACTGGAATCACAGGACCGTGAGAGAAACGCATTTAGGAGGCTTTACTCACAGAAATAAGGGTGTTCCATGGCCTCTCTTGCAGTTAGTCGTGACTGGTGATCATATCGAAGCAGTTTGTCCAAGAAATCAAGGGCTTCTGGACTGACCAGGTGCTGGTTTTCACTGTGAACAAAACGTTCCCATCGCTTACGGGAGTGTCTGCAGAGCAATGAAGGAGGACAACAATCAGACAAGTACAACTGTTGGTGAGAGGTTTCATTTCTCCTTAGAAAGCTGGGAGCTGAAGCTGTGGCAAACAAAGTGATCAAAATCAGCAACAGTTGCTATTGGACTCAGAAGATAGTTTTACTTCACTCTTGCCACTTGGTGGCAACAAAACAAATTGGAAATAAAAATATATGCATTTCTGGAATCAACAATAATCAAAATACTTCAAGGTGTCACATGCTAATACATAGATAGGGAACTTTGGGAAACCTCTCCATTTCTTTTTCCTTAACATTAACACTAAATTTCAACAATGGCCCTCTCTTGCCAAAAAAAGCCCAGCTAAAAAGAATCTAACTTTCATTTTAATAAGCAATTGTAAGGTATTCTTTTTTAGTCCCTAGAGATGAGGAACCAATTTTTCTTTAAATAAATTATAAAGCTGTGATTGAATACACATTGTTTCTTTTCCCTTCTTCATGGAGAACTATCTATTTTGAAGAAGCAGGTTAAATGAAGATGAGAATGTGACTGAAATTTATTGAGCTTTTCATACAGATCTCATTCTCTGAAAATAGAACCAAATAGGGAATATCAGAGATAGAGGGGGCCTTAAGGATCATTTAGTCCAACACACTTATGAACTTAGTAGAAGTGACTTGCTCAAAGTCAAAAAGTAAGGAAGTAGTATAGCTATGCTTAGAACCCAGGTCCTTCTGGTCCCAGTCCACTATTGCTTGCATGCTGCTTCTTTCCCAAACATAACATAAGTCACTTGAGGGTTGGGAAACTGCCATTTAGCCCCAACCACACTTTTAAAATGGAAGCTTTCCGTATGCAGTATATATACTGCAGCACTGGACCACAGTCACTGGGGCAATACAGGGAACTAGAACCTAACTATCCCTCCTTAATCTATAATGGTCGTTTTTTTCTTTCTGAAAAAAGCTAACCTTCTTTGTCCCATCCCCTCCCTCCCAAACAATATCATTTTTCTTCTGACTTACCTGCCCAAGATATCATTGAAACGTGGATCTAGTTCAATGTTGTACTTGTCAATATAGTCATATAAGTCTTCTGTCCCCAGCACCTTTGCTATCCTTACCAACTACAATAAAATATCCAAAAAACAAAATAATAAGCATATGCACATGCATAAAGATAAGATATCACCTGAAAAGGGATCAGTAATTAAGCCAGTATTCTAAAACCTAGTGGAGCTACCCACATTTTCCAAGAAGGTAAGAAAAGGCAGACTTTCATACTGACTTATGAAGTTGGCCATAATATTTAAGTAGACATATGACACCAGAGGATACTCGTAGGAACACTTGAAAAATAGCTACTATCATCAAGAGAAAGGAACAATCCTAGGATCAGTAACTCATCGTTTCATGAGTACAGACTGCCACAGAACAATTTTGATTATCAATGAGAATATCTCTAAAGGGACTGAAGCACTCTTTAGTTTGATGGGTATATTCAGTGTACTTCTTTTTATGATTCTAAGGTTTATATCATGGATGATAGCTCTCAGTTTTTACTTCAGTAGATACAGGTCTCAAACATTTCCACAAGGCAAGATGATTAGGCCCTATTGGCATACTCTTTTGTATGTGTGATAGCTAATTTTAAAAATATATATATTTTGCTAAGAATTCTCAAATGAATCACATCCCCAAAACAGGTTAAGCTACATTTGTGATATGATGTGACTTACAATGTGAGACAAACACCTTTATTTTTATAAGAAAAAATGGCTACAGAAATCAAGTGTTAAATTATCTAGTTAGTGCCAAAAACAGGATTAGAACCTAAGTTTCTTAATTCTCAATCCTGAACTATTTTTCACTATTCCTATTACTTATACTAGCTGTGAAAATCTCAGCATGTCAAAAACTATCTATAAAATTGAGATCATTAATTTAAAGTGAGTTACATTCAAATCTTGATTCTGCTACTTATTATCTGACTAGGGATAAGTAATTTTATTTTTCTGGATCCTTTGTTACCTTATCTATAAAATGAGAAGGTTGTAGATGATCTCTGAGGTATTTATTTCAGGTCAAAATTTCTATGATTTCTGTACTCCTTGAGTTATACACCTCACTAGATTCGTATGATGATCAAATGAGGTTAAGAATGTAAACTGTTAATATAATGAAGATATTGTTACAGTTATATCTGTTTAACCCAAGGGCAATAAACAGGTCAATAACAGTCTAAGTTAGTGCTTGAATCGTTGTGTATTAACTCTCCAGAGGGTCAGTCTATTGTCTCATGGTTTACATCATGCACATAGACACGGTTCTTGTGGAACACTTTAGCGACCTTTGCTTTTCCTCAATTCTGTATTTTTATAGACCAACTAGTGACATTAGGTGAGCTATACTTGTATTAGTGGGAGCAGAACAGAAGGAAAGCTCCTCTTTTTCCAGTTCATTTCTCATAGTAATTAATCCTTTAAACATTCAACATAAAATGTGTAAAAATGTTTGGGGAGATAGTACCAGCTGTAATGCTTTCAAATTTCAGTTCAGGAAATGGTGGCAAATACATGCCATGGTGTATCACCTGATCATAGTTGTCGTGTCCATGGAAAAACGGCTCCTTCCGAAAGATCATGCTAGCCAACATGCAACCCAAGCTCCACATATCCAAACTGTAATCATACATCTACCAAAAAAACAAAACACAGATATTGTAGAAATCCCTTGGCACTGTTAGTTATTGCCCTGATCCTATCTTTAACAAGGCTCTTAGGATTGTACATAAGTTACACTTAGAATTTATGAAGCATTTGGTAAATCTAAATGTTATTTGACCATAATTTAACATGGAGGAAGGGTGTTGAATTTGACAGAATACAGTTAGGAAAACGACAGAGTATTATGCATATAGTCTAATCTAAAGATTTACATGGATGGCCCCAATATTTCTAATTCAGATTTGATAGGTACTACTGATTTAGTTACAATGTCTTATATTATCTCCATAAATTTAGGATCAAGTACAAACTCATTCTTTTCATCAGGTTTTTCATGTAGTATTCTGTAAATTGAAGTTAATGAAGCCACTAAATTTCACATGTGAAATGAGTGAAACCAAAGATCTGTTGATCAAAAAAGAGATAGAACACTGGAAAGACTATTGATCTGGAAATTAGGAGGCTTGGGCTTTAGTTCTAGTTTTATTTTAAGTCAGTTGGATAACCTAGGAAAAATTATATCACTTTAAGTCTTAGTTTCCACATGTGCAGAAGGGGGAGGAAGTGTTTGACTTGACATTTAAGGTCTCTTCCAATCCCAAAATTTTGTTATCTTAAGAGTTATGGGGAGATGAAAAATATGCTCAAATATATGAAGGGTTGTTACATAGAAGAGTAATTATGCTTTTTCTTTTTGGCCCCATGTAGGATCAAAGGGTAGAAGCAATAAGTGGGCAGATGGTGACTCAATATAATGAAGAACTTTCAAACAATTTTAAGTTGTTTGATACTGGGACAAGATGTCTTATGAGGTAGAGTCTTCAATCACTGGAAGGCCATAATATTCAGGGCTAGAAGGACCCTTTAAAGAGCTTCTAGTCAGTCAATACTTGAGGTTATCAAGAAAGGCAGAAGAATCTTTTCTTTCAAGGAGCATACAGTCTAATGGGGGAGGCAATAAATAACCAACCATGTACAAAATAAGTTATATGCAAGATAAATGGGAAATAATCCCAGAAAGAAGGCAGTAGAATTAAGGAGGATGGAAAAGACTTCCTGGAGAACTGGGATTTAGCTGGGACTTGAAGCAAGCCAGGAGAGAGGCAGACATGGGGGGGGGGGGCATTTTATGTGTGGGAGACAGTGAAAATGCTAGGAGTCAGAAAATGGAATGTCTTATTCTAGAATCAGCAAGAAGGCAAATGTCTGATCATAGAGTAAGATGTAAGAAGACTGAAATGATGAGGCAAGGGAGGGAAGGTTAGACATGAAGGGCTTTGAAAACCAAATAAAGGATTTTATTTGATCCTGAAAATTATAGGGAACTACTAGAATTTATTTGAGGAGGGTATTTCGTGTCTGTTGACATAAATGACTTGTAATGTAGGAAAATCATTCTGACAGCTAAGTGAAGGAAGAACTGCAGTAAAGGGAGCCATTGCAGAGAGACCAACTGGCAAGCTACTGCCATAGTCCAGGCATGAAGTGATGAGTCTGTTGTGTAAAATTGAGATTTGAACTCTGGACTTCAATCCCCACAAGCCTTGCTCCACTTCCCCAATATGCTTTGTAATCTCACGGGATTCTGAGGTGGGCCAAGATCGAGAAGGGATTTAACCTGATGGCAAAGGTTTTGAGCTGTTTTGGACTTCCGTTTTGGGGCAGACGTGGCTCTTTCCATAATGTAGGTGAGGTCTTGTCTAGGCCTCTGGCCTAGGCACGTGTTTTCTTACTTGTTTTTCTTTTTTTTCCCCTTTTTTCTTTTCTTACTTTTCTTACCTCATAAAATATAATACTCCTTGCAGAGAGAAACTAATTTCTACCTGCCTCAGTCTCTCCTAAATTATTTCTTTTCTGATCTTTAGCTCAACTTTTAATATCTAGTACCTAGAAATTTTTTTGAGCCACAATACTCTGGCCAAGGTTTTTTTACCCTCGAAAAGCTGCTGCTCGATCCAGACTTGTTGCATTTGCTGTCCACGACACCAGGCCCGTTGCTTCCTGCCTGTAGCCCCAATCGTCCTCACCTGGTACTTTTGGCTCCCGGCCCTGCCCCCTCCAGGTTTTTCTCTCGCTCACCTGGCCCACCTAATTCAACCAAGATTGCAATCACCTGGTGACCTGCCTGCCCAACAAACTCTAGCCTTGGAGCAGATTACTCATTTCTACCAGCTAGTAACTAACAAACGGGGTTATTGGCTGCACATGGACTGGGGCAGGAGGAGGGATCATATCAGGGAAGAGAGAAAAGGGAGAGGAGAAGAAAAAGACTTTTCAAACAGACTTTTAAGCAATGGGCTATTTAAAAGGATACCTTTTCACTGTTCTGGTAATTTCATTGATTTCACCTGTGTGCCAGAAGAAAGATTCAGCCCAAAGATTCAACTTTGGGGAGGCAAATGGGTGGCTCAGCGAACTGATAGCCAGGCCTACAGACATGTGGTCCTGGGTTAAAATCTGGCCTCAGATACTTCCCAGCTGTGGGGCCCTGAGCAGATCCCTTAAACCCCATTGCCTAGCCCATACCACTCTGCCTTCTGACAATAGACATTTAAATGGATAAGAACCCAAGGAACTTTGACTGGAGGTTCTAAGGCATTTCAGACTCCAATGGTTTATAAAAAATAATCTCTGTATTGCATTTTGATATTTGCTTGGTTTAAGATTTAACTTTGTGATGAAAACAGCCTTTCTATTTTGACTTTGTAAATTATCACATAGATGGACTTCAGAACTGGTTACAATTATATAATGACCGTTGGAAGATTTAATGTGCTAAATATCTCAAATGATTTTAAGGGTTTTTTAAATATGATTTTGGAATTTTTTTTTAACAATCTCTGGTTATTTTTGCCTGCCCCTACCACGAGGTAAGGCCAATTGTAGCTGAAGTGAAATACATTTTATAACCCCCAACCTTCCCACGTTTCTAAATATGTGAATGGAAGTTGGGGCAGTTAATCTCAGGGCATTTGTATCCCTATAAGCCTCCAAAAAAAGGAGCACCCCTTTTATTTATACTCTTCAGCTCACTACTTTACTTCCACCAGAATGATATATAGATTTCTTGATTATGTTCTTAACCCAAGATGAGTTTTACTTTGTTTTAAAAATGTTTAAATACCAATGTTGAAAGATTGTTACATTTGTAAAAATTGTGACAAATATCCATCAATTCATAGGCTTTTAAATGTCATACAACTTATGTGAAATGTGAAAGTGTGTTTGTTTGCTATTGTAATTAATCGGGCTATTGAGAATTTTGGGGATATTGATATCTACATATTTATACCTTGTTCATTCATTTGCCTTCTACTCACAGTGATCATGGCCAGATATTAAGAGGAAATGGATCTCATTTTTGGTGAGAAAGCCTTGTATTTTATATTTTCTTAGCTGACACAGAGTGTCAATGATTATAAGCTACATTTTTTAATTTCTTAAAGCTCTTTTATTATATTTTTCTTGCATGTGCAATATACTTTTCAGTATTTTTTATTTTTTTCTCTCCTATTTTATATTTCAAGCACATGTCACCAGTATTAAGATTTTCTTTAACTTTTTGACTTTTCTGTACTACAAGTTTGAAATACATTTGTCAGAGCATGCCCAAAAAGCTTGTGACTATAAAAACGATGCCACTAATTATTTAAATAAATTATGGGACTTTGCTTAATGATTCTGTCTGATTCCAGGACAAGATATACACAAAAGAGCCATTTCACAGAGCCAAAGAAAAGCCAATCCAGGATGGATTGATGCACTTCTAGGCCAATACAAAAGTCTTGAACCTAGTGTGAGACTTGGGGTTGTGACACTTGACTTATGTTAAGATGTAGGCCTTCCTTGTGTCCACACTCACTCTTAAGATACTCACAGATGAGTATCCCCAAACTTGGCTCCTACTTGGCTTCTATAATCTGGTCCCTTTCTTTTCTGCCTCTCATAGCGTGGCAACTTTCTGTAGTCCTGGCTACTGACTGGGTAAATGTATCATTGCTTAGATCATTTTGATTGGGCCCCGATTGAAGGACCTGTGGTAGATTTATTTTTCTTTTACTTGGAATTTTTATACATAAGACTTTGATAGTCTATATTTTCATCCAGAAATTGTTTTCTTTTCTATTTTTCTGATTAATTTCTCTTGCCAATTGATTCATATACCTCATACCTCAGCCATGCATCCTTAATTGATTCTGTATTTGTCAATCACCCTCTTAACGGGGGGAATGTAAAAAAAAAAATTATTATTTAAATTGCAAAGTTTAAATTCCTTTTGAGAAGAATTTCAGGTAAAAAAGAAGCTACCTCTCTGAATCCAGAACTGAACTGTTGGAGAAGCCACCATGAAGAAGCCTCCAGAACACAAGTTGCACAATAATTGAACTTTGGGTGTGGTTGATTGAACATTTGTTTGTATGTATACTTTCATGCCAAAGGGGACTGCCCCCTAACTGGCTTTCTGTCAATGTGTCCAGTAATTATTGGTTTTGTTTTGTTTTTTCTCTTATCCTCAAATTATTGTAATCTTTAAATTGATTATGTTTTTATGATCCTTTGGGGAAGGACTTCTTCTCAGAGGATCAAATGGGGGTAATGTAAAATTGAGATTTGAACTCTGGACTTCAATCCCCACAAGCCCTTGCTCCACTTCCCCAATATGCTTTGTAATCTCACGGGATTCTGAGGTAGGCCGAGATTGAGAAGGGATTTAACCTGATGGCAACGGTTTTTGAGCTCTTTTGGACTTCCGTTTTGGGGCAGACGTGGCTCTTTCCATAATGTAGGTGAGGTCTTGTCTAGGCCTCTGGCCTAGGCACGTGTTTTTTCTTACTTGTATATTCTTAAATTCTCAACCTTTAATAAACCTCATAAAATATAATACTCCTTGCAGAGAGAAACTAATTTCTACCTGCCTCAGTCTCCCCTAAATTTTAATCTTTACAGTTGGTGGCAGTGTCTGAGTCTGTTGGTGGCAGTGTCAGAGGAGAGAAGGGAATATGAGATGTTAAAATGGTAAATTAACTAGTCTTATCACCAGCTTGGATTTAGAATGAGTGTGAACTGAGAAGAAAGTTAGGCTTCTTTTAGCTGAGTAACTGGGAGAATGGTGGTACCCTTGATATTATTAGGGAAGTGAAGAGAGGATATTTGGGGAGAAAAAATAATGAGTTCAGCTTTAGATATTTTGAGTTTAAGATGTCTACTAGATATGCAGTTCTAGATAGGCTGTTGGAGATACAAGACTGAAGGTAGTAAAGTTAGGGCTGAGTAAGTATATCTGATAAGTATATTTGAGATTAGCACAGAGATAACGGAATCCATGGGAAGTGACAAAATCATCAACTGAAATAGCATAGAAGAGGCAGAGGAGACCAGGAACAAAGCCTTAGTGGACAGTCAGGGTTAGTAGGTACAACCAAGGAGACTGAGAGAGAGTGGTGTTAAGAAGAAAACTTAAAAGAGAAGAGATTATCAAGGTAAACAGTGTGATCAACATGTCAAAAGTGGAAGGAAGGAAGGAAGGGGACTGACAAAATAATATTAGATTTGCCAACTAAGATATCACTGCTAACTTTGGAGACAGCAATTTCAGTGAAATTATAACATCAGAGGTCAGGCTTTAGAGAGTGATAGGAAAGGCAGTGGAGGCTCAGAGGAAAATGAAGAACTGAAGAGATGTGAACACGTTTATAGGAAGTAGGAAAGAAGATAGACAAGAGTAAGATTACAGACAAGGGAGTGAAGATGATAGAGGGAATAATCTTCTAGAGAAGAGAGGATGAAATGAATATTAAAGGGGTTAGCCTTGGCAAGGGATGGGTAACTTCTTCATATGAGGAGGTGTAGATGGTGGCAGAAAGCATTTGGGCAATGGGAAGTGAGGAGGAGGAAGAGAAGTTTTTAGAGAATATCTAAAATTTCTTTAAAAACCCTTACCTTCCATTTTAGAATCAATACTATGTATTGGTTCTAAGGCAGAAGAGAAGTAAGGGCTAGGCAATGGGGGGTTAAGTGACTTGCCCAGGGTCATACAGCTGGGAAGTGTCTAAGGCCAGATTTGAACCCAGGACCTCCTGTCTCCGGGCCTGGCTCTCAATTCACTGAGCCACCCAGCTGTCCCCATCTTCATCAAAAATAAATAAATAAATAAATAAATAAATAAATAAATAAATAAAATGAAATAAAACATGAGGGAAGGGTCAGTTGGAGTAGGATGGGATAGAGCCATGGAGGTTCGAAAAGGTTTGGAAGAGCTTTGTGGTAAACCTAGTCAGTATAATTGCATGATTTTCTCATTTTATTCAGCAGCCCATATATAGGAGTGAAGGCTGAGGAGAGTAAGTTATATAAGTCAGACAGGGCAAGATTGGTGATAGGCTAAAGGGCAAAAGATTTAAGGGAAGAGTACATTATAGAGATGAACTGGTGTATCAAGGGGTCAAGATGGAGAAAAGAGTATAGCTGGTGAAGGGTTATGGCCAGGGAGAGAACTGGGTTGAGGGTCTGGAGGACCTCAGTGTGGATAAAGAACAGGGTTTGGGATTGCAAGGTGGAGGGAAAGGTAGAGTAGTAACCCACTTAAAGATAGGGAAATTGAAGAGGTGTCTTGCCCCCCACCCCCTTTTAAATTTAATCACTGTAACCCACTTGTGCTATAGTTGGATGATGAATCAGAAACAACTGACTGCCTCTTGGGCAATCCTAAGCAAAGCTAAAGCTACAAAGTTTCCAAGTAAAGTGGAAGGAATGCATAGGAAGTTATGCAAAGAAGTGTCTTTGGTTGGAATCCTTGTTTAGTTTATCTCTGGGGCCTTTGAAGCCCTGACTGGTTCAGACTGGGCTAGAGTAATTATCTACTCTCTCTCTCATTTCCTTACTTTCATTCTTTCTCCTTTTGTAAAGAAACTATCATAAAAAGTCAACCTGACTTGAATAGTATATTTTTGGTGACCACATTTCTCATATATTTAGTCCTTTTTATTTTAACCCTTACAAAGCCAAGTGATTTTTTTTTGTGGCCAAGTTAGCAAAACTAGGCAAATAGCAGAGATAGGAGTCCAAGTTAGGTCCTACAATGCTCTTTCCATCCCATTAAGTATTCAAGTAGAACATGGGTGATTTATACCTTCAGCAGTTTAAACAAAATGAGTATACATTCCAAGTGTCTATGATCATAAGGTAGATTATGGTGACCAATTTACAGGTAATCAGATTTAGAACAAACTGAGACCATCAGTTTGTTGTCATAAGCTAATGCTTCTTCATATATAATCACCATTCCTAACCCAAGTCTCATTTGTATTTCTCACCTGATAGTCTACAAGAAGCTCAGGACCTTTAAAATACCGTGAAGCCACTCGGACATTATATTCTTGGCCAGGATGATAGAACTCGGCCAAACCCCAGTCTATTAGTCGCAGCTAGGAAAAAAATGGAGGAATAATGTTGAACTGAGTCTCTGAAAAAGCAAAGCTCTACATAAAACATTCTCCCAAGACAGAAAATAACCAGTGGAGACAATATAATCAAATCTTACAAAACATCCACCTACCACTGTGGCCCAAATACACACTTGAGAATTGTGCTTGTGTCTGAATGACAGGAAGTTGGACTGTCCCTTTCCAGCTCTGTTTGACACCTTTCCTTCAGGATATAACATTCCAACCACGTTGAATAATCTATTGTTCCTGATGACTTTCTTGTTTATGTCTTTGCCCTTGCTGTCTTCCACATTAGGAATAGTTTTAAACCACACACCCTTTACTAGCTTCAAGGCCCAAATCAGGTGCCACTATTCCCACAGGCCATCTTGTTCTTTTATCTTCCTTCCTTCTCTTTCTTCTCAAATGTGAAGTTCCTCAGTATTTTATGTGAGTCTTTTGTTTGTACGTGTCACCTTCCATCTGTATTTTAATTTTGTATATATATAATCTATGTATATCTTGCTACCATTATGATAGCAGGGACAAAGTCTTAATAAAACTCTGTGGTGCTTAGCAGTTTTCTGCACAATGCCAGTATTTTAAAGGCTATTTCTTTTCAATGGCACTAGATACTTCTCTACACTAGTAAACATGGACAAGTATTGTCCATTATCCTTAAAACATACAACAGATGAGAATTATCACTTGTCTCCAAGTAACTGGCTTGCTCTTCATAAGAAGCTCAGTTATACAAATTCTGACCAAGGGATGATTCGTTCAAATATCACCCAGAAACATGTTTTAATAAGCACTAGTTTACTTATTTGTATTTCTCTGGTCAAAAGTCTTATTTAGAAATTCAAAGATCTTTTTTTTCTCTCTCTTAAAAAAAAAACAAACCAGCATATGTTGGTAAGAGCAATGAAACTAGGAGTCAAAGATCTTAGGATTTAGCCCTAGATCTGCTTACTTATTAGCTATGTGACCTTGGGAAAGCCATAACTTCCCTACTCCTCAATTTCCTCCCATCTTTAAAAGAAAGGCAATATCTACCACCCTCTTAATAAGAATATTTTAAGGATCAAATGATATAATTAATGTGAAAATCCTTTGTAATAATAAAGAACTAGATAAGTGTGAGATTAACATTATCACATAACACTTTAAATCTACAAAACAGGTTGCTTCACAAAACAAAATTAAGCAGGTTGGTTATTTTTAAAAGCAGATGAAGAAATTGAGGCACCAAAAAGGTAAACTGGATTGACCTGATGTCACAGATTGTTATTGAAATAGATTTGGGATAAGAATCCAAGCCTTCCCATTTCTAGTTCAAAACTCTTTCCTGTTCATCACACTGACTCTTCTTAGATTTTATTCCCAGAAATGATGGTTTCAACATGTTGTGGTTGAAAGAAGGTGTTGGAGCTGATCATAAGGACAAATGAAATCTTAGTATGTTGCTTTATACCTTTCTGTGTTCGTGATCAATCATGACATTATGAGGCTTAACATCTCTGTGCATAATCCCCATGCTGTGACAATAATCCAGGGCCTGCAGAGAGAAAGTATAAAAGGATCAATCTATGAAATTACATTGCTAATTTGTACCTCAGTTCAGTTCTAGAAACTGTCCACTACTGTATTCTCATCACAACACCGTGGCACTTCTAGGAATAATTATCTACAAGTAAACAGTCAAAGGTAAAACTAACTTCCTTTGGAAGTTCTGACTCTCCAATAATCTTTACATAGACCACTTGAATGGTTTATCTTTTTTTGGTGATGGTCAAAATCACAGAATGTTAAAACTGAAAGAGAATCTCTGAGTTGGATGGAAACTGAGAATACTGCATAGAAGTAGCACCAGAATGCAGAGGCAAGGGAGTTTAGAGGTGATATAGTCCTATATCCCCATAGTGTATAAAAGAAGAAAACTGAAGCCTTAGAGAGTCTGGGATAAGGATAGACAGGAGACACTTTAAAGTCCAGAATCTTCTAACGCCAAGGTCTAATACTTTTCAACTACGTCAGACTGATAGCCCCATCCATCCCCTTGTTTACTCAAGGGTGACATTATGATTCCAATACAATTGTTTTTATTTAATGAAATAATTCCCATTTCCATAGTATTTCCAGGTTTACAAAGGGCTCTTTTCCTCAAACCACCTTAGCTCTAGTGAGGTACATAGTGCAAATATGATCTGCATTTTATAGACGAAGAAATTGTGGCTGAGAAGTAAAGTGACTTTCACAAATGTCCCTTTGTGAATTAGTGACACAGCCATGATGAGAACATGGCTTTTAACTCTAAGACCAGACACTTTACATTTACATTGCCTTCTTACTAAGGAAAAGAAACATTCTATTTTCAAACAAGGATCTGCCATAGCATATCGATGTAGCAGTGTCTGATTTCTAAGATGAATAGGGTGGTATAACCTTTGGGAACTTGCTGACAAAGCTCTTTCAACCAGCTGACAGGGGTTGCTCAAATTATTGCCCTTTCTGAAGGGCAAATTGGGCTCACTCCTCCAGAGACAAGCATGGTATCAGTATATTTGTAGCAGATTGAGGCATAAACTTGTCAATTTCTGCCCTTTTGTGCATCTACAAAGCTTATTAGAACAGTGCCTGGCACAAAGGTACTTAGTGAATGTTTGCATGATATGACTTTATAGTAGAATAAGAGAACTCTGGCCTCAGAAAAGAAATGGGAATATCCACTTCTCTTTTCTTTTTTTTTTTTTAAGATGGAAGAGTATGGCAATGGACTGGTATATAAACTTTTTTTCTTTTTAAAAAATCTTTATTAATGAGTAGGAGGGAAATATATAGAAACAAAAAATACCAATACAAATTTTTAAAAAAATATCAGAAGTGAAATCTAGTTGAACTGGAAGGGCATTTTAGTCTATCCCTTTCATTTTATAGGTAAAGAAATAGAGGTCGATATAAAGGAGGTGAGGAAGACAAGGAATAAAAATTCTTGCTCATGGTTATACAGGCAGTAAGTAGCAATTCCTAGATCTGAACATTGGTCCTTGGCTTCTAAAGACAATGTTCTATTAATTACACTGATCTTCTTCAATATTACTCTGGTCTTGATGTTTTACCAGTTGGTAGGTCAATCCATACTAGAACTGAAGTCATCTGGACTGGACAAAAAGTCAGTCATCTTCTGAACTAATGAGAGTTATATCTATTGGACCTTACGTGGAACCAAGTACTTGGGAAACTTAATTTTAAGAATTAAAGTCCACTCTCAATCAGCACTTTCCCAGCACAGGTTTAAATGGGAAAATTGAACAGTAGTTTGTCCTTGATTTGCCCAATGATATTCTTTGAATTGGAGAGTAATCAGAAAAATTATGGAAGGGCCTACAAGTTATTCTAATTTAGCCACAACTAGTTTTCCTAATCATAAGGTTCAAAAAGGATAAATAAAGTATAGTAGAGATCACAAGTACTTATCACATCCCAAATGCCTTGGTTTCACCTCAAATCATATTGCTTATCAAATCAAACCTCCCAAACCTCCCATAAGGCATGCTTTTATGACATAATCACTTTAATGATATTCCACTGAAAAAACCTAAGGAAAAGGTTTAAAAAGAAAGGCAATTTTCTTAAGGACAAGGACTGTATCTCATCTCATCCATCTTTGTACCTCCAGTGATATTCAACTTAGTATTTTACACACAGTAAGTGCTTAGTTAATGTTTGGTTCAGATTGGAATTGAATTCTCTTTAGGGAGTTACAATTTCCGTGGCTTGATAAAAGAACCTCAATAAAAGGCTTATTATGTGCTCTATTATGGCACAAAGATGATCTTAAAGTCTGAAGAGCTATATCAGTTGAACAAGGTTTGCTAAATATTACACTAAGATGAAAAGGTTTGAAGGATGAGTTATGTAATAATGAACTATTTGCCCATCATTGAAGGACCAATCTGTTAGTATGGAAAGGTTTATCAACAAAAAGGTAATCACCAAGTGATGAGTTTTTTGGCCATAGCAACTCATTAAATCCTAAGACTATCAAAGGCCAAGAGGGGATGGAGGGCTGTGCTGGTTGATCAAGTGCCCACCCTGAATGAAATCCATGATATAAAAAAATGTTGTTTTATAAAATCCCCACAGTGCCACTCAATACCATAGAAAAGATTCCTAGGATTCACTAGTCTCAACAGAACCAATAAATTATAAGGACTCTTCAGTTAGAAGGAATTCCTTTAACAACTCCTAACGAAGAGTTCATCAAGCCTCTTCTTGGAGGCCTGTAGTGAGTAAACTCCAGAAGCAGCTCTACTTGTTACAAAACTTTCCTTCTATCAAGGAAAAAATCTGTCTCTTACCACTTTGTTGAAGTTGAAGGACTGAAAAGAAGAAGAGAGAATCCTAAAGCTTGGAAGACTTGGACTTTTTAACTTATTTTTTTTTTTTGCAGCTTTTTTTATGTACGATAGTTTGACATTAAAAATTTTAGGACCACTTTCACTATGGTCTCACTTTTGGCAACAGAAGTCACCTGAACATAATATAAAGTTTATTCCCCAAATCACCATCAAAAGTCTTACCTTCAAAATCTCATACATATAAAACCGAATATCATAGTCTGTTAACGTCTGGTACAATTGCTGTTGGAGACAAATACAAGAACTCAGGATGAAGTAATGCCAACAGGAAAGTAATTTCTCATTTTTGTTTTTAGTAAATCAAAAGTCCTACTTTGAGAACTTTCAAAAAAAAAAAAAGTCACTGTTTCAGTTTGACTAGCTCACAGGTCTTGCCTTCTCCTTTTTAAAGGCCACATTAAGGTTACTTGAGATTCTTAACCCAGGATGTAAAAGTGAAGAGGAACTACTGAGGCTCATTATGTGGAGAAAATACAGACTGATGTACTACAGATGAATGTGACTCTAGAAGTGATCTAGCCCAATACCCTTATTGCACAAGGAAGGAAACTGAAGCCATGAGAAATGAAAAAAAATGAAAAGTCATATTTGGGATGTAAATAAACAACTCTTAGTTTGGTGCTCAATTTACCATGCCATATTGATTCCCTTTACTAGTGACATACAGTAGTAAAAAAGCTGCTGAGCACATATGGTTTATGCACACCCAGCACTGCAGATTAGCCAACATGCAAGAATTAAGATGGTGTTAAACATGCCAAGTCCATTCAACAGGGCTCTTGTCCTAGTCCCAATTTAAAAGCAAATAAAGCACAATTTTATAATCTCTTTTTCAGTTTCAAAAAAGCAACAGAATTTATTTTTTGTTGTTTAATAAGTGGATGGTGATGTACTAGGGAGGGTTTTTCAAGGTATTATTAATCTAAATCTAAACAAAATGTGTCTTTCTTTTTTTGTTGCAAAAGGAATTTTTTGATAAACAGCATTCCTGTTAGGGACTGAAACAAAATGCATGTCAAATTCCTTTTATAACCCTCAAATTCTTTGAGCTCCTATATTCTAGACAATTTTTGGTCATGAAAGAATTTTGTTGAACCAAGAACCATTCAAAATAAATGTAACTGACTGAGGTTAGGAAATCTTTTTTTATGAAAGTGATATATGTTCTAATAGGATTTGATCTAGCCATATTACACTTTAAAGGCTATTTTAAAAACTTCAAAGCTTTTAGAAGTTCAGAGCTTCATAATTATCCTAAGGGAAAGAAAGTCCTTTCTTACTTTTAGACACAATGATTTATTCTCAGAAACTACACCTTAGAGCACAACTTAACTAAGTAAGCATTGCTTTCTTCTGTTCAGGGGAAACCTTTGAGCAAGTGGGTCAGGATGGTGAGAAGTGAAGTATCAGTTTTTGAAAGGAACTATCAAATGAATGGAGTGGCAAAATACAAAGATTGTTGAGTTTTTACAGCTTGAAATATACTATTTTAAGATGACATGCTCCCTCTTAAAGCAACTCAGATGCCTTCTGATGGCATCAATTCTAGTGAAAATTCATGTAACAGATTGAAAACTAACAACTGAAAAGGTCTGACACATATTATACCTTGAAGTCTGTGTTGTTTACGTGTTCAAAAACCAAGGCAGGTGTTCGTGACTGGGGAAAAAAAGAAAACAAAAAAATTAGCAACAACACTGAAATCTTTGGCTGGCACAGTTTTGTAGGCTCTTTGTGGTGAGTTTGGCAGTCTCGGCCTCAGCCTCAGTAGTAGAAAACCCTCTAGTGCTAAGATCCCTCCCCCCCTCAGATAATCACCACACTTAGGTAATTTCTGGGATGGATTCAGACAGAAGACATGGAGCTGAAGTCTCACCAGGCTCTAGGCAGCCCAAAATGCGTGCCCATCTGCATCGGACCTGAGTTTGCAAAATGGATTAACACATTTCAGTTTCCAGTGCTATCAGTCTCTTATCCTAGAAGAATAAGAAATAGTCTGAGTCTGTGGGTGGAGGTCTCTTTGAAAGAAAGAAGCTAATCTGATTAAATGGTTGATCTGATTAAGCATTTCAAAAGCAGGACTTAAGGGCAGAGGGAAAAACAGAAAGAGGCCAGTGTTTTTCTAAGTCAAACTCAACCTCAGTAGGCCTTGCTAACTTCTGCCATACTCACCACAGGGTCCTTTACTATATCTGCCAGCGTGATTATATTGGGGCCACCTCTCAGATTCTCCAAAATCTTTATTTCACGCTTGATTTTCTTCTTCTTTACAGGCTAAGAAGGGGAGAAAGTTATGTTAATAAAATGCAGTATCTAAGAGAGTTTTAAATATGTAAATAAAGAGGTACAAAGACATGTACTACCCGTGGTTACATCTGGTTATGCACAAAACAGGACCTTCATTGCACTGGCATAGCTTGAATGGAAATAGGTAAGTTCTACAAAGCGCTCTAGTGAAAATCTGATACAATATTAACTATTCTTCGTAAAGGTTTAAAACGTAAAATTTTAAACTAGTACTTGAGAAGTTATATGCCACCCTTTCTCCAAGCTACTCTCAAAGACCCTCACAATTCAATTTCATTGGTCTTACATTCAAAGCCAACCTACTGTTCTAACTAAAACTACTAATTAATAACATAGGAATCCTCTGCCAGAGAGCCATATTTAGGGGACAATGAACAAACCATTCATATTTCTGCCTAAATACTTGACACTACTATTAACTACGAAAGTCCTCCAAACTCTTTTCTACTTACCTGAATTCTATCCATCCTCCAGGCCCTGGCTTAAACCTTACTGCTTCTTTCTGTATATTATATTTTAATTATTCACCCCCAAAAATGTTATTCATAAAAGACATTGAATTCCTTAGATAAAAGTGCTAAGTGAAGAGATGATGCCTAATTATAATGGCTGGCTAGAACTCATTTTTTGGAGGACCATGACATCTTACATGCTTGGATTACTATAGGAGCCTCCAATTTGCCTCCTTGTGCAGACCCTTTGAATTCACCTTGCCAACTGTTACTAAAACACTGTTTTTCTTTTTGCTAACATACCTCCAGCTAGAAAATTGTGGAAGTCAATTTGGTCCTTCTAGAATATCTTTTCCTATCTATATGAATCCTTCCAGGCTTTTAAGGCCCAGTTCAAGTCGGATTTCCTCTTGTGAAGCATGTATTGTTCCCAACAGCTAAATGATTTCTCTGTTTTCATTTCTTTCATCCTAATATGCTTATATTTGACTACAACCACATATTATCCTGTATCCTCAAGTTACTTTTTATGCATAAATCTTTTATATTCTCAACTAGATAAGTTCCCAGAGAATAAGAATTCTATTTATTTATTGTTCCCTATATCAACACAGAGAAAATCTAATGGGTAGGTGGGGGAGGAGGATGTCAGGTAAGTCATTAAAGAGTCTGGACATCTGGATTCTAGTCTTGATTCTGCTAGCTAGTTGTGACCTCATTCAAGTCACTTAATTACACTGTTGCTTTACCTACTTCACAGTCATTAGAAAATGACACAGGTATAAAAATTCATTGAAAAGTCACTAGTATATAAATACAAGGTATTAATATCTATTATTTCCCAACTAATAAAAAACCCTAACAAAAGGTTCAAATTTAAAATTATCTCTGTATAGTAAAATTTCTCTTCACTTACCTTGAGAATTTTAACTACTACTTTTTCATTATTTGTGATGTTGATGGCTTCAAATACTTCACTGTATTTACCCCGGCCCAACTTCCGAACTAGTTGATAGTCATCTTGGTTTCTGTAAACAAAGAATGCCATCAGTATCAAAAGATTTCACATTTATTTATAAGAAACAAGTTTTTTATGATGGTCTATATAGTTTAACCAGGGAAAAGAGTAAGAGGTTTTAAAAATGACTATACTTATACGTGCATTTTTAAAAATCTGGTAAATTGTATCTTTTTGCATTGCTAATATACATCTTAAAAGGCAGCCTCATTTAAAGCCTAGAAAGGAAAGAATTTTTGGTAGGCTACTCTGTAGCTCATGGAACACAGAGAAATAGGTCTTAGCACAAACTAGAGGTAAAGAAAAAGTTCATTTCCTTCTTTGAATGATTTTGTTCTACAAAAGTACCAAACAGACCTTTTATAAGCACTAAAATTTTATTCTAAAAACCAACTATCTCCTACACTGGCCATCTATTTTACTGAAACAATTAAAAGGGATCCAGACATACAGGGAAAGTTTAAGGTACTATGAATATATATAATGTGAAAATAACAGGTATGGAGTAAATCTGTTATACTTTGGCTCAGTTGCCCCATTCTACTCTTCTAAAAACATAGCATACAAGTGAAAGAAGGCATGCAACTAAATGGCAGTATGCCAAAAACTTGAAAGGGATGTTTAGAGTCATTTAAATAGGACTAAGTCCAAAGGATTCTTTAAATTAAGAGATAGTGGTTAAGATTGCGATAGTAAAAAATATAGGTATTATCTAAATAGCACAGAACCTGAAAGTCAAGAGTGGAAATGCTAGATAATCACCAATATTCTAACTAATATTGACTTCTGACCCTCATCTAAAGAAACTTGCAGTTGCAATGTACTCTTAAAAGTACCAGCCAATTTGCAACCTATACCAAGAGTCAAAATACTTTTTTATATTTGGAAAGGATATGGAAATCATAAAGGAATCTCTTATTTGCAAGAAGATACAATAAAGAGGGAAATGACAGTCCTGCTATATATATATATACACACACACACAAACATATATATATGGGGAGGTCACCTTTTTTTTTAATGCTTACACTCAGGGGTCATAATCTAATAAATATGGACCATGGAGCCTTTGGGGAAGAAATGGGTACTAACCTTCAAACTGAAACTGCATTTAATGACACTAAAACTGCTTGAGTGAACAATTGAGTCAAATTCCAAGGACATATAATTGTCTGACAAAGACAAACATTAATGGATTTGTATTTCATAGGAAAAGGAACAATATTTAGGTGATGTACCTCAAAATCCTGATGGATGGGAGAAGAAAATTCCCTAATCTCAAGAGTACCTTGGACAAAATTTTGGGCTTTCCTTAATGGATCTAATCTAATTGTTATAAACTCTTTAGGGTAAGAAAGCCTCTCCATAATCAATTTCTGTCATGTCTAATAGTTACATCTAAGATAAATGTTTTATAACGGGGAAGAGAATGCTAAGATTTGCAAGTTTTTAAAGGGTAAGGCCAATGAAACAAAATTCTTTTTTTCAAGACAATAACAGAACTTGCAGATCTGAGAGATGTATGTAAGCTGTGACATTGACCTTAACCTTGGTGTGTTACAGCTGCAAAAACAGATCACTTTCCAGACAATACAGAGCCAAATACAACAAAATACAAGGGTCAGAGCCTTTTTTTGGGGGGTGGGGGAAGAGAATAAAGTGAAACAAGTGGAGACAGTTACCCCCATTCCACCACATGTGACTCGTAGTCCCAGTACTCCCGGGGTCTGTGCGTGTTAACATCAGTGTAAACTCTGGCCCTGCTTGGCACGGGTCCCGACATGTCAGACAGGTTGGTGGGCAAAGCTGGACTTGATGTTTAAAGTTCTGGTAGTCACTTAGTCCAGAGCCAACTAGGGGTAAGGCCTTGTTTAGACCCCTTGTTTTCTCCAACTGTAGAAACAAAATGAACAAGTGGGGGGGTGGTTAATAAGAAAAAGAAAAAAGATAATGAAGGAAAAAGGAGGGAAGGAATGGCTAACAAATACTGCTCTTCCCAAGAACACCTCTGACTTTATGACTTAGCAACAACTCTCTCTTGAATGTATCAAACACAAGTTATTGCTGTATGAAAATCCAAACTACCTTTAAAATGGTACAGCTCTGCCATATTATGATAAATCATTTGAGACTTTTGCAAGAATATCTTAAATGTCTCACTTTTCCAGGGAGGAAAAAGGATTGGAATTCAACCATTCAAACGTAACTAATATGGTTTATTAGCATATATGGTGTTAAAATAAATAAAAGCCAGTATTCACTCTCAAGTAATTTAGAATTTAATTGGAGAAAGATGAGAGAAATTATGTAGACCAATAAATGCAACAGACATTTGTATTTAAATGTTTAAGAAAAATAAAAAGTACAATGAGAACAGAGGGAAAAATAATTTGGTAGTGTGGGTAAAATCAATGAGTTATCCAGTTTGGCTGTAACAAAGGGGGAAAGTAGTGAAAGATATGGTTGGAAAGGCAGGTAAGGACATGCCACAGAAGATCTTTTAAAAGCCATACTAAATAACTTGTCTATCCCATAAATGATGAAGACTTTGAAGTTTTTTGAGCACCGTGGTGAGTAATATGAACAGATCTGCACACCAGGAAGACCAAAATGGAAAGATCAAATATACCTAGTAAGATAAAAAAATTTATGCACCACAAAAGGTACTTGTTAGGCTTGATATTTCTGCATTTCCGGGGTGGATGCTTAAAAAGCTAAAGGTACTAGAGAGGTCAGAAAGGATCAACGTACTGTGAGTATTGAGATTATGGTACTTTCTTAATGCTTGACAAAAACTGAGCTTAAACCATTTCTTCCGACTGGAACTAAAATCCCTGTTTCTAGACAGTGAGATATTAGTTTAATTATATGAATTATTTGAGAACTTTATATAATAATGATAACAACCAGTAATCATCATTGCCACTACTGTAAAAATTCCATTTTACCAACTAGCATTTAAAAATAGAATTTCAAAATTAACACAAAAATTCAGTTTTATTTCATTCAGTATATGGACTTAACTATGTTCTCTAAGACAGAGAAAGTAATACTACCTGCACAAATACCCAAAATTTATCATCTTTGTTGTCTTTACCTTAAAACATGTGTCTATATCAGTGATGGCAAACCTGTGTCACAGGTGCCAATGATGACATGCAGATCACTCTCTGTGGGAATGTGCCACCCCCACCTCATTCATTACTAGAAAGGCAGAAAGATATCAGCGGAGTTAATCCCCTCCCCACTCTCCAAAATGCCTGATGACATTTTTTCATACCCCATGCCCCATCTACCTAGCAGCCCAATGGGAGTACATAGCTGGTAAGGTGGGTGGCTCATATGCAGCACAGCTGGATTGGGGAGCAGAGCTCTCAGGTCACTCCCCTCCCCCTCTAAATTCACTGAGGATATTCCTCACTTTACCTATCCCTCTACCCAGCAGCCCAATGGGAGCATTTTCTCCCTCCCCAGTGTGGGTTCAAGGGTGGGGGCAGGGTCCAGCACTGTCTGTAAAAGGTTCACCATCACTGGTGTATACCTTCTCTCCTTTACTTCCTAGACTATTAATTCCAATGGAATTTAAAGGAACCAATGATAGACACATTAGAATTCTCCAGAGGCACACTGCTATACACATAGTAGATTCTTAATAAATCTTTAAGTGAATAATTCTATAGTAGAAATAGTTCTATAACTTATTTCTCACAGAATCATAGATTTAGAGCTGGACAGAACCTTGTAATGCATCTAGTTCGACTATCCCCTTTTAAAGATGAGGAAACTGAGGTCCTAATAGGCAAGTGACCTATGTAGGTAGTAAGTGACAAAGACAGGACTTGGACCTAAGTTCAATTAAATCATGAGATGTTTGGTACAACTGTGACCAGGTAAATTAGAAATCAATTCTACAAAAGGAAAGTTAGTCAATGGGTTAGGTCTACTTCAGCCATTTCCTGAAATTTCTTTCCTTTTAAAAAAATGCATTGTTTCCTACACAATTTTTCAAATTTTCTTTTGTATTTTGAAATGTTGCACTCATTAGAAAATATAATAAAAATATATTCCAATCACTTATGTGGTCATAGGACAGATCATATACATAGGGCTAGAAGGATGATTAGGTATGTGCCCAAGGTCACAAGCCATTAAATCCGAATTCAGACGGAAAGAACAAACACCTCTGTATTTGTAAGTACTGCCTTTACCATAAACCAGCTACCAGAGTCTTAGGAGCCAGCAAGGGTTAAAAACTAGTCCCTAGCATTTCACTGGCTTAAGTGGAACAAATACAAATTGTTCAATTTATACTGCAAATGGTAAAGATTCTGCTATACTAGCTTAATCATTCTAAAAGGTAGAGAGAAAAAAACAACAAAACACCTTTAGGGAACAATCCCAACCAGCAGCCAGAACACAAAAGACTCAAAACCCTTCATATTCCCTTATAAGATCATTCACCTAGAGGAATCTCATCTCTATTTGTGGACTCATTTACTATATCCCCCAAACTAAGATAAAAGTCATGAAGTACTGACCAAAACACAACCTATAGATTCCTTTAGTCCAGCACACAGACCTGTTTTGCTTATTTTCTCCTGGTTCCTACCTGCCATTTATGACACTGACTTTGGTGAAATTATTAACATCCTCGATCTTGGTCACTATTGACCTAAAGCTTAAAAACAAGTCAAAACCTCTCCTCTCAAACAGAAAAAAATGATTGTCAAGCTATTTCCTAATTGAGAAACATCAATGTATAGGACACAAAACAGAAATTATCATTTATTACTGGAAACCTCAGATACTCAGTTGACACTGGAGCTTGGCCTAGGACAGCTATTGATATAATATTCCAATTAATAACAAAAATACAATGCATATGTAGTGTTTCCACACCATTACTTCATTTGATCATTACAACAACTATGTGCAGTCCTGATGATAGAATATTACAATCTCTTTTATACAAAGGAAGAAATGGGAGGAGAGGGGTGGGAAAAGAGGCTAGAAAAATAGCAGATAACATCCAGGTCTCCTGACTGTCAATCAATGATACTGTCTATCCCTGTTCTCAAGAGAAGAATATTGTCCTTAAAATTACAAATTTGTTACATAGTTAAAAAAAAAAGAAAAATATTGAATTCAACAATGTAGTAACAAAATTGCCTTGTTCTCTTATGAATTCCTTTTTTGTCATCTATTGTTTTAAAATGTTTTTATAGTCCTCTCTTTGTCGAATTCTCTTCTAGCATTAAAAAGTAAAAAAAAATGCAAAAGCATTGAATTAAAGATTTTTGAGTGTGAAAACTGTGAGGGACCCTTTTCTGAACAGAAGTATAGTAAAATTATAAGTGAAGTCTTGATATTGTCAAGACTTAGTCTCTTCTATTTTAACTCACTTTTTTTACAAGGTGAGTTTTTATACAGAAAGTGTCACTGATGTGACATGATTGTAAAAGTATTCATTAAACTTTTTAAAAATTCTAAACTAAGGGGGCAGCTGGGTGGCTCAGTGGATTGAGAGTCAGGCCTAGAGATGGAAGGTCCTAGGTTCAAATCTGACCCCAGACACTTCCCAGCTGGGTGACCCTGGGCAAGTCACTTAAACCCCATTGCCACTCTTCTGTATTAGAACCAATACACAGTATTGACTCCAAGATGGAAGGTATGGGTTTAAAAAAAAACCCAACTAAACTAAAACGGAGCATTTTCAAACACACATACAAACAAAACACAAAGGAGTACATATGAAATTGAATATTCATTTCATACTGCCTTTTAAAATATGTACATATAAAATAAATTCCGGAAATTACTTTTAAAAGTTTATTTTGCTTTCCATTCAAGGTCTTTCTGGAGGATGGTGAAGAAAGGTCCTCCATTCTTCCTACCCTAGACACAGAGCTTTGCTTAAGTCTCTGGGAGATTGCTGACTTGTACTTGTAGCCCTCTTTCCTATTGTGAGTATGGGCTTCTGGGCAACTTTTTGTGTAGATGACAGGGTATAAGAAGTCAATACAATATATATAATGTGCTATATATTATATATACTATGTTATTTCTCATTTAATTTCTTGATCATTATTTGGTCTGGTATAAATTTCAGGTTTTTGCTAGAGTAGGTATGTGGGAGAGCAAGGTGATCTGCCTTTTATCAGGCATTCTTGCTCAATATTCCATAAAAAAAATATTTTTTTTAATGTGAAGGACTCCTTTTTTTCTTTTAAATATTCAATTCTTTCCAAATCACTTTTTATATTGTACAGACCAGGGGTCTCCACTTTTTAAAAATTATCTAACATCAGTAAAAAATATGAGCAGACAAAAACCTCATTCTCCATATGTCCATCATATTTATAAATCATTTCTGGTGACCACCTTAGGACAGACTGGTCAAAAGAGACGAGGCAGAGTGACCAATTAAGGGGATAAATATAATATATAGTCTAAATGATAAGTGATGAGGGTTTCAATTAGAGTAGCAGCTATATGAATAAAAAGGAAACTGGATGTATGGATGAGGGAGGAGAATGAGGAGTTTAAGATGATACTTGCTGCAAATTTAGGAGACAGTTAACAGATAAATTTGTAAGAAAAATGGGTTTAGGGTAACCTATCCATGGTCTGCTTATTTCCCACCACAAATGAAAAGCAGGAGAATAAGGGCTCTTACCTGATCATTGCTTCTGATCCTAAGAGATAAACTTTGGGACATGTGAGAGTATTCAGTGGTATTTGTGTAAAAGAACTGTGAATGGAATTTTCCCACTGGCATTTGTATAGTAGCAGGCCCTCAGGTAATGGTAGGTTAAAAAACCTGTAGGAGCCAATCTTTCTTCTTTCCTCATATTCTTCAAGAGTGAAAGGCTGAGAAGTTGTATAGAAGAGGAATAAGGTGTTAATAGGAAAATGTTGGACAGTTAAAGGTAAATGTAATTGGAGACAAGCCCCACAATAGACTAGGCAAAGGGAAAGTGGTATGTGATCCATCTAACCACCATCTAGTTGATGACATACTCCATGGGGTTAGGCCACAGTTCCCCAGTTGATCCTTATTACTTTGAAGACACTGGCATAGAAAACCATCATAACTTGCATCAGAATTACAAGACAATTATTTGCAGACTATTTAGAAATATTCTTAATACAACGTTGGCAAAACAGAAAGTAAAAAAAATGGAATCAGAAGGCTTGAATTTTCCTGAACGTCACCTAGTAGTAATATGACCTTGGATAAGCAATTTCATTTCTAGAAGTCTATACCTGCTGGGAAAGAATACCTGACATGCAATTGCTATGAGTAAAGTATAGTCAAAATACTTTATAACTATATGATGTTATGTGATGTAAATTTGTTATAAATTTGAAGTCATTGCCATGATTAGGCACATCTGATTCAAATATTTTGGAAATCATATCCAACAAAGTATTCTGTAAGAAATAATTCTAGCTTATTATTTTCCAAGTTGTTAGTAACTAAGAGGTTGAAGTGAGAGTTTGAAATGACTCTTGCGACTTCTGCCTCATTCAGTGACAGCTAGTAGGATATTGTAACTAATTTCTATGCCTGAAAAGAGCAGTATCTTGAGACACAAAAATAACAGGTTTGATTTCGTGTTCTGTTCCTATAAGGAATTAGGTAGCAGATAGACCAAGTACTGTATAAAAAAAATCGACTGCATTCTTAGTTAGCTACAATATGTTTAGGCATTAATTTGTTTGTAGTTTTTATGTATAGAAAGACCCTAGATTTATAATATCAGGCTATGATCTAGTAGGGACCTTAGAAATAATCAAATCAAAATTCCACATTCTATGTATTTAGAAAACAAACTCAGAAAAGTAATCAACCAACAAGTATACATAAGTATCTAGTATTTGCCAGGGATTATGCAAGGGACTAGAAAATTCTTTTCTCACAAGAATCCTGAGGTAGACTGATTAAATATTATTAACCTGTTCGCAGATAAGGAAATTGAGGCTCTGAGAGGTTAAGTGGTTTGCTCATGATCCCCTAAGTAGCATTGAGGGTGTGTATGTATTTATGAATTTTAATCATTTCATCTCAGTCCCAAACTCAGCACTCTATATACTATATACCAAGTTGCTTCTCTGGTTGTATCTAATCAACTGCTATACAGTTAACAAATGGGAAAGTTGGAACTTGAATTCAGGTTTTTAAAAATTTAGTGTTCTTCCACCAATAGCCATAGTGGCGAACCTCTGGCATGCGAACTGGAAGGAGCACTCGGCCTTTTCTGTGGGAATAGCCACCGTTGCCCCAGTACAGAGTTTACCAGAGTTTGTTACTAGAAATTTAGAGGAACTCAAGGACCAGGCTGCTCCCCTCCTCCTCCATGTGTACCTGAGGAAATTTCTCACATCACCCACCCCTCAAAAAGGTTTGCCATCACTGTCCTATACCATGCTGCCACAAAGTCAGAAAAGCTTAGGTCTTACCTCTGCCACTTATAGTCTGTGACCTTGGAACCATCTCTGACATTTTGGACCAGGTTCCTTCATCTGTAAAATGAGGATACTACAACTACCCCAAAGGGCTATTATAGGAAACATTTTATAAACCATAAAGCATTAGAGAAAAGGTGAATAATGTCATTATAATGGGTATTTCTTCTTTCCACAGAAAAACTGCTTGATGATCCAAAGGCACCATACTCCCTTTTCATTAGTTACTAGTTAGATGAGCACAGACAAATCTTAGCTATCCTTCCATTTTTCTCAGTTATAAATAAGGCAGCATGTACACATCACAGGCTTATTGTGAAGTTCAAGTAGGATAATATAGATAAAACTCTTATCAAACTTTAAAGCAATCCCACTGGAGCACAACTAGGCATGTTCTAAGGAAAGTACAATGAATGTGGAATCAGAGGCTCATAATCTGGTTCAGCTTTACTTCTCCTTTCTGGGCCTTGGTTTCTTTAATGAGGGAGCCTAGACTAGATTGTCCCCAATAGCCCACAAGGGACACACTTTGTTTCCCTTAGAAAACAAAAGCTTCAGGTGGCTCCAGTTAATCTACTTCTGGTGAGACAACACAGCATAATGCCAAAAGTACTGGACTTGGTGTCAGTGGGCCTAGATTCAAGTCCTAGCTCTATGACTAGAGGTAGTCATGCAACCTCTCAAAGTCTGATCTGCAAAAAGAAAATACTATTTACCCTGATTAGGCTGGTATGTTGAAAGCATTCTATCTTAAAGTGCTTTAAAAATAGGTGTTATTCATTTGTGCAACCCAGTAGAATTGCTTGTTGGCTCTCGGAGGGGGGAGAGAAGAGGAGGGAAAGAAATAAATTATATAAACATGGAAAAAAATTTAAATTAATATATGGGGCAGCTGGATGGCTCAGTGGATTGAGAGCCAGGTTCAGAGACAGGAGGTCCTGGGTTCACTTGACCCCCATTGCCTAGCCCTTACCACTCTTCTGTATTAGAACCAATACACAGTATTGATTCCAAAATGGAAGATAAGGGTTTAAAAAAATTAATATAAAAATAGATATTATTAGTAATATGACAACCAACTGTTAAAATGGAGGATCATTGCAACATCACCTAATGTCTCATCTAAAGAGATCAACAACAACTACTCACCAGAGAAAACCTCCACAATTTAGGACTGTTCAACTGTTTTAGCATCTTACAGACAAAAGTATATTTCTAGTCAGACAAAAGTCAATACTGCAGTAACAGGCTCTAGATTCTTTCTTGCTTCTTTCTGCCCTATTAAGAGTGTGATTTGCTACTAAGACAAGAGCAAAGCAAAGCTAATTACTATGAAACTCTCCAAATTCTCAAGTGTTTGTCTAAAATGACCCCTGCAGCTTCTGCCTCCATCATATGGGATCTGATCTGTGAACTAGTAGACAATTTTAATTCTCTATTGGAAAAGGCCTCGTTAACTATTTAATAATCCACCACATTTGCACACTTGTCAAAAACATATATCACCATTCAGACCAATTCCAAATGGTAACTCTCCATTAGGCAGTGAGAACTATACCAGGGATTCTTCATCTGTAGCACTCACTGTAATCCTCCAATACTCTGCATCTTTAGGAGAATAAAAATGGTGCCCAGGAGAACTAAGCATTGGAAAGAAAGCTAGGAAATAGAGTGGAGGAGGGGAAGAAATACAGAGGAACAATAGAAATAAGGAACAACTATGATCAAAGGATTTAGAGTTCTAAAGAACTTAGACACCATGTAGGCCAACTCCTTGATTTTACATAAAAGCAAATTGAGGTTCAGAAAGGTTAAGGGACTTGTTCATGGTCATGTATTACAAGCATAGTACTGAGATTTTTAATCCATGCCCCTGACTCCAAATCTAGCACTTGTATCACACATATTCTTTTATCATGGTATAACAGATACTTTTAATTTTGACTCTATAGAATAATAGTTGTGATCATATGTGAGTCACAGGCTTCTCAGGTCTCAAGATTTCTCATAAGTAAACTCCATATAGTTGCTATACTAACCTTGAAGGGTTATTATCAAAGTATAATTTGATAATGTATGCAAAGTAACTTATAATCATAAAGCCATTATTATTAAAATATAACAAAATTACTTTTACTCTTAAATAATATTACAGATTTATGATCATATTATGGAAAGAGTATCAGATCAAAGTGTGAATCTTAACTCCAGCATTTATTACCTTGTCTGACCTTAGCCAAGACTCTCTCCCAAATCTGGGCCTTGGTTCCCTTAGTTGTAAAATGAGAAGGCTGATCTAGACGAATCAGTCAGTCTTTTTAAAGTACTTACTAGGGATAGGTAGGTGGTTCAGTGGATTGAGAGCCAAGCCTAGAGATGGGAGGTCCTAGATTCAAATCTGGTCTCAAGACACTTCCTAGCTGTGTGACACTGGACAAGTCACTGAACCCCAATTGCCTGGCTCTTACCACTTACTCTTTTGCCTCAGAACCAATACACAGCATTGATTCTAAGATGGAAGATAAGGGTTAAAAAATAAAATAAAGCACTATGTCAAGCATTATACTAGGCCCTGGAGGACATGAAGATAAAATCAAAATAGTTCCTCCTCTCAAAGAGTTTATACTGTATTGGAAGAGATATGAACACATCTAATTATACACAGTATACAAAGTAGTTTTGAGAGGGCACTAGTAATTGGGGAAAAGAAAGAAAGCCAAACATACGAAGTGGTGCTCAAATTGAGGGTTGCAGGACATATAAGGGATTCTATGAGTCAGAGGTGAGAAAGGAGTACATTCTAGGAAAGCAGGATAGCCAGTATAAAGTTTATGGGAGGGGGACAGCTGGGTGATTCAGTGGATTGAGAGCCAGGCCTAGAGACGGGAGGTCCTAGGTTCAAATTTAGCCTCAGACACTTCCCAGCTGTGTGACCCTGGGCAAGTCACTTGACCCCCATTGCCTAGCCCTTACCACTCTTCTGCCTTGGAGTCAGTACACAGTATTGACTCCAAGAGGGAAGGTAAGGGTTTTAAAAAAAAAAAAGGCTTCCTTCTCTCTTCTGATACTGTCACCATCCTTGTGTAGGGCCTCATGTTGGACCTCCATAGCCTCTGCTGGTGTGTCTTCCTGCCTCAAGTCTCTCCTCACTTGCATCCTCTAGGTCCAACCATGTCACACACTCCTGCCAAGTAAATAAACTCCAGTGGCTCCCCCCTAAGACCCCCAGGATCAAATACAAACTTAGTGTTCAAAGCCCTTCATAACCAACCGTCTTCCCTCACCTTTTCTGTCTTCTTATAACTTACTCTTCAGCATTCACTCTTGGATCCAGTGACTCTAGCCTCCTTACTGATCCAGGATCAAGACATTCTCTCTTGGCCCAAGGCATTTTCTCTGGCTATTTCCCATGCTTGGAATATTCTCTTTCCACAATTCTACCTACCGGTTGCACTGGAATCTTTCAAGTCTCAATTAAAATCTCATCTTCTACAGGAAGTCTTTTCCAACCCCTCTTAATTCTAGTGCCTTCCTACTTTTAATTATTTCCCATTTTTCCTATGTATATAGCTTATTTGTACATATTTGTTTGCCCATTGTTTACTCTATTAAATTGTGAGTTCCTTGAGGGCAGGGGCTATCTTTTGCCTCTTTTTGTACTCCCCCCCCCCCTCCATGTAGCAATGTCTGGTACATAGTAGGTGCTTAATAACTGTTGGCTGATTTTAATTTGTCTCTTCTGTACTATCTCACCTGGTGATCTTATCAAATCCCTTGGATTCAATGATCTCTGTAATTCTCAGATCTATTTAAATAGTCCTCACTTTTATCCTAATTTCCAATTTCACATGGCCAGCTGCCTCCTGGACATCTTGAAAAATACATCCAAAGAATTTGTTTTTCTTCCCAAGCCCTCCCTCCCACCTCCCTTCCCAATTTCACTATTACTGCCCAAGCTAACACCATTCTCCTGGTAGCACAGGCTCACAACATCAATGTCATTCTTGATCCCTCATTTGCACTCATCTCACATATCCAATGTTACCAAGTCTACCTTCACAACATCTTTCCCAGAAATCCCTTTTCTGGAGTCACACAGCTACCACCCTGATGTGGCCCTTTATTACCTCATGCTTTGATTACTACAATAGTCTTCTGCAACAAGTCTCTCCTCAGTCCAGTTCATCCTCCAATCAGCTGTCAGTAATCAGGTCTGTCTGTCACCACTTTCCTACTCTCATGTCAATGGATTTCTATTATTTCCATTTTAAGTTTCTTCAAATGCAAAATTGTGATAATAGCACCTACTTCCCTGAGTTGTGAGGATCAAATGAGACATCTTTTTAAAAAAACACCTGGCAGGGACAGCTAGGTGGCTGAGGATAGAAAGGCAAGACCCAGAAATGGGAGGTCTAAGGTTCAAATATGACCTCAGATACCTTCTAGCTTTGTGACCCTGGGTATGTCACTTAACCCCATTTGCATAACCCTTACTGCTTTTCTGCTTTGGAACCAATACCTAGTACTGATTCTAAGACAGAAGATGAGGGTTAAAAAAAAAAAGACACCTAGCAGTGTCTGGCATATAGTAGGTGTCATATAAATGCTAACTCCTATCTAGAATAAAAAATAAATTTTGCCTGGCATTTAAAGCCTTTCAACACCCTCACCTGTTCTATTGTAATTTGTAAAATATTGTAAAATACACTTTATTCCTCTATATTTGTGATGGTGACACCGGCTTTTTTGTTGTTCCTTCCCCATGACATTTTGATCTTCTGATTCCACATTAAGTCATTTAGTCCAAATTCCTTATTTCACAGTAAGAAATGAGTCTAAAGAGGTTCTAGGGAAACAAAATGGGACTACTACTTCCTTTTCTTTTTTAAAAAAACCCTTCCATCTTCCAATCAATACTGTGTCCTGCTTCCAAGGCAGAAGAGTGGTAAGGGGTAGGCAACTGGGGTTAAATGCCTTGTCCAGGGGTCATACAGCTAGAAAGTGTCTGAGGCCAGAGTTGAATCTAGGACCTTCCATCTCCAAGTCTGGCTTTCAATCTATTGAGCAGCCTCCCATATCATGCCCCTTTCTTAAGTCCTCTAATGCAAATAACTTAAAAAAAAAGTTATTATTCCCCAATTACAAGGATATGACCTAAACTGTAATCTCACTGATGTAGAGAACTCTCAGATGTAAAAACTCCCTCTACTGATGTAGGTCAGCACTTCTACAATATATAGCCTTAAATTTGCCTAGATCACTTGAAAGGGTGAAAAGTATGTGTCAAGGAGGAGTATGAAACCCAATATCAGCTCTTCATCAATAGCATGAGGGCTGTCCCCTAACTTATATCACTGTTAATTACTCCAATAATTTATATTCTCTCTTTTCCTTTTTTAGACAAGGATCTGATTCTTTTAAACTTCAATAATTTAAATTACAGTAATTGTAGGTTGTCATTTCTGTTAATTATGACTTACTCTTTACTCATTTAGGCGTGAAGGCTAATCACTAGATGAGTTTTATAGAGTTTTATTATCTATTTTTAATGAGTGGGTCATATATATTAGAGGCAGAGGTTCTGGCCTCCTGTCCCAATTCTCCTATACCAGATATCTGACTGTGGACATTTCCCTTTTCCTTATACTCACGGTTTATTAATCTGTAAAATAGAAATATTAATATTTGTATTACATACCTCATAGGATCATGAGCTTGCTTTTTGTAAATGTTAAAATGCAATAAAATGGGAATTACCTCTAACTTTATATGACTTTTTGAATCCAAGTTCTCTTGACATTTAAAAACAAAAAGATGTCATTTTTTAAAACCCATACCTTCTTAGAATGAATTCTAAGACAGAAAAGCATCAAGGGGGTCGGCAAATAGTGTTTAAGTGATTTGCCCTGGGTCACACAGTCAGGAAGTATCTGAAGCCAAATTTGAATCCAGGTCCTCCATATTCCCCATCTAGCATTCTATCACTATGCTAACTGTTCCATGTCATCCTTTATAAAATAACATCACAAGTTTCATTAAGGAAAGAATTGTGCTTCAGATCATAACATACTCTGCTCTTCTTGCTAATAGCTAGAACTTCAGGATTCAAAAAATGTGCCTTCTCCCTCACCCTTATGGCTAAGGCAGGCAATGTGGTAACTGTCATTCCTGGTTCTAGTTAAGGAACCAGTCACAATTTCAGGCAGATGAATTCACGGGGGTTGGGTGGGGGGTGTCTTTACTCATACAGCTTGTGGGATCTGAACCAAAGTCTTCTGATCCTAGTCCAGTGTTCTTTCTACTATGAAATGATCAATGCTTAGGATTTATTTAACAAAGCCCTAGAATATAAATCCCTTGAGCACTGTAAGAGCCTTGTTTTATTTTGGCTAAAATTTTAAAACAGGACTTATCAATCAGTTCTGAGAAAATCTCCTATTAAAAAGTCAGATCATAATTGTAAACCAGAGAACATAAATGTGGCTCTGCATGACATAAATGGGATAAAAAATGCAAAATGATGGAGAAAATACCAGAAAACTATTATGCACTATCTAGACTGGAAGTTTATTGACCTGAATACATTAAAGAATCTATTTCAGCCAAATATCTTATGGTAGCCCTTTGTCCTCTCCCTTTCTTCTGTCATTAACAATAATTGAGTAACATTAATAATAAAAAAGACTGAATCACTTTATTCCCTTTAACTCAAAAATCTCCAGTAGCTCCCCTATAACAAATCACTTGCCTAGAATGTTAAAAAAAAGTTCTCCACAAATCTATGATTCTGTTCCCCTTTATCAACTTTCCATTCCAGTTAAACTGGATTACTAGTTGTTTCCCTCCATTCCCTGCCTTTGTGATTTTGCATAGGCTATCCCCTAATATCTGCAATGTACACCTTCCTAACCTCTTAAATCTGTTGTTCCCTTCAAAGCACAGCTCAGAGGCTACTTCCTATAGAATCCCCCCTCCCCCCCAAGCTGTTGTACATATAGTAAAATACAGACTCAGAAGAATATTAACAATTTAAGGGCAAAAATTGTTTTTGGCTTCTTATTCCAGCAGTACCAAACAAATGTTTGTTGACCTGAACTGAAATAGAAGTAGTACTGTTAGGTCAAGGGCCAACTTGGCAATATAGTATATAGCAAACACGCCTTTTTGTAATGAACATCTGGGTTTAAGTCCTCTGACATACTATGATCCTGGACAACTCAATGAGTTGCAGACTAATTGCTCATCTACACAGGTAAGAGGAATTGCCCCCTCCCCCCAAATCAAAGGTCTTTTAGAACCTTTATTGAGGGAACTTTCTTACTGTAATCAGTAACAGCTCTGCTTCTTCCTTCTAATATATATTTATGTGTGAATATATATTTTTCCAAATAGATATGTTCATATTTCTATAGCACTATATAGTTTATAAACTGCTTTCTTCTTAATAACTTTGTAAAGTTATAAATATTATCATCATCACATTGCTCAGGAAGTTAGATTCTGAGCTAAACAGACCTTTTCATTTTCTAATATTCAGAAAGGAGAAGTGATTTACCCGAAGTTACTCAAATCCAAGGATTCTAATTACAAATTTAGCCCCAACATACTATCTTTTATTTTTAGCAACTAAGATAAATTCAGTTGCTTGTCACAGAAAAACCAATTAATAATGCTTTAGCTGATTGGTTTTCTACTAACATAAATGTGAGTTACACCAGTGGATTTTATAGAAACCTTCCAGCCTTTCCCCTGAAGTTGGTACAATGTTATTCTAAAGCTAGTTTGCACTGGAATTCTAAAAGAGCAATCAAACAATTTGTAAACTGTAACCCTAATATTTATAAGGCAAGTTCCAACTAGAAAGCAATTTTTAAAAATGTACTATAAATCAACCATAAAGAAGGAAGATGAGATTTCTACAGTAAATGTGTCCAAGAGAGTATCCCTCAGAATACAGCTTCTACAGTCAAAAACAATTTGGAAAATTGTTGAGAATGAATCATTGTTGAAACTTTTCCTTATAATCATACTGAACATTTATAAACAAACAAGGCTGTGTAAAAGATGGTAGCATAGGATTCAACCTCAAGACCTATATTCTGGACTTGAATTTGGCACTCACTAGCTATATAGTCTTGGAAATGCAACATGCCTAAGGCAATGGATTTTTGAGTTCCAATCCTGACTCTACATTCTATTTTGTTGCCAAAAAAAAAAAAAAAGCATTTTCTAGGTGTTGGTTTTCCCAGGTATAAAATTAGAGGGTTGGGCTACATGTTTTCTAAGATCCAGTCTAACTTGAAAATCCTAGGATCTTTAGTTATGTTGCTTCTGAGTCTTAGTTTCTTCATCTATAAAATGGAGATAATGCTTGCTCACATGAAATTGTGGTGAAAAAAGCACTTTGTAAACTGTGAAGTGTTTTCACTGCTTATGATGTTTATATGATACCAACATTCTGTAGCAGTACTTTTTGTGGTAGCAAAGAACTGGCAACAAAGTAGATAACTATTGATTAGAGAACTGCTACTCAAATTGTGGTACACGAATGTAAATAGATAATTACTGTGTAGTATAAAACTATGACATAATCTGATGGTAGAATGAAATAAGTACAGCCAATATACATGATTACAACAATGTAAAGGTAAGAACCACAAAAATCAAGTAAATGTTACAAAATAACAAAGAATATACAAGCAGGCCCCCCAAGAAGATAGAAGATAACCCCTCTAATTCCTACCCCAGTCCTTTGCAGAAGTGAGAGGTCCTGTCAAATACAATGCATATAGTCTTTTACATCCTTTCTTTAAAAAAAAATGTTTACTTTTCTCTTAGTAACAACTCATAAGCTAGAAAGGTAAGGGCCAGACAAATGGGGTTTAGTGGCTTGTCTAGGGTCACATAAGCTAGAAAGCTTTGGACCCAAATTTGAACCTAGGACCTCACAACTAGTCCTATAATTTTACCCACTGTGCCACTAGCTGCTCCTGATACATATATTTTCAAACTTTCAATGTATTCATGTTGGTTTTGATGATTCCCTCCCCCCCCCACCTTCCCTCCCTCTTAAAAAGCATTCTTTGTGATATGGGATGGCTTACTGGGAAGGGGGGGGGGGGAGAGAAAGAAAGTCTAATGATATTAAAAAAAAGATAGATGTTTTTTTTAAAAATTATCAGACACAAAAACAAATGTTCTTGGGTTAAGTTCCATTTCTAGTTAACATGGCTGTTTTTGTATTTTAAAGAAAACTTTATTAATTCAATTCTTGGACCATTACCTCTATATTGTTCTTAAAATGTTACATAGCTCTCTGTATCTCTTTAATAGGTAACATTTATATAGTATCTTAAGGGTTTACAATATGTTTTTATATATTCTTATTTCATAGAATTTCTGGAAGGAACTCTATGGAGATTTAGTTAAATCTCCTTCATTTTTTGAGGAACCTGAGGCCCATGGAGTAACTCATCCAAGGTCACAGTAGGAAAAATAGCAGAGGTGAGAATTCAAACATAGGTTTTTCTAGCTCTTGATTTGTTTTTTTTCTGCTATAATGCATGTTTATAAAAACTCGTTGAAAAAAGGCAATACAATTATTATCATTATTTCTAATTTACAGATAAATAGATTCAAAAAAACTTCAGGTGACTTGTCCTAATATCACATAGCCAGTAAATCATGAATTCAAGCCCAAGCTTTCTATTATAATGTCTCTTATGATCTTAGATTCTGCATTGTAGTTATATAGCTATAACATGAATACTCTCTTATTCTTTGGTCATTTTGGTTATGTCTAATTCTTCAAGACCCCATTTGGGATTTTCTTGGTAAAGATACTAGAGTGCTTTACCATTTCCTTTTCCAGTTCATTGCACAGATGAAGAACTGAGGCAAATGGGGCTAAATAATTTGCCCAGTCACACGACTAGTAAGTGTCTGAGGCCAAATTTGAACTCAGGATGATGAATTTTCTTGACTTCAGGCCAGGTACTCTACCTACTGTGGCACGTAACTGCCCTTGAATACTTTTTACTAGACTGTAAATGCTATGAGCAGGGGAGACATGGTTGCCTAGTCCAAAACTGGGCCCTGTGTATAATAGACATTTAAAATGATGAATGACAAACAAAACCAATATAACTAAAATCAAAAGGGAAGCAACAAATTGGTAAACAATCTTCATAAAAGCCTCTGACAAAGAGGTTTAATTACTCAAATTTACAAAGAGTTAAATCAATTGTACAAAAAAATCAAGCCATTCTCCAATTAATAAATGGGCAAGGGACATGAACAGGCAGTTTTCAGCCAAAGAAATCAAAACTATTAATAAGCACATGAAAAAGTGTTCTACATCTCTTATAATCAGAGAGATGCAAATCAAAACAACACTGAGGTATCACCTAGCAGATTGGCTAACATGACAGCTATGGAAAGTAATGAATGCTGGAGGGATGTGGCAAAGTTGGGACATTAATGCATTGCTGGTGGAGTTGTGAATTGATCCAACCATTCTGGAGGGCAATTTGGAACTATGCCCAAAGGGCGATAAAAGATGGTCTGCCCTTTGATCCAGCCATAGCACTGCTGGGTTTGTACCCCAAAGAGATAATAAGGAAAAAGACTTGTACAAGAATATTCATAGCTGCACTCTTTGTGGTGGCCAAAAATTGGAAAACGAGGGGATGCCCTTCAATTGGGGAATGGCTGAACAAATTGTGGTATATGTTGGTGATGGAATACTATTGTGCTCAAAGGAATAACAAAGTGGAGGAATTCCATGGAGACTGGAACAACCTCCAGGAAGTGATGCAGAGTGAGAGGAGCAGAACCAGGAGAACATTGTACACAGAGACTGATACACTGTGGTACAATCGAACGTAATGGGACTTCTCCATTAGTGTCAATGCAATGTCCCTGAACAATCTGCAGGGATCCAAAAAACTCTATCCACAAGCAGAGGATAAACTGTGGGAGTAAAAACACCGATGAAAAGCAACTGCTTGACTACAGGGGTTGAGGGGATAAGACTGAGGAGAGACTCTAAATGAACACTCTAATGCAAATACCAACAACATGGAAATGGATTCGAATCAAGGACACATGTGATACCCAGTGGAATCGCGCGTCGGCTATGGGAGAGGTGTTGGGAGGGGGGGTTGGAAAAGAAAATGATCTTTGTTTCCAATGAATAATGTTTGGAAATGACAAAATAAAATAATGTTTTTAAAAAATGATGAATGACTATGAAAGAAATAGTTGATTGCAGCATTGAAATGCTATGATAGCTGTTTACTATTGTGTTGCCTATCAGACTTGTGAACTCCTTGAAAAAAAGGGACTATCTTTTGCCTTTTTTTGTATCCCCATCACTTAAGCACCAAATCTGGCACATAAAGATTCTTAATAAAAGTTTACTAACAGATTATTTTAAAAAGTTTCTCATTACCAAAGTGGTCTGAAGTTTACTCTCTGAGGGTTAGATGAAAGAATAGCTGGGATAAACAAAGGGAAAAGCAATTTTCAGAAATTAAGTTCTGCATAAATACGTCACTTCTGTAGAAGGAAGCAACTAAAATTGCAAACTTGAGTTGTAAAGTTGTTCCAAAGCAAGTGTGGAAATATAGGTGATCAATGACTGCTTTAAATGAAAATTGTAAACACAAAAGTATTTTTTAAATGAACAAAACTACCTTTGGACTTATAACTTAACAAACCAAAAAGTTCAATAAAAATCAAATTTTAGACTTTCTCAAGCTACTAAGATCTATTTTTAAATATAATAAATTTATTACATTGTCAACTCCTAGAAATTATGGATCTTGTCTTATTTACCAAAGTGCCTAGTACACCACACATTAGTAGGCAGGTTTGTTGAAACATAGAAAGTGTGGCAAGCTGGCACACTAATGTAGTGTTTGTTAAGCTCTGAACTGGTATAACTAATCTGCAAAGCAACATGGTATTATGAGAAAAGAATGACCATATCATTTGACCCAGAGATTCCACAGCTCCATATCTAGGTACCAGGGAGGTCAATGACAAAAAAGAAGGGCTGCAATGAGATAAAAATGTTTACAGCAGCAATTCTGTTATTCCAAAGAATTGGCAGTAGATGCTCACTGACTGGAGAATGGCTAAACAAACTATGCTACATAAATGTAATTAAATAGTACTGTGTGGCAGAAAATGAATATTGACAAGCATTGAAAGATATAATAAACTGATGAAAAATGAAGCAGAACCAGTAAAGCAACATAATCCTTAAGTATAAAAATGTAAATGGGGAAAAAAGTGAAGTTAATGCTTTGAAATTATAATCAACAAAGAGATATGAGAAGACACTTCTCCCTATTTCTTTGCAAAGGAGGGGCTTCATGAGTGTGAGGCAGTGCATATGCTAGACTTTTTCCAATATTTTGGTCAGTTTTAATGAACTTAAAAAAACCACCTTTATTATAAGGGATGGCTTTCTTGAAGGGAGGGGAAACATCAAGAAATATAGATAATACAAAAGAGAAAATATATTTATAATAAATTTATCTAGAAAAAGAATTAAGAAGAAACTCAATTCCTAATGTGATTGAATGGGTCAGTAATTTTCCATTCAATTGTAAACTGGTAGGCACTAAAGCCCAAGAGCAAACCCGTGTCCTTCCCTAGGTCAAAAAGCATATCCAGAGGACAACTACTTGCTTTAAAAAGCACTCAAAGTAATAATGATAAACTATTTTGGTATTTGGTCCAGATTCTGCCTTATTATGGAGCAATTAGAGATGATGGGGTAGAATAATTTGTAAACTAAAGCACTTTTGAATTTTTATTCTTATGATTAAATATTTGTGATGGATAAGTTTTCTGAGGAATGGGCGGGGGACCGGGAAACATTTTCTGTACTTAGATTCTCCACCTGAGATTCAAGTTTGCTGAATGTGAAATGTCAATCTTCATTAATACTTTTCAGATAATCAACAGCACTTTTTAAAAGAAAAAAGGGTCTTTATTCTTTCTTCCTTAGCAAAGTCTGTTAAAAATGGGTAACCTTTTTTTGGTTATTTTGAGGGTGGGGTGCTATTTCAGTCCATTTGTAATTTTGTATTGTCAGTACTTATAGTGACCTAGCCTGAATAATTTCTTATACTTTTATTAGATATCAACTGTAGTACTAGAGAAGATAAAATAAGGAACCCTCATGGAGTTTATGGTCTAGTTAGGGGATAACAAACAATTCTAGGACACAATGTTAAATACATTAGAGTTGCAAAATAAAGTGTCATGAGATCAGACTTGTGAAGAATCAAAGGGAGCTTCATGGGGGATGAGACATTCTAGTTGGATTTTAAAGGATGGGCAGAAATTAAAAGGTGTGGGGCAAGTAGGTGGTCCAGTGGATAGAAAGCTCAGTTTGGAGACAGGAAATCCTCAATTCAAATCTGGCCTCACAACACTTCCTGGATGTGTGACCCTGGGCAAGTCACTTAATCCCAACTGCCTAGCTCTTACCACTCTTAGCAATACTCAGTATTGATTCCAAGATGGAAAATAAGAGGTTAAAAAAAAACAAGTAAAGGGGGAAGAGAAAGCATTTTAGGAATAGGAAACTGTAGAACAAGAGCAGAGGTGGGAAAGCTCAGATGATGCATGGCAACCATGCATTAGAACATTTTTGCTGAAGCATCCAGTTTATGTATGGAGAGAAGGTTGGGGCATGTTAAGTATGTAATAAATAAGGCTGGAAAGATAAGATGATACTAGACTATGGATGACACCAAATAACAGGCAAAAGCGTAGGAACTTTCATCAGGAGGAAATCGGAAGCAAAATATATACATATATTTTAAAACCTCTACTTTCTGTCTTTGAATCAATACTGGGTATTGATTCTAAGGCAATAAAATGAAAAGGGTTAGGAAATGGAGGTTAAGTGACTTGCCCAAGATCACACAACTTGGAAGTGGCTGAGGCCAGAAGAGCTAAATATTTTCAGCAGTAGCAATTGATACTCTGCCAATGGGTAAATGGGAAGATGTACCTGAAGCACTAAAAATCTGCCACAGACCACATCTGATAAGAAACTTACTAACTCCTGAAGAGGGAAACACAAAGCAATCAAGATAAATAAACTATGCTCTGTCACATGATTTGATTTGGGAATAGGATATTTTGGATATGTGTGGTGGTGGGGTCATAACTGAATCAGGGAAATGTTTAGGTAGTTCAGGAGAGTTTATAGGAAGCTTGCCAACACTTAAGTGTGACTGAACAGGTCTTTTAAATGCCTTTCTAATTAATGAAAATGTGCACATTTTCAAAAACTCTTCTTTCTCTACAATAAAATGTTAGGGGAGGGGGAGGCAAGTATACCTGAGGTCTGGCATGTTTAGGAGGAAAGAGTTCAGGAGCAAGAGCTAATGTACCTAGCTATAGAATTAAATATTATCATTTAGGGATTCAAGTAAATGATAACAGTGAATTAAAACAATGAGCACTGCTTAACCACACCAGGTGATTTTTTAGAGAGAGAACAGTAAGAAACACTACTAGGTCAAGGAAGAAAAGTCCCCAAGAATTCATTCAAGGAAGCAACTAATAACACTCCAGGAATCAGAAGTTCAAGGGCCCATAGCTTTGGATAGTAATCTTTATTATTAATATCACAGGGACTCTGCCAAGATTCCCAGTCTCCTTTACAGCCATGTTCAACCTCCAATGTACTACCTTTTCTCCATAATGTTAGTGGATCTCTTTGAATTATGCATCTAGAGGGTAATTTTAAAGTCATAATAACTGCCACCATGTTTTCTCCCCTAAGTTTAAAATTTCCCTTATGATTGACAGCCTCTTGAGGAATCTTACAAGTGTTCTCGAACCACTGACCTTTCTTAGCATCCAAAGAAGCATATCTTTTGGAGCCCAATGGAAATAAGTAGTGAAAATTCTTGCAATTTGTTGAAGAAATTATTTCAAATTTACCCTTTTTATACATCATCACATTAACTTTTAAGCTTAGGTTAGATCTAGTGCTACTGAATTATAGTAGCACTTCCCTGGGACATTAATTTGTAGGCAACAGTTACAAAAGATTAATTTGGAAGGACAGCTTAGCCAAAATGAAAATGTGTTAAGGACCTACAATACAAGTCTTTTAGTCAAACATCTTTTCTTCTCCCCTTCAATTTCACATGCCTTTTCCTTTTCTCAACTTAGTAGGGGGACCTGGACTTGTAATATTCCCATTTTCTAAATAAATATAGTACCACCTGCACAAAGATGGACTATGGCATACTAGACAGTACATTATGCCTAGAATCAAATGCTAGTTCTTCTCATAGCTCTCTAGGAGACCATAGACAAGTCCTTTTACTAGGAATCATTAAATTTCCTTCCAGTTCTAAAAGTTTATAGTTTTTAAATACTTTGGCAAAGGTTGGGGGGAGGGGAGAAGTAACAGATATAAATAATTACCAATTCCATTTGATGATTATTGAATGTTTTAAATACTATTCCCAAATCTCTATCCTTAAAATTCATTATCTTGGGTATCATCGTGACTGGATCAAAAGAGAAAACAAAAATACAAGAAGCAACAATATAAAGGTAAATTCCATCCAAATAATTACAAAAAGAAAAAGACTTCTATAGATTCAATCATAAAATGTTTCTAAAAAAAAAATAAAGAACTTAAAAATAGTTGAAGATACATTCAGTGTTCATGACTAGGCAGTGTCAACATAATAAAAATGACAATGCTACCAAAATTAATTTACATTTTAAATCTATGGCAATCAAATTATGAAAGGGTACATTAGAAAACTCGATAAACTAATAAAATTCGTTAAAAAAAACAAAAGATCTAATATATACCAAGAGAAATGATGATGAAAAGTAGGGATTAAAGGGGAATAGCACATTCAGACCTCAAACTACATTATAAAGCATCAGTCATCAAAATCATCTGTTTTGATTAAAAACAAAACAAAACAAAACAAAACAAAACAGGAGATAGGTCAGTAGAAGAAACTAGACAAAGAGAATATGAAACAAGAGAATCCAATAACCCAGTATTTGATAAAGTGGAAAAAAATAAATTACATAGGGAAAACAATTCATATGATAAAACCACTGGGAAAACTAGAAAGCTTCCTGGCAGAAATTAAGTTTACACCAACATTTATAGTACATTACATAACACTTTCTAATTGGATATGACAATAATATTGGAGATGCCTTTTAAAAAATCAGAAGGGAAACAGGTCATATACCTCTCACAGTCATGGGTATATGTATTATTAACCAACCAAGAGATAGAGGCAATTACAAAAGATAAAAAAGATCACTTGGATTCCTTGAAAATGTAAAGCTTTTGTATAAACAAAATTAATGCACATAGGATAAGAAAGTAAGTAGTTAAGTGGAAGAAAAAAAATCTTTGTATCACATTTCTGATAAGAATTTGGTATCTAAGATATATCAATAATGAATAAACACATATAACATTAATATCAACAATTACAAACATATGGAACACTAAGAGTCATTCCAAAGAATAAAAATAAGCAGCCAAAGGAGTCGGAACAATTCTTAAAAGAAATGCAAAGTATTTACAATCACATGAAAAATTGTTCTAAGAACACTAAAAATAAGAAATGCAAACTAAAACAACCCTGAGATTTCATTTCACACATTGAAAACTTGCCCAAATAACCAAAAAAAGGCAAGAGTCAGTAGTGTTAGAGAGGTGGTAGAATGACAGGCACATAAATAAATACTGGTAGAGCTGCGCATGGGTACCACTATTTTGGAAAGCAATTTGGAATTATGCAAATAAATTGACTAAAATGTTCATATTTATTAAACCAGATTCTCCATTACTAGACTCACATACCAAAGGAGCAAGAAATAAGGAGAAGGGGGCAGTTAGGTAGCACAGTGGATTGAGAGCCAGGATTAGAGATAGGAGGTCCTAGGTTCAAACTTTGCCCTAGACTGTGACCCTGGGCAAGTCACTTAATCCCCACTGCCTAGCCCTTACTGCTCTTCTGTCTTGGAACAATTCACAGTATTGATTCTAGGATGAAAGGTAAGGGTTATTATTTTTTTAAAAAGAAATAAGGAGAAAGTCCATCTACTCCAAAGTTTGTAGCTGCATTTTAAAAAAATAAAAAATCGGAAACAAAGTAGATACCCATCAATTGGGGAATCGCTAAACAAACTGTGATACATGAATGTAATGGGACATTACTGTGCTGTAAGAAATTATATGTGAAGAAAACATAGAAGCGTGGACTGTTGCACAGTAAAGTAAGCAGAACCAAAAAAACCAAAAAAACACACACAAAAAAAACAAATCTCCAAAATATACAATAACAACAATGTAAATGGAAAGTACACACCAAAAAATAAACAAACAAATAAATAAATCAATAGTTAATGCAACAACAAAAAAATTACAAAAAATCAAACAGGACTGGAAGAGATATGAGGACACCTATAGCACCCCTCCTTTCTACCTTGATGGAAGTTGAAAGTCCACAGGTGTTACACATCGCACAAGTTTTCAGACTTTTTCAATATATGAATCATTGTGCTGATTTTTCTCTCTCTCTAAAAATACTATTTGTTATATGGCAGCGATGGCAAACCTTTTAGAAAGGGAGTGCCAGGCTCCTCCCCCACCACTGAGTGTCAGGTGCACCCCACCTCTCCCTTACCCCACCACAGGGAGGGAGAAAGCACTCCTATTGGTCTGGGGCCTCAGAGGATAGAATTACAATTTTTAGATCCATAGCATGAGAACTAGAAGAGATCTTTTAAAATCATTGTCCAATCCTTTCATTTTACAAGTCAGTTAAATGAGACCCAGAGAAGGGATGTGACTTAGCTAATGTAAAACAACACAAATCTCCCAAATCTTACTCCAGAGCTCTCCTATTCATAATTCAGAGACCTATGTTCCATTACTTTTTTCCACTTCTCTTTCCCAAAAAGGCATATACTATTTATTTCCCCCCAAAGCCAGAAACACAATAATCTTCCCAACAGTAAAACATTAATATTTTCACAATAAAAAATAAAGTCTGTAACAGTATAACACAGAAAGTAAGACAGAAGTTTTGAGGCCCATCCTTGTAACTTGAACCATCTAATGAAGTACTACTCTCTATAGACCTTGCTTCTTCACCTCTAATACAGAAAATTAATCAAGTACTTTTATGACCTAGTACAATTTACAAAAACCTCTGTTTTTCCATCTGTAAAATGAGAGGACTGACCAGATGACCTCTATGGTCTCTTTCAACTCTAAATTCTATAAGAATTTTAAGAGAAATAACTGATACAGCAAAAGCTAAACTATGAAAAAAGATTATTTTTTGATAAGAAGATTCAAAGCATGTTCTAGGTCAGTGATGGCAAACCTTTTAGAGATGGAGTGCCAGGCCCCACTCTCACCCCCATCCCCCAGACTGAGTGACATGCCCACCTGCCCCAGAGACTGGGTGCCATGATGTCCCCCTTACCCATATAGGGGAGAAAGAAAGTACTCCCATTGGGCTGCTGGGTGAAGAGGTACATGAAGTGAGGAAATGTTCTCAGTGAGTATAGAGAAGGGGAGGGGAATGGCTCCAGAGTTCCATCCCATTCCAGCTGTCATCTGTGAGCGACCCATCTTACCTGCTGTGTGCTCCCATTGGGCTGCTGGGCAGAAGGGTGGGTGATGTGAAAAAAATTTCATCAGGCAAGGTGGGGGAGCATCTCTGCCCAAGTCCCTCTGCCTTTCTAGAAAGAAACTGGGGTGGGAGGAATGGGCGGCCATATGCCCACAGAGAGCACTCTGCATGCCATCTTTGGCACCCATGCCATAGGTTCGTCATCACTGTGCTAGGTGAACAAACTAGATTGTATACATTGATAACTATATGAAACATGGTCCTTATACTAAAACTCCCAAAAAGCTAAGCACAGTGTCTTCCTTAAGATGGTTAAGAAGTTAGAATGTACAGGGAATAAAGTGCTATGACTAGAATCAAGAAAACCTGAGTACAAACTGGCTTCAGACTAGTTGTATGACCCTAAGAAAGTCACACAACCTCAGTTTGCCTGTTTCCTCAACTGTAAAAATGGGGATAAGCACCTATCTCTCAGATAGTATTATATAAGTTAGTCTCTTTTCTTCCCTTCCCTAAGGTGTTCAACAAATGTTCTTTAAAGACTGAATTTGCAAATTACTATGGATTTAAAGATTTAAATCTCATTCTTAATTATCATCTGCAAATCTACCTCTCCGTCAATTTATTAAATTATCTTGACTACAGAGAATTTTACTGTCACAATAAACTCCAATAAACCTTGGAACCAGAGATGAGAAATAACATTTGGAAACTAAGAGAAATTCAAATTTAACTCCACATAACTGAATATCCTACCAAAATATGCACATTCCAATCCCATTCATACTCTTCACACAGCTATATCAACATAATCTTCTTAATATCTTGGTATGACTGAACAAATCTTTGTTTTTGGAGAAAAACACATACACAACTTCAGAAACTCTCCTTTGCCTATCAAAGTACAAATTCCTCTCTTCCTGACTTTCAAGGCCCTCCACACTCTCTCTTGACTTGTCTTTCCAGCTTTATTTTACAATATGACACTCCATACTAGTTAAAACTTTTCTCTTCAATGTTTCATATCTGTCATCTTCTTGCCCATTTCTGTCTGGAACATACAATTCCATTCTCTCCCACTTTTCTATAGCTGCTGAAATCCTTCCCTTCAAGACCAGTTCAAATGTCACTTCTCTAGATTAATGTGATCTTACCCCTCTAGATCTAAGTTTCACATCACTATTTGGACCTCTCTCCCTTGCAATGACAGAGTTGAGAATCTGTAAAAATTTCTTAACAGCAGAGGCTGTGCTTTCTTAAAACCAATCTAAGTAAGCACTTCATACTTGTTAAATTTGAACTAATATCCAACTATATACATCTTCCTATTCAATATTCAGCTCTAACTTCTCCAGATACCACCTTTCTCAAAAAATATCTTAAGACTGGGCAAGGGGGTAGGGAGGGGGAAAGGATGAGATGGGATATAAAATTAGGAGAAACAGAAATCTAATAGACAGAGCCTCTCAACTTATTTATCTGAATTGGATTAGTTGCACAGCTACAGTATTATGAAAATTAGCTTTAAAAAATGGAAAAACTGTAAAGCAGATACTATTTCTATTTCTTACATATAGTCATGAAAACAGAGAGCATGTTTAACTATTCTCAAGCAAGAGTATGACAGGTTCCAGCCCTGGGGAATTTATGGCATAAGAACACTGACAAAGTACAGTAAACAAGAAAGCAGGGTAGTAGATCATCTCAGAGGATAGAGCTAAGGAGAAGACAAACATTAATGTAGAAATAATTCTACTCCAGAGACCAAAGCATTTAACCAGACAACAGGAACCTCTCCACCTCCACCAGGAACCTCCCAAACTCTGTTTCTTGCGACACTAGGATGTAAGAGAACTCTGATCCTGACACAAGGTCATTAAGGAACACAGTTGTTTTGTTTTGTTTTTTAAAATCTTGTCAGAGGTGAGAGGTTCCAGTCATTTTAAGAGGTACTTGGCCTTGTAACATCAGAGAAACCTTTTAAGTAGTTCAAAGTGTGTTACCCTAGAACTACAAGCAACACAGTACCTTACCCATCCAGTAACAGAAACTGAGTATCAAGAAATCACATTTTTAAAAATTCCTGTAAATGGAAATTAAAATTAAGTGGGAAGATTTGTCTCAGTCCTGAATTTCCCTCTTTGTAATCATTTGTCTTCATAAAAGTCATGGAATTTGAAAATTTTATATTACAAATAATTATTTTAGAAATTATATCCACATTTACACAAAAACAAGTCAATTCTGCAACAAAATAATTCAGAAAGTGTCTTAAGTTTCTGCATTGTACAAAGAATCTTTGAAGTCTGTCTGCAGATTTGGGGCTTAAGGCCTAACTCAATGAACATGTACAAAATTTAAGGCACCTTTCTAGTCCTGACATATAAAAGGAAAGGGTTGAACAAAATGCTGTCTCTAGGTCCCTCCCAATCCTGAATTTCTGTAGGATATCAGGATTCACCTAGACCAGCATTGGCAAACCTTTTAGAGATTGCATGCCCAAACTACACCTTCAAACTGCCTATGAGAGGCCCCTCCCATTACCTCAGACTGGAGGGAAGAAGTTCTCAAATTGGGTTGCTGGCAGAGGCGGGGCATGTGAAAAATGTCCTCAGGTGAGGTGGAGAGAGAACAGAGCAGCCCTTTCCGGCATACATGCCATATCTTTGCCAACATGGATCCAGACCGTAGCTCCCAGATTTCTTTCACATTAAGAACTGGAAGATACTGTGGCACAATCAAATGTAATGAACTTCTCTACTAGCAGCAATGCAATGATCCAGGACAACTCTGAAGGATTTATGAGAAAGAATTGTGGGAGTAGAAACTGAAGAAAAACAACTTCTTGATTACTTGTGTCAACAGGTATAGGATTGGGGATCTAGACTCTAAACAGATCACCCTAATGCAAATATTGGTAATATGGAAATAGGTCTTGATCAATGACATATGTAAAACCCAGTGGAATTAATTGCTCATTGGCTATGGAAGGGGGGTGGAGGAGGGGAAGAGAAAGAACACAAATAACATGAATCATGTAACCATGGAAAATATTCTAAATTAATTAAATAAAATTTTTTAAGTTAAAAAAAAAAAAGGAACCGGAAGGGATTTTAGGGATCACTTAGTACAACCCTCTTATTTGATAAAAGAAAAAAATGAAAATTAAGGCAAAATGCTTTGCCTGTGCCATTTGATAAATCTCACAATTGTTATAGGTGAGTCAGTTAAAAATGTTCAAGGCAAATCCCTGTGTATTCTGATATATGCAAATTATTAGGGTATTTACATAACAGACTGTTCCTACAACTTTCCCTTATTTGAATAATAACTCTTATTTTAAGAATCAATTTCTTAATGTTTGACAACATGTAATAGATATTAAAATCTCATTACTGGGGAGCTATTTTAGCAACTAGAAAATACTGCTATGAAACTACAAAAAATTCTCACTAACCTATCAGTGCACATAAATATAATTTCAAAGAATTTGCAATTTACATCTTTCTCAACAAACTAAAATAAAATTTCTCTAATAAAATCTATCAGGAAATCACCAAGACAAAGTTACAAAAATAGAAAAATAACCTTCAAGAGCTCTCTATTGGTTCTAAGAAGCTACAATTCTAAAACCATGTAACGAGTATCTTTAAAATAAACTATTAACTTCTACTTCAGAAAAGGCATCAATATTTTCCTTCACAGAGAAAGAATATTAATGTAATAGTTAAAAAAAAAGCTTTCCTACCATAGCAACAGTTGCTAGGTAGGTACCTTATGTGTAGGATCCTAGAGAGAGCACTAAAATGCCACGCCCAACATCATCTTGTGATACTGTGAATCTTTCACTCAAACTTTTTTTTTACCCTTACCTTCGGTCTTTTAACTGATACTGAGTATCAATCAGTTCAAGGCAGAAGAGTGCTAAAAGCTAGACAATTGGGGTTAAATGATTTGCCAAGGGTCACAAAGCTAGGAAGTGTCTAAGGCCAAATGTGAACTGAAGACTTCCCATCTCCATGCATGGCTACTGAGCTACCTAGCTGCCCCACATTAACTAACAATCTTTGATATCTAGAACATGGGAAAATGACTACCTAACAGAACCTACCCAAAGGTATACAAAACACAGGGGAAAAAACTATCTTCCTGTATCCATAACTCAACTCAAATAAGTCCTTCCCTTCAGTGAGTTTTGTCTTAAATAATGTTGGAAACATTTCTTTATTTGCAAGTGTAGTTGGCCCACAATTCCCACAATTAAGAAACACAGCCAAGTGATAAAATACTTTATACTTTTGTAGTCTCATCTACCATAAGCATTCAAAGCAATATTCATTCTCTCTAAATACTCCTGTGAAACAAAAAAGGTAAACAACTTATACAAGGTCACCCATGAAACTAGGGATAGGAGAGGAACCAAAAACCTAGGGCATCTCATTTGAAATTGTCGAAAGAATGCTGAACACTTATCCAATGCTAGGTAAAGTCATACTAGTAAACTTGTGAACCTGTGTGCTCATGTGCATATACACACATTGCCTTGGGACCACAGTGCAAATGTGGTGAAAAACATGTTGGGACTGGGAATCAATAAAACTGGGGTCTAGTCCCTGATCTGCCACTAACTAGTTATGGGACCTTGGGCAAGCCTCTTACTGAATTTTTTTTAAACACATAAAAAGAGGGGACTAAATAAGATATTTAAGGTCTTAAATGTTAAGTTCTACAAATCTTTGCTTTATGAATTTGTAAACAAAGAGATCTTTTCCTCCCTCTTCAATTAACTATGTAATGCCAGAAATCTCTCTCCCTCTCCATCCCCCTTTAGGATTATCTAGGGGCAGAAGTTCTTAACCTGAGGTCAGTGAACTAGATTTTTTAAATATTCTGAAAACTTCAAATTCTGAAAATTTCAATATAAATGGTTTACATTGTGATCCTATGTATTCTATTTTATGCATTTAAAAACATTATTCTGAGGAGTTCATAGGCTTCATCAGACTGCCAAAGAGGTCCACCTGACACAAAAAAGTTAAGAACACCTAGGAAGTTGAAAAAGCTGGGGCCTGAAGAAGTGACTTGCTTCTAGAAGGTCACAGTGACTTCTGACTTCCATTCCAATTATTTTTTTCAGTTAGTTACTTCCTCTCCTACAGTCCATCTTACTCAAACCTAGACTCCTTCATTTCTCCCACCTTTAAAAACTCATTTCTTTGTTGTACAGTTGATTCTTTTAAAGGTTGGTTAAACTAAGACTAAAAGGCGTTTCTCCAAACACTAAATACACTATCATGCATAATTCAGTAGGTCTCAGGCCAGCCTTCTAAACCTTGAAAAGAAGGTGACAAGAAATCCAAGGGCTTTTAAAGGATCTGTTGCCTTGGGTGAAAGGAGTGGTAGGACCCTCTCTCATAAGCTCCAGAGGCTACAACATGGGAAAAATACCATCATTGAACAATCCTTATTTCTAAAAACTAAAGCTTTCAAAAGGTTCATGTACTGAACTGTTACCTTTGATCCTGTTGACAACATATTTCTACTGGGGTAATATAAATTAATGAGGACAAAATGACAACATCTCTATACATTTCATGTTAAACACATAATTTCCCCCAGGAAGTCTATAATGGGAAATAGAATAAAAAAGAATCATCATCTCTTAAAGTCCTATCAAAACAGAATCAAACTTTTATTTGGTCACATGTTGATGTTCTTTCTTTCCACCTTTGAACTGCTGTACAATTATTAAAGAGTAGAGACTATCTCATACTAGCAGAACATTTAATTGTCAAAAGGAAGTTTTCCCAATGTTAACCAAGCATCTGTGAACCAGGCACTTCAGAAAAGTAATCTTTGCTGCCTTTGCTCTTTAAAAAGTTATTCCCCACAAACTGTTTTTTAAAAAGCTCTTTTCTACTTAAGACTTTAACATGACTTCTCTAAGGCATTTGTTTTTTAGTCAAAATGAATATAAAAAGAAAAGACAAGATAGTAAATGTTCAAACATGGAGGGAAAAGTGAAAGCAAAGATTTATTCTGGAAGGTAGTGGGTAGCAAGAGAAAGAACTAAAAATATCCTTGTGGAGAGGCAGTTAGTTACCAGCTGTTATCAGCCCTAAAAAAGCAAGACAATCAACCATTGCCCATAAATGAATTCTTTTCTCAACTTTGAACCTCTTTACCTCCCCACCATCAGTCCTTTATTAAAAGAACCTAAATCAGGCCTATTTGTGACCTTGGGTAAAGCAGTTGCCCTGAGTGTCAATTTCTTTATCTGTAAAATAATGGGACTTAATACTAGATTATTTCCAATGTTTCACATTTTATTATTTTAAAATTCTGTTTTTACAATAATTTGCTCCAAAGTAATTTGACTCTTACTCAGATGTTGGAACAGAAAACTTAACAGCCAATTTGTTTTACAAGTCAATGTTTTACTACCCATCCCTGCTCCTCCCCCACAAAAGATTATGAAGTCAAATCACCAAAGTTGGAACAAGGCAAATCAATCCAGGTAAGCTAAAGTTAGAATTCTGGAACGGAAAAGAGCAACAGCTACAAGTTCTTGGAGGTTTTTACAAGGACACTGGAGGCCAGGCCAATTTTAACATTCAGCCCCAGGTCAAACTTGCCTGTCAAGTCAACCAACTAAAGAACAAACAGGTCATACAGCAAGTACAAAAATTTTTTGAAATCCTTGAGTCTCCAATTTTATCCAAGTGTGGGCTAAACCCATATAAAAAATGGAAGCCAATCCCACTAAATATTTCCATGCTTAAATCTTTGGGCCACCTATTTAATTTCTTTCTTTTCTACAAAGCAACTTCACTCGACTGAACCCGGAGTCCAACCATAGAAGAGTATATCCTATAGAAGCTCCTCCCTACAGTCTAAATTTCATCATTTTTCTAGGCAAGAAATTGCTGATCCTATTTCATCCCCTCCCCCTACACAAAACCTTAACTTAACCCCCTACCTTTTACATGTTCATCAGTAACCACCTTTACAACTCTAGTCAGAGGCCAGCAGACCCTCTCTGAATTGAGACCCCTTTGCCTTATCTTTCCTGGCCTAAACCCAGTTTCCAAATCATCTCTTAAAACTACAACCCCACCCCATCCTTTCTAAGGTCCTCTACTCTCAACACAGAACCCACCCTGGTATTCGTAACCCCACCTCAAAGGTCCCCCCAGGAGCCCCCTCCCTCCTGCAGCACCACCTCCTCTAGTACCACTCCCCCACCCCACCCCCCATCAGCCGCCCCTCCCTCCCGCCCCACCCTTGTCTCCTCCCCCGTACGTCCAGGCTGTACCCCCTCCCAACACTTCGAGGGGCTCCCCAGCCCCCTCCCACCCCACCCTAACAAACTACTAAATTTCTCCTTTCTCCATCCTGGAGGGCTGCTCCCCGTCCTCGGGGATGTCCCCGTCCGCCACCCCAGCCCATAGCGGCCCCCCCGAGAGGCGACCCCGAAGGCTGATGGGCCCCCCCCCCACTGGAGGGGGGGGCATAGGGCAAAGGCGGCAGGCCTCCTAGAAGCAACTCGGAAAGGCCGACTGAGGAGCGGACTCCGTTCCCCCAATTCGGACCCACACTCTCAACCCTCCCACTAGCCCGCTCCGCTCTACCTGTGGTGGTGGCGGCGGCGGCGGCGGCCGCTCTCCCCTCTCCTCACACAGACAATATGGCGGCGGCGGAGGAGGAGACACACGGCTGGGCCGCCAGCCGCAGGGACCAGAGCGAGGCTGCAGCCACCGCTGCCGGAAGCGGAACCCCCCCTTCCAAGCCGCCCGCCCTCCTGCAGAGAGGCGGGGAGGCGGGGTGGGACCGCTTCCGGCTCCGCCCCTAGTTGAGGCTAAGTGAATGCTGCCATGTTGGGTCATACTATATATTGTCTCGGGGGGAGATCCGTGCTCCCAGACGGCAAGGCAAAACAAGAAAAATACTCTGTAAAATATGAGAAGGAGGTATAGGAAACTGGTTTACGTTGTTTTCTTTATAGCGTTTCCCGAACAGCGCAATGAGGCGATCAAGTTTAGTTCCCTCTCCCTCGTTCTTGTCCTTGGTTCGGCCTAACTAAACTGGATGGAGATCACTACAGCTTCCTCCCGTACTCAAATTAACTGCGGAAATTCATCCAGGCTGCAACTCCGCCCCCTTAGGAAACAGCATGCGCGACCTCCAGAGTTTGTGGCAAGGCATTCTGGGAGTTGTAGTCTCTCTGCGCCTCCTCGGGAAGCGTTAGGGTTAGGTTTAGGCTTCAAGAGTTGTTCTCGGTTTCAAAACTCCCTGCTCTCTGGGAGAGGTAGCAGAACGTTGCGAGGGTAAAGGTTAGGGTCAGTGACGTCGCTGGCCCGGCGCTGACGTCACGGTTTGGGGGGTGCATTGCATTTTCTCCTGCCGCCTCTGGAGGTTGTCACTGTGGGTCGGGTAGGTGTGAGGACAATCCCGTTCCGTTGTAGTTGGAGGCGTATTTAGTGACCTGAGAACCTGCCAGTGGAGCCCCCAGAATAGAGATGGTGTTGGATCGGAGCTGTCACGGAGAGGAGAGAAGAAGGAAGGATTTAGGAAATCTGAATGTTGGCTTTCTCCACTTTCCCACTAATGGAATGGATCTTGTCTTGTTCAATTCGGCAAAGACTTTCTATGATCAGAGTTCTGTGTTGGTTATGGGGGTGGGGTTTAGATACATCCTGAACCTTGCTCTCATGGAGCTCATATTCTAGAACGGAGTTAATATATAAAGTGAATAAATGGAATACCAAGTAGAACATGGTAAATGTACAAGAGAAGCCCAGATTATAACATCAACTTTAGTATCTGGTGATCAGTGCTCTCTGATGGCTCTCTTTCTACATGTCTAACTGTTTCTGCAGTTCCCTTCTCAACTCACATAGTAGCCAGTCTGGGAAAGACCCTCATCATCTCATGGGTCGGCAAATGAAATAGCCTTCTGTTTGTTCTCCTCGCCTCAAGCTTCTCCTTATTCCAATCTATCTTCTAGTCAAATGTCAAAGAGATCTTCAAGCATAAGTCTAATTGTTACACAAACCTTTAGCCCCTCCACTCAATAAAATCCAGTATTTCCCTGTTATCCCCAGGACCAAATGTAAAATACTATTTGACATTCAAAACCTGCCCCCTTCCTACTTTACCTCACCAGTCTTCTTTCATTTAATTCCCCTCCATTTATTCTACAGTTCAATGCAATGGTCTTATTTCCCTTCTGCTCTTCCTACCTTTTCTTTGGCAGCTTCTCTTGCTAGGAATGCTGTCTCTTCACATCCAACTCCTGGCTTCCCTGATTTCCTTTAAAACTCAAATCTTCTCTTCTGCAAAAGGCCTTTATTAGTTTCTCCCGTTGTTAGTGCCTTCCCTCTGAGATTACCTTCTGTTTATATTCTTTATCTCTTGTGTGTATGTAGGTGTTTGTATGTTTTATCCACCATTTGAATATGAGTTCCTTGAGGACAGAGACACTGTTTTTGCCTTTCTTTGCTTTTCCAACACATAGCAGAAGACCTGGTGTGTGTGTATGTGTGTGTGTGTGTGTGTGTGTATGTGTGTGTGTGTGTGTGTGTATGTATATATATATATGCAACTAATTAGTAAGAGGTAAGATATATATATATATATATACCTGTTACTGTGACTGACAGACTGGCTGATCTACATTGTGCTTCCTACTTATCTGTCCAATATTATCTCACTCTATTCATTTTTGTATTTTAGCCAAACTTTGACAACTTTTCATCCATAGGGTCAGTCTTAGAGCTGAAAAGGTCCTCAGAAATCATCTTCATTTAACCACCTTATTTTTGTTGTTATTGTTTAGTCATTTGGGTCTTGTCCAACTCTTCATGACCCTTATGGGGATTTTCTTGGCAAAGATACTGGAGTGGTTTGACATTTCCTTCTCCAGCTCACTTTTACAAATGAAGAAACTAAGGCAAAAAGGGCAAAGTGACTTGTCCAGGGTCACATAGCTACTAAGTGTCTGAAACTGGTTTTGAATTCAGGACTTCCTAACTCTAAGCCTGATATTTTATCTACTGTGCCATCTAGTTGCCCCATTATGAAAATGAAGAAACTAAAGCCACATAAGTCACAAAGACTAAAGCCAGAGTTTGAATCCTGGCTCCCTGACCACAAATATGGTGCTTTTCTCTGTATAATTCTGCCTTCTCCTACCTCTATATTTTTGCTTCCTGGACATGGTGGATAAAAATTTTCTTTCCCACAAGACTCGGGGAAATTGCTTCCATTCCTGATTCACATACCATCTCTTCTATGAAGTCACCTTAACCTTTTTCCTCCTGCCAAATGATCTCTAGCTTCCCAAGTTACCTGTAGTACTTGGACATCTTATCTTCCAATCCTTGTTATCTGAATGCTTGTTTTCTCCCCTCCCCACATTAGTTTGTAAATTCTTTGAGAACAAGTCTGGGAACAGAACTATATTTGTGTTCTTTTAAAGTGAGTGATAGGAAGTGAGGAAGAGGCAATGGATTTTGGACTGGTTTTAAAGTCAGAAAGACTTTCAGGTCCTGACTCAGAAACATGCTAGCAAAGACCAGGTAGTTTCTCTGTGCCTGAAGCCTTGATGTGGTCAGGCACCTTACCACCTGTCAAAGACAAAAATAACCAACCCAACCACCAACACCACCAAAAAAAAAAGCAAAAAAATGTCCCCAGGGTCTGACATAGTGTGTTGCAATAGAGGGCACTAAACTGCTAAACTGAGTTTTTGAATTATGTGCAGAGCTCAATGCTAGGAATAGGAGATCAATAAATTAATAGGAATGTTTTAAATACCTGCTAGGTGCCTGGGATTCAAAGTTAAGAATGAAATAGTTCCTGCCCTCTAGGAGCTAACTATCTACTAGGAAACAACAGGTACACTATTTGAAAAAAATTTGATGATGATTTTGTTGAAATAAGGAACTCCTGAGGAAATTCTCTATCAGAGCAGATCCTTATCAAGTCAGCAATTTATAGTTGTAGGCATTGAGAGATTAAGTTTTTTGTCTAGGGTTATTGAAAAGCCAGTAGGTGTCCCAGGTGGGAATTGAACATGTCTCCCAGATTCCATAACTATTGCTCTATACTAAGCCATACCACTTCTTATTAAATATATGTATAATTATATTTACTTATAATGTATGTATTATATTAGGGAAAGTTAGATGGCACAGCAGATGGAGGGTCAGGCCTCGAGATAGGAAGACCTGAGTTCGAATTTGGCCTCAGAGACACTAGCTATGTGAACCTGAACAAATTACTTTACTCTGTTCGCTCAGTTTTCTCATCATAAAATGAGCTGAAGAAGGACATGGCAAACTACTCCAGTATCTTTGTCAAGAAAACCCTCAATAGGGTCATGAAGAGTTGGACAGGACTGAAATGACTAAATAATAACAATAACCAACAAATAAAATTTTTTTACTTTCAAACTTTTTACTTATTTTAACTTTTTAAAATAAACTATGTATTTATGGTATTAAAAGATAAAACATGTTGACATCATACAATACTATATATTTACACAGATACATATATATTATGCTTTTCTGAGTTTCTATATGAAAACTATGATGGGGTAATTTGAGATTTTGAAGAGATATGTGTGTGTGTGTGTGTACCCTTGGAATTCTAAAAGTCAAAGGTTAGAAGAGAATGTATTCTAGGCAAAGAATGATCACCTACGCAAAAATTTAGGTGTTGTGGTGTTCAATAAGAAAAGTCAAGAAGGTCAGTTGAGCTGGTTAGTAGAGTTCTCCTCAAGAGGAATAATGTGTAATAAGCTAGAAATATGTATGCTAGTGCCTGGTTGTGAAGAATTTGAAATTCGTAGTGTAGTTGAGAAAGAAACAAAGTTTAAAAGAATGTTGCTACCTTCTTAGAAGTGGGATGGGAAGAGAAGAGGTGAGAGGGATCAAGTGAAAAGTACATAAATTACAAAATTCCGTTCAAGAAAAGTTTCAGCATTATGTGCTCTAGCCCTGTTGGGGCAATATGAAATTTAGATAAGAAAAGGCTCCTCTTTCTGGAATTCATCATTTAGTAGAGGGATTGTGTTTAATAGGGATTCAGAATTTTATCTACAATCATAGCTTCTACTGTGGAAATTCCTTTTTTTTTAAAACAATATTTTATTTGGTCATTTCATAACATTATTCATTGGAGACAAAGATCATTTTCTTTTCCTCTCCCCCCCCCCCAATAACGGACGCCTGATTCCACTGGGTTTCACATGTGTTCTTCATTCGAACCCATTTCCATGTAGTTGGTATTTGCATTAGAGTGTTCATTTAGAGTCTCTCCTCAGACATGACCCCTCAACACCTGTAGTCAAGCAGTTGCTTTTCCTCAGTGTTTTTACTCCCACAGTTTATCCTCTGCTTGTGGATAGAGTTTTTTGGATCCCTGCAGATTGTTCAGGGATATTGCATTGACACTAATGGAGAAGTCCCATTACGTTCGATTGTACCACAGTGTATCAGTCTTTGTGTACAATGTTTTCCTGGTTCTGCTCCTTTTGCTCTGCATCACTTCTTGGAGGTTGTTCCAGTCTCCATGGAATTCCTCCACTTTATTATTCCTTTGAGCACAATAGTATTCCATCACCAACATATACCACAATTTGTTCAGCCATTCCTCAATTGAAGGGCATCCCCTCGTTTTCCAATTTTTGGCCACCACAAAAAATGCAGCTATGAATATTCTTGTACAAGTCTTTTTCCTTATTATCTCTTTGGGGTACAGACCCAGCAGTGCTATGGCTGGATCAAAGGGCAGACCATCTTTTATCGCCCTTTGGGCATAGTTCCAAATTGCCCTCCAGAATGGCTGGATCAATTCACAACCCCACCAGCAATGAATTAATGTCCCTACTTTGCCACATCCCCTCCAGCATTCACTACTTTCCTTTGCTGTCATGTTAGCCAATCTGCTAGGTGTGAGGTGATACCTCAGAGTTGTTTTGATTTGCATCTCTCTGATTATAAGAGATTTAGAACACTTTTTCATGTGCTTATTAATAGTTTTGATTTCCTTATCTAAAAACTGCCTATGCATGTCCCTTGCCCATTTATCAATTGGAGAATGGCTTGATTTTTTGTATAATTGATTTAGCTCTTTGTAAATTTGAGTAATTAAACCTTTGTCAGAGGTTTTTATGAAGATTGTTTCCCAATTTGTTGCTTCCCTTCTGATTATGGTTACATTGGTTTTGTTTGTACAAAAGCTTTTTAATTTGATGTAGTCAAAATTATTTATTTTACATTTTGTGACTCTTTCTAAGTCTTGCTTGGTTTTAAAGTCTTTCCCTTCCCAAAGGTCTGACATGTATACTATTCTGTGTTTACCTAATTTACTTATAGTTTCCTTCTTTATGTTCAAGTCATTCACCCATTTTGAATTTATCTTGGTGTAGGGTGTGAAGTGTTGATCCAAACCTAATCTCTCCCACACTGCCTTCCAATTTTTCCAGCAGTTTTTATTGAATAGTGGATTTTTGTCCCCAAAGCTGGGATCTTTGGGTTTATCATATATTGTCTTGCTCAGGTCATTTGCCCCAAGTCTATTCCACTGATCCTTCTTTCTGTCTCTTAGCCAGTACCAAATTGTTTTGATGACTGCTGCTTTGTAATATCATTTGAGATCTGGGACTGCAAGGCCCCCTTCCTTTGTATTTTTTTTCATTATTTCCCTGGATATCCTTGATCCTTTGTTCTTCCAAATGAACTTTGTTATGTTTTTTTCTAAATCAGTAAAGAAATTTTTTGGAAGTTCGATGGGTATGGCACTAAATAGATAGATAAGTTTGGGTAGGATGTTCATTTTTATTATATTGGCTCGTCCTACCCATGAGTAGTTAATGTTTTTCCAATTGTTCAAGTCTAGTTTTAGTTGTGTAGAGAGTGTTTTGTAGTTGTGTTCATATAGTTCCTGTGTTTGTCTCGGGAGATAGATTCCTAGGTATTTTATTTTGTCTAAGGTGATTTTGAATGGGATTTCTCTTTCTAGTTTTTGCTGCTGAGCTGTGTTGGAAATCTATACAAATGCTGATGACTTATGTGGGTTTATTTTGTAACCTGCAACTTTGCTAAAGTTGTTGATTATTTCAATTAGCTTTTTGGTTGAATCTCTAGGATTCTTTAAGTAGACCATCATGTCATCTGCAAAGAGCAATAGCTTGGTCTCCTCCTTACCTATTTTAATGCCTTCAATTTCTTTTTCTTCTCTAATTGCTACCGCTAGTGTTTCTAGTACAATGTCAAATAATAGAGGTGATAGTGGGCATCCTTGTTTCACTCCTGATCTTATTGGGAATGCATTTAGTTTATCCCCATTGCAGATGATATTAGTTGATGGTTTTAGATATATGCTGTTTATTATTTTTAGGAACGACCCTTCTATTCCTATGCTTTCTAGTGTTTTTAATAGGAATGGGTGTTGTATTTTATCAAAGGCTTTTTCTGCATCTATTGAAATAATCATGTGATTTTTGTTGGTTTGCTTGTTGATGTGGCCAATTATGTGGATGGTTTTCCTGATATTGAACCAGCCCTGCATCCCTGGTATAAATCCTACTTGATCATGGTGAATGACGCTTCTGATCACTTGCTCGAGTCTTTTTGTTAGTATCCTATTTAAGATTTTTGCATCTATATTCATTAGGGAGATTGGTCTATAATTTTCTTTCTCTGTTTTTGGCCTGCCTGGCTTTGGAATCAGTACCATGTTTGTGTCATAAAAGGAATTTGGTAGAACTCCCTCTTTGCTTATTATGTCAAATAGTTTGTATAGTATTGGGATTAACTATTCTTTGAATGTTTGATAAAATTCACTTGTGAATCCATCAGGCCCTGAGGATTTTTTCTTAGGGAGTTCTTTGATGGCCTGTTGGATTTCATTTTCTGATATGGGATTATTTAAGAATTCTATTTCTTCTTCTGTTAGTCTAGGCAGTTTGTATTTTTGTATATATTAGTCCATATTGCCTAGATTGGTATATTTATTGCCATATAATTGGGCAAAGATATTTTTTAATGATTGCCTTAATTTCCTCTTCATTGGAGGTGATGTCCCCCTCTTCATCTTTGATGCTGTTAATTTGCTTTTCTTCTTTCCTTTTTTAATTAGATTGACCAGTACTTTGTCTATTTTGTTTGTTTTTTCAAAGTACCAGCTTCTAGTCTTATTTATTAAATCAATAGTTCTATCACTTTCGATTTTATTAATTTCTTCCTTAATTTTTAGGATCTCTAGTTTGGTTTTCTTCTGGGGGGTTTTAATTTGTTCGCTTTCAAGTTTTTTTATTTGCATTTCCAATTCATTGATCTCTGCCCTCCCTAGTTTGTTAATATATGCACTCAGGGATATGAATTTACCTCTGATTACTACGTTGGCTGCATCCCAAAAGGTTTGAAAGGATGTCTCACCATTGTCATTTTCCTCGATGAAATTATTAATTGTTTCTATGATTTCTTCTCTAACTAACCGATTTTGGAGTATCATATTATTTAATTTCCAATTAATTTTTGATTTGGTTTTCCACGTACCAATACTGATCATTATTTTTATTGCCTTGTGATCTGAAAAGGCTGCATTTATTATTTATGCTTTTCTGCATTTGTATGCCATGTTTCTGTGACCTAATGTATGGTCAATCTTTGTGAATGTGCCATGTGGTGCTGAGAAGGAGTATTCCTTTTTGTCCCTTTTTTTTTCTCCATATGTCTATTAACTCTAATTTTTCTAAGATTTCATTTACCTCTTTTACCTCTTTCTTATTTGTTTTTTGGTTTGATTTATCTAAATTTGATAGTGGTTGGTTCAAGTCTCCCACTAATATGGTTTTACTGTCTATTTCCTCCTTCAATTCTCCTAGTTTCTCCATTAGAAATTTGGATGCTATACCATTTGGTGCATACATGTTGATTAATGATATTTCCTCATTATCTAAAGTCCCTTTTAACAAAATATAATTACCTTCCCTATCCCTTTTAATCAGGTCTATTTTTGCTTTGGCTTTGTCAGATATCATGATTACAATTCCTGCCTTCTTTCTATCAGTTGAGGGAAATTCTTGATAGTTTTTAATGTTTCTCCTCTCCTACCTTCAATGCCCATCAATGCAAATTAGCAACCCTGTAACTGTGGTCTTAGAGAATTATTTGGAGGCACTGAGAGATAAAGTAAATTTCCCAATCTTACAGTTAATAACACATTAGACTAGAGGCAGGACTTGAACGCAGTCATCCCTATTAACAGGTCTTCTCTCTATCTGCTAGCCCTGAAAATTTTTTTCTAGTCACAGAAATAGATCATACATTTGGAATTATGTTAGTAAGTTATTAAGATGACTATACCTTTTGACATCCTACTACTTGGCAAAGGTCAAAAATCAGGGTGGGAGGGAAAGGCCCAATATATACCAATATATGCATAGTGGCACTTTCTGGTAGCAAAGAACTAGAAATAAAGTTGTTCATTGACTGGGAAACTGCTAAGCAATTAGGTTACATAAACACAGTGGAATGTTGCTTTGCCTTGAGAAAGGATGAATGTGAAGAATTCAGAGAAGCATGAGAAGATTTGTGTGTATTGATATGGAATGAAGTAAGCAAAACCAGAAAACAATGGCTACAATGAAAATGAAAAGAACAGTAAAATGTAACAGAATTCTGTGTAATTACTATAATGGCCAATTTTGTCCTTGGAAGAGAGTTGGAAAAAGAAACCTCTCTCTATTGTTGATGTGGACCCTCTAAGGTCTTTTAGAGACAGAGTGCCAGGCCCCATCCACACCCCTGACCAAGTGCTGTGCCTGCTCCCCCTGAGCCCAAGTGCCATCCTCCACCCCCCACCTTGCCCCCTGGCCCTCCTTACCCCAGACAGGGGAGAGAGGAAGCCCTCCCATTGGGTTGCTGGTTGGAGGGGGCAGATAAAGTGAAAACATGTCCTTAGCACAGGTGAAGAGATAGAGGGTATCAACATGGAATCTAGAAACCCCAAACGTGTAGCCTAGTAAGATCTGATGAACCCCAAGTTTTAGGACTAGCTTGTAAGTTGGAGACCCCAAAGTTTGTACTTGTTCCCTCTTCCTGTGAGAAGGGAATCTCAGGTTAGCAGTTTCAGACTGAAGAATTTCCCTATTTTATTAGAGACCCTTTCCCAAGAAAACCCACACCTGGACAGGGACCATCCTTTTAGTATCCATTGTAAGCAGCCCCCTTCCCTTTTGCCCTAGCTTCTAGCTATGATTCTTTCCCCAAGCTTGATCATATTCTGTCAGTGTAGTTTGAACACTCCCATTTTCTTTGTAGCTATAGTAATGTCAATCATCTTTTCCTGTCCCTGGATTTCCCCCAAATGGTATATAGGTACCCCAAATTGTTTTGTTCTTTGGAGTTATCAATCTAGCTCGGTTGGCTCTTCCCAGGGTCAGTGTCCAGAGCATCCAGAGTTCAATCCTCGGACTCTGTGTGGTTGTTAGCGCGCAGCTCTGTGTGGAGGCCTACTATTACATTGAACCCCTTTTCCTTGATTAAAGAGTGATTTTCTTATTATTTAATAGTTCTGTGTTTTTTCCAAGTCAATAAGAGGAATGGCCCAAGAGCTCTGCTCCCCTCCAGTTCTGCTGCCTGTGAATCACCTACCTTACCTCCTGTATACTCCCATTAGGCTGCTGGGCAGAGGGGTGGGGGATGTGAAAAAATGACTGTAGGCATGATGGAGAGGGGAAGGGAGTAGCTTCTCTAGAGTCTCTCTGTCTTTCTAGTAATGAACTGGGGGAGGGGGAGTGCTCATGTGCCCACAGAGAGTGCTCTGCTTGTCATCTTTGGCACCCATGCTATATATTCACCATCACTGCTCTAGGTCATTTAGTGCATCCTGAGCCCTTACTGATTGTCTTGACATTTGTCTTGCCACTGGATTTCAATGTCTTTGGAAGAGAGCATGAGCTGACAACTTTGTGCAGTTTTACCTCACTTAAGTCCAATTTATGTTTCAGTTAAAAGACATCACCAGGAACTGGAACAACCTCCAGGAATTGATTCAGAGTGAAAGGAGAAGAGCCAGGAGAACATTGTACACAGAGACTGATACACTGTGGTACAATTGAATGTAATGGACTTCTCCATTAGTGGCAGTGCAGTGATCCTGAACAACCTGGAGGGATGTATGAGAAAGAGCACTATCCATATTCAGAGGAAGAACTGTGGGAGTAGAAACACAGAAGAAAAACAACTGCTTGACTACATGGGTTGAGGGGATATGGTTGGGGATGTAGACTCTAAAGGATCATCCTAGTGCAAACATCAACAACATGGAAATAGGTTCTGATCATGGTCACATGTAATACCCAGTGGAATTGCATGTCGGCTACGGCAAGGGTGGGTAGAGGGGAGGGAGGAATAGAAAATGATTTTTGTAACCAAGGAATAATGTTTGAAATTGACCAAATTAAAAAAATATATATATATATATATAAATGGAAAAAAAGAGTTAGAGCCCTAGGCCCTACTACTGACCAATCCTATTACTGGAGGGCAAATCCCTGGTCTCTGAACCTATGCTTCCACATCCAAACAATGGGATGAGTGGGTGGGGAAACAACTTGCTCCATGGGTGTGATATCAGAAAAGCATTTTGTAAACTGTCTCTCCGTACAATGTTCTCCTGGTTCTGTTCCTTTCACTCTGCATCAATTCCTGGAGGTTGTTCCATAGAGCTCTAATTCTTGACTACCAGCCCCAAGTAATTTCCTTTGCTTTATAAGAACCTCATTAATTAGTTTCCAAATTTGAATAGACGCTTTCAAATTGTTTTCTGCCTCTGGTCTCAATCCCTCTAATCTGTCTGGAAAGAGCTGGCCAAGTCACCTTTCAAAAGTCTTGGATTCCTCCAAGATCTAGGCCAAATCCCACTTCTAAAGGGCACTATTCTCCCCTACTACAGTGTCTTTCCCTCTAAAGTTGCTGTTACCTGTATGGATCTTGTACACACCTGTTTATCTACAAGTTGTCTCTCCCTCTAGAATTTTAACCCCTTGAAGGTTGAGACTCCCAGACCTGCAGTACCCAATAAATTCTTAAGCTTGATTTACTCATTGACTCCTATCACTTAAGTTCTTTAGCTGTTAAGAAGTCTTCAGTGTCTCAATGTCTCTTCATTGCTTTCAGGATCAAGTCAAAACCTTTCTTGCTGTGCAAGGTGCTCTGTAAAATGACCTCATGTCACCAAACCTTATTTCCCATGACTCTCCTCTGTTCCAGCCAGATTGGTCTTCCTACTAACCTCTAGCATTTTTACCTCTATCCACCTGCTCATGTTATTCTGTACCTTTTCTTGTTGTAACTTTATAATGCCTTCTCTCTGTCCATATCCTGTTCAACTTTTAAAGATAAATTAACAAGGATTAATATTTCTAATAAGCATGCCCAGTGGTAGGAGATTTACAAAGTTTAGGTGAAATCCCCATGATCTATCTGTACATGAAAGAGTTGAATGATATATTTTGTAAGAGTCCTTCTAGCTCTAAGTCCTGTGATCCTAAAAACTATAATACAAGAGAGGATGAGATAAGTGTCAAGAACTGGTTCTGGCAAAGTGTTATGATAAGTTTGAAGAGGGACAATCACATTCATTTAGGGGTGGTGAGAGTGGTTAGAGAAAGGTTCATGAAGGAGGTAGCAGCAGAGATTGGCCTTGAAGGAAAAGGCAGGAAGAGGAATTTCAATAAATAGAGATGGAGAGAGGTGTAAAGTATATTTCGAAAAAGGAAAAAAGGGAGGATCAGATGAGAATAGAGAGTAATGGGCATTCCAAAGAAGGAAAGTAAGGGAATTTGTCTCTCTAGACCTTATTTTCCCTATTGATAATACAAGAGTGTAGGACTGTATACCTTCTAGCTTTAAATTCTATAATCAAATAAACCAACAAGCATTTAAGTGCTTACTATGTGCCAGGAACTGTGCTTAGCAGGAAAGATTAGTAGGTTTGAAAAAAACAAACAAACTGTGTAAGGCCATGTTGGCAAAAGACATGGCATGTATGCCCCTATGTGCCAGAGTGGGCTGCTCCATTCCCCACTTCTACCACACATTTTTTGCATGTCTACCCCTCTGCCCAATAGCCCAATGCAATAATTTCCTTACTCTCCTCTCTGGGGTAATTCAGGGGGTTCACAGGCGGCTGAAAGTGCAGTTTGAACACATGATCTCTAAAAGATTCGCCAACACTGGATAAGGTCTCAACTTCAAAAGTTTATATTTTATTTGGTAGCTACTAGGAAACCACTTTCAGGAAGCCTTCACTGATAACCACATCCCAGAGCAATTACTCACTTCTCTGAACATCTCTCTCCAACACAGAACCCCTACTTTGACACTAAGGTAATGCTGCAGTGCAGGATAAGCTAGCAGTTTCATATTTGTAACTCTTCTTCCCAACTAGACTGTGAACACTTTAGTGACAGAAACCACGTTAAATGTTTTTTAAAAGATAAGTTTCTGTTTCTTAAATAAACATATGATCCCAAAGATCTTCCCTGATCCTGCTTCTAAAGAACCATTCCATATAAAAATAATATTTTTAGAAAAGAAAAAAATGAAATATAATACACAATACATTAAAAATGTCTGAAAACATGTTCAATGTGTAACATTTGTGGATCTCCCACACCTTTTAAGACGTGGGCTCTCATTCTCTTCATTTTAGTTCTGATTGATCTGTATAATTTTTTGTTTCATTTATTCTTTTTTAGTGTATAGTTTTTTCCATTTACATGGTTGTAGTTACCGTATATATTATTTTCTTGATTATGCTTACTTCACATTACAATATTTCATGTAAACTTTGCCATGCTTCTCTATAGTCATCGTGCACATCATATCTTATAGCACAGTAAAATTCCATTCCATTCATCTATCATAATTTGTTTAGTTGTTCCCCAGCTGATGGGCATCTGCTTTGGTTCCAATTCTTAGCTATAAAAAAATGCTACTATAAATATTTTGGAGTATATGGGGACTTTCTTTCTTATCAATGGCTTCTTTGGGCTATAAATCCAATAATAATTTCTCTGGTTTAAAGAATTTGGACATTCTAGTCACATTATTTGCATAATTCCAAATTGCTTTCCAAAATGGTTGTACCATTTCACAGCTCCACTAACAATGTATTAGTGTGCCTATCTTTCTACAACTTTCCAAAACTGACTTTCCATTTTTCTCATTTTTTCCAATTTTCAATGTATAACATAAAATTTAAGGGTAGTTTTGATTTGTTTTTCTCTTTGTTATTAGTGATTTAGAGCATTCTTTTGTTGCTCATCATTAGGCAGTGTCAATATAATAAAAATTATAATGTTATCAAACTTCATTCACATTTTCAATACTATATGAAGAAGATACTTTATAGAAACGAATAAAATAATAACAAAATTCATTTGGATAAACTAAATATCTAGGGATGTCATGGGAAATGAGGAAAAAGAATTAGGACTGAAAGGGGAATAGCCTGTTTAGACAGCTAAAGTAGATTGCCCTATAAAAGTAGCAATTATCAAAAACATGTTATTGGCTAGAAAACTTTGAGATACATCAATGGAACAGACTAGTGAAAGAATGTGAAAAAATAGACCTCAAAAACCCAGTGTTTGATAAAGTAGAAAATATAGATTACCAAGGGGAAAATTCCTTATTTGACTAAAAAAAAAACCTGGGAAAACTGGAAAGCAGTTTGTCAGAAAATAGACTTAGACTGATACCTTAAACCGTATTCCATGATACATTCTAAATAGATACATAGCCTTATGTTGCAGACTATATTATAAAAATACATAAGAGAATGTGAGATGATTTCTCAGAATTGTTTTGATTTTAATTTCTCTTGTGAGTAATGATTTAGAGCATTTTTCATATGGCTATATGTGACTGCTTTCTTCATCTAAAAACTGTTTTCACATCCTTTAACTATTTATCAATTAGGAAATGGCTCATATTTTTATAAATTTTACAAAGTTTTCTTTGAGATATCTTATTTGAGATATGAGACCTCTATCCAAGAAACTGTCTATAAATCCCTCTCCCCTGAATTTTCTGCTTTTCTTCTTACCTTGGCTACATTTGTTTTATTTGTACAAACTCTTTTTAACCTTATGTAGTCAAAATTATACATTTTACATCTCATAATACCCTCTGTCTCTTGTTAATTCATAAATTCTTCTCCTATCCATAAATAAGAGGTAATATGTTTCATGTTCTTTATTTTATATTTTTATTTCTTTTTTTTTATCAATTATGTGTAATAAATTTCCCTACATTTTCCTAAATTATCTGATCAAATTTATCTCCCTTCCTCCCTTTCCTTCCCCCGCCCAGTGGGCTGGCAGACAATTCAATCTGAAATATACATATATTATCATGCAAAACATTTCCATATTGTTCATTTTTCTAATTGTAGAGTAATCTTATTAAAACCAAAACCCAAAACATAAGCCCAAATAAGCAATTGAAAAATCATATGCTTTCATCTGCATTCTAACTCCAAACAATTCTTTCCTGGGAAATGGATAGCATTCTTTATCATAAGTCCCTCAGAAATGTTCTGGATCATTGTGTTATTGAGAGTAGTTAAGTCTATCACAGTTGATCATTTCACAGTATTGCTATTACTATGTATAGTGTTTTCCTGGTTCTGCTTATTTCACTCTGCATCAGTTCATGAAGGGCTTTCCAGTTCTTTCTGAAATCATCCTGTTTATCATTTCTTACAGCAAAATAGTATATCAACATCATGTCTCACAATTTGTTAAGCTGTTCCCCAATTGATGGCATTTCTTTCATTTCCAATTGTTTGCCACCACAAAGCAGTTATAAATATTTTGGTACAAGTAGGTCCTCCTACCCCCTCCCCCCATTACACACACATACACACACACACACACACACACACACACACACACACACACCTCTCTCCCACCTCCCTCAGCATTTAAAAAAATCACTCTGAGATATGAACCTAGTAGTGGTATTACTGGATCAATTGTCCTCCACAATGGTTGGATCAGTTCACAGCTCCACCAGCAATGCATTATTGTACCAATTTTGCCACATCTGCTCCAACATTTATAATTTTCCTTTACCGATATATTTGCCAATCTCACAAGTGTGAGATTCCATGTTGTTCTCATGTGCTTATGTTATCTCCTTTTATGTCTAGGTCATGTATCCATTTTGATCTTATCTTAGTAAATAGTGTAAGATATTGAGCTTTATCTAGTAGTTTCTGCCAGACTGCTTTTCAGATTTCTCAACAATTTTTACCAAATATTGAATTCTTATCTCAAAAGCTTGGGTCTTTACTTTTGTCAAACACAAGGTTACTGTAAACTTATACTGCCATTTGTTGTAAATCTGTTCTGTTCCAGTGATCAGTTTTTCTATTTTTTAGCCATTGTCAGATAGTTTTGATAATTATTGTTTCATAATGCAGTTTAAAATCTAGTACTATTAGACCTCCTTCCTTTATATTTCCCTCCATTAATTCCTTTGATATTTTTGATCTTTAGTTTTTTCAAATGAATTTTGTCATTTTTTCTAGCTCAATAATTTTTTTGGTAATTTAATTGAGATGGCATTGAATAAATAGATTAGTTTAGGCAGGATTGTCATTTTAATGATATTGATTCTACCCCCTCATGAACAGCTAATATTTCTTTATTTGTATAAAAATTGTTTTATAATTATGTAACATCTATATTTCTCGGGTTTGCTTTGACAGGTATACTCCCAGGTATTTTATTCTGTCTGTGGTTATTTTAAATGGAGTATCTTTTTTACCTCTTCTTGTAGGGCTTTGTCATTGATATATAGAGATTCTAATGATTTATGTAGGTTTATTTTATATCCTCCTACTTTGCTAAAATTATTGTTCCAAATAACTTTTTCATTGAAACTCTAGGACTTTCCACATATATTATCATATTATTTGCAAAAAGTGATCATTTTATTATCTCTGCTTTTTCTGATCCCTGCAATTTCTATTTCTTTTTTATTACAATTCCATTTCTAATGTGATATTGAATAATACTGATGATAATGCACATCCTTATTTCACTTCTGATCTTATTGGGAACACTTTTATCTTATTCCCTTTACAAATAATATTTGCTGATAGTTTAAGGTAGATGCTTATTATTATTTTAAGGAAAAATCAATTTTCTATGCTTTCAAGTGTTTTTTTTTTAAATAGGAACGAGTCTTGAATTTTGTCAAAAGCTTTTTCTGTATCTATTGAAATAACCATATGATATTTGTCACTTTTGTTGTTGGTATAACCAATTATATTTATAGTTTCCCTTATTTAAACCAGCCCTACATTTCTGGTATAAATCCTGTTTGGTCACAACATATAATATTTATGATGCATTGTAGCCTTTTTTGCTAGTATTTTATTTAGGATTTTTGCATCTATCTTCATTAATGAAACTGACCTTTAATTTTCTTTCTCTGTTTTTACTCTTCCTGGGTTCAGTATCAACATTATATTTGTCATAAAAGGAGTTTGGTAGGACTCCTTCTTTACCTATTTGTTTAAATAATTTATTTAATATTGGAGTTAGTTGATCTTTAAATATTTAGTAGAATTCTCTTGTAAATCCATATAGTCTTGATGCTTTTTTCTTAGGAATTTCATTAATGGCTTATTCACTCTTTTCCCAAAATAGACTTATTTGCATATTTTATTCCCTCCTCTGTTTGTCTAGGGAATTTATATTTTTTAAAGAATTTTTCCATTTCACTCACTTTTTAAAATTTGTTGGCATATAATTGGGCAAAATAACTACCAACAATTGCTTTGATTTCATTTTCATTAATGACATTCATCTTATTCATTTTTGATGCTAGTGATTTGGTTTTCTCTCTTTTTAAAAATTATATTTACCAATGTTTTATCTTTTTTTTTCATAAAATGAACTCCTACTTCTATTCATTAATTCAATGGTTTTCTTACATTCAATTCATCTCACTTTTAATTTTTAGGATTTCCAATTTGGTGTTTAATTGGGGATTGTTGATTTGTTCTTTTTCTAGTTTATTTTTAAGTTGCATATCCACTTCATTGATCAAATTTTCCCTCTATTTTATGGATATAAGCAGTTAGAGTTATGAATTTTCCTCTAATTACTGGTTTTTCTAGATCCCATAGGTTTTGGTATGTTGTCTCATTATTATCAGTGTCTTTAATAAAATTATTTTTTGTTTCTCTGACTTGTTCTTTAGCCTACTCATTCTTTGAGATTAAGTTATTTAGTCTCCAATAAATTTTTACAGTGTTTCCATTGTCTCTTGTTAAATATAATTTTATTGTATTATAATATGAAAAGAATACCTTTAATATTTCTGCTTTTCTGCTTTTAATTATTAAATTTTTATTTCCTAATATATGGTCATTTTTGGTAAAGGTATTATGTACCACTGAGAAATTCCTTTTTACTCTCATTCAATTCTCTCCATTTATCTATTATATCTTATCTAAGATCTACTCATCTCCATCACTTCTTTCTCATTTACTTTTTGGTTATATTTATTTAGTTCCGAGAGGGCAAAATTGAAGTCATCCATGATTATAGTTTTGTTTTCTATTTCTACTTGTAATTCTTTTCCCTTTTTTTTTAAACTTTGGATGCTAGAACATTTGGTGCATGTAGATTTATTATTGATGATGCTTCATTATTTATAGTACTTTTGAACATAATGAAGTTTTCCTCTTTTAATTAAGTCTGTTTTAGCTTTAACTTTGTCTGAGATCATGATTGCTACTCCTGCTTTTTTTTTGCAACAGCTGAAGCATAATATATTCTGCTCCAACCCTTTATTTTTGCTCTATGTGTATCCCTCATTTAAAAATGTGTTTCTTGTAATCAACATAATGTTGGTTTTTGTTTTTTGATCCATTCTGCTATCCATTTCTATTTTATGGGTATATTTATCACATCCCATTTAGTACAAAGTTATAATTATTTCCCTGCATTCTATTTTTCCTCATTATTTTTCTTCTCTCTCTTTACCCCATCTCTTTTTTTAACATCATCAAAATTTCTCCTAGTTTCCTTTTCCTTCTCCCTTTCCCTGCCATAGAGTCATCCCATATGACAAATAACATTTAAGAGGAAAAAAAAGAGGAAAAAAATCAGCAAAACTGCATTTGTAGACCTCTTGCCTCTTCAAAGAGGAGAGGTGGAAGTGTATCCTCATATGTTGTTTTTTTTCCCAGCCATGCTTGATCTTCATAATTTTGCTACATTTATTTATTATTTTTAATAGATTTTGCCATTTACATTATTTAGTTATTGGGTATATTATTTTATTGATTCTACTTCATTCTTTGTCAATTCATATAAATGTTTCCATGCTTCTCTGTTTTTGTCTTGTTTTGCAGCAAACGAATATTCCATTACTTTTACATACCACGGATTATTTAGTCATTCTCCAACCATTTGTCATTGATTTTGTAAAGCTTTTGAATATTAATAATTATTGGGATCAAGGTATTTTCATATATAATTTGTGCTTAGCTAGTTTTTTTCTTTTTCTCTGCATAATCCTGCCATCATTAGGTATCAAGTAAAAACAGGAAGTGGAGAAATTAATTGCTCAGGATATTTAACAGAAAACCAGTTTCCTAAAGTCATTCTAGTGTAAGGTTTAAAAGGGATATTTAGAAAGAAAGTCCCTATGGGAAAGAAGCATGGTTGCAAATTCTTCAAAGTTTTCAGCTGAGTTAGTGGGAGTGATTTTGGTTTAATTGGGAATGTCTCCCTCCACCCCATTGACCAGAGAGCTTTTGCCTGGCTTGCTGGCCAGGAGCAGGATGGTAGTGACATTATTTTCCCCCTTTTCACATAATATTTTGAAAGTAAAGCACTAAAGAATGCTTCTGGAATGAGCCTGGAAAATACTAGGTTTAGAACACTAGGTGGAACACCTCAGATGTCAAGATTCTCGAGGAAGGTTTCTTACCTCTTGGCAATTTGAGAATCAACATTTTAAAATTATTTTTTACAATTAAAAAAATCCAAAGAAGTCCAGATTTCAACTTCTGCTGAAATCAGACTTTTGACCTCCTTTGTTCATTCTAAATATACTTTGGCAAAATATATTTTAATTTGTAAATGAATGTGTGATCCATTCTGATCATGTGAAGCTTGGAAAGAGATTGGAATCATGGAGACTGAGTAGTGATTTATGAGATACTGTCATCAGTCATATCCTTAGTTAGAAACCTGGTCTGAAGTGTTAACACGTATGGAAGCTGAGAGATCTAGGCAGGTTCTGCCCACTCTTACGCAAAGGAATTTTGAACTGAAAGAAACTGGGTCCTGCCCTTGCCTGCGTAGCAATTCAAGAGTAACTCAGAGCTTGGAGTACCATCTGGTGGCTAAGCAAGATATAGCATACTGAATAGCTATTCTAGTGTTAGGCTTGGACACTCCTTAAGTGTCCAAAGCTTAAGCCAATGTAAAGCAAGTACCCTTTTTAAAAAAAAAAAATCCATTTTGGGGGGCAACTGGGTAGCTCAGTGAATTGAGAGCCAGGTTTAGAGACGGAAGGTCTGCGTTCAAATCTGGCCTCAGACACTTCCTAGCTGTGTGACCTTGGGCAAGTCACTTAACCATCATTGCCTCTCCTGTACCTTTTCTGCCTTGGAACCAATACAAAGTGTTGATTCTAAGGCAGAAAGTAAGGGATTTTTAAAAATCCATTCTTTGCCAATTACACATAAAAACAATTTTTAACATTTAAAAAATTTTGAGTCCCTAAATTCTCTCCTCCCTCACTGAGATAGAAGCAATCTGATATTAGATGATAAACAAACAAACAAAAATGAAGAAAGTGAAATAGAGAAAGTAAAACAAGTGTATCTTATGTATGGAGGGAGGCACACCTCACCCTGCATTCCTGGCATTCTAAAAAACATTCAGAAAACCATTAAGTTTTTAATTTCTTGGGCAGCTGGGTGACTCAGTGGATAGAGAGCTAGTCTTAGAGTCGAGAGGATCTGAGTTCAAATAAGGTTTGGATACTTAATAGCTGTGTGACCCTGGGCAAGTCACTTAACCCCTTTTGCCTAACCCTTACTACTTTTCTGCCTTAGAACCAATAATACTCAATATTGATTCTAAGACAGAAGTTAAGGGTTTAAAAAAAACAAATGTGGCCTTAGACACTTCCTATCTGTGTGACATTGGGCAAGACACAATCCCATTTGCCTAACCTTTGGCCTTTTGTTTTAGAGTTCTGTCTATGACAAAAAATAAGTCATTAAAAAAAGATTTTAATCTCTGTTTCCTTCAGGAAGGAGCTGATCCTGGACTGAAGATTGTGGCAGCAAGCATCATATAATCTGCGGCTATGAACCCATACTTTTCTCAGGGCATCTATCTCTTCTTACATTTTGCCTTGAATGGTATATTTCCCCCTAATTTTTTCATTTTCTCTTCACACTCTCTTTTCTCAGAATTGGGGCCCATTTCTTGGGACTTACAGCAGCCTGGTGGGGAGGAAACCAGTATTGATTTTCCACAGTTCACCTCTTTGGGGGGAAAAGGGTGAGGCAAAAAAATCCACTACCTCTTTCAAGTATAAAATATAAAAGCAAGAAAGAACCATACAACATGAATATAGGATGTAATACCTGGAAGGGATCTTGAAACAGAATACTAGAAATGAAGGAGAACTTAGAAGATAAAATGTTAGTACTACAAAGGAGCATTGGACATAGAACATTAGAACTGGAAAAAATATAGAATATCAGTAACATAAGAAACCTTGGTGATCAGCTAACCTAATTTTACCATTTTACAGAGGAGGAAACTGAGGCTCAAAGAGGAAATCAATTCATGATTGCAAAGTCAGAACTTAAATCTAAGTATGGATTCCCAGGCTAGGGCTCTTTGTACCTATGCTACCTTCTCACTGTACCCTTTCCTCTAGGTTTGTAAGACTTTAGCTATACATAAGAGGGAGGGGGAGGAGAAAGAAGAGGGAAAAGGAAAAGGGGAGGACAAGGAGGGGGAGGAAAATGAGGAGGAAGAGGAGAAAGAAGAAGAGGAAGAGGAAAAGGAGGAGGATAAGGAGGGGGAGGAAAAGGAAGAAGAGGAGGAGGAGGAGGTCTTTCCTATTCATCACTATCCATCATGGAGAAGAGTGCTGGAAACATTCTGGTACTAGTGGCAAATCACATCTGGACTATTTGCTTATGTAGCTGGGGGTGGTTATGGATGTGCCTGGGGATGTGACCTTTTGTACAGTCTCAACATAGAGACAATAAACCAATAATATCAAACTCAAACAGATGCAGGAGTGTTGCATGCCACAATGGAGTCTGTGGGCCATGTATTTGATACCTCTGCCTCAAACAATCTTAGTGGACAGGATGCCCCCATTCCTTAGAAGACCATTCCCATCCTTCCCTGTACAAACACATGGCTAGAATAGTTAAATTATAGAACATCCAAGCTGACACGGAGTTCTGTTACTTAAGACGTTGAATATTGGAATTGAGAAAGGTTTGAAACATAGAATATCAAAGATGAGAGCTGTAAGAAATTAAGGAAGGTAATGTTATATTGTGGAAAGGATAATGGATTTTTGAGTCAAGAAAGTTGGATCTGAGTCTTGGCTCTGTTACTTATATCTGTGACCTTGGGGGTGATCATTCAGGTCATCTGACTTTAAATTCAAAGTTTTCCCCTCTACACCTTTTATCCTCTTTGTGTAGGGGTATGTTTGGAAACAAAACAACTGCCTCTCTAAAAAAAATACTCAGGACTTTAATCTGAATTGTTAACATATTCTTCATCACTTTTAGACAATTCACAAAACTAAATGAATCCTTGTTTTTACCAGATTCCAAAGTGTAAAGGTTCATGCTAAAAATTTAACAATCACTCTTGGGAACCATTGTCTCCGGGAAGGAATAGGTTTCCTTATTTTTAAAAGGAGAATGTTGTACCTTTTGATTAGTGCTATTGGGTTTGTATCACAAAGAGATAAAAAATGGGAAAGGAAGTTTGTGCAAAAATATTTATTGCTTCTCTTTTTGTGATAGCAAAGAACTAGAAACTAAAGGAATGTTTCTTAATTGGGGAACTGCTGAACAAATTGTGGTATATGAGGGTGATGCAATACTATTGGGCTGTAAGGAATGATGAACAGGATGACTTCAGAAAGAGCTGGAAAGACCTTTATGAACTGATGCAGAGTGAAATAAATAGAGCCAGGAAAACATTTTACACAGTAACTGCAATATTGTAGAACGATCAGAAGTGAAAGACTTTGCTACTCTCAGTAATACAATGATCCAGGACAATTCTGAGAGATTTATGAAAAGAATGCTATCCACATTTAGAGAAAGAACTGATGGAGTAGAAATACAGATGAAAATATATGATTTATCGTTTGTTTATTTGGGTATATGATTTGGACTTTGGGTTTTATAAGATTATTCTCTTACAAAAATGAATGATATGGAAATATGTTTTGCATGATAGTATATTTATAATCTGGTCTGAATTGCTTGCCAGATGGGGGGGAGGGAGAGGAAAGAAGGAAGGGGGATAATATGGATCATATTACTTGGGAAAACTTATGTGGAAATTTATTTTTTTTTTTTAAAGGAGAATGTTGGAATAAATGGTCTCTAGGGTGACCTCTGGATCTAGATCTACAGTAGCATTTCTAGGATCCTAAAATCTGACTGTCAATTTTGAAGTTTCCCCTTGCAAAAATACAATATCACATCAGTGTCGCCAGGTGGCGATTTGGGGCTATAATTCAACCTGAGGCTGGGATGTAGGGAATCTTGACTGAAATTGGAAGGGTAAGAGAGAACTTTTGAAGTATCTGGGTTTGAGGAGGTGATGAGAGACTCCACACTCCACAGGTTCCGTCTTTCTTTTTCTTTCTTTCTTTCTTTCTTTCTTTCTTTCTTTCTTTCTTTCTTTCTTTCTTTCTTTCTTTCTTTCTTTCTTTCTTTCTTTCTTTCTTTCTTTCTTTCTTTCTTTCTTTCTTTCTTTCTTTCTTTCTTTCCTTCTTTCTTTCTTTCTTTCTTTCTTTCTTTCTTTCTTTCTTTCTTTCTTTCTTTCTTTCCTTCTTTCTTTCTTTCTTTCTTTCTTTCTTCCTTCTTCTTCTTCTTCTTCTTCTTCTTCTTCTTCTTCTTCTTCTTCTTCTTCTTCTTCTTCTTCTTCTTCTTCTTCTTCTTCTTCTTCTTCTTCTTCTTCTTCTTCTTCTTCTTCTTCTTCTTCTTCTTCTTCCATCGAAGGTAACAATTGATGCTTTCTTGGCTCTAAGAACCCTGGAAGTTTAGTTAGTCTTAAAAGGATAAGAGAAACTGGAACCCATTAAGGAGCAAAATCCCACAGAAGAAACTGTCTCAGGCATCAGGATGTAGGAAACCAGCAAAGGATGATTAAATGAATATGGAGTGCGGGGAAACACTGGTCTGGAGCTGTTTGGTCTCTTCTATTCCTTCTCACTATAAATGAACTGTTTCAGGGAGGAGAAGGGGTCTCTGAGGATTTCACTCCTCTCCCCTCCATGCTGAGTATGCAGAGTAAAGCCAGTGACCAATCTTACTTGGACAGACCCTATACTACCTTCTATGGAAACCTTTCCTGATCCCTGCAATGGCCAATGCCCTCCCTCCCAAATTAACATGTATTTCAATGCCTTTGTATATATTTTCTTTGTATTTAGACTATGTATAACTATATTTAGTCGAAGTCTAACTATATATGTGTATATGCACACATAAGTATATATAAAACATGTATAATATTTACATATATATAGACATATTTGGTGTATCCTTCAGTTGAATATAAGCACCTTAAAAATAAGGATTATTTCACCAGGACAACGTGCCTGGCACACTGTTAGTGCCTAATAAATGCTTATCAGTTGATTTAGAGACCTCTTTTTGCCCTAATCTAGATGCTAGCTCAGCTATACCAGGGAAATTCAGTGATGGTTTCTGTACTAAGTTAGATTGTAGAATGAGCTGTTGTTTTGGAGTTAGAAAACCTGACTTTTTTTTTTAACCATAACCTCTGTTTTAGTCTCAGTTCTAAGACAGAAGAGCAGCAAGGGGCTAGGCAGTTGGGGTCAAGTGACTTGCCCAGAGATACACAGTTAAAAAGTGTCTGAGGCCATATTTGAACTCAGGTCCTCCCAACTACAGGTGCTGTAGCCACTGTGATACCTTGCTAGTCTTCTGTCCCACAATCTATCAGTCATTTGCTAAGCGTCTGTACCAGATTCTAGATAGGCAAAGCTAAAAATGATATAGTCCTGGGGCAGCTAGGTGGCTCAGTGGACAGAGTCAGGACTGGAAATGAGCAATCTGGCCTCAGACACTTGACCCTGGCTAAGTTACTTAACCCTAATTGCTTAGCGAATGCCACACTTTTGCTGTGGAAATGGTACTTAGTATGGATTCTAAGATAGAAAGTAAGGGTTTAACTTTTTTTTAAGTGAAACAGTCTCTACCCTCAGTGAAATTGGTTCATACTATCATAAGAGACAACATTGAAATATATAGATATATCAAAAATAGCTAAAATATAATCTTTTGCAGGGTAGAAGAGAGCCTTTAGCAGCTATGAAGAGGGGGATAAGAAAAAGAATAGGAGCTAAATCTTGAGTGAATTCCAAGAAAAGGAGATGAGAAGAGACTTCCTCCCAGGTATGAGGGACAGTGAGTACAAATGGAAATGGAAAATAGAAATACTTAAGAAGACCAGTTTGGTTTGACCAAAGATTGTGGTAAAAGGACTAAAGGTGAAATAAGACTGGAAAGCTAAGTGGGAAGGCAACTTGTAAAGGGTTTTAGATGTAAAATAAAGGGGTTAGTGTTTGATATTAGAGGAAATAAGGATCCTCTGTGGCTTATTACATAAAAGAGTGCCATGGTTAGAAATACACTTTCAAAAATCACTTTGGCAGCTATTCAGAGTATGAATTAGAATAGGGAGAAACCTCGTGTGGGGAAGTTATTTGGGAAAATTGCACTAGTCCATCCTGGAAGTGATGAGTATCTCAACTAAGATCGTAGAGGTGTAAATGGGAAAAAGGGGACAGATGCAAAAGGTATTGTGAAGGGAAATCCACAAGACTTAGCAAGGGAGAGTGAGGAGTCAAAGATGATTCTATGTTTTCAAACCCAAGTGACAGAAATAGAGGAGTGGGCCTTGGAGTAAAGATAATGAGTCTTTGGGTTGAATTGAGGATATTCATCTTAAAGGATTCAGAAGGTAATGAAACTTAGGATGGTCAACTTACATCTCTGTCCTTCAGTTTCCTCTTCTGCAAAATGAGCAATTTGGATTAAGTGACCTCCAAATTTCCTTGTAGCCCTGACATTTTAAAATGTGAATGTCCATTTATCATAGCAGTTTGTACCTGCAACATCTGACATTTCCATTGTACTCTATTAAGTGAGAAGCACTATAGAATTGTGATTTATTATCATTTATTGCATCAACTACCTAAGTCTGTACTGAGTGTATGACCCACTTCTTATGGGGTATGTCCCAACTCTAACCGATGACATAACTTGCATACTATGTGAATTTGAGGGAAAACACTTCTTTCAGAACCTTATTTTTCTCATCTGTGAAATGGAGATAATTTGTATTATCTTTCCCACAGGGGGATTGTGAGGGAAGAACTTTGCAAACCTTAAAAAGTACAATAGAATGAGAGCTATGAAAATAGTTGTTGGTAGTATTCTTCCTATACCTCAGAGCTTTGAGATCAGTTCAGGGAAATTACCTTCTTATAGAATTTGGGAAACTATAGAGTCTAGTGAAAATTTGGGGGTCTCTAAGGTAGAAGGAGCAGTTCTATATGTGTATGTGTAAATGTGTATGTGACTCTGTGTGTGTGTGTGTGTGTGTGTGTATGATGGTTCTGAAAAGCCTAGTGGAGGAGGAGTGGTGGCTTCTGGGAAGGTGGCCAACAAGGTCTGGTGTGAGGGTTTGGGGGGGGGGAGAAATGGGAGTGAGCATTGGGAAAGGCTGTTCTGGAGAGCAGGGAAGTGAACAGATAACTAAGAAGGGTGGGGAGGCACACCAGGGGCAGCTGGGGGAGAAGATAAAGCCAGAAAGGGATGTTACCAGGGCCAAGAGAAGCCGTCTCTGGTTTGCCACGTGGGTGGAAAGGAAGAGATGAGGGGAGAAGGAAGAAGCAGCTGTTGGGGAAGTTAACAAAGCCAAAATCCCAAAGAGGGAGAGAGCTCCAGGTGGATTTGGGTCCAGGTCAGGTGACATTATCTATCCCCTTGGGTACCAGCCCCATATGTCTTACCCTCTCCCTATGCTATCTTTACTTTGTCTCTGCTTAAGTGGAGAGGACTTTCTTTAATTCCCCACACAAATGTCTTCTGTGTGTAGGGTATTCTCTTAGGGAGTTGTGATAAAAAACTAAACACAGTCTAGGCCCTACTTTCTAGAAACTTCCAGTCTGGTAGGAGTGGAGAAGATAGGCTATAAGGGAAAGTGAAATAAGTACAAGGCAGAGGGTCCAGCTTTAAAAAATCTGAGGAGTGAAAGATCCCTTTTACCTGAGGAGGAAAGAGGTTATCAGGGGACCTTGATGGAGTGGTATTTGAGTTAGACCTTAAAGGGAGGGAAAGATTTTAATGGTCAGAAATGGTGATGGAGGGAAAAAGAAATGAGAGGGAAGGCAAAAGGAAGGGGGTGGGGGGAGTCCATTCCACTCATGACCAAAGACAGAGATAGGATAAAGGAGAAGGAGAATTGGCCTATCTGGAATATAAAATACACAAAGCAGAAAAATATGAGATAAGGCTGGAAAAGTAGACAAAGCCAGATTAGAGAGAACCTTAGATGAGTCTATCAGGATTATATACTTTATTCAGTTAGCAGTATGAATAAAACTTTATCTATCTTAAAGAGTCATATAAATTCAGATATTATTAATAACAGTAATTAAATTATTATAAAGCATCCATCATTATAATTAATTACATAGTATTTTATAGTTATTTTAAAATAAAATATGGTAACTAGTTCTAGGTAAATGGAAATATATTGCACATTTTCAAATAATATAACCATTTTGGGAAGAATTTATTATTTATACTAATTAGAACCTCATTAGAACTCATGTTTTCCTCAAAGCCTACCCCTCTTCTGAATCTCCCTATTCCTTTCCTTTCCTTTCCTTTCCTTTCCTTTCCTTTCCTTTCCTTTCCTTTCCTTTCCTTTCCTTTCCTTTCCTTTCCTTTCCTTTCCTTTCCTTTCCTTTCCTTTCCTTTCCTTTCCATTCCAACAGCTCATACCTTCTGTGTATTGGTTCCAAGCTCAAAGAGTACTGAAGTCTAGGCAATGAGGATTACATGATTTACCCAGGTTCACACAGGTAGGAAGCACCTGAAGCCTATTTTGAATCCAGGATTTCCTAGCTCTGGACCTTGCTCTCTAACCACAGAGCAACCTAGCGGCCCCAAAATTTCCCCATTTCTACAAAGGATTCTACCTTCTGTAACTCCTCACTTTTCCTCGACCCAAATAGACAAAGAGGGAAGGACCCAACTCTCATTCAGAGCCATCATTGGATTCAATCCCTTCACTATACTCATTTGGCCCCTACTGGTGTTTAGTATTTCATTACTTCTAAAGTGGACTTTTTCAATAGCCTCCTAATTAGGCCTCCTGGACTTAAGCCTCTTCCTTCTTCATCTAGTCTCCCCATGACTGTCCAAGTAATATTCCAAAAGTACCACAAAGTCTGATTGCGTCACTCCCCTTCTTGGAAATCTCCAGAGGCTCATGTTTATCAATAAGGTCAAATAATAACTGCTATTTGGAGCAGCTAGAGAGCACAGTGAGTAGAGCACCAAACCTGGAGTCAGGAAAACCCAAGTTAAAATTTGACCTCAGATACTTCCTAGCTGTGTGACCCTAGGCAAGTCACTTAACCCCAACTGCCTAGCCCTTACTACTCTCCTGTCTTAGAATTGATACTAAAATAGGTTAAATTTTTTCTTTTTTACCTGATCTGTTTGGAAATTAAATCCCTTCATAACATGACTTAGACCTACCTTTCTAATCTTATTGTACAATACTTCCCTTTTAAAAAATATTTTTACAAGCATTTATTATCTCTTCTTCCTACTGCCCTCTTCCCACACCACTGAACAATGGAAGGAAAAAAAGGAAAGAAAAAACCATCAAATATTCATAGTCTATGAAAACAAATATCTACATTAAGCCATGCCCAGAAACCTATGTCTTATTTGGCATTTTCAGTTCACCTCTTGTGTGGTAGAAACCAGGTGCCCCATAATATCTATTCTCTTCACTCATTGCTCTCTCCTCATCCAGCCTTCACTTTGATTCTGCTGAAGGAAGAATGATCCTTGGCCACAGATTTTTCAGGTTCAATTCCCTGGACTCATAGTTCTTCATTGCATTGATCACAGTGCTTAAGTCTTTCAAAGTTGTTTTTATCTATCATGTTGTTATTGTTATTCTTTCTTTCTTAGCAGTTGTGGTCTGGTGGTTTAAGGGAAGACTAGATAATCTCAGAAGTCCATTGGAACTCTAAATCTATGATTCTAATGATCCTATGAGAAGGCAATCAGCGGATTAATGAATGAAAAAGCATTGATGAAATGTTTATTATTTGGTCAGCATTTTGCTATGTGCTAAGAATATGATAAATCAATCAAGACTGTCCCTGATCTCAAGGAACTCACTCTCTAACTGGGAGAGACAGCACAAATACTCATATTTATGCATGACAGGATTATCAGGGAAGGCTTCTTAAAGGAAAAAGAACTCAAAGTAGGCATTGAAGAATTTTTGTGGTTGTTCAGTCATTTAGTTGTGTTTATCTTCTTCATGACCCCAGATCATTCTATCCATGGGGTTTTCTTGGCAAAGATAACTGGATTGGTTGCCATTTCTTTCTCCAGTGGAATAAGGCAAACACAGGTTAATTAAGTGACTTGTTCAAGGTCAAATAGTTAGTGTCTGAGGATGAATTTAAACTCAAGTCTTCCTGACTTCAGGTCCAATGCTCTATTCATTGAGCCATTTAGCTGCCTATTGAAAAATGTATATAGGGAGAGGCAGTTACGTGGCTCCATGGATAGAGACAGGAGAACCTGGTTTTAAATGTGGTCTCAGATACTTTCTAGCTGTGTGACCCCAGGTAAGTCACTTAACCCCAATTGCCTAGCCCTTACCAATCTTCCGCCTTAGAAGTGATACTTAACATTGATTCTGATAGAAAGTAAGGATTTTTAAAAAGATTATATGTAGGCAAAAAGGAGGGAAGAAGGAAGACAGAGTAGTTGAAGGAGGTATGTTTTTGGAAAAGGAAATGGGAATTAAAAAATAAGGGATAGAAATTAGCCTGGCATTCACAAAGAATCCTGACTACCCCAAAGTAATAAGGCATTGGCCCAAATTTCAGTCATGGACTGAAAGCCCTTGGAAGATCTCCCAAGTGGTGGCAGAACAAATGAAAAAGTTCAGAAGGGACTGAGGATAAATGGTACAGTGACTAGATAATATCTAAGACCTTTTGCTTATCTGATCTTCTTTATTCCACGAGGCAGGTGATGGTTCAGTGGATAGAGCACTAGACCTGGATTGAAATCTTGAATTCAAATATGGCTTCAGACACTTACTAGCTTGGTGACCCTGGGCAAGTCACTTAACCCCTGTTTCTTTCAGTGTTCTTAATCATAAGAAAATAATAATACCTACTGAGATTGTTGTGAGGACCAAATGAAATAGTATTTATAAAAAGTGCTTAGTACAGTGCCTGGCACACAGGCATTATACAAACAAATGCTTATTCTTTCCCCTTCCCATGTTCTCAGGGTCCATCTGGCTCCAGCAATCTATTAAAATTTTTGAGGATATGGAGGGGAAAAATGGAAATCGTTCCTTACTTCAAGGAACTTAAGCTATACTTGCTATGTGACATAGTAGGCCAGTGGGATTAGTCAAGAGTTCAAATCCTACTTCAGACATTAGCTGTGTAGCTATTTGACCCTGGCTATCCACTTATCTGCTTAGTTTTCTCATCTATAAAAATATATCTAAATATCTATCTGTCTGTCTGTCTATCTATCTATCTATCTATCTATCTACATAGCCATCTATCTATTTGGCTGACTGTCAGTCTATCTATCTATCTATCTATAGTCTTAGTTTCCTCATCTCTAAATGGGAATAATAATTAGCACCCATTTCACAGGGTTGTTGTAAGAATCAAATATGTGTAAAGCAGTTTACAAAACTCAAAGTGCTTTAAAAAGATTACCTATCCTTAGCTAATTATTAGAAGATACAGTATGTACAGTACTCAAATAAGATGTCCCAAATTTCTCTCTGGATCAGCCTTGCTCAATGGGAGGGAAGAGCCCTTCTTTTCACAAATGACATATCTTTCCCTGTGGAGAGATCTCCTTAATGAGTTTGAGAATGAGCATGTTAGGAGATAGAGATGAGAGAAGAGATTGAGACCACTGATGGTTAAAAATCAGTCAGTCCCTCTACAAGCATTTTAGGATTTATCTGCCAGACCTTGTGCCAAGTGCTGGGGATATAAAGAAAAATAGTTCCAGCTCTCAAGGAATTCACATTCAAATGAAGATAAACCAAGCATTTACTAAAAGCTTACTATGTGCTGGGCTCTTTTCTTAACTCTTTCAAAAATCATCTCATTTGATCCTCACAAAAATCCTCAGAAGTGAGTGTTATTATTATCATCCCCATTTTATAGTTGAGGAAACTGAGACAAACAATTTAAGTAACTTGCCCTCAGTTGAATACAAGGGGTTGTCTGAGATGAGATTTGGCTTCTAGTCTTGAATCTGGCTTGGCACCTTGCAACCTCTGAGACAAGATAAAAAGTAAGAGCCCCAGCAAATCATTTTACCCCCTTTGTCTCAGTTTCCCCATCTGGAAACCGAGCTGGAGAGCAAATGGCAAACTACCCTAGCATTTTTGCCAAGAAAACCCTAAGTGGGAATGCAAAGAATCTGAAATGACTGAAAACAAACCAACAAAAAAAACCTTAGAGGAAAAAGCTTTAGCAGCCATTGGTGGAGGAAGAAGAGGGAAATGTGGCAAATACCACTTATCAATCAGTCAATCAGTTAAGTGTCTATGTGTTAGGCAGTGTGCTAGAAGCTAGGGGATCATTCATCTGTTGATGACCCTCCAGTTTCTACCACCCTCCACTACGTGGAAGAGTTTTATTCCCAAAGTCCAGAAAAGAGGGAGAGCCTGAAACAGCATGGCCTCTTGGCTTCCCTTGTCTTCAACTCGAGATGCCACTCCCTTGATCTGCACATTTTATATCCTATCCTGTAACCCCCTTCCAGCTCCAGCAGTCAGTGATGCTAAATGGAATTTGGTACCCAAAGGGACAGAAGTGGAAAGCCTAATCGGAATCTGGAAAGGCTGAATATAGGTTTCAACAAAGGGACCAGAGGTTCTTGGTCCCAGAGGGGGCACGCAGGTGTCTCACCCCGCCTGAGAAAACCCCCTTTGTTTCAGCTCATTAGGTGGAAAGAGGACTGCATTGTGGGGGAGAACAGGCTAATGACCCTGGGCAAGGACTGAGGGAAGAGGGGGAGGGGGACGGGACTGGCCCTAGCCCCAGAGCTAAAAAAAGAGCTTCAAGTTGTTTTCTTTTCTTTTCTTTCGATTTTTTTTTTCCTTTTCGAAAGACGAGAAAGCTCACGTCTCTCCCGGAGAGAGGAAGGGGAGTGGGGAGGGCTGGGCTGGACACTGGAGCAGTACAGCCCCGATTCCTGCTGGCCTATTTTCCACTTGTCCGTAGGCCTCACCCAGGGAGCTCATCAGGGGCGGGCTTCCCGGTGGGCAGTGCAGCCTGAGCCGTCCCTGATTATCCGGGCTGGACTGGGGTCAACCCGCTGCTGCTGCTGCTGCCGCTGCCGCTGCAGCTGCTCTTTCTCCTTCTCCTCCTCCTCCTCCTCCTTCTCCTCTTCCTCCTTCGCCTCTTCCTCCTCCTCCTCCTCCTCCTCCTCCTCCGCCCTGACAGCCGGCTGCTCCCCAGCTCCACTTTCCTAGTATTGTGTGAGGGCCTGGGTCATCGAGGAAACAGGGCGGCCGCTGGGCTGTGGGGACAGCGGGCCCACCCCCTTCCCCCCATTGTCACACTCCTGGCTACACTCTCCCCGATCCTGCTACTAAAAATAGGCCCCCGTGGGGAGCGGGTCCCCACCCTTGGGGTGGTCCCCAGGGCTGCTGCCGAGTAACAGGCTTAGACAGACAAGCAGCTGACCAGGTCGAAGCACCGCCTGCCCCCATTTAGAAACTAGTTACACTCCGCTTTTCTATTGACTCCAACCTGTTTCCCTTTGCCACCATCCCTTTCCACCTGCTCAGAGGGTTCGATCCAAGAAAAGGGTAGTGGATAGAACAGTGGGGTGGAAGGAGCATGGATTCTGAGTCATAGAAGCCCTCGATTTGGATCCTGCAGCGCTGCTTACTTCTCAGTGACCTTGGGCAAATCGCCTTCTCTAGGCTTCATACTCCTTAACTCTAAAATTCCAGGGTTGGAGTAGATGATGTCCAGCTCCGTAGTTTAGGATCCTGTGGTTCTTTCCTGGTGCCGTGAGGCATGTGGTGACCTTTGGTGCCTGCTCTCACAGAAGCACAATTCAAAGTCCACTGAACTGGGAGAGGACACTTAGTCTCTTAAGAGTCCTGGATTCTGTAAGATAACTGTGCGACCTTTGAATCAATCACTACCCACGTTGTTTGTTACAGGGAGCCGTTCTTATGGGGGGAGCCGTAATCCCCAATAACCATGTTCTCTAACACCCCCACCCCCTCTAATACCCCCCCTCCAGCGCCCCCACCCCCACTCAGGTAGACTGTTAAGCTACAGGAAAATCCTCTGCTGATTTTCCTAGTTTGGTAAAAGTGAGATCAGTGTTGTGAAACTCTCAAAAGCATAGTAGAGTCACTAGTGAGAAAGAGAGGAAGGTGAAAGGCGTGTAGGAAACAAAATCAGTCTGTCAGTCCTGAACGACTTAGTCAGGAATGTTATCCATTTCTAGAGTGGGAGTCATCTTTGACATTAGGGCATTTGTGGCTTTATTTTGGGGTCTGGTTTTGTATAAGCATGCTCTCACAACAATGGCCAACATGGAAGGGTGTTTTGCATGAGAATAAAAATAAAATAAAATAAAAATCAATCTGTGCAGCCCAGGACACAGGGTAGTGATAGAAAACCAAAGAAAGGAATTTTGTTTGTGCCAGCAGCCTTGTTAACTGCCATGCCCAGCCTCAATTCATCCAGGGACATTTATCATAAACATCATTAGCATAGCATCATCAATATTTCCATCATAGACTCTCAGGACTGATAGTAAACTCAGAGAGCATTTATCTACCCCATCCCTGAGCAGGAATTTTCTTGAAAGCATGAATGAATGAAAAAGACTGGGCCAAGGACTGACATACACACAGCAAATAGAGGCCATCCTTGTTCTCAAGGAGCTCACATTCTAATAGGGGAGCTAAGCATATAGGAGGAATCAGTTACAAATCAGATGGAAAGGCTTATTGTTCTTATGGAACAGAGGCAAAACATATAGTAATGATGTTGGGAACTCAGACTATTAGCTCTGAGAGGGTCCTAAGAACATAAAATATTAGGGTATCTAAGTGGCTCAGTGAATAAAGTGCCACACCTGGAATTAGGAGGAACTGAGTTCAACTCTGGCCTCAGACACATCCTAGATGTGTAATGTCACTTAACCACAGTTGCCTAACCCTTCCTACTCTTCTGCCTTGGAACCAATATTTAGTATTTAAAAAAATTTTTTTAAACCCTTACCTTTTATCTTAGAATCAATACTATGAATTGGTTCTGAGGCAGAAGAGTGGTAAGGGCTAGGCAATGGGAGTTAAATGACTTGCCCAGGATCATACAGCTAGGAAGTGTCTGAGGACAGATTTGAACACAGGACCTCCCATCTCTGGGCCTGGCTCTCCATCCACTGAGCCACCCAGCTGTCCCCAATATTTAGTACTGATTCCAAGATGAAAGGTAAGGATTTTAAAAAATGTAACTGGGAAATATTTAATAAAATAAACAAAAACACAATAGGACATAATGTTAAAATGTGATTTCCTAAGTCAATATGTAGCCCACAGGGATTGTTTTGTACTATTTAGTGGTCCAGCTTCTATCTGAGATTGACACCTCTGGCCCAGAGTACTCAGAGGGTACGTGATTGGCCTTCGGTTACTAGTCAGCTATGTGCACTTCTGGTTCTGTGAGCCGAACCCAGGGTTCCTAGTTTTGAATCCATCTCCCTATTTATTACTCAAAGCTACCTCTCATTCTAATTATTATCTTTGTTTTACGGATGAGAAAACGGACTCATGAGCCATGGAGTAACTTGTCATCCCACTCTTAAGTATGAGAGGGGGCAGTCCGCAGAGAGGTTCTTTGCCTTGCCTTCCCATCCCCAAGCTGATCTCAGCTCATGTTAGAGCCTACATTTCTTTAGGCTTTAGAGTTAGTAAAGTGCTTTTACTGCCACAAGTGGGCTTGAGGAAATGAAAGCTCAGAGGTAAGTCGCATGTGAAGAAGAGGCTCAGTTGAGTCTAGAAATCGGTTCTTCTGATTCTTAGAATAATAGACTGATCAAGAAATAACCTCTGACTCAGGAAGGGTTGCCCCAAATACATTCTTGGCTGAGTGTTCCAGAATTGTTGGAGTCAAAAGGAAATGACAGACATGGTGGAAAATACTCTGGACCTAGAGTCAGGAGACTAGTGTTCAAAACCTAGTGCTAATACTTCCCCTGTACTATTAAACAAGTTACCTCCTGTCTCTGAGACTCAGTTTCTTCATTTGTAAAATGGGGATCCTGGCCCTACCTATGCCACAGGGCAATTTTGAGGAAAACACAGATTGCATTGAATGATGTATACTGTAAAGTAATTGCATTATTTGAATTTGTGCTATTGGAAGTTATAATTATATAAAATATGGTAACAGGTTCTAGCCTGGTGGAAATAGGCAGTACAGGTTCAAAGAATGCGACCACTTTGTGGGATTCATTATTTGTGCTAATTGGGATTGTGCTGAACCTTTACAAAACCAGAGGAATGAGACCTCACAAAATATCATTGTGAATAGAATTTGGAACACATCTAATTCAATTCCTTTATTTTACACATGAGGAAAGTGACTTGCTCAAGGTCACACAGCTGTTATTATTATTATTATTTTCTATCCTTTGTTGCTTTTTCTCCTTTTCCTTCTTCTGTGTTCAGAAATGCCCAGGCTGTCCCTAGAGCCTTCCTCTGGGCCATTGCCTTAGGAGGGAAAAAGCAGCCTGAATTTCCTGGAACCCTTAAAGCTGGAGTCCGAAGAGCTTGGGAGGAAATAAGGCAGCTGGTCGGAGATCCGCCCTCTGCCTCCCCTAGCTCCCCCCTACTCCCAACCTCAATCCCTCAGTTGGCCCAGGGGAGCTCTCAGAATGCAGGGCCGGAACCCCCTGCCTATCCCCTCCAGGGAGACCTTCCAAAGACCGGAAAGGGGGGGCAGGGTAATGAGGGAGGAGGTAGTTTACTTCCAATTCCGACTGACCCCTGATTGAGGAGGGCTTTAGAGATTGCCACACCCAAAAGGTCCAGGGGCCTAGAAGTATGGTGGGAGAGAGGGTTTGTCTAGGGGATAGAGTCCCTCAACCGAAGAAGGGGAGGCAGGGCCAGCATCAACCCATGTGAAGGAGGATTCAGAGTTGGATCGGGTTGTTCCCTGGGCAAGGGACCAGCTGATACAACCAGGCAGGCCAGGAGCAATCCTCCCCACGCCAAGCAGAGCCATAGACCCCTAGGATGCTTGTGGCCAAGAGAAAGCATGAAGCAACCTGGAGAGGGAGATTTGGATCAGTTGGAAGATTCGGCTTCCCTCCCTGTTGGGAAAAAAGCTTCAAGAAAGGGAAAGCTGTGGTGTAGAAGGAAGAGTACTTCCAGAAGTCAGAACATTTGGCTTCTGTTTCCCCATGTGGGAGAAATTTAATGTGTGAACTTAGACAAGTCACATCCCTTTCTGGGACTCAATTTCATTCTCTGTAAAACGAGGAAGACTGGATGGACCCTTTCCAGCTCTGAATGTCTGTGGGTTTTCAGTTCCAAGTCCTAAGGTCCCCTTAACCTCTAATATTTTATGTTCTCTATTCTAAGGTCCCTTCTGTCTCTTGCATTCTATGTTCTAAGTTTTGGTTCTATGTTCTGAGGTCAGTCTAACCCTAGTATCCTATGCTTTGTGTTCCAAGATCCTTTCCAGCTCTGACATTCTTTTGTCTGTGACTCTGTGACCGAACATCACGTAAATAAAAATAATTTGATGTAGATGTCTGCGTCCTGACCTAGCTGGGCATTCTAGGGAATGAACATGTTTCACAGAATTTCATGGACTATTAGAGATCCAAGGGAAATTAAAGGCTATAAAACGATAGGTCTTGGTTTGAAAAGGAACTCAGAGGCCATCCAGCCCAGTCACCCCTTTTTAGAGATGAGGAGTCTGAGGATCCAAGAAGTTTAAGAAATTGCCTAGGGTCACATAGCTAGTAAGTAGCAGAGTCAGAATTTGAACCCTGGTCTTCCTGGTTCCAAGTTCAGTATTCCTTCCAGTACTTCATTCCATCTCTAGGTCATCCAGTCTTCTTCCCTCCATGCTCTTTTTTATAGATAATGAAGAGCAGGTTCAGAGAGCATGAATGCAAAGCAGAGAGGCTGCTCCCTCTGTCCCAGCTCCATTTTCCCCAAACTTTCTCTTATCTCATCTGCCTTTGTGTCTTCATCACTCCTTTTCATCTTCCCCATCACCCCTTGCATATTCTGGCTCTGAGGACACACACACACACACACACACACACACTCTTGCCTTTCTTCTCTTTTCTCACTCACTCCATTGCTCCATCCATGCTCTCATTCCTCATCCCTTGCAAGTCTCTCAGGATTGATTTTTACAAATAAAATCTAGCCAGTTAATAGATGAACATACCTAGCACCTACTTGGTACTGGGATCTGATCTTTCTTATAATTTGGGTGAGACAGAATAAGGGTCTTCCAGTTGCACATATCCATTTGTTGTGCTCCTCAAATGATGAATAAAGTGGTTCATGTCTGTTACATGATGTGCAGTGCAGACTGTAGATAGGAATTAAGAGAGTGCTGGGAAATACAATGATCTGGGACAATTCTGAGGGACTTATGAAAAAGAATGCTATCCATCTCTAGAGTGGGAGTAGAAATGCAGATGAAAACATGATTTCTCATGTGTTTATTTGGGTAGATGTTTTGGGGTTTTGGTTTTATAAGATTATTTTCTTACAAAAATGAATAATGTGGAAATGTTCTGTGTGATAATACATTTTTAACCAATGGAATTGCTTGTCGGCCTTGGGAGGGGGAACTGAAGAAGGAAGGGAGACAAGGGGAATCATGTAAGGGTGGAATTGTCATTGGAATAAAATAAAGATAAAATAAACAAACAAACAAACAAAAAGAGAGTGCTGGGAAAACTTCCTGGAGGAGGTGTTCACGGCCCATGTGAGATGGACCTTAAGGATGGGCAGAATGTTGGAGAGGCAGGAAAGAGAAATGCCAACCTACTTTGGATCACAGAATGTCAAAACTGGAAAGGACCTGAGAACTATAATATCAGAGTTGGGAGAAATCTTAGGTAGGGATTAGCTGATTCAACCTCCTCATCAGCAACTGAGATGTGAGCGTCCATGGAATATAAGAAGATGAAGACAGCTGGAGACAAGCTTTTCTCCCACAGCAATCAGGTCCCCCAGGGCTCTGAATGAAGCTTACAAAGAGGTTAAGTCTTCCCTGCTTGCCAGAGAAGGGCTATAGCATATTTGTCATGGCTAAAAAACGTTTCCAGTCGAGATGAACCAAGAATGCTGGATATCATCTATAAAAGGGAAGCATAGTTAGAAAAAGTAATGTTATTCTTATTACTTTTTTAATTTAAAAAAATAAAACTCTCACCTTCCCTCTTAGAATCAATACTGTGTATTGGTTCCAAGGCAGAAGAGTGGTAAGGGCTAGGCAATGGGGGTTAAGTGACTAGCCCAGGGTCACACAGCTAGGAAGTGGCTGAAGCCAGATTTGAACCTAGGATCTCCTGTCTCTAGGACTGGTTCTCAATCCACTGAGCCACCCAGCTACCCCTGTCATTAGTAAGTCTATTGCATTTTACAGGTGGTGAAACTGAGGCCTAGTGGGAGGAAGTGACTTGTCTAGAGTCCTATGCCGGGGTTCCTAGTAGAGTTAGGACTAGAACCCGGGTCTCATCCCTGCCAGCCTAGCGCTGCTTCCTGTACACCGGCTGGGGCCTCCCCTACCCCTCCCCTGCAGCCAAGGGCCAGACATTCCTCAAGCCCTGGGGGAAAGGGAGAGGAGACCGGAGGAGGGAGGCAGGGGCTGGGGCCAGGGACCTGCCCATCTTTGTTTGCTCCTGCCGGACAGAGAGTTGTTGCTGTTTTTAATAAGAGCAACTCAGGTGACCTTCAGGTTGGGATTTTGAAAGGTCCCCAGAGCTTGGGCCTGCGGGCCAGGGGCCAGTAATGGCCGTAATTGACTCTGGGGCTCTCTTCCCTCCCATTTACTGCGGCTGAAATACTAATATTACAACTTCCCCTCCTTGGGGCTGGCTTACGCAGGCCGCCTCCGGCCGGCCATTGTCTTCATGTTTTCCGAGGGAAGCTCCCAGAGGAAATTAACCTGCTGCTCACCCCAGGCAGTTCGTTTCACACCCTGTCGCTGGGGGGATGGCAGGGAGGGGTGCGTGTGTCCTAGCAAGACCAGAGGGGACGGGGAGCGGGAGAAATAAGGAGATGGGAGGGAAAGGCGACAGGCTGCAAGAACCAGGGGAGGGCACCGAGGTGCCTAAACCCGAGTAGGATTGCTATTGGAATGAAGTAGTGAGCTTTTCATCCTTGGAAGTACTCAAGCTGGCTGACCACCTGTCAAGGCTGCAGGGGGGACTCCAGATTGGGGTGGAATTTCAGCCCTGAGATTTTAATATTCCATTATTTTAAGATTACAAAGACAGGGACTGAGCTGGGGAGTTCAGTGGATTGAGCCACACTTAGAGATGGGAGGCCCTGAGTTCAAATGTGACCTCAGACACTTCCCAGCTGTGTGACCCTGGACAAGTCACTTAACCCCCATTGCCTAGCCCTTACCCCTCTTCTGCCTTGGAGCCAATACACAGTATTGATTCTAAGATGGAAGGTAAAGGTTTAAAATAAAAGATTTCAAAGACAGAGGAAACCAGTTCCTACCTCCTTTCCTTTCTAGAAACTGTATGGCCCCAGAAAAGTCACTTTCAGTCAAGAGGTTGTGGTCCAGACAATCCCAATTTTTTGGGGACCCCATTTGGAATTTTCTATGCAAAGGTAATGGAGTTGTTGACCATTTCCTTCTCTAGTTCATTTTACAGATGAGGAACTGAGGCAAATAGGATTGAGTGACTTGTCCAGGGTCATACAGCTAGGAAGTGTCTGAGGTCAGAGGGGAACTCTGAAAGATGAGTTCTAGACTCCAGGCCCAGTACTCTCTCCTAGCTGCCTTTGGAGTCAAGAAGATCTAAATTAAAATCATGTCTCAGATACTTATTAGCTGTATAATCCTGGGCAAGTCATTTAACTTTTGTTTGCCTCAGTTTCCTCAATTGTAAAATGGGGGATAATAAAGATGGCACCTACCTCCCAGAGTTGTAAGACTCAGCTGAGATAATATTTGTAAAATTCACTTAGCACATGGTAGGCACAATAGAAATGTATACAGCCGTCCCTTGCTATATCACAGTTCACTTATCAGGCTTCACTGTATGGAGGGTTTTTTAAAAAAAACTATGTCTAAGGCAGCTGGTAGCTCAGTGGATTGAGAGCCAGGCCTAGAGATGGGAGGTCCTAGGTTCAAATTTAGCCTCAAACACTTCCCAGCTGTGTGACCCTGGGCAAGTCACTTGACCCCCATTGCCCAGCCCTTACCACTCAAGCCTTGGAGCCAATACACAGTATTGACTCCAAGATGGAAGGTGAGGGTTTAAAAAACAAACAAACAAACAAAATAAACTATGTCTAGTTCTGTATTCCAGAGTTACCCTTATCCCAGCACCCTACTGACTGATGGAATGAAGGGCGACCAACCACAGCTCTGGGTTCTGTATCCTGGGCGCTGATTGGCTCAGTGACTGTAGGGTAATAAGAGTGTGGAAAAGGAGAGTCAAAAGGGTTTATAAAGCCTTAAAAGTATATATAAATAATAAAATAAATATAACGTTGCTACTTGGTGGATTTTCACCTATCATGGAGGTCTCCGGAACATAACTCCTGGGATAAGTGAAGGATCACTATGTTCCCATCCCCTATTATTGAGTTTCTTGAGAGCAAACTAGACAGATTAAATAAAAAACAAAACCAGTTCACCAAAATTAGCACATTAGCCAAGTCTGCCATTACAGGCACCCCCTTTCCTGTCCCCCCCCCAAAGCAGAGTTTTCAGTCTTAGCAGAGGATGGAGGAAGGCACATTCCCATATCTCTTCTTCTGGGTCAAGTTGGGTCATCATAATGACAGAGCAGTCAGTTTTTATTTGTGTTATCATTCTTTCCGTTTATGTTGTTGTAGTGATCTTGTCTAGTTTTCCTGGTTCTGCTTTACTCTGCTTTGCACCAGATAAGCTCCTCAGGATTCTTCATATCTTATCATTTCTTACAGAGCAGAAATATTCCATTGTACTGGGCTAGCCATTCTCTGATTGATGGGCTTCTATTTTGTTTACAATTTCTGGCTACCACAAAAATGCTACTATTGATATTTCGGTTACTTTTTTGCCTTTGACTTCCTCAGGGTATACAGCTAAAGAATGAATCTCTGTATACCAAGATATAAACAGGGGGCAATATGTGGCTCAGTGTATTGAAAGCCAGGCCTAGAGATGGGAAGTCCTGAGTTCAAATTTGACCTCAGATACTTCCTAGCTGTGTGACACTAGGCAAGTCACTTAACTCCCATTGCCTGATCCTTACCACTCTTCTGCCTTAGAACCAATAAATAGTACTGATTCCGAGATGGAAGATGAGGGTTTAATTAAAAAAAAAGAAAGAAAAAGAAAGAAACCTTTACTTTCTGTCTTAGAATTGATATTAAGAATCGTTTCTAAGACCGAAGAGTACTAAGGGCTAGGCAACAGGGGTTAAGGACTTGGCCAGGGTCACAAAGTTAGTAAATATCTGAGGCCAGATTTGAAATCAGGATCTCCCCTCTCCAAGTCTGGCTCTCTACTGAGCCCCATTTTTAATATTATTCCAAATACTTTTAAAAATAGAATAATTTGCAGCTTCACTATAGAGTATTAGCTTGCCTGTCTTCCCATAATTCCTCGAATGTTGACTATTCTCATCTTTTGTCATCGTACTCTTAGTGATTTGGAAGTCTTTCATATGGTTGCTAATAGTTTTGATTTCTTTTTTAAACCCTTACCTTCCATCTTAGAATCAGTATTGTGTATTGGCTCCAAGGCAGAAGAGTGGTAAGGGCTAGGCAATGAGGGTTAAGTGACTTACCCAGGGTCATACAGCTGGGAAGTGTCTGAGGCCAGATTTGAACCTAGGACTTCCCATCTCTAGGTCTGGCTCTCCATGCACTGAGCTACCCAGCTTCCACCTTCATTTCTCCTTTTTGAGAACTATTCATTTATATTTTTTGACCACATATCCACTGAAGAATAGCTTTGGTCTATTCATCTATGTTTATATCAGTTCTTTATATATCTTGGAAATCAGACCCTTGGTAGTATTTCATGTAAAGGTTTTGTTCCCCCCTTGATGTTTTTCAGCTTTTCACAGTTGCACTGATTTTTTTTTTGACAAAATCTTCTCATAGGTAAGATAATTCTACTCACCTTGGGGACCCAAGAAGTGGACTTAGGTTGGGGAAACAAATAGCTGAAAAACAGTTGGGAAGACAAGAGATGAGTCTGTAGGAAAGAAAGAACCTGAGCAGGCCAGAAAGGAGCCTGACCTGATTCAATAAGGTAAAGGGGAAAAGCTCGCTAGATTAAGGAAAACAAGCCACAGTCAGGACCAGGGGAATTTCAAATGGAGCAACATCAGTTTCTGTGATTGTAAACTCCCTTGGAGTCCTTATTCTTATTATTCTACAAACTACTTGACAGCCGGATATTTCTTGTTTAATTTTTTAAAATCTCTCCAAATGCTAAGCACAGAGAATTTGCTATATGAAGTAAGCAATGAATAAGTATTTGTTGAATGAACTATTAACACAAATCACTCCCTAGAAAGAAGTGTTCAGGAGGAAGGAGTCCATGGAAATTTCCTCCTTACCAGAATTTTCTCCTATCTTTTTGGGTTAGAACAAACTTTTTATACAGGGGCCCAGTTCGCTGTCCTTCAGACTGTTGAAGGGCTGTACTATAAAAACCCAACCCTAACCCTTACCCTAACCCTAAAGGGGCAGCAGTGTGCACAGTGAGGAATCCCCTCCCCCAGATCACTGCTCACCATGCTGATGTCTTCCTTTGTGCAGCGCCTCATTCTAAGGTGCCACGCAAAGGATTATGTCACCAGAAGTAGTACTGTACATGAGGGATGCCGAGCTTTGCAGTGCCACCACATACAGTGCTCCTCTCACTGACCACCAATGAAAGAGGTGCCCCTTCCGGAAGTGGGGTGGGGGCCGGATACATGGCCTTAGCACCACTCAAACAAATCAGGGTGTTGCTACTTTCTACCTGGGCAAAATCACTTAGCCCCAGCAGCCTTCATTTTCTTCATCTGTAAAATGAGGGGGTTATACTAGATGATCTCTAAGATCACTTCTAGAGGGAAACCAAGATCTCATGACTTACTCCACGCCCAGTCCCATGCTCAGTTTTGCTATGGCAAAGGACCATATTCTTCTCTTTGGGCTGCCCGCTGTCTAAGGAAACCAGATTTCCAAGCATTCTAAATGATAACAATAACAAATCTTGTGGAAGAAAATGATTTCCAGATGGGACTTCATTTCATACCTCATGTGAGCCATGGGAAAACCAAAGCCTAGAGAGATTAAGTTGGCCAGTGTCACATAGGATGGCAGAGCAGGGTTGAGAAGCTAGCCAGGAGTCCTGGCTCCCAACCCAGCTATCTTTCTACTACTTCCGATTTCACATATTTCAAATGACAATATAGGACAATGGAAGAGATACTACCCAGTCTAGTGTGCTAGGTGCTAGGAACAATGTGCTAAGTAGTAGTAGAAACAACGTTCTACAGGAATTCATTGGATGAGAGTTTAGCTGCACAATGTACTACAGAGAACACTGGGATGGGAATCCGGAGACCTAGACTGTAGTGTCATCTGTGGGGATGACTTGTGTGCTCTAGAGCAAGTCACTGTCACATTCTGCCTGTTGTAAAATGATAGAATGGATATCCCCCAAGAAAGCCAAATGATAGAAAAGTTTCATATATTGGGGTGCTCAGGGAAATGCAAACAACTGTAGCTAGTTTAACAACTGGCTCTCTGGAGGGGAAATAAAAGTACAACACACAAATAATTTAGTTTGCATTATTATTAATATTTCCCCATTACTACCTTAAGTCTAGACAATCAACAAAACAGTAAATCAAATCCTGATTTGTGTGGCATTTGCTGATTTCTTTCCTTTTTTTTTTAAACCTTTACCTTCCATGTTAGAATCAATACTGTGTATTGGTTCCAAGGCAGAAGAGTGGTAAGGGCTAGGCAATGGGGGTTAAGTGACTTGCCCAGGGTCACACAGCTGGAAAGTGTCTGAAGTCAGAGTTGAACCCAGGATCTCCCATCTCTGGGCCTGACTCTCAATCCACTGGGCCACCCAGCTGTCCCCCATTTGCTGATTTCTGAGGTATAAATAATTCTAGGGAAAATTTAACAATCAACTCTTAAAACCATTTTGAACTGGCTCCAGCACATCCAAGCATATATGCCAAAATTATCAATAGGAGGGTGAGAATCATAGTTTTGGAACTGGAAGAGACCTCAAGGGCCATCCAGTCTGGCCCACTAATTTTATGGAGGAGGAAATGGAAGCCCATAGAGATTAAGTGAGTTGCCCAAAGTAATACATTTAATAACAGGCAATAACAACAACAATAACTAACATTTACATATTATTTTAAGATTCATAGAGCATTAAATATATATATATATATTTTTCATTTGATCTTCCCAAACAATACTGTGAGGTAGCTGTTATCATTATTCCCACTTTATAGTTAAGGAAACTGAAGCTGAGGAGAGAGGTTAAATGACTTGTCCATCTGTCAGCCTTGCTTTCAGATAGCAAAGTCAAAATTCAAATCCTGACTCCAGATCTGGGCCTTCACAGCTTTCCACTGTGACATGCACTAAATTCTTCTTACTCTGTGGAATCCAAAGGTAAGACATGGGCTTTTATCCTCAAGGATTAGTAATTTGAGGGCAGAGAGAGGACAGGCATAAAAATAACCACGGTACAAGACAAATGTGATAAAGGGCACAGAACGTCATGGGGGTTTGGAGGAAGTAAGGGCACATACCAGCCAAGACCATATGGAAAAGGGGGCATAGTTGAGTGGAGCCATGAAGAATGGCAGACATGCGAGGAAACAAAAGAAGTGGGATAAGAATCAGATGGAAGGAAATCCTCATCAGAGATATTATTGGAAAAATCTCTCTATATATGAATATATATATATGTGTGTATGTATATGCATATATATATATGTATATACATTAGCAAATCTCTAATTTAATCAGAATAGGGAGTTCCTATTAAGAAACTTCCTCTAGGGGGCAGATGGATAGCTCAGTGGATGGAGAGCCAGGCCTAGAGATAGGAGGTCCTGGGTTCAACTGTGACCTCAGACAAAAATGAAGAAAAACCTTCCTCTAATAGGGACAGCTAGGTGGCTCAGTGTATTAGAGCCACGTCTAGAGATGGGAGATCCTGGGTTCAAACCTTGGCTTAAACACATCGTAGCAATGTGGCCCTGGGCAAGTCACTTAACCCTCATTGCCTAGCCCTCACCACTCTTCTGCCTTAGAACCAATACGATAAGAGTTAAAAAAACAAAGAAGAAACTTTCTTTACTATTGTGGATTTGGGGCATTGAACAGTTAAGTGATTTGTCCATACTCTTACAACCAGTATATGTCAGAGGCAGGATCTGAACCTAGATTTTCCTGACTCTGCAGCTGGTTGTCTATCCAACAGGACACAGTGCCTATCCGCATGGACCCACAGCGAATCCCAAGACAGGTATTCTATGGTGAACTGTCAGCTGGACTCAGGAAACAAGGCCGACCAAAGAAAAGATTCAAGGATCAGCTAAAGTCCAACTTGAAGTGGGCTGGCATTACACCAAAGCAACTAGAACTCGCTGCCTCTGTCAGAAGCAGCTGGCGAACCCACATTAACCATGCCGCCGCCACCTTTGAAGATGAACGACGTCGATGTCTTGCCGCTGCGCGTGAACGCCGACACCAGGCCACAGCCACACCTCCCGTAACAACTGGCGTCCCAGGCCCCATGTGCCACAAACTGTGCGCCTCAGTCTTTGGACTCCAAAGCCACATGAGGGTACACCGTAGATGAAACTGCACAAAGACAATTGTCATTCTCGGTCACCGAGAGACAACCACTACTAGAACATAAGAATATTAAATGAGCCAGTTAACAATCAATCAAGAGACATTAACTATTCCCTGCTATGTGCCAGGCATTGTGCTAAGCTCTGAGAATACAAAAAGAGGCAAAAGACGGTCTCTGCCCTCAAGGAGCATACAGTCTAATGGGAAAGAAACACAAAGCAAGCTACAGATAGGATAACTTGGAAATAATTAATGGAGTTAATTAAGAATTAAGAAGGACAGGGAAAGAATTCATATAAAAGATAGGATTTTAGTTGGAACTTCAAGGAAGCCAGCAAGTCAGTAGGTGGAGTTGAGAAGGAAGAGAGTGTTGATTAACAAGCATTTATTAAGAGCCTACTGTGTGCCAGGTACTGTTCTGGGGATTCAAAGAAAAGCAAAAATAGTTCCTACTCTCAAGGGAGTCAGGATCTACTGGGGGTGGGTGGGGCGTGGGAACCACATGCAAACAGCTTCTTACAAACAAGATATATACAGGATAAATTGGGAATAGTCCCAGAGGGAAGCAGTTTAGGATTAAACCAATAGGATTACACCAAAATAATATTGTTAGAATATGCAGTAGTTTCTGGCAATGTGTTAGATAGTGATATCATAGTGTACAACTGTTAAAGTGGAGATCCAACCTTATCCCAATTAATTACATAAATCTCAGATATTTCTATTGGATTTGACATGTTATGCCCCTCAGGAACTATCAAATGATTAGTTGAAGAAAATCAAGTCACAAATCTTAGGAAATCGTGCAAAAAGAGCAAGTTAGTTCTGAATAAATCAACCAAACAAAAGAGGACTCCAAATTTAGGAACTGGGAATTTCAGGCTTGGAGGGAAGAGAGGACTCCTCCTCCCTGATGATCATTGCTACTGGAGAGATTAGACTAGTAGAAGATAAACACATCCAACTGAGAGCAAGAAGAGACATCGAATAGGTCTCCCTCCCTAAAAATGACAACTGAGTACACAGAGACAGAACTGACCAAGTTATTACCTCATGTACTTTAAAAGATCAGAAGACCCGGAGACCCCATAGTCTCCACTAGAGCTAGAATCGATATCTACATTGGGAGCCAAGAGACACATCAAAGATCAACTAGATATATTGAAGAAAGGCAGCTTTAGGACTTGAAGAGGATTCTAACCCTGAGACACTAGCAGGAAGCCACACCGAAGGAGAACTTCTGATGACTATAAAAGGATAGAAAAGGACTCTTAGCAACCTGGGACTGTGTTAGCCCTCTGATATTCCCTACTCATGTGCTTCACTATCATTTTACTAGAAGTTTGAGTGTACTCTCTCCAGGGGTCTTTTGTGTGCTCCAGGTTTAGGAGGATTGTATTTGAAACAATTTTCCTTGCCTTCTAAAAGCAAAGTCTGACTTCTAATAATGATAAGCATACTAGTGGGGGCTCATGAGCAATAAAACTGGAGCCCCTCAGGTTTACACCAATGACTTTTTTTTTGAAATTTTATTTAATTAATCAGTTTAGAATATTTTTCCATGGTTACGTTCTTTTATGTTCTTTCCCTCCCCTCCCTCTCCCTTTCAACATAGCTGACACACAAACCCACTGGGTATTAAATGTGTCCTTGATCAAAACCTATTTCCATGTTGTTGATGTTTGCACTAGGATGTTCATTTAGAGTCTACATTCCCAACCATATCTCTCCGACCCATGTAGTCAAGCAGTTGTTTTTCTTCTGTGTTTCTACTCCCACAGTTTTTCCTCTGAATGTGGATAGTGTTTTTCTCAGACCCCTCCAAAAGTTGTTGGATCATTGCATTATCACTAATGGAGAAGTCCATTACATTCGATTGTACCACAGTGTCTCAGTCTCTGTGTATAATGTTCTCCTGGTTCTGCTCCTTTCGCTCTGCATCACTTCCTGGAGGTTGTTCCTGTTCCCATGGAATTCCTCTACTTTATTATTCCTTTGAGCACAATAGTATTCCATCACCAACACATACCACAATTTGTTCAGCCATTCCCCAATTGAAGGGCATCCCCTAATTTTCCAATTTTTTTTGTCACCACAAAGAGTGCAGCTATGAATATTTTGGTACAAATCTTTTTCCCTATTACCCCAATAACTTTGAGAAGAGAAATAGTTTGTCTCTCTGGGGACCCATTGTGCCAGTGCAGTAGGAATGAACACAGAGGGTGTGCTATTATACTACTCATACATCTTCTCTCTATTTTATTTAATTTATTTGTTTTTAAAAAATCTTTACTTTTGGGGGCAGCTGGGTGGCTCAGTGAATTGAGAACCAGGCCTAGAGACGGGAGGTCCTAGGTTCAAATCTGGCCTCAGACACTTCCCAGCTGTGTGACCCTGGGCAAGTCACTTGACCCCCATTGCCTAGCCCTTACCACTCTTCTGCCTTGGAGCCAATACACAGTATTGACTCCAAGACGGAAGGTAAGGGTTTAAAAAAAATCTTTACTTTCTGTTTTAAAATAAAATACTAAGTATTGGTTCCAAGACAGCAGAGTGGTAAGGGGTAGGTGATGGGGGTTAAGTGACTTACTCAGGGTCACCTAGCTAGTGTCTGAGGTCATATTTGAACCCAAACCTGCCTTTCTAGGCCTGGCTTTCCCTCTACTGAGCCACCCAGCTGCCTCATCTTTTCTCTATTTTAGCATCTCATAAATCTATCCATTTTTCTTCCACTTGCCAAATCTCCTTTTCAAATTTTCCTGGAAAAGGAAGTCACTTATCAAGGCTGTATGCTGAACAGTGATGAATATCAAGTCCCAAGATCTTTTATCTCTTGGGATATATTTTAGGTTTAAATCTTTTGGGGAGATCAGATAACTTGATCTGTTATCACATGCTATAACCTAGTTCCTCACTGAAATCTCTCAAAAAATATTATTTGCTGGATTTCTGCTGTAGAAACCAATTAACATAGAGCCCAGTGTCATTTATCCTTTAGACATGTTGATGATTCTGACAGTAAGGACCTTGTTTGTTTTGGTGCAGGCTTTATAACATTTCCCCTTGCAGCACATGATCTGTAGCTTGTTGGTATATCATTTCAGGAAGTAAGGATGCTAGAGGGGAAAGGTCCCTTTCAGGCTTAATGTTTTATATTCTCTTTTCTAAGGTCCTGTCCAGGTCAAGCATTCTATGTTCTATGACTTTGCCATCCCTTCCCACATTCACTGTCAAACTACTAGAACAAATTGTCTACAGCATCAACCTTCATTTCCTCTACTTACTCCTCAACTCTTGTCATCTGGTTTCGATTCTTTCTACACCACTGAAAGGATTGTCCTCAAGACAATTCATGGCTATAGTCAAGGGCCTCTCTGTCCTCATCCTTCTCAACTTTCCAAACAATGTACTTTCATGGTTCTTCTGCTTCTCTGACCTTCTTTGGTATATCTCTTTTGCTGGCTCCTCATTCTCCCCTGCGCCTTCAATATGGGTATTGTTGAGAGCACTGTCCTAGGTCCTTTTTGCTCCTTTCTTTATACTATTTTCATTACTAACCTCATGGTTCCCATGACTTCAATCATCTCCTCTCTGCAAATAACTCTTATATTTCTACCTTCAAGCTTTCCCCAGTGATTTAATCCCACAATTCCAATGACTATACATCTCTGATTGGATGGCTTTCAGCACTTCATACCCAACAATTCTAAAAGTGACCTCATCATCTTCTCTTCAAAACAGCCCTCTTCCTCAAACTTCCTCAAACAAACAAACAAAAAAAAACTGATTTTTGTTAATAGCATTATCATTTATCTACTTTTCATTCTGTCCCCTTCTGTCTTCATGCCTTTATTTACTCCTCTTCTATACCTAGAACAGGATCTCTTCTTTCCAACAATATCTCCCTTCATTTGAGACCCACCACAGATACTTCCATCTCCATGAAGCCTTTCTGAGCAAGAGGAGGAAGGGGTTGGAAATATGGAGTGTGATCTTTCTTCAGAAGATTCCAGGGGGCAGCTGGGTGGCTCAGTGGATTGAGAGTCAGGCCTAGAGACGGGAGGTCCTATGTTCAAATATGGCCTCAGCCACTTCCCAGCTGGGTGACCCTGGGCAAGTCACTTTACACTCATTGCCTAGCCCTTTCCACTCTTCTGCCTTGGAGCCAATACATAGTATTGACTCCAAGATGGAAAATAAGGGTTTAAAAAAAAAAAGATTCCAAATGAAAGTTATCTTTCTCTCCTTATTTTTTCTTCTTTTTCTTTTTAAAGGATTACCTGTATCTTTCATTTTTTACATTGCTCAGGTCCCACCCACCCTCTTCCTTAAATCTACCTTGTGTCAAAGAAAAATAAGCAAAAATTGACAGCTCATCTGGCAAAGTAGACAGTGTTTTTTCTTAGTAGTTCCCCACTTACCTGGTGTGAGGACAGAAATATATTTTGCTTTCTTGTTTCCAAAACTTTCATTGATTTTTCCCTAAACTTCTTTGGTGACTTTTTTCCTTTTTTTTTTTATTTTACATTGTTACAGTCATTGGGTATATTGTTCCCTTGGCTCTGCTCATTTCTCTCCGTATTAGTTTATACAAACCTTACCCAGTTTCTCTGGACACCTCATATTCATCTGATAATACTGCACAATTATATTCCTCATATTCATCGACTAGGTTTTCTTCAGCCACTCCCCAGAGATGGACACCCACTTGGTTTCTAGTTATTTTCTAATACAAAGAGTTTTGCTTTAATTTTTTGTTTTTCACTTCTTCAGGTTAGGCATATGCCTAATAGTGGCTTCCTCTTCCTTTCTTATAGCTCTTTGTTTGCATATCTCCTTTGCATTTATTTCCCTCTCTTTTGTGTTATAATTATTTCTGTCATTTATCCTTTGACCTACTCAGTTGTTAACTCTTCTTAGGGGGTAAGGGGCTGTACCTTATCTTTGTATCCTCAACAAGTGATTCTAATGTCTTAAGGTTATATTAATAGGAATTTGATAATATTTGTTGAATTGAATTAGGGAACATTCTTAGTTTTCATTTTCTTGGTTTCCTAAAATGTTAGGATTATCCTCTGTTCCAAGGTCCCCTTCCAAGTCTCTGATTCTTAAAATCTAATCCATAAGGGGTCCAAGGATAGATTTCAGGAGATTTGGGAACTTGGAAACGGGGGCAATGACATCTTTATTTACATATAATTATATTCTTATTATAGCATAATTAGATTACAATAATATATTAATATGATATATTAATAAATAATAATTATATCTTAAAATATACTATAATTATGTGTTAATATATCACACATAATATAATTATGTTAATATATTATCTATTGCATATGATACATTAATATATTATAATATACTATAACTGTTAATATATTCTATACATTATAGCATAAATTAATATCTATTACACTGACTATTATATTTATATTAATATCAATCGCATATAATATTAATATATCGTAATGTATTATAATTATATATTTTCTATGTAGCATAGTATAATTATATTGCTCTTCCAAAATTCCATGTCCTTTATTTTAAACCCTAAAAACATTATTGGTGGACACCTAGGTGGTTTAGTGGATTGAGAGCCAGGCTTGGAGACTGAAAGTCCCAGGTTCAAATTTGACCTCAGACACTTCCTCCCTATGTGGCCCTGGGTGAGTCACTTAATCCCCACTGCCTAGCCCTTACTGCTGTTCTGTCTTGGAACCAATACACTGTATTGATTCTAAGATGGGAGGTAAGGGTTTAAAAAAGGGGGAAGGGGGCTAAAAAATAAACATCATTCTGAGAAAGGATCCAGAGGCTTCACCAGACTACTGGGTCCTTGACACAATGGAGGTTAAGAACCCCTGCTCTAAGAGCTTCCTGTAGGAATCCCCAAAAGGAAAACCTTCCTAGTGGATGTGGGGTGTGAGTTTTACTGAATGTGAGAGTGTTAATGGAATTTCTGGATGTGGTTTGACCTAGCCAGAAGTGGGGAAAGACAGAGAAGGAGAGAGTAAGTGGGGCCCCTGGACTAGGGAAAAGAGAATTGAGGCAGAAAAGCAGAAACAGAAAAGGCAAAAAGAGAAGGCAGGGCAGAAAGGAGAGGGAACAGCAGCAGACAAAAGGACTGAGCTGATCATGGCTAGGACGATGAGAAGGAAAAGGTGCCCCATAAAAGTGACAGAGGCTAATGGACAGCAAATATTGCCCCTGTGATGTGGTTTAGAAAAAAAGGGTGATGGATGGACTTGGAATCAGGACAGCCTGGGTTTGAACATGTTTCTAATGCTTTCTGGCAAAGGGCAAATCATTTAACTACTCTGAGCCTCAGTTTTCCCACATATAAAATAGGGATGGTAATTGCTGAAGCACCTCTCTCATAAGACTGTGGTGAGAATCAGCCACATTAAGGAGAGCAATGTGTTAGGCAGTAGTCCCCAAAGTCTTAGTCCAGCTAAGCTAAAAGTAGCAACCAGACTTTTGGGACACCCTGGATAAATGTCATATTATTAGGTCAGATCACTCTGACAGTTGTTACTGGGAAATGGGTTTGCCTTGGTGAGAATAAAGACAAACACTTATTTTGGGTTGCCTTTCTTTGAACAGTTTCTGAGAATCTCATCAGCATGTCCTGGTGCCAAAAATTAAAAGCAGAGATGATTGATCTTAGAATTCATCCAGTTGAACTTCCTAATTTTACAGAGAAGGAAACTGGGTCCAGAAGAGCTCAAATGACTTTTGTAGTCACATAGCTAGTAAGAGATGGAGCTGGGATTGGAGCCCAGGTTCCTCACACTCCCAAATCCAGCATTCTTTTCACTGTACCCCACTGATATTGTAGTCTCATTTTATGGGGGCTGAAGGGGAAGGGATGCTCGGCAAGCCAGACAAGGGCAGCAGCTTGCTGGAAGCTCCTCCCAGAGTAAGTCTTTGGCAAAATCAGGGACTAGACTCAGGCTTCTGGCTCCTATTGTCTCCCCTAAATTTGCAGCTTTCTAAAGTAGAAGCTATCAGGCAAGGACCAATTTTGAAAACTACCCCTCGACCCACTGCCCTGGAAAGGACTCCAGCCTGCTGGCCTTCTGGGACCATAGGAAACTAGACTGCTTCCCGAAAGAAAGCGGGTTAGAGGGCTCTGGGTTAGGGATAAAATCAGATTGAAGCAGGCAGAGGGTCAGGCAGGAGGCTGGCAGCAGACAGCTGGAACCTAGACAAAGTCCTACTTCCAAGGTTTTGATTAGATGAGGAGGCAAGGAGGGGACAGAGGGGGTAAGAAAGGAAGAGAAGTCTGGTGCCTGGAGGTCACCTGGGATTCTCAGAAACCCAAAGGGTCATCTCGAGTATACCTACATCTGGGTAGCTGTTTGTATAAGAAAGAAAACATAAAACATCAGGGCTCAAAGAATCACAGAATCATAGATTTGGAGCCCAAAAGATCACATACAAGACCTCAGAGGCCATCTAATCCAGTTCCTTATTTTTACAGGTGAGGTAACTAAGGCCCAGAAAAGTTTAAATGACTTGCCCAAGGTCACATGAGTAGTAAGTGGCAAAACCACAACTTGAATTTGGGACCTTTGACTCCAAAATTTTCCTTTTATTTTCTTATAGTGCCTTTTCCACTATATCATGCTGCTTGAGATGTTAAAATACTTTAATATTTTATATTAGATATAAAAGATATAAAAGAAATTAAGAAGTTAAAATAACTTCTCATCTAATTGCTTCATTTGACAGAGAAGGAAACTGAGCCCTCAAAAGGGAAATGAGTATCTCAAGGTCACATAGCAAGTTAGTACCTGAGCCAAGACTTTCCCAGGACTCCTGACACCTGTATTCTTTCCACCTTTAAAATATAGCACATGGGAAAGATCAAATGTGATAGATTTTGCTACTAGCAAGAACAGGACAATCCAGGATAATTCTGAGGGACTTCTAAAAAAGAATGCTATCTGTATCGAGAGAAAGAACTGCTGGAGTAGAATGCAGATGAAAACATATGATTTATCACTTGTTTATTAGGGTGTATGTTTTGGTTTGTATAAGATTATTCACTTAAAACAATGAATAATATTGGAAATATGCTTTATGTGATAATACATGTATAATCCAGATTGAATTACTTGTCAGTTCTGGGAGGGAGGAAGGAAGAAGAGAGGGAGACAATATGGATCATATAACTTTGGAACACTTATGTGGAAATTTGTTATTAAAATAAAAATAATAAAATATATCAAATGGATAATATATGCAAAATCCAGTAGAATTGCTTATCAGCTCTGGGAGTGGGTAGGGAAGAGGGGAGGGAGATAACATGAATCATGTAACCACGTAAAAAAAAGTAAAAAAAAATATAACACACGGCTTTCATTGTTAGGGAGGTTTCTCATTAGATGTGTCATTTGGAAATGAAAGATGTAAATGTAAATTGTCATAATTGTCTGACACTTTCTGACCCCATTTGGGGTTTTATTTTTCTTTTTTGTTTTAAACCCTTACCTTCTGTCTTAGAATCAATACTGTGTATTGGTTCTAAGGCAGAAGAGTGGTAAGGGCTAGGCAATGGGGGTCAAATGACTTGCCCAGGGTCATACAGCTGGGAAGTGTCTGAGGGCATATTTGAACCCAGGTCCTCCCATCTCTGGGCCTGGCTCTCAATCCACTGAGCCACTCAGATGCCCCCTATTTGGAGTTTTCTTGGCAAAGATACTGGGAGTGGTTTGCCTTTTCCTTCTCTGGTTCACTTTACAGATGAGAAAACTGAGGCAAACAGGGTAAAGTGACTTGCCTAGGGTCACAGGGTTGGCTAGTAAATATCTGAGGTCTGATTTGAACTCAACTCTTTCTGACACCAGGCCCAATGTTCTATCTGCTGCACCACCTAGCAGCCCCTGTTGTCACCCATGCTGAGGTCCAAAATGAGTGGTACAGATAATGAGGGTGGCAGGAGCTCAGAAGAAGGAGAGGTTTGTGTGACCATCGGGGCTAAGATGCCGGTTTCCTTATCTTTAAAATGGACTCCCTCTTCCTCCTCCTTTTGGCTATGAAGATCAAATGAGGTCCTGGGTAGTAAATCATTTTGTAAAGTTCTATATAGCTATTTTTTATTTGATTGGTTAGGTAAGGGAGAATGAGGTTGTGGATAGCATTTTATACACCGTAAAATGCTCTATGCAAATGTGATTTAATAGTATTACCATGTGTGGCCTTGAATGCCAGGTAACTGATTTCTTTCTGTCAAAATTGAGATTGTGTCTTCTGAAGTGGATGGTTCTGTGCCCACCATATCCCTGTAACAAAAGCTCTTAATGAACATATTTTGGGGATCCTGGAAGCCAAACTAGTATGGCTGACTCAACCATACCTGGCAATGGGAATCTTAAAGGGTTAAGCTAGAAGGAACCACCTAAAAAGTTAGAGTTCTTAGGTCTTGAAAAAAATCCAAACTCAGGGCAGCTGGGTGGCTCAGTGGATTGAGAGCCAGGCCTAGAGACGGGAGGTCCTGGGTTCAAATATGACATCAGATGCTTCCTAGCTGTGTGACCCTGTATATCATTTCCCTTTGTGGGTTATAACTTGAGAAGGAGAAGGGAGTCTGAGGAAAATGGGTGATAAATTGAGTGAAGACTCAAAGACAAGTTTATTGATATGGGGAGCTTCTGTGATGCTTTCCTGGAAAATTAATAACAGGAAAACATGAGAAATAAGAGAACACGTGGAAGTAAGAGTTCCTAGATAGAAAGCATGTGGGCGACATTGTCCCTAGGAAAGATAAGGAGAGAACTCCGAAGATGCAGGAATCAAGAGGAAGAATAGCGCCTCTCCTCCACATTTATTGAGGTGTGGATTGGGAGGTGTTCAATGAATACACCTTAACATTGGTTGAATAGACAATGACAGATCAGAGGAGGTGGAGATTCACCTGACATGCGCTTTCAAAGGAATGTGGTTTGACCAGGTGAGGGCTAAGCCTTTGTGGCGGCTCAGGAATTCTGTTGGCTGTAACTTACAATATCAATATATCAACCATACTTCTCAGATGCCAACATGCCTGGTATGCTACATCCTGGGCAAGTCCCTTAACCCCATTGCCTAGCCCTTACTGCTCTTCTGCCTTAGAACCTATTCTTAGTATTGATTTTAAGACAGACAATAAGGGTTTAAAAGAAAAAGAAAAAGAAAGAAAAATCCTAACTCCAAACTTTCCCAATCTGCAACTGTTGTTGTGGGAATTAATGCTCCTGTGGTCCTGAAGGGTGAGTCAGATCTCTTCAAGATAGCCCCTCCCTAAGGGAAGCGGACAGCATTCTCTTCTCTTCCCCTTCCTACCTTCATACCCATAGGGAATAATAGAGCATGGTGGGAAGATCATAGGTCTTATGTAACCTTAGACGAGCCACTTCCCTTCTGGGGACCTTGGTTTCCTCCTCTGTAAAATGGGAATCATAAAAACTTGACTGAAAGGCATGGCCTAGTAGATAAGAAAGCTGGCCTCAGAACCAAAGCCATGTTGCTTAATGGGAACTGCTCAGGATTTGGAGAAAGGATGTGGTTACTTATTTGTATACTGAGGGGTCTGGATTCATCCACGGCTACAATCCCTCCCGGGTCAAAGTCTGGGCTCTGGATTCACCATCTGGGCCACAGTTACCCCCTGGTCAGCAACTACTTTCTCTCTCACCCTTGGGCTCCTTAGCACAAAGCCACCCACAGCCCTTGCCATGAGGGAGATGATACATCCGAGGAAGTTTCCTTCCTTTCCTATCAGTGAAATCTGGGGTCTGATCTCATCCCTATTACTAACCTCCTAGAAGTGATGAGAAGATCAAATGAGGCAATGAAAGGGATGCTGGCGCTGAATATCTACTTGACATTGAGAAAGTTCCTTCTGGGAAAGGGTCTCGGTTGCCTCTCTGGGTCTCGGTTGCTTTATCTGAGAAATGGTCACGGCCATATTTGTTCTTCCACCTTTCACAATCGGTCATGGTGGGTAAAGATCCTCTGTACAGCACTAAGAGGACAGCAGCTACTGACATTGGTCTCCCCACCAGGAAGGGTCATCTTCTGGGGAGCTGAAGGGCCCATCCTGAGAAGGCCTGGAGCACAGGGGCTCAGACCCTGGCTGACCATCCCCTGCTTTCCCAGGAAAGTTCATCTCTGCCATTCGGCCTCATTGCCATCCAAGAGCAGCTGGTTCCAATGACAGCTTTTCCAGGGGCTCTTGGGAAATGAAAACTTTCCTTTTCCCTTTCAGTCTTTAGCCTGCACAATCACTCCCTTCAGCACCGAGAGTCTCATTTTATATTCTATGTATGAAATGACATTTACTCCTCCAACTCTACCTTTGAGGGCCAAATTGGCCTAGAAGATAGTCAGTGACCTAGGGAAACAGCCTAACTTGGGGAAGGCAGGGAGAATATGGTCCTTCAGTTAGTGTTAGACAACAATCTGATAATATACATGTAGCCAGCCCATCATATTTCTCTTCCCAGACCGCCATGGCCCTGGAGACATCATGAATGGAGATCCTTAATGACTACAGTGAAGAGAGAATAATGAACAAAGAACTTAAATCAGGCGCATAGGACCTGGGAAGCATGAGATCTCCGTTTAAATCCAACTTCTTCCACTTAATACCTTGTGGCCTTAGGCATGTCAAAACCTCTATGGACTTCAGTCTCCTCATCTATAAAATGAGAGGGCTGCATTAAAAGACCTCTGATGTCCCTTCCAGTTCTAGAACTATGGCCTTTAGATGGTAGAGGGGCAGATTTTTGGAGAGGTGGATATGCTATATCCTTCAGGTTGTGCTGAAGGGACCTCTTTTCCAGTGCTAGGAAGTTAAGAGTTTGGCTGATCACATACAACTGTCAACATGGAATCTAGCAACCCCAAACTTATAGCCTAGTAAGATCTGATGAACCCCAAGTCTTAGTAAGTTAGTAAGTAAGGCTTGTAAGTTGGAGACCCCAAAGCTTGTCCTTGTTCCCCATTTCTATGAGAATCCTCCCTGAAAGACATCTCAGGCTAGCAGTTTTGGACTGAATAAGGGAAAAGACAATCCCCATCAGGTGGTGCCAAGCCCAAGCCAAGTGGCTCTTTAGTGCAGTAGGCAGCGCTTCAGTCTCCTAAACTGAAGGTCCTGAGTTTGCTCCTTAAAAGGAGGGTGTGATACAGTGGGGAGAGACTGTGCTAAAGAGTCACTTGGCTTGGGCTTAGGCCCCCCTGATGGGGATTGTCTTTTACCTTAGAGTCCATTATTCAGTCGAAAAATTCAGTCGAAACTGCTAGCCTGAGTTTCCCTTCAGGGTGGATTCTCACAGAAATAGGGAACAAGGACAAGCTTTGGGGTCTCCAATTTATAAGCCAGTCCTAAAACTTGGGGTTCATCAGATCTTACTAGGTTACAAGTTTGGGATTGCTAGATTCCATGTTGACATGACAAATAACAATGCTTTCCCAACCCCTCCTGGTGCTTGGTAGGATCTGTCCTGTCCTGTCCTCTACCTACCAGAAGCAGTTTTGGAGTCTTCACTACTGATGAAGATGACTTTGGACCTTTAATGCCAACTGATGGTCCCTAATCTCTTTTCACTTTCTAGGGATAACTTTTAAGCACATTGCTTGGGAAATGGACTAGGTTTCTTTCTGGAGATGCATCCTATCTCACCAACTAGGCCCCAGACTCTCACAGGGCAGTAATCAATGTTCTTTTGCTTGTTCATTTTGCTACACTGAATTTAGAAAGACCTAACATTCTAAGTCCATAAATGAAGTCTAGAATGCAGAATGTCATAGCTGGAAAAGGGCTATGGAATAGAAAATCCTTAGAAGAAAATAGAATGTAGAATATCTGAAGGGTTGTTTTTTCAGTTGTTTTCAGTTGTGTTTGACTCTTTGTGACCCCATTTGGAGTTTTCTTGGCAAAGATGGTGGAGTAAGTTTCCCATTTCCTTTTCTAGCTCATCTGACAGATGAGGAAACTGAGGCAAATAAGGTTAAGTGATTTACCCAGGATCACCCTGATCACCCCGATATTAAATATCTGAAGTCAAATTTGAACTCAGGTCTTTCTAACTCCAGGTCTGGCATTCTGTCCACTGAGCCGCTTAACTGCTCTAATAGTCTGAACAGTTAGAGATCTTCAAACACAGAATGTCAGAGTTGAAAGAGACATAACACACATAAGAGTAATAAAACACAGAAAGTTAGCTTTAGAAGGGAACTTTGAGATTTTCCTGTATGAGGGATTCTTAATCTATTTTGTGTTATGGGCTTCCTGTTGGTACCTATGGATACCGTCTCAAAATGTTGTTTTAAAATTTATAAAATAAAGTATACAAGAGGACAAAGGAAACCAATCATTTTGAAATAGTTATCTAGATATTAAAAAAAAAAAACAATTTCATGGACACCAGATCAAAAACCTTTGATTTAGTTCAAACTCCTTATTTCTAGCAGAAGAGAAATTGACTTTCCACAATGACTTTCTGCAAGTTATCCATTGAATTAATTGGGTGATGAGGCCTGAAACTCACATCTTCTTCCTCTCAGCTCTGGGATCTCTCCACCACACCCTGCTGCCTCCCCTCTTTGGACTTAAATGAAACTTTCATTTTTACAAATAAAAAATTCTTCTTCAGAGGCAGAGGAGGGCCTGACTAACACACCAACCAGGCCAGCAGGTTCCCAGCCCAGAATCCTGGAGAGGGACTAGTGCCAATTCCAAGGCTGAGATGTTTGGGAAGGAAGTCAGGAAGACCAGGAGGAAAATGAGGGGAAAAACACCCCCAACCCAAATCCTACTATAAAAAGCACATTTTCAGACATCAGGCTGGAAAAGGGCTGTTTTTTTTCTTTCTTAAAGAAAGAGAACACCCACCCCCTCCTCTTCTTCCAGCATAAGCCTAGCACAGCTGTGGCCGGTCCAGTTCCCAGGTGATGTCAGACCTGGAGCAGGGCCAGCCCAGGCCCCGCAGAGACAGTCTTGGTGGGTTCAACGCTGAGTGTTTTTCCTTCCTGAGACTTGGGGACACCTTCCTGTCTCAGAGAAAGCAGCCCAGGGCCACGATGAGGGTGTCTGAGAGCTGATTTAGGGGGAGAGGGAGGAAAGGAAGGCCTCAGCCCCAACTTGGGCTGGGGAGGTCAGGGGCTGAAGGGTTCAGAGAGCAGGGCTGGGCAGAGGGAGGAGGACCCCAGCTGGGCTGGGAAAGCCAGAGAAGGCATTGCTTGGGACGCACCTCTGAGAGCCACCCTGAGGTTGTCCGAGAGCAGAGCTGGAGGGAAAGGGGGCCACTGAGGGGTCCTAGCCCAGCAGGGAGAGGCTGGACAGAAAGGGCTGTGGGGTAGGTGGTCGGTTGAGCTGAAGAGCTGGAAGCAAGGTGGCCGGCATGCGGAGGAGGTTCTGCCTCCAGAAGGAGATGCCAGGAAGACAGGAGAAAAAGGACACCAGGACAGGCATCCAAAGCTCTTGTGAGGATGTCAGAAAATGGAGTTGGGGTTGATAGAAAGAACGGGAAGCAGGGGAAAGGGCCCCAGCCTAGGGAGGGAGACACACGAGGATGGGAAGCTGGTGTTCCAAGCAAAGAGGGGAGGAGGCAGGACAGACAGCCAGACGACTGGACAGCTGAGGTGGCCGTTGTGAGGCAGGAGACTACACACAGACCGTTACCACTGTAAACACTGGGCTTCTCTTTAACCCCGGGGCTGCTGGGTGCCCTGTGGCTCTTGGGTCATTGGGAATCCCTTGGTGACTAGGAAGGAGCTGGCCATCTGGGACTGAGGCTAGGGATGAGGGTGATGGGAGGAGATATTCCCACGCAGTTCTGTGGCTGGTCAGCACTTTCCCACTTAACCCAGGGCAGCTGGGCTGGGCCCCCCTGCGGTTCCTGGGCCTAAATGATCCCAGTCCAGCCCAGGACTTAATTCTAAACATTTACTGAATTCCAACAGAGAACTGGTCACTCTACCAAGAGCTATGTTTCTTAGTTATTTGTGATTCCCTCTGTGCCCATGGATAAGTCATTTTCCATCCCTGGGCATGTTTTCCTATTGCTAAAATAAAGAGATAGGACTAAATGATCACTGAGTTCCCTTCTAGCTCTGTCAAAGTCCCTTCTGGCCGATATTCTAGATGTTAAGGCCCTAACCACCTCTAATGTATGTCCATATTCTTTCTTTTTTTTTTTCAAACCCTTACCTTCCATCTGAAAATCTATACTGGGTGTTGGTGCCAAGGTAGAAGAGTGGTAAGGGCTGGGCAATGGGGGTTAAGTGACTTGCCCAGGGTCACACAGCTAGGACATGTCTGAGGCCACATTTGAACCCAGGACTTTCTTCCTCTAGACCTGACTCTCTATCCTATCCATTGAACCACCCAGCTGCCCCCTATATGCCTACATTCTAAGGTACTTAATAGCTCTAATTTTTGGTCTGGCTTTGGAGTCAGGAGACATGAGTTCAGGTCCTAGCTCTGCTATTTACTCCATGTCCTTGGGCAAGTCCCTTCTATGGGGCTCTTTCATTCTTTGTAAAAGTTTGCTGTTCAGTTGTTTCAGTCACATCTGACTCTTTGTGGCCCCATTTGGTATTTTCTTGGCAAAGACACTAGAGTGGTTTGTCATTTTCTTCTCCAACTCATTTTACAGATGAGGAAACTGAGGCAAATGGGGTGAAGTGACTTGTCCATGTCAGACAGCTGGTCAGTGTCTGAGGCCAGATTTGAACTCCAGAAAATGAGTCTTCCTGATTGTAGGTCTGGCCCGTCTAGAGTCTTTCCCAATGGTGAAATTCCACACGTGTTTGTTGCATGTGTGTGCGTTTGCCCAAGGACAAACAGATATTTAGGCACACCCATACAACCACAGGTGAGGCTCTGAGTAAGGATCTGGGGGTGCAGAAGCACCAGATTGAAGTAGCCACTACATGTTCCTAATACCTGGCAAGCCTCCTGGCCTTCTGGATAATGGGGGAGGGAAGAGTGAAGAGAAGGAAAGACCTATGAGAGGAGGAGAAGGACATCTCTCTCAAGGACAGCATCTCAGGGAAGAAGCCTCAGGGTCGTTAATAAGTTCCTGGAGATCAGAGATTAGCTCTTATTTACTCCTCTTCCTTCCATCCTTAGACCAAACACATTAGAATAGGTGTATTGAATGAACAAATGGATGAAGTTCACACAGGAGGAGGTAGATGGCTTTCCTTGCTTCTCTGCCACTTATTTCCTCTGCCTTACCAGCATTTTTATCATGGAAAGGGTCTTGGAGTTTGGTGTCAAAAGACATGAGTTTGGGTCCAAAGAGATGGTATTTCTAGCTGTGGGACTTTGGGCAAGTCATTTCCTCTTTTTAAGCCTGTTTTTCTTAAAAAAAAATTTTTTTTAAACTTTATCTTCCTTCTGTCTTAGAAGCAATACTAAGTATCAGTTCCAAGGCAGAAGAACTGTAAAGGGCTAGGCAATGGAGTTAAGTGACTTGCCCAGGGTCACACAGCTAGGAAGTGTCTGAGGTCATATTTGAACCCAGGATCTCCCATCTTCAGATCTGGCTCTCTATTCACTGAGCTACCCAGCTGTCCTAAGCTTCAGTCTTTCTAAGTGCAAAATGAAGAGATTGGCCCTTCATTTGTAGAAATGGCTGAACAAATTCTGATGTGTGAATGTAATAGAACATTATTAACTGTGTTGTTGTTCACTTGTTTGAGTCATGACTCTTTGTGACCTCCGTTAGGGATTTTCTTGGTAGACACTGGAGTGATCTACCATTTCCTTTTCTAGCTTATTTTTATAAATAAGTAAACTGAGGCAAAAAGGGTTAAGTGATTTGCCTAGAGTCAAATGACTAATAAGTAACTGAGGCTAGATTTGAATTCAGGTCTTCCTGACTCCAGGGCTGGCATTCTCTATTCACTGAGCCACCTAGCTTCCCCCATGGCATTGTAAGAAACAACGAAAGGGGAAAACTCAGAGAAATATGGGAAGACATAAGACTCGTTATAGAGTGAAGTAGGCAGAACAAGGAAAATGATATACCCAATGACCACAACGGATGTAGATGGAAAGAAAAAAAACAAAGCTGAACTCTGTAATTATGATGACCAAGCTTGATGCCAGAGAAAAGATGAAAAAACGATTCTCTCTCCCTTCTTTCACTTGGGGAGCAAGGGCTAGGGGATGGAGGACTATGGGCATGAATGCTGCAAACACTGTCGGTTGGTTTTGCTCAACTTTAAAAAATCTTTGTTACGAGCTTGTAGCTTGTTGCTAGCTTCTTGCTAGGCAGAGAAGATAGAAGGGATAGATTCAGAAAGGAATGTGTTATAAAAAATCAATACAACATTAAAAATAAAATTAAGGGATTTAAAAACAGAAAAATAATTAGAACAAGGGGGCTCTAGATGATCTCTGAAATACCTTCCAGTTCTCATTCTATATTTTAATCTAAAAGTCCTCCCAATATTTGTTTGACCCATGAAAGGAGGGGGAACAAAGGGCTTATGTGGAGCTAGGGATATTATTTCTTTTTTAAATTAAAAAAATTTTTTTACCAATCCCATGTAATAAATTTCCACGTAAATTTTCTGAAGTTATGGGAGTGAACTTGTCTCCTTCTCTCCCTTTTCTTTCCCATCATGGAGCTGGCAAGTGATTTGATTTGGGTTGTACATGTATAGGAATATTATTTCTGCCCTGAGTTCAGGGACCAGCAGCAAAGGCACTGCTTTTGTCCTCTTTATTGAGGCCTGTGAGGGACATTGGAGAGCATCTGCTCTAACCCCTCATCCTATGAATGAAGAAGTAGAAGTCCAGAGAAGAGAAAGGCAGTGTAGCCTAATGGAAAGAACGCTGGATTTGTAGTCAGAGGATCATGTTCAAATCCCAGGACTGCTCCTTAATACCTGTGTGACCTTGGGCATGCCTCCCTGGGCTTGCTTCCTCATCTGTAAAATGAGGGAGTTGAACTAGAATACTTCTGAGGTTTCTTCCAATTCCAAACTGATGAACCTCTGATCCTGTAAAGTACCTTGTCCAAGGCTACATTGTGAGTTGAGTCAGAACTCAAATTCAAGTCTTTTGACTCCAAAGCCAGTTCTCTATTGCCTCCCAGTTTTCTAGGATAAGAATATGCATCCCAGCCAATACCAGGTCCCAAGGGGTGCCACTGGCCTTCATTCCTAGCCCCCCCTGCATTCCCCCATACTGTCCTGCAGTTCAGCTCAAAATCAGTTCCCACCCTCTCCCCACTGCCCCCCTCCTCCCCCAGTCTTGGCCTGTGGCTATGTTTCCAGGCCCTACCACTCTGCCCTACAACCCTAGCCTCCTGGGAACCCAGGTCCCAGGGCCCCCCAGTGTCCACAGAGATTGCAGACGATTAATCGGCTCTGGTACAGATTAGATACGCCAAGAGCCAAAGGCCATTTCCCCACCACCTTGGCCTGCCAAACCCAATGGAGCACCAGCTGTGCTGAGGTCAAGGTAACATAAATCACAGCTGGAGAATAGAAGAGTTGGGGAGACCGTTGGTGGAGACCCCCATCTCAAACAGGATGCCTAGCTCTCAGGGCTGGACTTGAGTGGGGAGTCAAGGTTTGTTTTGGGTAGAGGTCAGTCATGAATCTTATTCTTCCCTCAGCAGTGGTGGTGAGGGGGAGACAGAAAGGAGCTGATAATTTTATTTTCCTCATGCCATGGGGTTTTGATGTCTCTTTTTCTCACCTGCCCCCCCCCAATTCCTGTTCCATTTCCAGCTTAGGCAGGGCATCTCAACGCAGGCTCCAGACCTAAAGCAGGACAATGCTGGCCACTCCTAGAGGGTGGAGAGTGGGGCCCCTGCTGTACAAGGAAGAACAGTGGGGTTGGGAAAACAGCTCCCAGAGGTGCCTGGTCCACAGCTGTGCCGGTTCCAGTCATGTGAACTGGGGCCTGACCCCGATAATTCCCAGCCTCCGGCAGTGCCTCTTCCAATGTTAGGGGAACGGAGGTGGGGGTGGAAGTGATTATGGATTTTGAAAGAAACTCTTAACACTTTGAAACTTGGAAGAGCTTGCTTAAATCAACTCTCAACAAGATATTCTATTCTTCCTTTGGTCATGGAAAAATGAAGGCCCAGAGAAGACAAGCAATTTTCCTAAGGTTACACAGTATACCAATTTATAACTCTAGGCTCAGAAAGTTTCCTCTCCATCACTGAACTAATTCAGGGAACACTGATCAGCTGACAGATCCCACTCTTCCATAATTTCTGTTATTAGATAGCAAACCATTTTCTTATAATAGCCTGGATTAGAGAAGAGAATAAGGAAATGTACTTTCCTAATTAACTGGGGGGTTGGGGACCTGGCCAGGCTGGGACATATAAAAGTTAGTTCCTCCTAGAACAAGTGGGGAGTGAGACCCACAGATTTTGGATAACAGCTTTTAAATTTCAGAACAAATCTAAGCCACATTAACCCCTCTCTGAAACAGTTATTGTCCCCCAATTTAATCTCTCTCCATGCTGAGCAATCTCACTCTTAGCCAGTGTGGCAAATAAATGCCTGGTGTAAAGAGCACTATTAAGTCAACCCAGAACCTTGAGTAATTAATTGTAGCTGGTCTTGAAGGTCCCGTCTAGTTCTGATAGTCTATAGTTCTATATCTTTCCTCCTTCTTTGTGTTCTTTGCCTTTTTATTACTCTAGGTGCCAGAAAGTAAGGTTGAAGAATACCATTTGGGGGGCATCTCTCATCTAGCTCATTAGATCCAAGCTGTGGGTCTGAGATGGAGCTAGGGGGGAGCCAGTGGGGGCTCTTGCCCTGAAAGGTGACCTCTAGTCCTGGAGACAAGAGAGAGGAGAGGACTATTTTCAGACACAAGTAGGACAGGCTCAGCCAAGACCGTTGACCAGCAGTATCTCTAATCAAAACCATCCCTTATTTCTAGGCAGGGAAGATGGGGTACATTGAGAAGAAGCAAGGAATGCGGGTCAGCAGACCTGGCATCCAGTATGGGCTCTGGCACTTACTTGCTGTGTAACTTTGAGCAAGTTCCATTTGCCATCTGCGTCTCAGTTTCCTTCTCTCTGTAAAAGCACTCTAGGTTTTCTCTAGTTTGTTGATTCCTGTTGGTTCTGGCTTAATGAATCTGCCTTAGAGGTATAACCCTCTTAGAAGGCTATATGAGCCCTGAGCCAGCAGGTGGTAGAGTCTGCAAGAACCTTCTCTCCTGACCTGGGAACAGGACACAGGCCAGCAGATCAAAAATAACTTTTATTTCAAACACGAACACACATACACACTCGCCTTGATATTCCATAAACATTTCCCAGCATGCATACACACATACGCACACAGACAGACAGACACAGATAGACAGACAGACAGACAGACAGACACACACACACACACACACACACCTCAATAGACTTAGTTCTTTGATTTCTACATTGTCTCTGACCAGTGAAGACTGGTATAGTTAGGACTCTGGGAGTTGGACCAGAGCTTTGAGACCCTCAGAGGAGGAGATCCAGCCTACCCCACAGCCCAAGCACTAACATCCCCACCCAGTCTCTTAGCCTGCACAGATGGAGTAGCTCTGGGACCTTCAGTCTCCTGGTCTGACCAGCACAGGCCAGCACGGCCCCTTTCCTCCCCCGCCTTGTCCTTCGACTCTCTCCAGGATTCTGGGACCACCATGTGGAATGGAACACTTCAAGGAGAGACTCCAAGATCATCTCCTTGGCACCCGAAGTGGGGCTGCCCCTCTTGCCTTCAGACAGCTGCCGCTGAGATCCCGTCGACTGCCCTGTGAGGGAACAACATGGGTCAGGGAAGAGGAAGAAGGAAAGGAAAGGGAGTCTTACATATTATGAGCCAGCTTAAGACACCCACCCCCAGGGGCATGAGGGTCCACAGTTCTGTCTGAAGGTGCTCAATGGATTTAACCCAAATAAAATCATTGTAGGGTAGTGGATGCAGTACTGGATTTATTACCAGTCCTGGGTTCAAGCAGAAGCTCTCTTCCTGACTTACTGTGACATTGGGGGTGTAATTCCCCCCCCCCCCTAGACCTTATTTTCCTCATCTGTGAAATGAAGGGGGCTGAACTAGGGAAGCAGAGCTGTTCAATGGAAAAAGGAGGCAACTGGGAGTTAGAGGAATTGCTTCAAATTCTGCTTCTGATACTTCTTACTACCTGTGAGACCTTGAGCAGTCACTTTATCTTTTAGGTCTCGAATTTTCTCATCTTTAAGAGGAGGACATTGGACTGGATGACCTGAAGTTTCTTCTAGTTGTATTTATTCAACATCCCTTGACACTTTCAATCTTGTGAATTCACAGAGTGCAGGGATCTGGGTCCCACCAGAGCCAGGGTACCCTAGGATAGATCTCCATACACATGACCTCTGGCTAACCATCAAAACACCAGTCAGACAGCCTGGGTTACAATCTTGGCTTTGTTCCTCGTTACCTGTGTAGCCTTAGACAAATTATGCCATCTCCTTAGGTGTTCTGTCCTTTATAAAAACTCAACTATTATGAGCCCTTTAACTAAAGCCTTAAATTATTTTTTCTTATATTAAAAAATTAATAATTTGTTTGTTGACTACACTAAAATTTTCAGGTATTTCCTTCCCTCCCTCTCCTCCCTGCACGAGAGAAGGCATCATATGACCAAAAAAAAGGATATATAAACTATGTCTTTTGTGTTTATTTATCAGTTCTTTCCTTGGAAGTGGACATTCACAAGTTATTCTTCAAACATTAATTCTGTAGCTGTATATAATGTTCTCTTGATTCTACTCATTTACTTATGGCATCATAGTATTCCATCACAACCACATGCCACTGCTTGCTCGGCGCTCAGCCATTCCCCAATTGAGGTCCCTTTAGTTTTCAGTTCTTTGCTACCCCAAAGATGAAATTTGTAGTGGATCTAGAGGTTGTTGTATAGCCTTCCCTTAAAAACCAGTAGACCAAATACAGGACAGGTGCTATCTCTACTTCACAGATGAGGAAATTGAGGTCTAGAGAAATGAAATAACTTATCCAAGGACATACAAAATTAAAAAGAGAATTAGGCTGAGCTTCAAGTTTTCTCAGCCTGCTATGCCACAATGTCTTTTGCTAGCCCATCCTCCCTCCTTGCCATCATTTCCTTACCTAAAGGTCATAGATATAGAATGTCAGAGCTGAAAAATAGCTTAGAGATCATCTAAGGCAGGAATTCTAAACCTGGGATCCATGAACTTATTTTTAAAATAATTTTGAGGTCAACGAGTTAGCTCATGGGTATTGAACCAGACCTGCAGACAGAAGGTCCTGTGTTCAAATGTAACCTCAGACACTTCCCAGTTGTGTGACCCTGGACAAGATACTTAATCCCAATAATAAAGTGGAGGAGTTCCATGGAGACTGGAACAACCTCCAGGAAGTGATGCAGAGCGAGAGGAGCAGAACCAGGAGAACATTGTACACAGAGACTAATACACTGTGGTATAATTGAACGTAATGGACTTCTCCATTAGTGGCGGTGTAATGTCCCTGAACAATTTGCAGGGATCCAGGAGAAAAAAAACACCATTCATAAGCAAAGGATAAACTATGGGAGAGGAAACACCGAGGAAAAGCAACTGCCTGAATACAGAGGTTGAGGGGACATGACAGAGGAGAGACTCTAAATAAACACTCTAATGCAAATACTATCAACAAAGCAATGGGTTCAAATCAAGAAAACATCTAATGCCCAGTGGACTTACGCGTCAGGTATGGGGGGTGGGGGGGAGGAAAAGAAAATGATCTATGTCTTTAACGAATAATGCTTGGAAATGATCAAATAAAATATATTAAAAAAAAAAAGATACTTAATCCCAGTTGCCTAACCCTTACCACTTCTGCCTTAGAATCAATACTTGGTATCGATTCTAAGACAGAAGGTAAAGGTTTAAAAAATAATTTTGAGAGTTGTATTTTACTACAAGTGGTTTCCTCTGTAATACTAAGCATTTTATTTTATACATTAAAACATTTTTTTTGAGTCTTCACCAAAATGCCAAAGGAATTCATAATACAAAAAAAAAAAGGTTAATGGATGGTTAGAGGTTAAAGGCTGAAAGATGATGCCCTAATTTTCCAGAAGAGGGAATAGATCCAGAGAGGGAAATAAAATGACTTGCCCAAGGACACACTGTGGCTGAAAGCCTGGTCTCCAGACTCCCAAACCCCACTGTGCTTTGAGCTGGGTTGGTAAGGAAGGTAAGAGGGACTATGTAGCTAGAATCGGGGATTTAGTATTGAAAAGGGTCTTCCATTGCTCTTATTATCCAGAATAAACTGGGCCTCAGAGAGAGAAATAACTGGAGGTGGGTTTAGAGCCCAGGTTCTCACTCTTCCACACTGCCTCTTCCCCATCAGCTTCAGGGCAACGCAAGGACATCCAGAGTAGGCTGGGCCTTTCTGGAGCCTCTTCACGACTTTGGAACAACATGTCTCTTCACAGGCAAGGCTATTTTGGGGGCAGAGGCAGCAGCCAGTCCCAGATGTGAAGCCTGGAGCTTCCCAAGTGGACCTTATAGGAAGAAGGGGATGTCAGAACCAAGGCAGGGGGCCTCATGGGTGGGTTGTAGGCTATTGAGAGTAAGACTTCAGGGGTGACCCAAAAGAGGGCAGCCTGGTAAAATCCCATCTTCTACCCTTCCCTTGAGGCCCTAGGCTTCATTCTCTTACCAACAGGTCTGGGTTCAAGTTTTGTGGTTAGGATCTGAACTTCCTAGAGAGAGCAGAATTGGCACATAGTGGTTCAGAGGGAAGCATACTCATAGTGAATGGACTAGGTAGCCTCGTAGTTAGAGCACCAGGCCTGAAGATGGGATGTCCTGGGTTCATATATGGTCTCAGATGCTTCCTAGCTGTGTGATCCTGGGCAAGTCACTTAACCCCAACTACCTCACCCTTGTTGGGTCTTAGAGTAGTTACTAAGACAGAAAGTAAGAGTTTTTTTTTAAAGAAAAAAAAAGGGGGGACCAGAACAACGGCTTGTGTATCCCCTTTCCTTCAAATCCCAGTTCGAAATTTACCATCTTCAAAAAGTCTTCCTAGATTCCAAAGAATTTCCCCTCTTCTCTACTCTTATTGGCTCTATGTTTTCAGATTTGCCATTTCCTTCTTCGGCTAATTTTACAGATGAGAAAATTGAGGCAAGCAGGATTATGTGACTTGTCCAGGGTCACACAGCTAATAAGTGTCTGAGGCTAGATTTGAATTCCTGAAGATGAATCTTCCTGATTCCAAACCCAGTGCTCTATCCATTGCCCCACCTAGCCACCTTAGGAGTTAGGGCAAATTACTTAATCAGTAAGCTCAAGTTTCCTTCTCTGTGAAATGAGGATACCTCACAAGGATCTCTAAAAGACTAGAGACACAATATATGTAAAGAGAGATATAGGGGGCAGCTGGGTAGCTCAGTGGATTGAGAACCAGCCCTAGAGATGGGAGGTCCTAGGTTCAAATCTGGCCTCAGACACTTCCCAGCTGTGTGACCCTGGGCAAGTCACTTGACCCTCATTGCCTAGCCCTTACCACTCTTCTGCCTTGGAGCCAATACACAGTATTGACTCCAAGATGGAAGGTAAGGGTTTATTTAAAAAAAATTAAAAAAAAAGAGATATAAATACCATTTATAAATATCTTATTTGTATGTATTTATATATAATACAATATACAATACACTTGATTTATCTGTGTATATGTGTATGGTATATCCCCAAGTAGAGAGACTATCAGAGGGAAAATGGCCTTGAAGTCAGAAAACCTGGGTTCTGGGTTCAGTTTTAATATTTATTTCCTGTGTGGCCTAGACCAAGTCATTTTCTTTTTTAAAGCCTCAGTTTCCTCCTCCTTGAAATGTGGATAATCTTAAGGTGCCATAGAAATGGAAACTAGTTATTTAGTGCAGCAGTTGGGTTTAAGCACACAGACAGGTTCTCAGTCAGAGCTGTTCCCTCCTTCCCTACCATAAGGTCCATTAGGGCCCAAAGCTTCTCAGTGAAGTTCCATCCTGGCTTCCCTGGGCTCTTCCTCTGGCAGAGGGATCTGAGAAAGGGCTGCTGTACCTTCCTGAATCCTGATCCTCTCCTAGACCATGCTCTGTTTCCTCCCATCTGAGTCTTAGAGTCATAATGCAGTAGAGTCCCTCCACCCCCTTCCCCAGCTACTCCCGGGAGGAATCAGCAGGGATGGGAAAGTGGCTTCTAAAGCCAAATTTGGATGGGCTCCTGCCCTTAAGATGCTCTGGTCTTTCAGACAAATCCCAAGGAATAAGGGGGGGGGGGATGTAGCAAGTTTCTGCAGCCTGAGGGTTTGACTCAAAGACTCATCCTGGTTCCATGGTTCCTTGTAGGGCCAACTCCTATTGGTGTCTGGGGCTTTCTGACTCTTACAATCAGTCCTGGCCCTGATGGTCTGCAAAGCTATAGCCTTAGCACAAATTTGCATCTCCTCTGCCAGGGATTAGCAGAGCACTCTGCTCGTTGAATAAATAAATAATGTCTTAATTTACCCAGTTGACCAAATTTCACCAGAGCTGGGATTATGTCTTATTCAAGCCTATCTCTCTGGTGCCAGGCATGGGTTTCTTTTGAATAACATTTATTACACGTTGGAGCTAGCAGTAGATGTTAACTGAGATTTAGCCACAGACCAAGATAGTTCTAGAGTTAGATAAATGATATCCCACCCTCCCACCAAGAACCTGTGAGTGCTCATCAGGAATATCCTGTGGGCTTCTTGCAAGTTATAGCCCTAATGGTGACCATAGCATGAGCTACACAGATCTAGCATTGGATTTAGAGCCCCAAAGACATGAGTTCAGATTCTGGCTCTGATATTAGCTATATAACCATGGGCAAGTCACTTAATCTTTCGGAGCCTCCGTTTTCTGATCTGTAAAAGAGACTAAATGGCTTATGAGGTCCCTCCCAGTTCTAGATCTATGACCTTTTGTGTAGAATAGTAGAGGTAACCATGAACTTGGGGGCAGAAGAAAGTTGGATTTGAATCCTGGCTCTGTAACTCAGTGGTTGTATGACTGAGCAAATCGCTTCATTTTTGAGCCTCAGGTTCATCTGTAAAATGGAGATAAATCCTTGTACCCCAAGATTATTGTGATGGAAGCCCTTTTTAAACATTAATAGCTCATACCTTTATAGAACTTATTATTATACTATACTTATTAGTCTGTAATTTTTGTCATATTTGACTTTCTGACAATCCCAGTTCTGTCCCTGACTTTAATGTATTATCTGGAGCAATTCACTTCAACTCCTCTCACCTCCCCCTCTCCTCTTTGTCAAATGAGAGGGAATTATAGGAGGTCATCTTTAACATCCCTTTCAGCTCTAAATCAAATGATCTGACAGTCCTTTCATGGCTTTGTAAAAGGACGTTGGCAGAATCAGACCTACTCCTTGAGAGGGACAAAGTAGATCCAGAAAGAAACTAAAGTACTCATTTAAGTGAAATTCTTCCTCCCCTTCCAGGAAAGGGGGTAAATTACCCAACCATCTCCAGTGCTACTTCATGGAATGGGTTTAGGGTGGCTATAAATCTCTGAGCAACCAGCTAGAATACAGGTGGCTCAGAAGCCTGGGGGTGGGGACTAATAGTACCACTCAACTGGGTTTTCTCTCCTCACTTCAGTTGGTCCTTCTTAAAGAGTGATTAAGGAGGTCCAGGAGAAGTGTATTTGCTATAACTTAAATTTAATGTTCCTACCTCTACTTATCCCAGGCATTTTATATATGAAGAAACTAACGTCCAGAGCAGTAAAATGACTTAACAAAGTCCCTGAGGAAAACAGCAGAATCAAGATTTGAGCCCAATCTCTTTGACTCCAAATCTTTCCATTACATTGAATTACTCCCTCCAAAACCTCCTTTCAAGAAACAGAGTAGTAGAACTGTTGCCTAGAGAAACAGCCATGCTGACAAAGGCAAGAGTCTTTGAAAGCTTTAACTTCTTCCCTGTCTGGGAGAATATCCAAGATACTAGAATCTCCCTGAGAAGGGTGAGTGTGTACAAAGGTTCAGAGGAGCAAAGATACATCTTGGGGAAGGAAAAGCAGTAGAGAACTGAAGAGCTCCTGGCTTCTCCTACTACTTTAGAGAATGAGAACTAAGGGATTGTTGTTCAGTTGGGTCCAATTCTTTGTGACCCCATTTGGTATTTTCTTGGCAAAGGTACTGGGATGGCTTACCGTTTCCTTCTCCAGCTCATTTTACAGATGAGGAAATTGAGACCAACAGGGTTAAGTGATTTGCTCAGGGTCACACAAGTTTAAGTGTCTGAGGTCAGATTTGAACTCAGGAAGCTGTGTCTTCCTGATTTCATGTCCCATACTCTATCCACTGTACTACTTAGCTGACCTGGGTGGTTGGTGGTAGGTAGTAGGAGTTAGGAATTAGGTAGAAGAGGTAGAAACCCTACCAACTATTATTAGAGTAGCTCACAGATAGAGGATCCCCAGAGTCTCTAGACTTGGAGTCAAAAGACTGAATTTCAACACCATTCCTACCATTTGCTAGCCTTATGGCCATGGCAAAGTCACTTCTCTTGACATTCTGAGATTCTATTTCTTCTATAAAATAGGGACGAAAAAATTCAAACTCCCTATTTAGAAGAACTTCAAAGAAAGTGATTTGGAAAGTGTTAAATGCCCTGGAGACAGGATTTGTATATTTATCATCTTCAAAGTAGGGAGGGGTAGAATCTCTGAGTCTAGACCTCTGCATGCATAATACCTTACAATACCTCAGTAGTCCAAAACTACCCACCACTTCCAAGTTTCCTAAAGGAGAGAATTAATCCTGCTTTTTTTTTTTTACGGTTCTAGTTTTGCCAGTAACTTGTTAATTGATGGAGAAATCCCTATCTGTTTCCATGGCTGGGGACTTTTCTCACATTCTAATAGTATTTTTGTTTACTGAACCTTTCACAGATAGGGCATGTTTTCTAATTTTTTTTTTTAAAGGTTGGGACTCAGAGGAACATTTTGTAGGTTGATCCTTTTACACATCCTGTATCTTAATCATGCAATGACAACTCAACCCAGGCCCTACTGGATGAGGAGGAAAGAACCCTGGGGATCAGAAGATGCAAGTTCTACTGCTCCCTCCCTCATCCCAGTGTCTCCCGTGGAAAATGAGTGACTAGATGATGTTCCAAGATCTTTCCCAATTCTTGACACTAGGATTTCTGTGCTTCCTGGGGTAGCTAACTATGCCTCCCCTATCAACTACACTGTCCCTCCACTCACCTGCCAATTCTCCACTTAGAACAGGTGGAGTGAAAGCCTCCTACCCAGGCTAATATCCTCACTCACTATGGCCAGACTGTTTGTTCTGTGGGGATTCAAAGCTCACAAATTTCGGTGAGGTGAGGATGTGGAAGGACTTCTTGGTCCCATCTGTTTACTCTTTCACTGCTCTACCGTTGGCTTAGGTGCTCTTTGACAAGAGGAAAGAAAAAGTAGCATATTGGGGGAGGTCAGGGGTGGGTCCAGCTGCCCTTCCGGTCAACTTCATAGCATAAGGATAGGATCCGACCCTCTGAAGCTTTCTTTGATAACTCCTCAGGGATATGTCATCCAGGAATTTAGAAAGCCCTTATGAAATCGGTTTGTATTTTCTGCCTGTGCCATTTCTCATTTGCTACCAACTCTTACTAGAAGTGGGAGACAGCCTGACAGTCTAAAAAAAAAGTGAAAGCAAAAAAGAAATATTGGGCTAGGAGTAAGAAGACCTATGTTCCATTCTCAGCTCTTACACTGATTGAGACCTTGGGCAAGTCATTTCTCTTCCAAGAAAGATTGAGGAGGTTGGACTAGATGATCTTTCAGGTTCCTTCCAACTCTGACATCCTAAGGTTTCAGCCCTTGACTGGGAGTGGCAGGCCGTCTGGCTTTTAGAACCGTGGGGAGGGAGATTTACCCTCAACGTCCGGCAGCGGTAAAGCCCCCGAGCCTGAGAAATCACTGAACAAACTCAGCCTCCCCTTCCCAGTCACCCTCTCACCGGCTCTCAGGACTCACCGCCTTGCGCTGGTTACTGAGGCAGAAGGTACAGATGGTGCGAGGCTGCTGTCTAGGGTCTCCTCCACCGCTCCCAGATGCGCTGCGCTCGCCCTTGGGTCCGCAGACGGCGCGGAAGCACGGCTGCCCATCGTCGCAGCCCTCGCCTAGCAGCAACACATTGGCCAGGTGGGAGATATAGCTGGAAGCCAGGCGCAAAGTCTCGATCTTGGACAGCTTGCGATCCACTGGCTCCGTGGGGATGAGTGTGCGCAGCGCCGTAAAGGCCGTGTTGACACTCTGGGTCCGGTCCCGTTCCCGCGCGTTAGCCGCCTGTCTCTGCTTCACCACCACCACTGGCCCCCCGCCACCTCCAACGCCGACCCCGGCCCCGGTTCTGCGGCCACCACCACCCCCGACCCCACTCCCGGCCCGCCGCCGAGTGGGCTCCAGCCCTTCGTAGCCGCCATACGATTGGTCCGAGGCATCGCTCTCGCTTCGGTTTTCCTCGTCCTCGCTTAGCAGGCTCAGGTCGGGGTACAGCACGTGGGTGGCCACTGGGCGCAGCATGGCGAATGCCATGGGGACGGGGGAGTCCGGTCCCGCTTCGGACCCTACCCTCTTAGTGTGGTGCCGTCCGGGCAAGCGGGTGCGGGGGCCCCGGGAGGGAGGGGCCTCGACGCGGGAGAGGGGAGATCAGCGGTACCGCAACCTGGAGGAGCCACGGCGCGGGGCCGCTCGCTCAGACCCACCCCAACTTTGAACTGCGTGTAGGTCTTTCCGGACTGCGCAGCATGCGCTCTGAGGGAAAGCGCCGCCGGCACAGCTATATAAGGCCTGGGAGCGGCCGGAGTTTGAGGGCGACTCCCTCAGTAACCAATGAGGCTAAGAAGGGCTCCGCCGACTGCCCAATCGGAAGACTTGAGTTTCCTCCGCCCCCCGCCCCCAACGCAGATAGCGGTTCCCGAGAGCCTAAGAGACCGGACACCTCGTGGAGTCCTAAGGCTGGAGACCTAGGGACCGTGGCTTCCGCAGACCGCCCACAGCTGCCACTGTCTCGGGCTGCAGTTCCAACTAGCTACTGAGATCGTGGACCGACCGTCGGAAGAGGCTGGCCACCACAATGGTAGCCTCCTTCTGACTTCACCAGCACAGGGATTTGCCATTTATTAGTCTGAATATCTTGGAGGTAGATTTGGGTCCTACTAAAACTCAAATAAAGGATCACTAGTGCTCCCTGATGTGCTGTGCTGTTGATGGGATGGATTGTTATAGCTGAGAGCAAAGGCCCATCTCATGGCTTCCCTGGCTTCCTTCAAGATTCAGCTCAAATTTCACTTTCTGCCAAATCCCACACTGCTAAACTCCTTCCTTCTGAGGTTACACACTTACACTGTGTATCTTGTATGTTGGGAGTTATTTGCATGGCATCTTTTCCTGTTAAAATGTGAACTCTTTGAGGTCAGAGATAGTGTTTTTGTCTTTGTGTTGCTTTCTTTTAGCACAATGCCTTGGCACATAGTGAATACTCAATAAATGCTTGTTGGGGATGATGATAAACTACCCCACCCACTTAGAAGAACACAGGCTTCCTGATTCCAAGCCAGGGCTCTCTTCATCACACCATATTATTTCTCACCTTTCCCAGTAATCAAGACTTCCCATACTTGGTCAGATCCCAGATATGTATTCTCTCCCACACTGAAGGTAACATCCCTTCCACACTTCATTCTTTTTCATGGCTTTTTATAACCAATCAACATACCACTGAGGATCTGTCCAACAAACTGGAGGTTCCCCCCAAGGTTTTTTATTTGAAAATATTTCATGTATACCAGGATAAACTTGGGTGGGCCCTCTGTTATCCCTCATTCTCACCTGCCTGCCTCTTTTTTCTGTCACATGTCACATATAAAGTCTTTTATACTAATTCTATCAGATAGATCATATTTGGTAACATGCTGACATCTCTGTATGCTCATTGTAATATTTCCTTTGTTCTTTGGATCACCTACAATTTTGCTTATTAGAAAACCATGGGGTCCCATGAATTGTAACCATATAGCATTCAAGGCTAAAAAAAAGATGGGCTTTGGGAATTCCTCAAAGCTGTTGACGTTTCTGGGCAATTTTTTAAATGTGGCCCAAACTGCTCTCTTTTTATTCAATTCTAGGCCCAGCAAAATAATTTGTCCAGAGATTCCAAGTGAGCCCCGTGCCCTACCCTTCTTCTCTGCTATCCCTTGACTAACCCACAAACCAATTTGGTCTGGGAGCTAAGAGATTAATGGGAAGGAGGGAGGGAGGAAAACAATACACTGACACTTTAATGAGGTTTTAAATACAAACAAACATTTATTAAGCCTTCTGGTTTCTTCTTGATATAAGTAGGCTGAGCTTAGGAGGTGGAAATGGCACCTTGCTGTTATTGTTTAATTCTTAAAGTCTTGTCTGACTCTTCCCAACCCCATTTGTGGTCAAAGATACTGAAGTGGTTTGTAATCTCCTCCTCCAGCTCATTTTACAGATGAGGAAACTCAAGCAAACAGAGTTAAATGACTTGACCAGGGTCACACATCTAGTAAATGTTGGAGGTTGGATTTGAACTCAGGTATTCCTGACTGCAGGCCTGTACCACCTAGCTGCCCCACTGAATGTTAAAAGACCAAGCCATCAGTTTGCAGATGAGGAAAGTGAAGTCAAGAAAGAGATGAAAAAGGCTTCACTCAGGAGGGGTTACCTGAAGGAAAAAAATTTTTTTTAACAGTGAAAAGTAATGAAATAATGAAATAAATGGTAGATAATTGATTAACTGTTATAAATGATGACAGAGCAGAAGAGGGTGGGAGCCTTGCCCCATAGTTTCCTTGGTTGGCTCTCCTCTTCTGGATTTAGGGCTGACCCCTCAGCAGCTTGGAAAAGAGAAATTAACTCCATCTCCTCTTACCATGGTTGTAGGGGGTAAAAGTATTAACTGAGGCTGAAAACTGGGGTGAGCAATTGGGTTGCTTCTAGAAGCTACCAGAGAGACCCAGAACACTTGGTCTAGGCTTCTCCTTTACCACTCTGCCCCCATTCCCTCAACCAGGCCTAATCTCCATCTCCTCAGGACATTCGATAAATGGCCCTTGGTCCCCCATACTTCTCCCCTCCCTGAACGCCAGCAAGGTCAGTATCACACAACCCGCCTCCTTCTGCTTCCTGAGCTGATGAATTACTACTAAGAGATTTCCTTTCCTGTCTGATCCTAGTCAAGGTAGCTCTCTGCCCCTATGGCTGCTACACTCTCACTTTTATCCCTTCCCCCCAGTCCAGAGACTCAAGACTGGACCGGAAGCCCAGCAAGGAAAACAGGCTGAGTTCCTCTTTACCCTTTTCTTCCTCTTGGGTCAAGGGCTTCCCAAGGCCCCCTGCAAGAGCATGTAGATGCAGAGGGTTTAACTGCCATTATTATCCCTTACAAATTACACATCTTGGGCAAATAGCTTAACTTTCTTGAACCTCTTTTTCTTGATCTGTCATTCTGTGCCCTGTATAGTATCTTATTCCTGTTTGGTGATTCTAGTTTTCTGACTTCTATCCTAGTGTTCTTTCTTGGATATTGCCATTGCATTCCTTTGTTTTGCTTTTTAACTTACTGAAGGAACTTGGACCAGTCATTGTTCTCTGATGACCTCATTCTGTAAAATCTAGTAGTTAAACTGGATGGCCTGACCTTTTAGCCCTTTTCAGCTCTCATTCGTATGATTATGGGGGTGATGAGGAAATTTAAAAGTAGAAGAAAGGGAAGGAAAAAAAAAGCTGAGTCCTGGAGACTTTAGACAAGTGATGACTGTCCCAGCCTGAAGAGGTTTAAGCTGAGCTGGGCCCCTCTAGGCTGAGCGGAAATCGAATTTTTGATTTGAGTGGGACTCAAGAGAGATGTTTTCCTTCTCTGTTTGTCTGCCTGTGGAGGGCCCATAAATTCCACCGGAACTCCAGGCGGCATAGAGGAATTCCTGTCAACTGGGGTCTGGAGACAGAAGGAGGAGGGGGTTCAAAAACAGCTGCCTTGCAATGCTGCTCAGCCCCTTCCACGTCAGTCCAGGTGGACACTATCCTCCTGCTTTCCTAACTACTGCTCTTCAGACGTGGGGATTCCCTCTGAAGCTTCCCTGGGGTTCAGCTGTGGGGTTCAAGGGCAAGGTCACACATCTTGCTTTTGATGTAAGAGGCTATATAAACTTGGGGCAGAGGGAGAGAGGCAGGACAGAGGAAAATCCTGGGGAGAAGGACAAATTCAGAGGAAAGACACCTGCATGGAGTGGAAGTAGTGAGACCCAAGTTTTGGTTCCATCTGTGAAGCCAATGACAGAAGACAAGTCATTCCATTCAACATTTAAATAAACTTTGATTAAGTACTTACTAGATGGGCAGCCTGTCTGCTCTGCTCCACCCTGGGGATACAAAGATAGAACTGCTGAGAGAGTTCATAAGTAGCCTTCAAAGGATAAAAAATGCTTAAGGCTGAGATACAAACTAAATGCTCTAAGAAGTTTGAGGAGGGAGTAGATACTTTCATTCGAGAGTGGAGGAGATCACTGCCATCTGAGTTGGGCTTTGAAGAAAAGGTTCAGGCAAACAGGTTAAGTCCAGGGTCATACAGCTAGTAAATGTCTAAGACTAGATTTGAACTCAGATTTTTCCGACAACTCCAGGCCCAATGCTCTATCCACTGTGCCACCTAGTTGCTCCACTGTTTACTCCTTGATTCGTATTCTTGTCTTATATGTTTCATTCCACTTAAAATGAATGTCCTTTTGCAAGGGACTCCTTCCAAATGGAACAGGAGCAGAGCTTCCTTCACAGCTACATGCCCCATGATCCTGCGTGGAACAGAACAGGTGATAACTATTGCTGTATGGCCTCTGTTTGAAGGAGGGGAAGTATTTGTAACCTTTGTTATTTGTAATGATTGGTAGGAGGAAGGCTATAGGGCAGCGCTGGTGAATCATTGGCACACATGCCACCCCTGGCTTGTTCCCCCTCTTCCCAGCGCCTGAAGACATTTTTTGCATGCCCTGCCCCTCTTCTAGCTACCCAAAGCAAGCACTTTCTCCTTCAGCTCTCTCTGATAATTTGGGGGCTCACTGACAGCTTGAATTTACCCTCTGGACACTAGAACTTGAAAATCTTCTTCAACACTGCTATAGGGAATGGGGAAAATTCAAACAGAGTTGCCAGAGGTGCCAGAAAGATAATTCTCATCTTTAGTCATCTCCTGCTACTGATAATAAGTCTTTCCTTCTTCCAGACCAGGAAGCAATGGCCATAGGGAAGGTACTACATACACCCTTTACCTTCTCCTAGATTGCTGGGGCCTGCTGATAAAGCAGTTTAGGGAGAAGGGAGAAAATGGGCTCTTAAGCCAGTTTTTCTGGTTCTCTTACTTTATAATCCTGGTTTCATAAACCAGTTTGGTCAACGGAGTCAGGAGAATTCATGACCTATATTTCTTGGAAATTCTGGAGATTATAATTTGGGAAATGGTTGGGGATGGTATTTAATTAACATTTATTTTATACTTACTGTGCTAAGGGCTCAATGATTATCTCTCTTAATCTTCACAACAATCCTAGAAGGGAGGTACTATTATTATCCCCATTTTACTGATGAGGAACCTGAGGCAAATAGAGGTTAAGTGACAAGTCCAAGGTCATACAGGTAGTAAATGTGTAAGGTTGCATTTCAGGTTTTTCTGATGACTTCAGGCCCAGTGCTCTATCCACTGTGCCACCTAGTTGCTCCACTATTTACTGCTTAATTCATATTCTTGTTTTATATGTTGTATTCCACTTAAAATAAGTGTCCTGGGGGCAGGTGGGTGGTTCAGTGGTTTGAGAGTCAGACCCAGAGGTAGAAGATCCTGGGTTCAAATCTGGTCTCAAACACTTCCTAGCTGTATGACCTTGGGCAAGTCACTTAACCCCCATTGCCTAGCTCTCACCACCCTTCTGCCTTGGAACCAATACACAGTATTGATTTTAAGACAGAAGGTAAGGTTTTTAAAAAAAGTGCCCTTTTGTAATGCTATGATGTCACATAATTAATTCCAGCTCCTGGGGAAGGTTTAGAGGAAAAACATCAGGACTTCAGAGCAGTATTTGACTGGATGCAGATTGGAAACAAGTTCTAGAAACCTGGATGTGACAGTAAGGCACTATATAAGCATGGAGGGGGGGGGCAGAGTGAACAAGGTACAGAAACAAGAAAGGATAGATTGAGAGCACAGGACAGAGAGTTAAGGGGAAGAGCAGGTTAGAGGGAGGAAAAGATAAATTCCATTTTGAACTTATTGAAGTTGAAAATGCCCAATATATAGGTGGACATACTAAAATGGTCATAAGTAAAAATATTAACCAGTCAGTCATCAAGCACTTAATAAGCATTTTTTGTGTGTGTGCCAGTAACTTTGCTAAGGTATATAAAGAAAAAAAGCAAAATCTTTCCCCCTCCTCAAGAGTCTTTCATTTTAATGGGGGATATAATGTATATACACAGGGGAAGGAGTTGGGGAAATTGAGCGATAATGTAGATGTTAGAGGACTTGGGCTCAAATCTAGCTTTAAAAACTTACTAGCTATATGATGCTGAGCAAGTCACTCAACTTGTTTGCCTCAATTTCCTCATCTGTCAATTGAGCTGGAGAAGGAAACGGCAAACCACTCCAGTATCTTTGTCAAGAAAATCCCAACTGGGGTCACAAAGAATTGGATATGACTAATTTGACTAAACTACAATAACTAAACAACAACTAAAACAGCAACAAATGGGAAGAAGTCCTTTAATAGCCAGGAGTAATCAGGAAAGACTTCTTGTAGAAGGAAGTACTTGATCTAAGTCTTGAAGGAAATCAAGGACTGCAGGAACTGGAGGAGAGGAAAGAGTACATTCCAGGAAAGCCAGTATAAAAACACAAAGATGGGAGATAGAGTATAGCATCCATAAAATGAAAAGTATGCCTGTATGGTGAAATCACAGAGATTGAATAGCAGAGTAATATGGATGGGAAAGATAGGAAAGAGCCAGATTGTGAAAGAACTTTAAATGTCAAGGAGAAGAGTTTGTATTTCACCTCAGAGCCAATAGTTTGGCAAGTGGTGTCTATGTGTGTGTGTGTGAGAGAGAGAGAGAGACAGACAGACAGACAGGCAGGCAGAGAAGACAGAGAGAGGCAGAGAGGCAGAAACAGAAGACAGCAGAGACAGAAAAACAGAAAGACAGAGACAGAGAGAAAGAGAGATAGACAGAGATGAGAAACAGAGAGAAAGAAAGAATGAAAGAGAGAGACAGAAACAGAGAGACAGAGAAGACAAAGACAGAGATAGGGACAGAGAGACAAAGAGAGACAGAGATAGAGAGAAAACAGACAAGAGAGAAAGAGACAGAGAGACAAAGAGACAGACAGAAACAGAGAGAAGACACAGAGAGAGAGAGAAGACAGACAGAGAGAGAGAGAGAGAGAGAGAGAGAGAGAGAGAAGACAGAGAGAGAGAAGACAGAGAGAGACAGAGAGAGAGACACAGAGAGGAGTAGACCCGCATTTTAGCAAAATTACTTTGTTGACTGTGGGCAGGACCATCAATGTGAAGGATAGACACATAGAGGGAATCTGTGCGTTCAGTGCCCCATGGCAACTTACACCTCTAATGCTATAAGCCAGCTGACACCTTCTGGTAATGTCACCCAGTGACAGTCAGCATTCTGTTGCTCTCCCAGGGCCTGCTTCCTCATCTCTTTTCTGGACAAAGAGTCTCTGCTGGACACTGCTATGTTGGATGTGTTATTGGTGCCAGTAAGTCTCCCCTGGGTTATGGAACTTTTGCTTTTTCTGACTTCAGCCTCCTCATGAGAGAAGTTTTTGGTTGAAAAACTTTCTTAAAGAATATATCTAGGGACAGCTGAGCAGTTCAGTGGATAGGGAGCCAGGCCTTCAGAGAGGAGGTCCTGGGTTCAAATTTGACCTTAGACACTTCCTAGCTGGGTGACCCTGGGCAAGTCACTTAACCCCACTTGCCTAGTCCTTACTATTCTCCTGCCTTGGAATCAATACCAGTCTTAGTTCCAAGATGGAAGATAAGGGTTAAAGAAAAAAAGACTATGTATAATTTTCTCAGTAACACTCTCTAACAATACAGATCACAACCAAGGTCTCCTGACTTTCTGTCCAGGGTTTTTTCCTATATTTTTTGCCATTGGACATAGGGAACTATAATATAGGATTCAAGTTCTTAGAGACTTTTTTTACCTTACCTTCTGTCTTAGAATCGAGATTGAATAGCTACCTAATGTCCACCTAGCTGCCCTGGTTTCTTATATACTTAAAGAATTGCCCAAGACTCAGGGAAATTCAATTTAATTCAATAAACAATTTTTTCAAGTGCCAACTTTGTGCTAGGTAGAGTGTTAAGTACTGGAGGTACAAGTAATAATAAAGCAAAAAGTTCTTGTCCTCAAGGAACTTGTAATTTAATAGGGAAGACAATGCCGCCTCCTGTCCCTGCCCCTGCCCTCCCAAAAATGCTGAAAAGCATTTGCATCAAGAAGGCTTAGGAAGAACTTGGCATCAGTGCATGGTATTCTATGGAATCAAAACCAAGCAGAGCTCCTAGAGGAGAGTTACTTGAAAAGTTCAGGCACATATGTCAGATGCTGTGCTAAGAACTTCACAAATATTATTTCATTTGATCCTCACAAAAACCATTTGAGGTGGGTACTATTGTTATCACATTTTATAGACTAGGGAATTGAGACAAACAAATGACTTGCCCAGGGTCACCCATCTGGAAAAGTGTCTGAGGCCAAATTTGAAGTCAAGTCTCCTTGACTCCAGGCCCAGTGACCTATACACTGTTCCACCTAGCTTTTTAAGCTATTATAATAACAACAGCTAATATTTATATAGCCTTTACTATTTGCAAGGCATTATATGCTAAGTGCTTTACAATAATTATCTCATTTCATTCCCACAACAATAACCACAGGGTATAACCAAATGATACCCATTTGGCAGATAAGGAAACTGAGGCAGACAAAAGTTAAGTGATTTACCCAGAGTGATATATGTATAGCTAGTAAGTATCTGAGGTCAAATTTGAACTCAGGTCTTCTTTATAACTAGGTAGCATAGTGGATAGAATGCTGGACCTGGAGTCAAGAAGACTAATGTTTCTGAGTGCAAATTTGACTTCCAACACTTACTGGTCATATGATCCTGGCCAAGTCACTGAATCTTGTTTGCCTCAGTTTCCTTATCTGGAAAATGAGCTAGAAAAGGAAATGACAAATTACTCCAGTATCTTTTCCAAGAAAACTCCAAATAAAATCGCAAAGAGTCAGATACCACTCTACGACTGCCTGATTCCAAGTATAGGCCCAGTGCTCTATTGAGATACCTAGCCTTTTAAGCCATACTTTTAAAACATATAATAAAGAGCAAAAACAATGAAAAAAATAACAGTTGAGTGTATATTGGTCATCCTGAACTACAGAATTGTAGAATATAGGGCAGTTAGGTAGTGCAGTAGAGAGAGCCAGGTCTGGGGGCAACAGGTTCCTGGGTTCAAATCTGACCTCAGATACTTCTTAGCTGTGTGATCCTGGGAAAATCACTTAACCCCAATTGCTTAGCCCTTGGTTATTGTTGTGGGAATGAAATGAGATAATTATTGTAAAGCACTAGCTGCTGCTCTTCTGCCTTGGAAGCTATACTTAGTATTGATTCCAAGAAAAAAGGTAAGGGTTTAAATAAAGAAATAAAATTGTAGAAAATGAGACACGAAAATACAATGTCAGAAATGTAAGGAGTCTTAGAGGTTACCTAGAGCAAGAATTCTTGACCTGAGAATCAAAGACCCTGATAGATTTCAAGCAGTCTGTGAATTTGTATTGAGGGGAAAATGCATTTTTGTTTCCAATAATTTCTGTCACTATTTAGCACTTCTTTCAATTATTTAAGAACATTATTCTGAGAAGTGGTCCATAGGTTTTACCAAACTGACAAAGGGGTCTCTGACAAAAGAAGAAAAGAACCTCAGATCTAGTGCAATCTCCTTATTTTACAGATGGAGAAACTGAGGAGGAAAGAAATGGCTTGTCCAAAGTCACAAATTTAATTCATGTGAGAGACCAAAACTAGAACTCAGGCAAAAAGAAAGAAAGGAAGGAGTGAATTGGACATATTACATACATTAAAGAAAAAGCCAAATGTTTAAAAATTATTATTTTCTGTCTTAGTTACAACTCTAAAACATAAGAGCAAGGGCTAGGCAAATAGGGTTAAGTGACATGCCCAGTGTCACACAGCTGGGAAGTAACTGTCTAGCTGCCTCTGAAACAGATTGCTATATACCAGGCACTGTGCTAAGTGCAGGGGATACAAATATGAGCACCTGCCTTCAAGGAGCTTATATTTAATTGGGGGGAAGACAAAGGAGCAGCAAGGGAATGGGAAATGATGGTTCTCAGAGTAGGGGTAAGGTTTTGAAGTCCAAAAAGAAGGCTCTTGCCCAGTACTTTTTCTGCATTTGCTACTGTTGGAAATATAAGAAAATTGTATTAGAACACTGGGTTCTTTCATTTCTTTTTCCTTTTAAAAAATCTTTTGATTAATACTTAAAAACAAAACAAAACCTTGCTTTCTAGCTTAGAATTGATATTAAGAGTTTTGCATGATAATATATAATCCAGATCAATTTGCATACCATCTACAAGAAGGGGAAAAGAAGGGAGGGAAGGAGACAATTTGGATTTTGTAATTTTGAAAAACTTTTAAGTTGGAAATTATTACTTGTAATTGGGAAAATAAGATATCTCTGAATACAAAAAATGTGAAAAATTAGAAAAAATTTTAGTTCTAAGACAGGAAATCAGTAAGGGCTAGGCCATTAGGGTTAAGTGACTTGCCCAGGGTCACACAACAGCTGAGGTTACATTGGAACCCAGGTCCTCCCAAATTCAAACCTGGCATTCTCTCCACTGTGCTACCTAGCTGCCCCTTTATAAATATCTTTTTAAAAATATAACCTTTACATACATATATGTCCCTTCTCTCTTTGCCTCCCTTACAGTTAAGTAAAATTAACCAATGCACGTATCTAGTCTGGCAATATATGATATTACATTTCCTTAGAGACACTGTCAAGCATCCTTAACTTTTTGTGTGTCATGGACCCTTTGGGCAGCGTGGTGAAGCCTTGGGATTCTGTCTCGAATAATATTTCTGAACAATTCAAAGAAATGCTAATTTTTAGTAAGAGGTTAATGAAAATCAATACATCATTTTTTTCCTATCCAAGTTCACAGAATCCTGCACCATGTTCTAATCTTGGTTTTTGTCACTCACTTGCAGTGTGATCTTGAACAATTTCTTTCTCCTCTTGCCTCTTCTCCTTTCTTCTCTGTAAAATGTGTTAGATGATCTTCTGGGTTTCAGCTCTCAGACTCCCAATTCAATTAGACTTTTATATAGAGAATGATTGAATAAATTATAATATATGAATGTAAGGGAATATCATGTTATTAGAAATGAGGGGGAAAATTTTTATCAAAGAGACATAGAAAGACTTTTTCAAGGGAGTGGAACCAGAACAATTTATACTATAATATATAATTAAATATAATTAATATATAAATATATTATAATATATACTTATGTGTTTTACATATTATAAAAATGAACAAATTTTAGACTCAAGAATTCTGATCAACAAAACGGTCAACTACAATTCCAGAGGACTGGGAAAAGACTCTAGAGGACTGTGGATTCATATTAGAACAATAAATTCATTTGGGGGGGGGCATTTCAAATGGGGGAATATGATTTACTTGATTGTCTATATGTAATTCAAAGGCTCTTCCTTCCTTCCTTTCTCTCTCCTCTTTTTCCCTTCCTCTTCTTCCTTCCTTCTTCCCTCTCTCCCTTTCTCCTTCCTTTTTGTCTCTCCCTTTATTTCTAACAGAGGGAGAAAAAAGGGAAAAAATAAATACTTGATAATTGAAAAAATAATAATATTTTTAAAAATTTAACTCACACAAAAAGATTCATAACATCTCTGGGCTGGCAAGGATCTCAGAAAATCTAAGCTATCCCTGACATGTGGTGATTTAGTCTTTGACTGAAAACTTGATTCCATTTCTGGACAATAATTCTTATTGGTCAGCTTTTCCTTCCAACTGGGCCTAAATGTGCCTCAGTATATTTGCAACTCATTGCTTCTAGCTCAATAATTATCTCCTAAAGTCAATAGTAAAAGAACAATGCATTCTATAAACCCATATTAGGCACCTAGTAGGTAGAGATGCCCCCTGCCTGAATCTGGAGAAGACACAAAGAAAAGAAGACAAGCCCCTACCTTCACTTCCATACTTTTTTTTTAAATTAGCTTGCTTTAAACTATATCCTTTTTTCTTAATATTTTTCTTTTTGTTATTCTGAACTTGACAAACATAAATATTCTTATTTTCATATATGAAAAAAAGAAAAGGGTAGACAAAGTTGAAATTTTGAACAAAGAAGTCTAGTATAGAATATATTGCTGGATATATGTTATGATATATGATATATGTTCAGATATATGGATATCTGAAGTTGGGGAAGTGGGTGGACAAGACAAAGATCAGTCTGGACTGGAATCATGAGGGAAGGCTTCAAGGAAGAAGCTATATTTGAGCTGGTCCTCGAAGGACAGGGAAAGTTGGGCTAGGTGATGGGAGGGTGAGGGCATTCCAGGGATTCTGCAGTTTCCAAACTGCTCCCCCCTGGGGAGCTATGAGGATGACGGAATTAAGATCTCTGGGCTTTGAAGATGGAGATATGTTGGGCACTCTCCCGGTGGCTCTCCTTCCTGGTTTTGTGTTTTTTCAGACTCTGGGCATGTAAACAGGATCTGATTTCTTCTTGGAGAAGTACAATAGGGCCAAGGAGCTCACCCCTCCAGTAGAGGGGATGTGGGAATGACCCCCGGGGAAATCCCTGAAGACCTGGAAGGTACTGGCATTCCGTTGTAGGATTACAGTGTTTAGAGGGCAAAGGGACCTTGGAGGTTATCTGGTCAAGCCCCCTCATTTTTCTGAGGAGGAAACAGACTCAGAGACAGGAAATGACTTTTGTAAGCTCACAACACAGACAATATGTAGCGGAACTGGGGTTTGAACCCCGTTTTTCTTTTTTAATTTAGAACATTTTTCCATGTTTCCATGATTCATGTTCTCTCCCTCCCCTTTTCTCCTCCCCCCTCCTGGAGCAAATAAGTAATTCCACTGGGTTACACATGTATTATTGCTCAACACCTATTCGTATTTGTAATAGAGTGATCCTTTAAACCCAAATCCCCAATCATATACCCATATAAACAAGTGATGAATCACGTTTTTCTTCTATGTTTCTGCTCCCACAATTCTTCCTCTGGATGTGGATAACTTCCCTTCTCATAAATTCCTCAGAATTGTCCTGGATCATTGCATAGTAGAGAAGGTCATTATGTTTGATTGTGCCACAGTCTCTGTGTACAATGTTCTCCTGGTTCTGCCAGTTCATATAGAAATTAAGCAGTTCATCATTCCTCACAGCACAATAGCATTCCATCACCATCAGATACCACAATTTGTTCAGACATTCCCCAATCGAAGGTCATCTCCTCGTTTTCCTTTTTTTTTTTGCCACCACAAAAAGTGCAGCTATAAATATTTTTGTACAAACATTTTTCCTTATCTCTTTAGGGTATAAATCTAGAAGTGGTATAGCTGGATCAAAGGGCAGACATTCTTTTAGAACCCTTTGGGCATGATTCCAAATTGCCCTCCAGAATGGTTGGACCAATTCACAATTCCACCAGCAATGCATGATTGTCCCAGTTTTGCCACATCCCCCTCCAACATTTAATACTTTCTTTTGCTGTCATATTGGCCAATCTACTAGGTGTAAGGTAGTACCTCAGAGTTATTTTGACTTGTATTTCTCTAATCAAGAGGGACTTAAGAACACTTTTTCATATGATTATTGATAGTTTTGATTTCTTCATCTGAAAACTGCCTATTCATATCCCTTGACCATTTGTCAATTAAGGAATGGCTTGATTTTTGTAAATTTGACTTAGTTCCTTTTGGAAATTAGTCCTTTGTCAGAGAGTTTTGTTATAAAAAATTTTCCCCAGTTTGTTGCTTTCCTTCAAATTTTGGTTGCATTGGTTTGTTTGTACAAATCCTTTTTAATTTAATATAATCAAAATTATTCATTTTATATCTTATAATTTGAACCCCATTTTTCTGACTCTGATTCCATCACTTTTTGCCTGACATGGGACCCTGAAAAAAAGAAGTCAAATTGTGTTCTAAGGTCTTTCTGGCTCTGACCTTTTCTGTTCTTTATTCTAATGTTCTTTCTAGGTCTGACATTCTATGCTTTTGAGTCCTAAGTTCCTGTCTAGCTCTGACATTTCATGTCTCAAAAATTTATGATATGTAACCTTGGAAAACTTATGTGTAAATTTGTTACTGGAATAAAATAAAGGGGGAAAAGTTTATGATAGGGCAGCTAGGTGGCTCAGTGGATTGAACACCAGGCTCAGATATGGGAAGTCCTAGGCTCATATCTGGACTCAGATGCTTCCTAACTGTGTGACCCTGGGTAAGTCATTTAATCCTCATTGTCTAGCCCTTACTGTTCTGCCTTGGAACCAATACACAACATTGATTCTAATATAGAAGGATTTTTTAAAAAGTTTACGATGCTCTCACAATATGACAGAGATAAAAAAAATTAAAAACCCAATATGACTGGGAGTATAACATAGTAGAAACTAAAATATATTTGATAAAGGCTCAGTGTAGGACATCAACAGGCATGGAGGTAGGAGCTCCAAGGAAAAGGAGATAACTGGGTAGTCAGGGAAGGAAAAAGTGAGATGTGAGCTGATATTGGACATACAGGTGGGAGTTGGAAAAGGGCAGAAAATCAGGAACAAGAAAGGCAGGTCAGCTATGACTCCCTGAGCCTCCTCTCCTGCTCCTCTCTCACTTCCCCCTCCTCTCCTCAGTCCTGACAGCTTTACGGCCTTTCCCTCCTCCCCCATTTGGCTTCCCATCCCTTGAGAGGGGCCCTGCTGTGTTCAGTAGTGGCAGCCTTCACGCTACCCCCCCCCATCTTAGCCCTGCTCAGCTCAGACTGCAGCTGCAGGTGGGGCCCCCTCCACTTGTTGCATCCAAATTAGCCTGAAAGATGAGGCTCTGAGGGAGAGCTGGGAGTGCAGAAGGCCACTGGCCACCAGCCCAGGCACTGATGGTGGGGTGGGAAGGGACAGAGGGGAAGGGGAAGTCTGCACCAGAACCAGAGACCTCATCTCCCAGAAACAGAGATGATATCATGGAAATGCAGAGCTTGGAAGGGACCTCTGAGATTATCTAAAGCAAGCCTCGTCTGGACTTGAAAACCCTTTAGGTATTCCATGAGTGGCCAGCAGGGTGTTGTGGAGAGCATATTGGACTTGGAATCAGGAAGACAGGAGTTCAAATCCAGCTTTAGACACACTATCTATGTGCCCCCTACCCCAACAAATTATTTAGCTGCTCTCATCTTCTGTTTCCTCATCTGTAAAATGAGAATAATAACAATTATCTACCTCAAAAAATGGCCTCAAGGGCCAGATGAGATAATACATGAAGAGTACTTTGCAAACTTTAAAGCCTCATATAAATATGAGCAATTGTTTTTATCTCACTAACTCCTGGAGGCAGCTATGTGGCACAGTGGATAAAGCACCGAGCATCTACCTGGTGCTTCAAATTCAGCCTCAGACTAGCTGTGTGATCATGGGCTAGTCACTTAATCCTATTTGCCTATGTTTCTTCATCTGTAAAATGAGCTAGAGAAGGAAATGGCAAATCACTCCAGAATTTTTGCCAAGAAAATCCCAAATGGGATCCCAAAGAGTGGAACCCAACTGAAAAATGCCTGACTATCTTCTACGGAAGACATGCCATTTGTAGACTATTCTAATTCTTCCTTATGTTAAGTTCCCTCCATTTCCCCAAATAAATCAGTTCCTTCTCCTTCAGATATGCCATCTTGTCTCTTGCCAAGATAGGACTGACAGATGACTGAAGAAATGAGTGATTTGTTGAGGATCACACAACTATTAAAATGTCTGAGGCAGAACTTGAACCAAAGTCTTCCAGATATTACTCTATCCATTAAGCCACTCTGATTCTCGTAATAATAACAATGGACGGTTATGTAGAATTTTTTTTAAACCCTTACCTTCTGTTTTAGAATCAATACCAAGTATTGAATGGTAAGAGCTAAGCAAAGGGAGTTCAGTGACTTGCTCAGGGTCACACAGTTAGGAGATACCTGAAGTCAGATTTTATGGCAAGACCTCCTTCTATTCACTGAGCCACCTACCTGCTCCCAATTATGTAGAACTTTTAAGTTTTGCTTTACATCCATGCTTTCATTTGATCATGATGGGACTTTGGTCAAATTCCTCCCCAATTTCCCCATTTGTAAAATGAGAAAGTTAAGGGGGCTAGGAAGTTCTTCATCAGACAGAATCCAGCTAAAATATACTTCCTGGCAACTTTTATTCATTGCTCCTAGTTTCAAATTTGAGTATCTCTCTAAGATTCCTAGCTCTAGAAATTCAGTGACTCCAAGGCTCATCTATTCCCTCAGGATCCTCAGCAACAGATGGTCCCCAGTGGGGGGCTTGGTGTATGTGGTGGAAATGTCTATTTGGTTTCCCAGGTTTCAGGAATGGGACAGAGGGCCTGGGCACAGATGGAGCCAGTACTAGAGATGGCTAGGTGGCTAGGGGATGCCATTTGCTCCTCTGTGCAGATTGAGGGTTAGGGATGCTTGATAGTCTTCTTTGGGGATCCTCTTTCATTTGCCCTTTCCCTGGCCTTTCCCCTCCCCCTTCCCTTGCCTTTTAGGGAACCAGGGAATATTAGAATTTAGGCAAGGCAGAAATGAAGCAATTATAATACCTTGGCTCAACATAGACTTTTTAGCTTAGCTGTTAAGAACAAAGTAATAATGAGGTCAAGGCCACAGGTTACATCCCAGCACTTAGAGTCCTGGAATCTTAGAGATGGAAGGAATCTTAAAACATTAGATATTTTGAATGCCTGAAACTGAAGAGACCTTAGAATACAAAACCTAGAATATTGGAGTTGAGAAGGACCTGAGAACAGAGACTACCCACAGAATGTCAGAGCTGAGAGGCTTTATCCATTATCACTTCCAACCCTCCTTTGCTTCTCTCTGAATCTTACTTATGCCTAGTGCCTTCCCCACAAATCCATTCTTTGGATGGGTTGGGGTTAGGCAGAGAAAGAGAATGGAGTGTCCCTCTCTCATCTTGGTGGAGAGAGGGTAGGAAGTCCCTAGCTTTGTGGGGAGCCCACATAGTTGGAGTTTCCCAGGGATCCAAGGAGGTTGGGAGCAGAAGGAGAAGAGTAGCAAAATCTTAATTAGCACATGGAGGGAACTATCTTCAGTCTAAAACAGTGTACAAATATCCCTTCCACCTCTCAGGGTTAGGGGCATGGTGCCACTTCAATCTAGAAAATCTGCATAAAATTCTTTGATTTTCCCTTCACACCAGAGAAGTTGTCTGAAAATTTTCTTTTTCTTTTATGGAGTATATACAGCACCTTATTGTAAGAATTGGGTTGTGTTTGGTCATATGATATATAGTTTCCAAACGTTTACTGTGTCTATTGGCCTTTGTATGTTGTCTGTGGCTTCCACAAAACTCCCTCAAAATTCCATTTAATTTCTTATGTCATTGATGCAATGTATCAAAACCTTGATGGGTAAAGTTGCTATTTGGAAGGGATACCTATACTCCCAACCTTCCTGCCAACACCAAGGTTAAGTAGGCAGGTTCTTCTCTGCTTCCAGACCTCCTGTGCAGATATCTCTTCTCTGGATTTGCTCTCCCTTTCCCCCTTTCTCTCTATTTGGAGCATAGATACAGTTCATTACAGGCCACTATTCAGGAATCTATCTCCAGTTTACTTTTATGCAGAACTTGGCTGTTTACAGAACCCTTCCTTAAAATCACCCTAAGAGGTGTCTATTGCTACCCCCACTTTATAGATGAGAAAACAGTCTCAGAGAGAATGGATGACTTGTCCAGGATCAAACAACTAGTGAGTGTCCTGAGTTCTAAGACTAGAAATCAGGTCTTTTGTGTTCTACTCTAGGGCTCCTTCCTCTACAGAATACATAGTTCTTCTCTGTGCTTTTTATTGTGAAGCATAATAATAGAAATGACTTGGTTTTTTGGATCTAAGTTTTGATTTCACAGGGGTAGAGAATGTTGATTGAAGAAACTCTTCTTGCTCTGCAGATCATAGTCTTAGAGAGATGGCCAGGACACTGGGAAATAGAGACTTGTCTCAGGCCACATAATTAGGAGGTGACAGAAGGAGAATCTGACCCCTGGGCATCCTGACACACAGCCTGCCTCACTAACCACACTCCTCAGTTAAGGTTTACTTTTGTCATCAATACCTTTGAGGTAGATAGTGGATGTCATAATTTCCACTCACTAAGGAAGAAATTAAAACACAGGGAGGGTAAGAGACTTGCCCAAGATCATACAACTTAGGAAATGAACTCAAACCCAGGTCTCTTGACTCTTACAACTTTGGATCTTTCTATTGGACAAGTTGCATAACATACAAAAATTTTATACCAGTTCCCTAGGTATTGGCTAGTGGATAGATTATAAGACTTGTAAAATGGGAGACCTCATTCAATCATATGGACATTGCAAATCTAAAAGCACTATATAAATGCTAGCTTTTATTGTTATTCCATGCCACTGTTTTTTCCCCCCCTTTTCAACTTCTTCTAAATTGGCAAAGAAGCTAAGGATATCAAGACATATCTAATCATAGTAATAGATACCTTTTTTCTCTAGCATTTCACCATTTACTAAATGATTTTATCACCACCTACAGGAAGGTAATATGGAGATTATTAGCCCATTTTACAAAGAAGGAAACTGCAGAGGACCGAAGTGATTTTATCAAGGTTATACAGTCAGAAAAAGGCAAGTCTTGAGTCTCCTGACTCCCAGTCGAAGACTTGCACTGCTGAAATGGTCTGCCTGTCTTATGCATTCCCTGCAGGTGGGAAAGAGAGAGGATATTTTAATGGACCTGGTATTACCCATCCTCCCCAGAATGGGATCTGGCAAAGTGCCCATGCTGCCCTGGCCCTTCTCAGCTTCCTTTTTGGGCCTCTCTCCCCATATCCTCCAACAGTAGGTCCCCCCTCCTCTGAAGAGGGCTCATCTCCCAGGTCCCCTGCTGGCCCAGGCCTCGGAGCACCATTGATCCTCCTGACAGCAGCAAGACAGATTGGCTGGGAGTGTGTATTCAGGTGCAGCTACAGAGCACATGGACACCATATGAGGGGTGGGAGGGGAAGCAGGAGAGGCAGGGGGTTGGGAGGTGGGGGTTCCCAAGAGGTTCCAGACCCATTCCCCAGGATTCCTGGCCAATCTCAGACACCTGCCTCCCCTCCCTGGGTCTTCTTACCCAGCTCAGAACCTCTGCCCTGAGGGTTCCTCTTCCCCTTCAATGCTCTGTCCCCAGGGCATTAAGCCACTGGGTGGAGAGCAAGCCTGTTTGAAAGTCACTCAAGCTGAGATTCAGAGGAATCAGGGAAAGTGAACCCACCCTAAATCTGCTTTTCCTCACAGCTCCTTCATATGTGTACCCATACACTTTGTATACCCTTTCCTCTTTGGAGATAAGAGCTTCCATGGCTCCCAAATCCAAGAATCCCCAAATCCTTGTCTCAGGCAAACTGTGATCCAGTACCTTGGTACTGGAAAGAACATTAGACCCAGAAGAGACTACAGACCATACAACAGAAGGGCAGAACAGGAAGGACTCTGAGATCACCTCTTCCATTCACAAAGGGGGAAATTGGGGCCTAGAGAAGGACAAAAATGATCTTCAGGGATACTCAGGCTTGCTAGCTGGATGGGTGCTTCAATTGCAGGTCTTCCTGAGTCCAATCCAGAGCTCTATTCCCTATATCCCATTGCCCTTCAAGGAAGACTTTACAGAGGAGGTGGAACCTGAGCTGTTTCAACTTTGGTGCTTGTTGGAAGCTATAAGATATAGTAGAAAGAGATTTGGATTTGGAATAGGGGAAACCTGTATTTGAAACCCAGTTTTTCCAGTTAGTAATTGTGTGACTTTGGTCAAATCACTTCCTCCTTCCTTGTTCCCCTCACACTAGGGTAGGGGAAGGGGTGGCCTGTGCACCTCCTTTCCTATCAATTATCCTAATACTTTTTTTTTAACCCTTCCCTTCCATCTTAGAATCAATACTATGTATTGGTTCCAAAGCAGAAGAATGGTAAGACCTAGGGGATGCTATGGGGGCTAAGTGATTTGCTCAGGGTCACACAGCTAAGAATTATCTGAGGCCAAATTTTAACCCAGGACCTCCTAGCTCCAGACCTGGCTCTCTATCCACTGACCTACCCAGCTACCTACCCTGCCTCTCCTTCTTATTCTAGTGGCTTTCCTCTGTTAATTATTTCCTATTCATCCTATTTTTGTACATCTGTTGTTATATATCTTTGTTTACTTGTTGTCACCCTGAATAGATTGTAAACTCCTAGAGGGCAGAGACTGTCTTTTGCTTTACTTTGAATTCCCAGTGCTTAGCACAGTCTGGCAGTAGTAGGTACTTAATAAATACTTATAAGTGGACTGTCCTTGACTGAAAAGATTGGCCTACTTTCTTAGCACTTAGCACCTAGTAGGTATATAATAAATGTTTGTTGATTGATTGGTTGAAAGTCAAGAATATTCAATACTTGAAAATATCTCTCTCTTCTATGTTCAAGGTCCAGTGCTTCCTGTATTTTCTTAAATCCTAAGATAGCCAGCCTCAGCCTAGGCATTCCCTACAGTCAGAAACACCCTCTACCACTAGCCACTAGCACACAATACTTCTTGTTCTGCCAGAAACTCTGGGAACATCTACATTTAACAAGAAGGTTTACTAGGCTCATGGACTGGGAAGGGACCTTAATATGAGGCTCTGAACCCATCGATGTCAAGGAAGGTTAAGTGAAGGAGGATTGGATGATCCCTCAGTGAGGGTGACAGGGCCTGAGCCAAAGTTCTCGTCATGATGCTCCTCTGTTTGAAAATCTCCAGGCGCTCCCTATTTCCTACAGGATAAAACACCGACAGACTGGATTTAAGGCACTTCATGGTCTATCTGGCTACCACATACCTATATAGATTTCTTTCATATTAATTTCCCTTGATGAACTTCCAATCAAACTGACCTACCAGCTATTTCCCTTAACTTGAGAGTCTATCCCCTGTCTGTGTGCTTGTATGGGCTATCCTACATGCCTAGGATGTTCTCCCTCCCTCTTCTTCTTCCTCCTCCTCCTCCATCCCCTTTTAGAATCTCTAATTTGTTTCAGGGCTAAACTCTATTGCTACCTCATATGCAAAGCCTTTCTTCTTCCTCAAACTATCATACAGGTACTAAGTTATCTGTGTATCTTACCTGTAGGCTATGAACTCCTTAAAAGCAAAGACCTCTGAGAAGTGGGGGGTGATATCTGACCCACTGACTCCTCCCAGTCCAGAGCCCTACAGAATTTACTGAGGGGAGCAATTACTTTGCTGGCCACCACACAAACTACTCATTCAACATGAGAACCGAATATAATTTTTGCCAGTGGACATGATACTAAAGAAGAGGCATTACCATCTGCTTGCTGCTGTATCCAAAAGGACCATGGATCTTACAGCTTGCAGCTAAAACTTTTATCTCTATCTCTCTATCCATCCATCCATCCATCCATCCATCCATCCATCCATCCATCCATCCATGTATCTATCTATTTATATACATATATATGTGTACATGTATACACATAGATACCTAGGCCTATAATTACACACATATACTTACATGTATATACATATTCACACGTCTGTGTATATAAAATTACTACAATATATTTATGTATATGCACATACATGTCTCTATACAAACACACAAATATGCATAGATCTGCAACTATACACACATGCATACATTTGTATACATACACATACATATTTCTATAAGTGCACAATATAAATACGAACAGCTAGATAACTATACATATATACATATGTGTATAAATGAATTTATACACATACACACAAATATACATGTAATCTAATGACACATGCATGATATGCATGTATAAATGAACCAAATGTGTATATGCACACACCTGCAAATATAACCATGCACACACATATGTATGGATGCATTTACACATGTATATATGCATATACAAATAGGCACTGATCTATACCTACACATGTGTATAAATGCACGTGTGCTTATATAGCTACACACATATATACATATAGTCCCCTCCTCCATTACAGCCTTACTTTCTTGAGACTTAGTTTTCTTTTTGTATTCCCAACACTAATTGCAATGCCTTACACATGGTAAGCATAAATAAATTATTTTCATTCATTCATTTGTTGGAGGCCAGGCTTGATATAGGCTTTTCTGATGCTTCAGGATTAGAATGAGAACAAAATGAGCCCCTCGGAGATCATCCAGCAGTTAGCCATAGCACAGAAAGAACAACCAGCAAGGACAGCATTCATTTAGTCTAGTGCATCTTCCCTGCTTTTGAATGAACACACTGGCTTGATGGCCCTCAAATCCGAGGAGAGTTTTGTCACCAGGAAGCTACATCTACAGCCTGAGCCTTAATCCCATGCTTCAATTACAGATCAAGGACAGTTTTAATATTTTTTAAAAGGAAAAACTAGACTAGGCCACACAGTGAATATTGATACTGCCATAGGAGCCCATGAAAAAATCAGGGTTCAGTGGGAAAATGGGGTGTTTATAACGAGATAGAACCTATTAAGGGGATTGGGATTCAAAAAATAATTAGGGCTCAGTCAGGGGGATGCAAGATTAGTAAGAGAGATGAAGTTTCAGTCAGAAAGTGGAAGACTCAGTGAGGAGATGGGATGGCACTTAGTCAAAGACCTCAGGAAAAAAGGGAGGATGTTGGGCTCCTGTGAGGATGATGGCGATGAGATGGAGTCCAATGAAAATATATTGGCTCAGGGAGATTCAGGGAGGGGAATGGGAACTAAGGAAGGAGATGGAGGCTCAGTGGGGAACTGGAGGCTGAGTGATAGGGATGGGACTTAATAAGGGTAATATGAAGATGAGAATTCAATAAGAAGGCAGCAGCTTGGTGAGAGGATGGAGGTTCAGTGAATTGATACGGATTCAATGAAGGTATGGGACCTTACTTAGACGAGGTATTTTGTGAAGGGTTGGGAATCATTATTAGAGATGGGAATCAGGATCAATGATGGAGATGTGACTTAATGAAACAAATAGAAACTTAGTAAAAGATGAAAGCTCATTATGGAGGATGTAAGTTCTGTGATAAGAGAGGAGACCAGAGAATAAAGGTTGTAGTCCAAAGGGAGGATGAGTTTAGTAAGGGGATAGTATCTCAGAGAGGCAGGTGGGAGCTCAAGGAAAATCTAGGGACCAGGGCAGCAAAGGTCACTCAACAGATTGAAGGAGGGGCACAAGAACTTGGGGAGAACATGGGACTCATTGGTGTTCAGTAAAATGATGAAGTTTTAATGAGGAAATGGGGATTCAATTGAGAAGAAAGGATCAATCAGCAATGTGATAGGGAGTTCACACAGAAATTGGGGAGGCGTTTAGGGACAGTGGGTCAGTGAACAATCAATGTTCAACAGGGGATTGTAGATTTCAATGAGGGGATGGTGGCCCAGACTTAGAGATGTCATCATAGCCCTGGTAGTTATGTTGGGAAGAAGGTGAAGGAATAGGCAAGCCTGATTCTGCTACCTTCACCTCAGAGTTCATTTTTCCCTTATCTTCTTATCTCTCATCCTGGAAAGATGGCATAAGCCAAAGGCAAATCTCCAGGAGCTCCTTGTTTTAGAGAAAACATTAGACTTCTCAGCTCCCTTCGAATCATCCTTCTCATAGCTAATTACCATTAACAAGCATCTTGCATAATTTCCTCCATATCTGCATATTTCAGAATAATCAGGATTATTAATAATAATAACTGTGAGACATTGCTTCAGGAAAGCAACTGATCATCCCTTATCTCTGGGAGGAAGAGAAGTTGGAATAGAGTTTCAGGAACAGAGAACTGTAAGACAGTGGAAAGGACTTTTGGGACCTTGGAATAGTTTTGGAACATTGTAGAACAAAAGTTTCCCAAACTTTGGGGGAAACCAAAAAGGGAAAACTTTATAAATGGGAATTTGGGACTCTGGGATAGTTGGGGGAAGGGATGATTTATTGCCCTCCACAGATATTCTCTGAAAAGAAAGAGCCTAGGACTAGCTCTGCCATATAGGTACCTTCCAGAGAGAGGGAACAGCAGTACCCTGAGCCCTCAGAATATAGCTCCAAAAATTGATTTCCTGGGGACTGGATTAGCTTTCTAGAATATTCTATGAATTTCATAGGCTGGGCTATTATGGAGGTTTCCATTTCCAATAGCATGTGTACTAGATGTCTTCTGAAATTCCTTCCAACTCTTAGACTATGATGATGATGATGATCCTAGGATATGAGAACCAAAAGACACTTTCTTGGGAGAGCTTTTATTTTCCCAAATACATGTAATAACAATTTTCAACATAGGTTTTTCAAAATCATAAGCTCCAAATTCTCTCCCTCTCTCCCTTCTCTCTGCCTTCTTGGACACAGTAAGCAATTTGATCTGGATTATACATATATTACCACACAAAACATATTTTCATGTTGATTATTATTGAAAGGAAATACTTATATAAAACCAAAATCCCCAAATAAAACCAATCATAAACTAATATGAATGATAGTATGTTTTGATCCACATTGACTCCAATAGTTCTGAAAGATGCTTTAGGACATAAAACACAAGATCTCGAAGATATCTCAGAGTCTAAAACCCAGAACATCAGGGCTATAAGGGACCAATGTGGCATAGATTGTTAGAGTTTGAAGAAACCTAGGAAATAGAAAGTAGAATGCCAGAGCTGAAGGGAAGCCTAGAACATAAGATGTCATAACTGAAAGAGACCTGAAAACAGGGGATGAGAACAGAATTTAAAGAACCTTGAAAAGATAGAATATGAAATATAGAAGAAGACCTTAGAGAATGTCTAGGCTAACTAGCTAGATTTCATAGTGGAGTCAGGGAGATTTGATTGAGTTCAAATCCTACCTCAGGATTTACTAGCTGTTTAACTCTGGACAAGTCACTTGAATCATGTCACAATTTTATTATCTTTAAAATGGAAATAATAATAGCACCTACCTTATTTTGCTAAGCTAGCTCATAAAACAAAAACAAAAACAAATTCCTTCACTTTACAAAGAAGAAAATCACACGGCCAGCTCAGTAATTTTCCACTGATGGTGAGAGGTTTCTCTGAAGTGGATGGACATACCTTAGGTAGAGTAAAGGATGCCTTCCAGGAACCCTAAAGGTAGAAGGGGCTCAGGCGGGGTATGTAGGGAAGGAAACAGTAGCAGCTTCTGGTGGACAAATGTTGACAGTAACCCTGTTTCAGAAGTCCCACAGGTAAACACACACTTGCTGGTTGTTTGACCTTGGGCAAATTACTTCTCTTTGAGCTTTAGTTTACTTATCTGTTAGATGGGGATAATAATACCAGGCTGTTGTGAAGACCAAATCAAGTCATGGTTTGCAAAGCACTTTGGGCACAATAAAGCTCTTTGTTCTCATGTCAGAGATGGACTTTGGACATCAAGTGTCAGAGAAGGGCAGAGAACAAACCCACAGAGGGAGATCTGACTTTGTGCTGAGATAGCTGGGCTCTTTGGCAAGAAATATAGCTGGTGGGGGCTGGCTGTCTTCACCCCCCCCCAGTCCCCCCATCTCCTCCTTTCTCAGCCCCTTCCCACTGATCCCCACAGGGTGTAGAGATGTTTGGTGCCCCAGGCCAGGCCAAGAGGTGATACTTCAGGATAAATAAATAAACAGGGAGCAGATGGCCAGGGGAGCTGGGGTACAACCCAGGGCCTCACTGGCTCTTCGAAGCTCAATTCTGTGCCTGCTAGGAAAACATTGCTCAGGCCAGAGCAAATGGATTCCAGATCCTGGGATGGGGAAATGGCCACAGCAGGGTTAGCCTCCCCCTCTGTGTGGCCCCTAGAGCTACCCACTGGGCCTCCCTCCTGACCAATGAAAGGTAGTCTAGGGGCTGTTAACCTTGGGCCCAGAGGCTTTTCCTTCTGGAAACTCAGACTGGCTTTTTCAACCAATGAGTAGAGGGAGGGGGAAGGTACAGGAAGGGGATGAAGTAGGTTTGGGAGCTCCATCTACAGTCCTGGGGAACTCCTTTATACTGGCAGAATATTCTGGTTCATTTAGAAGAGAGGGTCAGCTAAATCTTATTGGATGGAGTTAGTGAAGGGAATAGAAAAGAGCCCAGACTAAAAATCCAATATGTACTTTTATAGAGGTTAGTTCTGTGATCTTAGGCAAACCACGTCTTCCTATGCCTCAGTTTTTTTTTCAAATGGGAGTGATAATCTCTCCCCAATGATGATGATATAACAACCCATTCTATATATATTCTGCCACATTTAGTTTGTTCCTGTCATATTCCAGTTCCCAACCTGTTGAGACTTCCTTTCCAGATTGAGTCTGAATCCTTTAACTTGATATTTTAGATACTCCATAATCAGAAACCAAACTCACTTTCTAGTTTTATATTCCACCAATTATTTACACACACACACACACACACACACACACACACACACACACACACCCCTCTATACTTACTAAATTCATTCCATACAGGGCAATTTCCTTATAGATGCTCTCGATGACAAGCCACAACACCATGACCATGCCCCTTCCTATTTTATCTAAGTATTAGCTATCTTTTTGGACCCTCCTCTTCCAGAAAGCCTTCCTTGAACACCTCAGCCACAGGGATTTTTTTGCCTGGCTATTACACTTTTTTTCAATATTCTATTGAACTTTTATTTATCATATGGAATATTTCCCAATTGCACATTTCATTTTAATATCTTTTTTTTCCAATTACATGTGAAAACAATTTTTAACTTTCATTTTTCACAATTTTGAGTTTCTGGGTCTTTCTCACCTTCCTTCCCTTTCCCTCTCATTGAGAAGGCAGGCAATGTGATAAATATTATACACCACAGAGATTTTAAAAAAAAGATTTTATTTTATTTATTTTAAAACATTTAATTTAATTTTTAAACCTTTTCCATGTTTCCATGATTCATGTTCTCTTCCTCCCCTTTTCCCTCCCCCCTCCCAGAGATGACAAGCAATTACACTGTTATACTTGTATTATCACTCAGAACCTATTTCCATATTATTCATTTTTGTAATAACCTTTTAAAACCAAAACCCCAAATCACATACCCATATAAACAAATGATAAATCATATATTTTCTTCCGTGTTTCTACTCCCACATTTCTTTCCCTAGATGTGGATAGCTTTCTTTCTCATAAGTCTCTCAGAATTGTCCTGGATCAATGCATTGCTACCAGTAGCAAAGTCAATTACTTTTGATCATCCCACAATGTTTCAGTTACTATGTTCAATGTTGTCCAGGTTTTGCTTATTTCACTCTGCATCAGTTTATGGAGTTCTTTCCAGTTCATATAGAACTCAAACAGCTCATCATTCTTTATAGCACAATAGTATTCCATCACCATCATATATCATAATTTGTTCAGTCATTCCCTAATTGAGGGACATGGATGCTCTTTATTAAGAAATATCATTATCAGGGACAGGTAAGTTGCTCAGTGGATAAGAGCCAGGACTGTAGATAGTAGGTCCTGAGTTCAAATCTAGATTAAGAGAATTCCTAGCTAGCCCTTACTTATCTTCTATCTTGGAACCAATACTTAAATATGAATTCTAAGACAGAAGGTAAGGGTTTAAAAAAAAAGAGAAAAAAAATAACATCACTCTCATTTCCTAGCTATTCCACTACATCCCCCAAAGAACCTACCATTGTAACAAGTAGTTTATCAAAACAATACCTATGTCTGAAAATGTATATATGCCTTCACTTGTGGTCTGCCACCATGCTTCACTTCCAGCTCTCCAGAACTATAGTTAGTCATGGTGTTTGTCAGAACTCTGAAGTTTTTCAATGCCATTCTCTTTTCTATCACTGTGGTCAATTGTGCGTATTATTCTCTTTGTTCTGTTTATATTTCTCTGCTTCCATTCATCTTATCATAGGATCATAGATTTAGATCTGGAAGAAAACTTAGAAGTCAAAATCTTTCTCAGAATTCTCATTTCTTACAATGGAATCACATACCATTGGATAAACATGCCTCGATGGATTCAGCCACCCATCAATTGATGGATGCTTACTTACCTTTCAGTTCTTGGAAGCTTCAAAAAAGATCCATATACTAGTTGTAATGGAATACTATTGTGTCATAAGAAATGATGAAAAGGATGATTTCAGAAAAACCTAGAAAGATTTATATGAACTAATGCAAAGTAAAGTGAGCAGAACCAGGAGAACATTATATACAGTAATAGAAGTACTGTACATTGATCATTTGTGAAGGACTAAACTCTTATCAGCAAGGCAAGGATCCACAATAACTCTAAGGGTTTCATGATGAAAAATGCTATTCACTACCATGGAGGGAATGCAGACTGAAGTGTATCATTTTCCAGTTTATTTCCTTCATGAGTTTTTTGTCATTTGTATCTTCCTTCAGGACATGAGGAATATGGAAATATATATTGCACGACAGCACTGGTATTATCTATATCATATTATTTACCATCTTGATGACTTGAGAGGGGAGAGGGGAAAAGAATTTGGATTACAAAATGTCAGAAAACCACTGTTAAAAATTGTTTCTATGTGTAATTAAAAAAAATAGAAAGAAAAAAAGGTCCATGTATAATGTTTTATTGTTGTTATAGCAAAGAGCTAAAAGTAAAGGGGATGTCCACAGAATGGTTAAGCAAACTGATACAAGATATAATAGAATATTAATATTACTGTGCTATTAGAAACAATGATGGTGAAGAATAGAGTGAAATAGGAGTGGCTAGGTTGCTCAATGGATAGAGAGTCAGGCATTCAGACAGGAGGTCCTGGGTTCAAATCTGGCCTCATACGATTCCTAATGGTGTGATCCTGGATAAGTTACTTAACTCCATTTGCCTAGCTCCTACTGCTAATCTGCCCTGGAACTGATATTTAATATTAATTTTAAGACAGAAGATAAGATACAGAAAAGCATGGATAAACCTAAGAATGAATAAAGAATGAAAAAAAGCAGAACTAAGAAAACAATGTACATGTTGAGTGTGTTAATGGAAATGGAAATGATTTTTTAAAAAACCTACAAAATTGTATAATTATAATGACCAAACTTGCTCTGGAAAAGGATGAGAAAATGCATTCCTTGCACAGGGAGCAGTGTGGTATAGTAGAAAAGATACAGGATCTTAAAGGAAAAAAATCTGGGTTCATATCTAACTTTTGACCTTTATCATTTGGGTAACCTTAGGCAAATCATTTCTCCTCTGAAATAAGAAGCTTAGATTCGATAGCCTCTGTGATTCTTTTTAGCTCTAGATCTTTGCAAGGCTGGGGCACTATGGGTGCAGAACATGGCAATTTTTGTTGTACCATTTTTCTCTTTTTTAAGTTCCTTGCTATAGGGGGATGGATCTCTGGATAGGAGAAGGGAGAGGCATATATTTGGAAATGAAATTAATGTAAAAACAAAACTCCACTTGGGGTTTTCTTGGCAAAGATATTAGAATGGTTTGCCATTTTCTTCTCCAGCTTATTTTCCAGATGAGAAAACTGAGGCAAACAGAGTTAAATGATTTGTCCAGGGTCACAAAGGTTTTAGGTGTCTGAGGCTGGATTTGAACTCATGAAGATAAGTTTTCACTTTCCATGGCAGGCACCACTTCCATTGGCCCTACCACAAACTACCCAGGATTATTTGAGGACCTGTTATTGTCTTCCTCATTAGATTGTGAGTTCACTGAAGTGAGCTTCCCTCTCTTCTTAACAGTGTTAAATACAAAGATTTTCTCATATTAGGCTCTGGAATGGTTAGTAAGGGTGCTGTTAACTTGAGGCATGACTTTGGGTAGGCCACACCCCCTCCCTGGGCAACCGCTGGAAAATGAAGGATTGGACCAGAAAGGAAGCATGGTGTAATGGATAGAGCACTTCCTAGCTATTTGATCCTAGTTAAGTCATCTAATTACTCCATTTCTGGCTCCTCATCTGCAAAATGAGGAGATGGGACTGCATGGCCTCTAATATCCCTCCCATTTCTCAGCCTATGATCCTAGAGATCTAGTCCTAGCTAGTCACTTGTTTCTAGAGTCCCTCTTTGTTCTGAGTCTAGTACTAATATTATTTAAGATTCCTTGTGCTTATAACATCTATGATTCTGTGGTTCTAAGATTCAATAACTTTAAGACCCTACAATAGCAGCTGATGTTTATAATCTCTGACACTTGATGACATGCTTTCCCTGCATTATCTCATTTGGTCCTCACGACGATGACAGCCCTGTGCAGGCATTATAAACCACATTTGACAGCTAAGGAAATTGAGGTCCAGAAAGGAGAAGTGACTTGCTCCAGATTTCATGGAAAATTAGAGGAGGAGCATGAAGTAGAGACTAGGTTCCCTAAATCTTAGAACATTGCTCTTTCTACCAAGGCTGCTCTTTTCCATTTGATCATTAGCAAAAGCTCTGAGGGCAGGTGCCAGGGGACTGATCAGGCCAGTGATGGGAAAGCCTACTGAAAGGTGACCCATGCATGCACTGTCTGCAGGGTCTGAAAAAATATGAGGGGAGAAGAGATAGAAGATGGAAGCTGTGGTTCCTTAGCAAGAGTCCCAGTGTTCTCAAGGTAGCAAAGCTGCCAAAGGGGTCATAGCTCTAGAACTGGAAAGGACCTCAGGGTCATTTGGTCCTCTGCCCTTCTTTCCCATGTGAGGAGATTGATTACTAAGGAGATTTGGTGATTTGTTCAAGGCCACATAGGTAGAGCATGAGAGGTGGGATGGGATCTGAACCTAGGTCTTCTGACCCAGAAGGCTTTCTCCTTCCCCTGAATCACACTGCCTTGCCTGGTAGGGAAGTAGGGTGGAAAAAAGCCTGGGTCCTGTTTACCCAGGTCAGTGTTCCCTAGGTCAAAGTCCCAGCCTACCTTGTCACTATCTAGGTGATCTTGGACAAGTTCTCTAATGACTCTGTGACTCAATTTCTTCATCCATAAAATGTGGCATTTAGATTTGATGATCAATATGGTTCCTTTTGGCTCAAAATTCATGAGGGTAAATCAGTGAACCAGAGCTGGAAAAGACTCAACCTAATCTTATCATTTTACATTTGAAGAAACTGAGGCTTAGAGAGGGGAAAGGACATGTTGCTCAAAATAAGCTAACTAATGAGTGGCAGATCATTGACTAGAGCCCAGGTCTCCTCTTGCCCCACTCTGTGCTTCCTTTTAAACCCTCACCTTTGTTTTAGAATTGATAATGAATATCAGTTCCAAGGCAGAAGAGCAGTAAGGGCTAGGCAATGGGGGTTAAATGACTTGCCCAGGGTCACACAGCTAGGATGAGTCTGAGGCCAGATTTGAATCTAGTATCTCTCATCTCTACTAAGTCACCTAGTTGCCTCTTCGGTGTTCTTTTGATTACGGGTTGATGTCTCTCTCGTTGGAACAAACTTGGAACTAGAGACCATCTCGGGATAATGATCTCCCTGCCAGTTAAAAGCCTGAACCATGGGCCTGGAAGACATTACACGCTTGTCCAGTGGGAGAGTCTCTCTGAGTTCCGGAGCTGGGACCCCAGCCGGCTGAGCTAGGTAAAGGGATGGGACCCCACCCTCCACAAAGCTCCCTTTGTTCCTCCCCTCCCCCAGGCACCAGAACGAATGGATTGGTGGCAGCTGAGGTCATCTGTCAGGCTATATCAGGGGTCAGGCCTGGGGAAGGGAGACAGGTGGGGAGGGGGCAGACAGACTGACAGAGGAGCTGGTTTGGGGGGTTTAATGAGGCAGCATGGTATGAGGGTTTGGGAATTATAGGAATAGAGGATTTAAAGCCAAAGGGGTTCTTAGAAGTCACCTAGTCTATTCCCCTCATTTTACAAGTGGAGAAACTAAGTTCCAGGCAGATTAAAATTGACTTGCTTGTTGTCAAATAATTAGTATATAGCAAAGCTTAGATCTGAACCTGTTTTTTCCAAAGTCCTCCAAACCCACGTTCTTTCCACAAAGTCATTTTGTTAGGCATGAATTCTTTTGCTGGTTGTACTACTAATTTGCTATATAACTTCCCTCTGAAAGAAAGAACGGCATAGATGGGTAAAAAGTTATGGTTTAAGGTGTCCTTCCTTGTGGCTTTTAGTACCCTGTACCCTACTGAGGTAGCTCCCTACTCTGCCTCCCTTGCCCAGGTTCTGCAATTATGCAGTTGGGTGGTACTGTGGATAGTGTTGAACTTGGAGTGAGAAAGATCTGCATTCAAATCCTATCTTAGACACTAGCTGTGTGACTCTGGGCAAGTCACTTTTCTCAGCTGTCCTATCTACAGAGATAATAATAGTATTTACTTCACAATGTTGTTGAGAGGTTCAAATGAGATTATTCAGTGTATATCTGTCATGTCCAACTCTTTCTGCCTCATTTGGGGTTTTCCTGGCAACGATACTGGACTGCTTTACCATTTCCTTCCTTCTCCAACTCATTTGACAGATGAGGAAACTGAGGCAAATAGTGTTGAGTGACTTGCTCTGGGTCACATGAGTAAGTGTCTGAGGCCAGATTTGAAATCTGGTCTTCCTGAGTCCAGGCTCTATCCACTGTGCCACAGAGCTGCCCTGAACCTCTGTATAGTGCCATGTAAATGCTAACTTTTTTTTTATTATTATCACCATACTCCAAATGAGGAAACAGGTTAGGTGAGCCTAAGTAGATTATAAAATGTTGATTTAGAACTGAAGGGGGAGGGGGGCAGCTGGGTAGCTCAGTGGATTGAGAACCAGGCTCAGAGATGGGAGGTCCTAGGTTCAAATCTGGTCTCAGATACTTCCTAGCTGTGTGACCCTGGGCAAGTCACTTGACCCCCATTGCCTAACCCTTAACACTCTTCTGCCTTGGATACAAAACACAGTACTGATTCCAAGATGGAAGGTAAGGGTTAAAAAAAAACAAAAACAAAAACTGAAAGGGGCTCACTGAGCAGCCAATGAGTGAGGGATACATCTGAAAATGAATGTAGTGAAAAAATGGAAAGCATAAACAAACAAAAAAAATATTAAAATGTTTAAGGAACATTATCACTCTGATCAATTAAGTGATTAATACTGAATTTAGAAGATGGATGTGAAGCATGCTCCAGATTCTTGTCAGAGAAGCAATGTGCTAGCAGTACAGAATGAGACATACATTTTCAGATTAGGCACTGGGTTGATTTATTTTGCTTAACTACACCTTTTTGTAAGGTGGTACAGAGGATAGAGCAATGGCTTAAAACCATGATTTATCTTCTTGAGTTCAAATCTGACCTCAGACACTTACTAGCTGTATGACTCTGGGCAATTCACTTCACTCTATTGCCTCAGTTTGCTCATTTGTAAAATGAGCTGGAGAAGGAAATGGCAAACCACTCCTCTATGTTTGCCAAGAAAACCCCAAATGGGATCACAAATAGCTGACACAACTGAACTGGCAAAAAGTAGGGATGTGGGGGTAGGGTACTACTATGGAGGGGAAAGTGGTAGTGATGATTAAAAAAAAACGACCATCAACAAAGGAAGGAAGGAAGAACCAGTGAGGGGTATCAAGAAAGAAAGAAAAAGAGAGAGAGAGAGAGAGAGAGAGAGAGAGAGAGAGAGAGAGAGAGAGAGAGAGAGAGAGAAAGAACCAGTGAGGGGTACCAAGAAAGAAAGAGTGAGAGAAAGAGAAGGGTTAAAAAAAGAATCATAAGCTTTAGAAATAAACTAGTACAAACCTTTAATTTTAGAGGTATGTAAATTCATGCCAGGATAAGTCAAGAGATTTGCCAGAGGTCTCACAGCTCTTAAGTATCATAGGAAAATCTCAAACCAGAGTCATCTGGCTTGAGTTTGGTGCCCATTTCACTGTCCACATCTCTGAAAGCAGTGAGATTCATTTCTTTATAAATGACTTAGGAATCCATTTCATGACCTCCCTCATTATTAGCATGCTCATGTTGAGAGAAGGTAAGTTTTAAGAGCTTCACTTTGTCCCCAGAGCCTAGGAACATAGTTGATCCATAAGCAGTATTTCTTGACTGATTATGTACATGGATGTGTTTGTGGTATGTGTAAGGCTGGGGGGTCTGAGGGGAAAGAGCACTGGATTGGGTGTTGGGAGATGTGAGGTTTAAGTTGAATTTTGCCACTATCAAAGGTCTCTTCCAGCTCTTACCTATGACCCTAATTCACTCTATGACATTAGAAAAGTCACTTCCCCTCCCAGTGCCTTACTTTCCTCTTTTTAAATATGATCTCTAAGATTCTTTTGAGCTCTAACATTCTATGTTCTCAACCAGATGTTGTACATCCCTCAGAATTGTATTCTTTATTAGTATAGATGTTTCATAAATGTTTGCTGAATTGAATTGTTGAAGTTCTGTGCCAAATCTATTATTCTCTGTCCCAAGGGTCCTCCCAGGACTGAGGTCCTATGAGTTTGAGGTTGAACAGTGCCACAAGGGCAGAGTGGATCTTCAAGCCCCAGCCAGTCTACACTGGACAAGTCTCTCTAGTTGGTATAAAATTTGTCAGGTCTTGGACTGGTAGGATCATAGTGCCATCTCCTGGTGGCTCTCTATAAGAGTACAAAAGAAGCCTGGGAGATTTTTGGGGATACCAGGAGTCCTCTTCTCATTCTTCCTTCCCCATCATACTCTGAGGGTAGAAGATCAAGGGGCTCAGAAGGGACCTGTGCTTCCAATTTAGTTAATTTCCCAGAGAATCAGAAACCTGAATAGGATTTTACGGATGTTCTATAGAGGCTGATCTGACTAGGAAGAACCTACAGGATCCTGCCCAGAGAGAAGGGGTTCCCCGTTTCCTCTTCCCACTGTTTTTCAGCAGCAGACAGGTCTAGGGGACTCTGGGGTATGGCATCTACATCCCTTCTTGTCACCTTCCTTCATCAAACCATTTTTCCATCATCAACAACTTCATCATCACAAACATAATAACCACAACAATAATGATGTGACCCAGATCTGTGATTTCATTGGTTTTGGGAAACTCCTATCAAGGGAACTTTCTCAATCAATGCGAAACAGCAACTCTTCCAAAACTTAACAACAACAACAACAATAATAATGGTGATGATATACGTGCCATCTCTGATGTTGTTTTTGCTACTGGAGTTAATTCAAAGACGTCTTCAGTGATTCTACAGGAAGTGTGCTTATATAGGAATACATTTATTCAGTTATAAAAATTAGTCATTTTATCTACCTGCACAATAGCCCGAAGGAATAAGAAATATAAAAGACGAATAGCAGGAAGCAACTGGTCCCCAGACTTTCCATCTTAATCTCATCATGAGAATTAGATCACTATGATTCCCATCTCTCTGGCACTTTGAATTTTACAAAGAATTTTCCTCACAACAACTTTGAGAGGATTCTTACCACAACTTAATAGGTAAGAAAATAGAGACTTGGGAATGAGGCGACTTGCTCATGGCTCCACCTTACTCCAAGCCTAAAGTACTTTCTACTAAATTAGAATTTATTGGGGTTTTCATTTATTATTGTTGCATATGTGAATTTTCTTCCTCATATATATGTATATATATTTTCCTTAGTATCTTTTTAAAGAGGAAGAAAATTCACATAAATATATTTAATTTAAGGGGTGAGGGGCAACTAGGTAGCACAGTAGATAGAGCATCAGGCCTGAAGTCAGGAGGGCCTGAATTCAAATATGACTTTAGATACTTTGCAGCTGAGTCACCTTGGGCAAGTCTACCTTGTTTTTCTAGCCCCTGCCCTTATGTCCTGGAGTAGTTTCTAGGAGAGAAAGTAAGTTAGGTTTAAAAAAAAAAAAAGAGGGAGCAAGAGTTCCTAATTCCCATGGGGGAAAAGAATGAGAATTAAACATGGATCCCTTAGCCTCATATGAACAGGAGGTGCCCCCTCCATCCAGAAAGTTGGGAAAGGGGCATTTAGTCCCCCTCACTTCTTTTATTCCTCCCCCCAATCTTCTATCCTTTCCCTTATCACATCATCTTAGAAACATAACTATGCTCTAGTGTAGGAAGACAGCCTGACTTTAGTCAATCAGTTATAGATGAGGAGAACTAGCTGTTCACACAGGTAGTATCAAAATTGGGATCTGAACAATGTGGATTCTAATTCCAAGTTCACTCCTCTTTCCATTACACCTCACTGCTTCACACCCCACTGTGGGGTGTGACAGGGTGCTCCTTTCTGGACTTAAACCCCAGGCCAACAGCCTTCAGGTCGGAGACATGAGAGTCTAAAAATACCACTCACAGGGAAAGATTTGCTATTCCTCTTCTCTGGCCTTCAAGGAATAGCTACGTGTCAGCCTGTTCTGAGTCAGAAGTCCATTGCACGGCCTTTGTGGGGCCTAATGTTTATTTTGTTGGCTCCTCCTGGCTTCTTCAATGGTCAAACGAAGAAACATTTCAGTGGATCCAAAGGTCCATGGGGACTACTACTGCAAGTCTGGCGTGGAAGAACCCAGGTACACACGAAGGTCGGATACCGTGGACTGGACCAGCTTGGCAGGAATTGTTTCCTTGTGCAGCTCCCGGTAGGCTGCATATCTGTGGCATCCCCCGAAAGAGTAGTAGTAGTTCCCTCCTTGAGCTCCTTTGATCCATAGGACATCAATAGGCGGCACCTGGGTTGGGTCCTCCTGCGGAGGGGGAAAGTTGGGGGTGGGGAGCGGAGAGAAAAGAACACACAGATGGCCAAAATGATAAAATAGTGAGACCTTACACCTGGAAGGAACAGTGCCAACTGCGAGGCAATCCTGGGTAGAAGAAGAGTGTGGGAGCTGAAAATAGTCTAAGATACAGAATCCAGAATGTAAGCGCTAGAAAAGGGGCTTTAAAGGTTAGTTAGTCCAACGTTCCCATTTTACAGAAACTGGGGTCCGGTGAGAGACAATGACTTGTCCACTGAAGACTTCACGGAAAAATGGCAGCGTGCCGGAGCAGCTGTACTCCGATCCCCGATCCCCGGGTCTAGGGCTCGCTCCACTCCTAACCCCGCCACTTGAGCTCCCCGGAGAAACTTTACCTGGATGGTGTCCATGAGGCTCTTCACCTTGTCTGGGTCCAGCTCGGAGGGCAGCGGCCGGATGAGGACGCTCAGTGGCACATTGTGTACGGTAGCGATGGTGCCAGAATGGATGCTGCGACCCCCCGATTCAGAGGCCCGATCCTGTTCCTCTGCACCGACCTCTGGGTCCGCTCGCCCGTGGGGGCCTCCGGCTCGTAGCCCCATCCTACCCGCCACTCTCCTAGACTTCCCTAGCACCCAGACTCTAGCTCCAGCTCGGAGTGTACCATTCAACATCCAGAGGGGAATGGAGGCGAGGAGCCCCTGAAGCGTTCCCCTGCTTGGGTTCCTTTCTCAAACAGCCTTAGAATACCCTCTTTCTACTGGGCTTTCTCTTCGGACGCTGTTCTAAGAAAAACCTTTCCGAGCTCGGCTTTTTCTACACTTCCGCTCCTCCCACTTTCGCTTTACCCTCCGGGGTGTGGATGAAGTAGTAGCGTCTGGGTTGAGCCTGACTCCCGCTTAAGTTCGCAGCTAGAAGGGAGCTCTGGGCAGTGACTCAGCTCCCGGTCCGCACCTCCCCCACTCCGCCCCCCGTAACACCCCCGCTCTGCAGGAGGAAATAGAAGCTGAATATTGCAGTCTATGGATGAATCAGCAAAATAGGCCACCACCTCGTCCCGTCTCACCTCCCCCTGTTTGGTGACTTCCTGGGAGGGAACCGGCGTTCTACGGAAAGAATACTGACTTGCAGTTCAAGTACTGACTTTGCCGGGTGTGACCTTGGGCAAGTCACTTAACCTGACCGCGCTTCAGTTTCCTTGCGGTATAATAAGGGGGCTGGACTAGGTGACTTCTAAAGTCACTTCCAGCCCTAAATCTATGGGAATGGTAGGGAGAGTAGAAGTCAGGGACGTCCTGCTAGCTCCCAAGACCCCAAGCCTGGACATATGGCTTCAGTGAATGCAGCGACAACTGTCTCCCCCACATACACACTCCCGCTTTATTATTTTTGGCTCACATCATTACAGATCTTTTTTTTTTTTAACCCTTACCTTCCATGTTGGAATCAAAACTGGGTATTGGTTCCAAGGCAGAATAGTAGTAAGAGCTAGGAAATGGGGGTCAAATGGCTTGCCCAGGGTCACACAGCTGGGAAGTGTCTGAGACCAAACTTGAATCTAGGACCTCCCGTCTCTAGGCCTGGCTCTCCATCCACTGAGCCACCCAGCTGCCCCCATCATTACTGATCTTCAGGGTTTGTTTAGTTTCCTCACCTGGAGAAGCTATGGTCAGATCCTCTATTTTTTTAAATTTAAATTTAATTTAATTATGTTGGGAGATTTATTGATAGACTCTTTAAAAAGGTCACATTAAAGGCAAAGAATTATAACAATCATCAGAACTCAAAATATCAAAGTCGGAAGATAATTTACAGACAATTTAGCCCTATGTCTTCCTTGTACAGATGAGGGCAGTAAGGTCTACAGAGGGGAAAGAATTGATCCAAAGTTATCTGGCGAGTGAGAGGCTGAAGCAGAGCCTGCTCTGGAATGCATGTCTACTCCTAGGCTTATGCCCTAGCACTAAAACATGAGAATTTAGAGAGCAAATCTGCTGTCATGCACATATAACAACAATAAGATAATAGCGAGCTAAATTTATAGTTTACTATTTGCCAGTCACTGTGCTAAGCACTTTACAAATATGATCACCTTTGATTCCCACAACCACCCTGGGAGATAAGTGTTATTATCATCCCCATTTTATAGATGAAGAGATTGAAGTAGGCAGAGTAACTTGCCCAGGGTCACTCAGCTAGGAAGTGTCTGAGGACAGCAAATTTGCATTTCTTAAATATACAACTATATATTCACGTGTTCTCAGACACTTCCCAGCTATGTGACCCTGGGCAAGTCACCTAACCCCCATTGCCTAGCCCTTACCACTCTTCTGCCTTGGAACCAATTCAAAAAACTGATTCCAAGGCTGAAGGTGAGGGTTTTTAAAAAGTGCAAATTTGTCTTTACATTCTAGAATCCTTGGTCTTAAGCATTGGACTGAACTATTTACTGTTACTTGTCATAATAAATCCCAATCAAATACATTAGAATTGGAGAAATATATGTATAAACTTGAAAAAAATAGTTGGGTTGCATAGCTAGGGATGGCTCCTTAGCAAGTTTCCTGTGCTCTTTTGGGTGGAACCTCCTGTGGCAGATTTATAGGAAGTCATCCACAAGTAGCACAGGATAGGTAGATAGATATGGATGAGCTATGATTTACAGCAGGGGTCCCCAAACTTTTTACACAGGAGGCCAGTTCATGTCCCTCAGACTGTTGGAAGGCTGGACTAGGAAAAAAAACTATGAACAAATGCATAGGGAGTCTGCCACACCTTGCACTGGCCCATCACTGCCACCACTATAGCGGGCAGCAGTATACACAGTGCAGAATCCCCTCCCCCAGATCGCCACTCACCATGCTGACATCTTCCATTGTGCAGCCACATAATCCTTTGCATGGCACCTCGTTCTCATTCAGTTACTCTCAGAACAAGGAGCTACGCAAAGGATTATGTCACTGGAAGTAATACAGTACTTGAGCGATGCCACGCTTTGAGGCACTGACACATACAGTGCTCCAGACAGGATGGGGATGCATCCTGTCATCCTCTCACTGACCACCAGTGAAAGAGGTGCCCCTTCTGGAAGTGCGGTGGGGGCCGGATAAATGACCTCAGGGGGCTGCATGTGCCCTGCAGGCCATAGTTGGGGACCCCTGATTTATACCATTGGAAGGAATATCCATAAAGATGAGAGGACAGAGCCTTCAAAGTAACAATTCTAAAATCAAATGCTTTTCAAGAGTTTGCCTACTTTGGATCATCTGTCCTGTAGTCCTGCCCAGGCGGTGCAGTGGATAAAATCCAGGGTTGGGATCAGGAAAACTCATCTTCCTGAGTTTAAATTTTACCTCAGATAATTTGTGCTGTGTGACCCTGGACAAATCATTTAATGTGTTTGCCTCAATTTCTTCATCTGTAAAATGAGCTGGGGAAGGAAATGACAAACCACTACAATTTCTTTGCCAAGAAAACTGGGGGCAACTGGGTGGCTCAGTGGATTGAGGGCCAAGCCTAGAGATCAGAAGTCCTGGGTTCAAGTGTGACCTCAGATACTTCCTAGCTATGTGACCCTGAGCAAGTCACTTAACCCCCATTGCCACTCTTCTGCCTTGGAACCAAGACACAGTATTGATTCTAAGATGGAAGGTAAGGGTTTAAAAAAAAGAAAAAGAAAACCCCAAATGGGATCACAAGGAGTGGGACATGACCCAAACTGTTAAACAACAATCTTGCCCAATCAAATAGAAAACTACAAGTAGATAGTATTGTTATTTAGACATTTCTATGTGCCCTCAATTTGTAGAACGTGTTCTAGGACTCTAATTTAAGACTGTCCTATAGTTCTGAAACACATCATGATGAGCTACTTGCAGTTCTCATTGGGGAGCAGAATGGGTATGAAGCCTATGGGAAACCAGAAATGTTCAAACATTAATAGTTTACTCAGGGGCTGAGGACAGCTAAGTGGTTCAGTGGATAGAAAGACAGGCCTAGATATGGGGAGTCCTGGGTTCAAATTTGACCTCGTATACTTCCTAGCTATGTGACCCTGGGCAAGTCACTTAACACCCATTGTCTACCTCTTACCAATTGATTCCGAAGAAGAAGATAAGGGTTAAAGGGGGGGGGGGGGGAGTTTACTCAGGGTTGAGCTCTTTCTATGAGGCTTTGGATGCCACCTCTGAAAGATGTTAGATATCTCTGAAAGGTGGATCAATCTTTTCCACAGCCTGAAGTTTCTCCTCTGAGGGGATGGGGGAAGGGATAGTGATAAGAGGAAGAATGGATTATGAATAGGGTTATTATTCGATTATTTCCTACTCTTTGGGACCCTGGATGGGGTTTTGTTGGCAAAGATGCTAGAGTGGTTTGCCATTTCCTTCTTCAGGGATTGAGTCAAACAGAGATTAAATGATTTGCTCTGGGTCAAACAGCTAGTGGGTGTCTGGGGTCACATTTGAACTCAAGTCTTCTTGACTCCAGACCCAGCCCTCTAGCTGCCTCTAAGGAGAGAGAGGGTCAGCTCATTAAATAGAAGAGGAGAATGGATTGAATTAGAATAGGTTGGAATTCCATGGAATAGTAAAAAGAAGCAATAGTATTGGTAAGTTAGGGAGACATCTGCCCCAAGTGTGTGAAGACTTCCCAGGGCACTATGAATAGATGAGAACTATTTGTTTCAAAGGCTGTGAAGGTGGTTGAATCAGGCACTGTGGAGCCCTTAGAGCTTGGTCAGACATCAAAGATGCCAAAATCATCTACTGCATCCTGGGCCATTGTCAGTTGTCCTGATTTTTGTCTTGCCACTAGACTTCAATAAATCTGGAAGAAGAAGGCTGATGACTTTGTGCAACTCTGCCTCACTTAAATCCAATTCAATCACAAGTCAAGACATAACCTCATGATGTCATTGGTCCTCTTCAAAAACCAAGGATGAACAACAACAGGTACCTTCATATCCAGAAAATAGAAACTCACAAAAGGAAATAGGCCTAAGGATATAAGGAAAGTTGAACTAAACAGAGAGGAAGTGATTTTTCTGAATTTAAATTTCTGCCACTGCTCTGGGAAGTAAAATATGGGGTGCCAAAATTTAAGAAGTGGCAGAAAGAGAAGTAGGAACTTTTGGCTTCTTTCAAGTCTCAGTTTAACATTCCACCTTTTGCAAGAAGCCTTTACTAGTCTTCCTCAATTTTAATGCCTTTCCTTTGAGACAACTCCCAAATGATCCTATCTACGACTTATTTCTCTAATTAGACTGTAAGCTCCTTAAGAATAGGAACTAGTGTGTGTGTGTGTGTGTGTGTGTGTGTGTGTGTGTGGCTCTTTGCCTTTTTTTTTTTGTAACTCCAGCACATAGCACAGTGTTTATCACATTTGTTGTTACTCATTCCTTCAGCCTTGACTGACTCTTCATGATCCCATGGACCACAGCACACCAGGCTCTTCCATCCTCCACTAGCTCCCAAAATCTGTCCAAGCTCATGTTTATAGCTTCCATGACACTTTCTTTTATCTCATTGTCTACAATTTATCCTCCTTTTGTCTTCACTTTTTTTCAACATCAGAGTGTTTTCCAATAAAGTTCTCCTTATTATGTAGCCAAAGCATTTAAGCTTTAGCTTCAGTGTTTGTTTTTCTAAAAAGTAGTCTGAATTAATTTTTTAAGTAATGACAGGTTTGATCTCCTTGCTGTCCAAGGAACTCTCAAAAAGTCTTCTCCAGCACCACAATTAGAAAGCGTCAATTCTACAGTCTTCACAACTTTCACAACCATATACAACTACTGGGAAAACCATGACTGTAGGTCATTGCCAGCACGGTGACATTTCTGCTTTTTATTATGCTGCCCAGATTTGTCATTGTTTTTCTTTCAAGAAGCAAACATCCTTTATTTTCATGGCTGTGGTTGCTGTCCACAATGATTCACAAGTCCAAGAATATAAAATCTGATATTGCTTCCATTTCTTCTCCCTCTACTTTCTTTTTCATTTGCAAAGATATTTTACCAATTACACATACTATTTATTATTTCATTTGATCCTCCCATTCCTTGGAGGTATCTGCTATTATTATCTTCATTTTACAGATAAGGAATCTGAGCCACATGGAGGTTTTTGTTTTGTTTTTAAGTGACTTGCCCAGGGTCACAAAGCTAGTCAGTGTCTGGGGCAAGATTTGAACTCAGTTCTTCCTGACCACGCCTAGCACTCTATCCACTGCATTATATAACTGAATGAGAAGTTCATACATAGATCTAGATTTCCTGAAATCAGGTGTCATGGCATATGATCTAGCGTGGTTTTACCTCATTCTAAAACAAGGGGGTAGAGGTAAAGCTGCTAGTGCTGACTCAGAGGCAGGGTTCTGTAGCCTCTTTTCTATTCTTACAGAAGGGATCTGCAATAATCTGACAGCAACTACAGCTACATTTGCTTCCAAGCTAGAGTTGGCCATAGCTGGTTTAATGGTAGCATGGAAGAGTATCCAACATCCAAGAGGTTGGAGTTCTGGATCATATTGCATTCTTGAGCCCCTTAGAAAGATGGAGAATTTTAGAAAACAGACTGTAAGGAGTATGTCTTCAAGGGCAGGTTGGGACAATTGTCAGGGATCTAATCCAGGAGACTTCTGGTTTGCTCACTGGTGTTTGGAAAGGCCATAGTGCCTGCTTTTCTCTTGGATGGGCCTCTTCATTTGCAGCAAAAAGAATTTGGTTTGGGAGGTATGGGAGTGAGAACTGGGAAGTCAGTGGGATGGAAATAAGGAAAAAAGATGAAGCTGCTTCAGGTGGACTCAAACCTGGGTGCTCTGAGTGAAGGAAGATGGGGATGGAGTAGAAGATTGGGGGGGTCTAGGTGCTTCTGCCCTGTCATCCAAGATTGCAATACTCATTGCCTCTACCAAGATCTGCAGGCACCAATGGAGTGTCACCCATTATGGCTCTGCTATTAGCAAGAAGTTGAGTTGAGAATGTTGTTAGAATGGTGGTTTGGCAGCCTAGGTCTGGGCATAGAACTCCTTCAGCCTTTCACTTTTTAGGGATTATGGGAGTTAGAAGAGACCTTAGAGATCATCCAACTTAACTTCCTCATTTTATAGAGGAAGAAACAAATTCAGGAAAGGTATGTGACTTTAATCACAGAGGTAATAAATAGCAGGGCTAGGCACTATACAGGTTCTGCTGCATATTTCTGGGCAGCAGAAGACAAAGGAAGAGCTAGTGTGAAAGAAGTGAAAACCCTAGCCTGGGAGTCTGGGGACCTAGGTTCTAGTTTCTGCTCTTAAAAGAAATTGTTGAACTTTTCTAGGTGTCATCAATTTCTTTATCTGTTTAAATGTGGGGGCAGCTCAGTGGCAAAACTATGTGACCCTGGGCAAGTCACTCAACCCTATTTGTCTCAGTTTCCTCATCTGTAAAATGAGCTGGAGAATGAAGGAAATGGCAAATCACCTCGGTATCCTTGTCAAGAAAACTCCAAATGGAGTCAACAAAGAATTAGACCTGACTAAAAAGACTGAACAACAATAATTAATAATAAATGTGGTGGACTAGATTGAGGAATTTCCTTTTATTCTTAAGTCACTGAGAGGTTGGGAGAGTTGGGGTAATAGTTGTTCACTTCCTACCCCAGCATTTGCAACTCTCCTCCTTTATAGACAAAATGGATGTTATCTTGGGCCCTACTGCTCATAATCCTTTGTTTCAAAAGTCCAATCCCTCCAAATCCTACCTATCCCTCATACCCTACCTCAGTCCACACTGTCTCTCTTTCCTATTACATGAATAGTCTATATTATGTAAATTAGAATTTCAACCTAGAAGGAACCTTAGAAATCATCTAGTCACAGGATCACAGAATTTTAGAGATGCAAGGGATACTCTCAGTGGTCTTTTTTTCTTCTGAATTACTATAGCATCAATTCATCTACTTATTGGCACATACCCTATTTTGCATTCAACTAATCAACAAAAATTTACTAAGCCACATAATACATGTGCCAGTTACTGAAGATACAAAAGCAAAAGTAAAACTTGAGACCTTGCCCTCAAGAAGTTTACAGTCTCTAGGAATTGATCAACACCTCACACCCTACACCAAGATAAATTCAAAATGGATGAATGACTTAAACATAAAGAAGGAAACCATATGTAAATTGGGTAAACACAGAATAGTATACATGTCAGACCTTTGGGAGGGGAAAGACTTTAAAACCAAGCAAGACATAGAAAGAATCACAAAATGTAAAATAAATAATCTCAACTACATCAAATTAAAAAGCTTTTGTACAAACAAAACCAATGTAACTAAAATCAGAAGGAAAACAAAAAACTGGGAAAAAATCTTCATAACAAAAACCTCTGACAAAGGTCTAAATACTCAAATTTATAAAGAGCTAAATCAATTGTACAAAAAATCAAGCCATTCCCCAATTGATAAATGGGCAAGGGACATGGATAGGCAGTTTTCAGATAAAGAAATCAAAACTATTAATAAGCACATGAAGAAGTGTTCTAAATCTTTTATAATCAGAGAGATGCAAATCAAAACAACTCTGAGGCATAACCTCACACCTAGCAGATTGGCTAACATGATAGCAAAGGAAAGTAATGAGTGCTGGAGGGGATGTGGCAAAGTAGGGACATTAATTCATTGCTGGTGGAGTTGTGAACTGATCCAACCATTCTGGAGGGCAATTTGGAACTATGCACAAAGGGTGATAAAAGAATGTCTGCCCTTTGATCCAGCCATAGCACTGCTGGGTCTGTACCCCAAAGAGATAATGGACAAAAAGACTTGTACAAAAATATTCATAGCTGTGCTCTTTGTGGTGGCCAAAAATTGGAAAACGAGGGGATGCCCATCAATTGGGGAATGGCTGAACAAATTGTGGCATGTGTTGGTGATGGAATACTATTGTGCAAAAAGGAATAATAAAGTGGAGGAATTCCATGGAGACTGGAATGACCTCCAGGAAGTGATGCAGAGTGAGAGGAGCAGAACCAGGAGAACATTGTACACAGAGACTAATACACTGTGGTATAATCGAACGTAATGGATTTCTCCATTAGTGGCAATGCAATGTCCCTGAACAATCTGCAGGGATCTAGGAGAAAAAACACTATCCATAAGCAGAGGACAAACTGTGGGAGTAGAAACACCGAGGAAAAGCAACTGCCTGACTACAGCGGTTGAGGGGACAAGACAGAGGAGAGACTCTAAACGAACACTCTAATGCAAATATTAACAACATGGCAATGGGTTCGAATCAAGAACACATATGATACCCAGTGGAATCACCCGTAGGCTACGGGGGCTGGGGGGGAGGAAAAGAAAATGATCTTTGTCTTTAATGAATAATGCATGGAAATGATCAAATAAAATACTATAAAATTAAAAAAAGAAGAAGTTTACAGTCTCCTGGATGCCTTGCCTACTGTAAGGGTTAGGCATTGGGGGTTAAGTGACTTATCTAGGGTCACACAGCTAGGAAAAACTGAAGTCTTATTTGAACCCAGGACATCCTATCTCCAAGATTGGCTTTCTATCCACTGACTCAACTAACTGCCCTTAGGTCTTTTGTTCTCACTAACCTTTTTAAACTTTGACTAGTCTTGTTATCCTATCCATATTGTAAAACTCCTTTGATACTACTTAGATGAAAGGGTTGATTATTTTTACTTCTCTGTTATATCATAGTGCTAGGAATAGTGGCTTATATGTATTAGGGATTCAGTAAATGAGTACTGTTCCCTTTTTTTTTTAAACCCTTATCTTTCATTTTGGAATCAATACTGTGTATTGGTTCCAAGGCAGAAGAGTGGTAAGAGCTAGGCAATGGGGGGTAGAGTGACTTACTCAGAGTCACACAGTTAGGAAGTGTTTGAGGTCAGCTTTGAACCTAGAACCTCCTGTCTCTAGGTCTGGCTCTCAATCCACTGAGCCACCCAGCTGCCCCCGATCCCTTTTTAATGACTTAATCTCACAACACTCAGAAGATTGAGAGAGATACTATGTATGCAACTCTGCTCAAATTCTTTATCCACAACATGCAGCAAATACTCTGAAAAGACCTAGATATGGTTGAACCAAACCTGTTTGGTCTGGCCATGCTACTAAATCCTATATAAATGTTATGAGTTAGCTCGAATCCAGGACAGTGTTTAGAAATTTTCCATTCCTACAGTCAACACATTGTTTCAAGAACTTTGCTACCTCTTAACTGGATTTTTGCAATAACCTGATAAACCTTTCTTCTTCTGGTCTCTGTCTTTTCAGCCATTCTTCCTATTGTGGCTAAATTAATCATCCTAAAATATCACTTTTCTTAAATCACCTCCTCTGCTAAAAAGTTGTGGCTCCCTCAATCATTTAAAAAAAAAAAACACTGAATTTTAGAGCTAGAAGGACCTTCAGAAGTCATCTAGACCCTATCTTTTTCCAGGCTGGTTCTAGCATCTATTTACAACCTAATCTCCCACTTCCCTTCTGCCACAAATTCTCCACTTTAACTAGACTAGCTTATTATATTCTTCAAATCAGCTTTGCTCATTCCCACTCCCAAATCATTGTTTACCAGTTTTCCTTAGAATACCTTCACCAGAACATTGTACACAGAGACTGATACACTGTGGTACAATGGAATGGAATGGACTTCACCAGTGGTGGCAATGCAGTGATCCTGAACAACCCAGAGGAACTTATGAGACAGAACATATCCACATTCAGAGGAAATGTGTGGGAGTAAAAGCACCGAAGAAAAACAACTGCTTAAATACATGGGTCGAAGGGATATGGTTGGGGATGTAGACTCTAAATGATCACCCTAATGCAAACAACATGGAAATAGGTTCTGATCAAGCACACATGTAATACCCAGTGGAATTGCTTGTTGGTTGTGAGAAGGGTGGGGGGACAGGGGAGGGAGGGAAATAATGTGATTCTTGTAACCAAGAAATAATGTTATAAATTGACTAAATAAATTAATTTAAATTTTAAAAAAAGAATACCTTCACCATATCTCCAAACCCCTTGATTCACAGAGAGAGAAACTGAGGCTGAGGAAAGGTAAGTGATGCAACTGTGACCTTGTGAAAAGAATCAAAGAACCTAAGCTAGAATCCTGACTCTTGCATTTACTTACTACCTCTATGACCTCTGGTTAGTCATCTACTTTCCTAGTCCTAGGTCTCTTTTGGATCTAATCTATGATCTAATGACTTGTCCAAGATGACACAATTAGAAGTTAGATTGGTATTTGTCTCCCAATAAACAGTTCGAAATACCATGGCATAATAGAAAAAACCCCAGGGACTGAGAGGCAGGAGAGACCTGGATTGGAATCTCTTTCATGTTTGAAGCTTCCTAACTATGTGACCAGGACAAGCCACTTAATCACTCTGAACTTCAGTTTCTTCATCTGCAAAAGGGGGATAATAAGACCTAAAGTATCTACTTACAACAGGGTTATTGTAAGGATCAAAAGAATTGTGGGTAAACCCTTTCTGCAACCTTAAAATGCTATATAAATGACAGCTCCTAGTAGAATTTTATGTTATGATATATGATATTGATCTCTACTCATGACCTTTCTTTAAACTGTGGACTTCCTAAGGACAGGGACAGTCTTTCATGTTATCCTTTTCTGTGGGCCCTACCACACAGACTGCAAACTGCAGGATATAATGGATTAATCTTCTCTGCCTGAATCTTTGCCTTCTTTCTTAGATAGTCAGGCAGATGAAAAGAGAATGAAGCCATGTGTGTCTATCACTCAGAGCTCCTTAGGGAGGAGATGAGGGCAAGAGGAGGGCCACTCCCCACCCCCCTCATCCCCTCATGGAGAGGGACCATTAGGTTCCTGCCTCAGGCTGGGGGGGGGGGGGAATTTAACACCAACATTCAACTCTTGAGAAAGAGCATTTATTTGTTTCCACTAAATTTCTCATTAAGTGTAAGATACTGCATTGAAGTTAAATTTCCCCACTCATTTATTAGTGCATTTGCATCTTCAATTTTAAGAATTAACATTTGTTTTGGGTTTTTTATGTCTTATTTCATCTTTTTTGAATTCAGAATAGGGACCTCGGAAACTCAAAAGTGATCTCTCTGTGTATTTTTTTTTTTAACACTTACTTTCTGTCTTTGTAACAACTCTAAGAGAGAAGGGAAAGGGCTAGGCAAATGGAGTTAAGTGATTTTCCCAGTGTCATACAGCTAGGAAGTGTTTGAGATCACATTTGAACCGAGGTCCTCCCGACTCCAGGCCTGATGCTCTATATCAGTAATGGCGAACCTATGGCACATACTCTCTGTGGGCACAGGACTACCTTACCACCACCCCCACTTGTTACTAGAAAGGCTGAGAGTTTCTGGGAGCTGCTCCCTTGCCTCTCCACATCCCCAGAAAACATTATTTTCACATTCCCCTCCCCACTGCCCTGCAGCCAATGGGAGCACAAAGGGGGTAAGGAGCTCACAGGTGGCAGAGCTGGAGGGGAGGGGAGTGCCTGGGCCACTCTCCTCCCCCTCTTCATCTGCACTCCACTCAGCAGCCCAATGGGAGCCCTTTCTCCCTCCCCTGTGTGGGCTAAGGCCAGGGTAAACCCCGCCCTCCATTTTAGGTGGGGGCAAGGGTATGCCACTCACTCTGGGGGATAGTGTAGGGTCAGGACTGGGCACTGTCCCTAAAAAGGAGGAGCATCTTTAAGGGTCTCTGGAGAACTCTGGGAATATTTCCTTGAGGAATCAGATCTGACCAGCCCACATCCTGGAGATGGGAGGACCTTTTCTTAGAACTGCAAAATGTCGGAAGAATTTTAGAGCTCTGGGAAGACCCAGGCTGTCTCTGATAGATGACACTGAAGCTCAAAGGAGGAGATACTTGACTTGTCTGAGGTGAAGAGCATGAAGGAACAGGTGGCTTAGAGGATGCCTGCCCCTACCTACCAACAGGAAGTCCTGTGACCTCCTTTCGGCCCCGAGGAATAGAAGAGCTAGAAAGGCGGTCCCTATGCCATTCCTTCCAGACCCACCCAGACACCACATTAGGCTCGGACTAAGTGGCTGAAGTTTCTTTATTATCCCTGAATTGCATTACAAGTAATACTGCCGGCTGGGGTTGGGCGAGAGGAGCCTGGAAGTAGGGGCCCGCGCAGGGAAGGGGCGGGGTTGGGGGAGGGGGAGCGCTAGGCGCTTGTACAAAATCTGGCCAAAAAGCCGAACATGCATGGAAAATTATTGCTGTTGGAAGTTCCTATTTACAATATAAACAAACACACATTGGGAATCGATTCTACAATACCCTCCTCCCAGGCCTTGCACCCCAGTCTCTCCTCACAGGGAAGGGCCTAGAATCATAGAATGTCAGAGCTGGAAGGGATAGTAAAGGCTGTCTAGTCCGACCCCCTCATTTTACAGATGAGGAAACTGAGGCCCGGAGAGGTTATGTGACTTGCCTAAGGTCACACAGCAGAGAGCAGTGACTAGAACCCAGGTCTCTTGGTTCCCTGTCCGGGGCTCTTTCCAATGCCATCTGCTGTGACGTGAGAGAAAAATAGTTTGCAATAACTCTCGCTGCTCCCCCACCCCCAGCCCAAGTACTTGAGAGCTGAACCCTTCCATTTGGAGAAGCCCACCCTCTGTTTTGGTGGGAGGAAGAAATGGGTGGGGAATTCCCTACCCCCTTCTGGGTGTGAAGCTTTGTGAGGGGGGAAGATGTGGGACCGAGACGTGTGCTTAAAGCGTGGATGAGGCCCATGCGCTAGGGAGGCGTGTGCGGCTCTGCAGGGGAAGGGGAAGAGGGCCCTGGGCGGGGCCGTGTGCTTGTGAGACCTCTGCAAGCATGCAAAGGGTGTCGGCACGGTGGCTCTAAAGAGAGGGGGCACCGGCCATTCTACGCCGCCATCAGGGGAGGTAGGAGGCAGGAAGTGAGGTCCTGGCTGGGGGCTGGCCCCTGTCGGGGTCTCAGGGGACCCTCTGTTGGGAAAGTTGCATAGACTTGGAAGGCGGCCTCCTGCCCTTCATTTTCAAAGGTGTACGGGCTATGAGGTGGGATGGGTGAGGGACTAGGGAAACTGTGGCCTCTTCTCTTGGCCCCAGGATCTGCCCCTCCCTTTTTCCCCTCAGTCCCCTGAAGACTCCGCTTCCCTCCGGAAACAGCATAAAGAACAAATACGAAGTAGAACTTGTCAGAGGCAGGGACAATTCTGGTGGGCTCCTTGGAGGACTTGCAGTGGGGACCTGCCCCATGAACCCCTGAAGTCTTTCCTCTGCCCGACGCTCTCGGGGCAAAGCATGGATTAGGTGGGTGGGTGGGTTGGGGTAAGGGGAAGAATTTTGGAGTCTACCAACCCCCACGGTTCAGGGGGTTGGCGCTGTGTGACTGTTTGCGCGCGCGCGCGCCCACGGACCTTTTCTGGGGCAGACGCTGGGGTTGTACTGTAGATCATCTTCCCGCAGTGATCCCTTCCCCAATTCATCCCATATCCCGGGTTCCGGCGCACAGAGAAGTGCCTTCCACCCCAAGCTGGATCTTCAAGACCTTTCAGTCGGGGCCTCGCCCTCTAAGAAGCCTTGCCAGTCCCCCCAGTCCAGCTGGAGAGCCTCACCTTCCCCAAGGAGGGATACTCCCCTTCCGGAGGGAACAATAAATAAATAAATAAATAGATAGGTAGATAGATAAATACAAATAAATAACTCTCTGGCCCTGCCCCAGGGAGATCCAGGCCTCCTCTCCTCCCCCCAGGAGCTGTCCAGTTCTGGGGAGTGGGAAAGTGCTCAGAGAGGAAGGAAGACAGAACCGAGGAGAGAGGTGTGGGAAAAAAGGATCCATAACTGGGGAAGGGAACCTGCCCTTTCCCTGAGCTCGAGGGTGTGGGGAGCAGGAGAGAACGTCAGGGTCCTGAACCCCGGTGCCCCAGGGTCCCATTCTGCTCTGAGGCTCACCTCTCGAGGCCATCTGGGGTAAGTGGAGGATGAAGGTAAGAAGATGGGAAAGGGGTATTAGTAAATCAGAGGAGGAGGAGAGGGATGTTCGGGCAAGTGAGGGGGGCACGCCCGGGAGGGGAAAATGGGTTCTGGCCAGGAGACCAAGGGTATACTCCTAGAGAGGGCTTGGGGCTCGTGGGGACTGAGCTTCAGAGGTTTAATTTGGGTGTCAGTGGGTTTAGGGAAAAAGGCATGCGGTCCTTTGACTAGGAAGTCACCGGATTGTAAAGGGAGGAGCAGGAAGAGGAATTCCGGGTAAGGGCTTGGATGTGGGGGAAAGGAGGTCATTTATGCTAATAGGCGCAGTTTAGGTAGAGCCAGAGTGGGGCAGTTTTATAATGAGGTTAGGCGTTGGGGTGAAAGAAAGGCGGAGTTTAAACTGAATTGTAGCGAGAAGGGGACTGGGCTTGAGAAAGGGCGTTAGGAGAGGAGATGGGGCGGGGCCTGGCCGGAGAGGGTGGGGTTGAATTAGTTGTCCATTGCTGCGGCGGAGGCGGTACAAGCATGCTCAGCGCCTTTGAAGCAGGCAGCTTCGCAGTGCTTGTTGAGGTAGGACTTGAGCGCGAAGGTCTTCTCACACTGGCGGCACTTATAGTGCTTGAAGGCCGAGTGCGTTTGCATGTGCGCTCGTAGATTGGAGCGGTCGGCGAACGCTTTGCCACAGTGCGAGCAGCCAAAGGGCTTTTCACCCGTGTGCGAACGCATATGGCCCTGCAGCAGCCAGGGCCGTGAGAAAGCCTTGCCACACACACCGCATTTGTGGCGCAAATTGTGTGTGAGCACGTGCATGGCCAAAGCCGGCATGGATACGTAGGCCTTGCCGCACGTCGGACACTTGCGGGCCAGCTTGCTGTCCAGGCTGCGGTGCGTCTGCTTATGCCGGCTTAGGTTGGATGAAGTGGCGTACGTTTTGCCGCACTCACCACAGGAATGTCGGTGCCCGCCACTTCCACCCCCAGTTCCCCCGGCCCCGTTCCCACCCCCCGCCCCCCGGGCATCCCCAGTCCCGCGCCGCCGGGAGCGCCCGTCTGAAATGAAGAAGGCATCCATGGAGTAGCTGTCCGTCACCGCTGCCTCTCCTCGGAAGTAGCGCGCCGACAGGCTCGACTGCGGGCTTTCGGGGTCGCTGTACTCCTCAGTCGCCGGTGGGTATGCAGCCTCCGACGGCGCCAGCTCCAGCCCCGGTTTCTTTTCGGCGTCATAGCTGGGGGGCGGAAGGCAGTGTGGGGCATAGCCTGGATGGGCAGGTACATACACAAGGAAGAGTTAGCCAGGCCCCCCTAGAAAGCTCCAGGGGGACAGGGACCAATTTTCAAGCTACATATCTTAGATTCCCCTGCACCTTTCTCTGAGCACAGTAGGTGCTCATGGAGGCCCATCTCCAGGAGTCTTTCCATAATTATTCCCACCACACTCTTTAAACCAATTACTTCCTTCTAGATTTTGTATTACTCCTTTCTACATTGTTTGGGCAGCTAGATGGCTCAAGGGTTTGAGTGCAGGGTGTTCCATCAGGAAGACTCCTTCCTGAGTTCAAATGTGACCTCAGGTTCTTCAAGCTGTGTGACCCTGGGCAAGTCACTTCACTCAGTGCTTGTCTCAGTTACCTCATTTGTAAAATAAACTGGAGAAGGAAATGGCAAACCGTTCCAGTATCTTTCTCTTTGCTAGGAAAAACCACACAAAGAGTTCTGAAGAGTCAGACACAATGGAACATGCAAAACTGTTGTCAGGGAATTGCTTAACTGTGATACAGTCGTTTAATGGAATGTTATTGGGCCACAAAAAAAAAAAAAGATAATATGAAGAGTCTAAAGAAGAATGAGAGTAAAACTGTATCTCATCACTATAATACTGTGAATGGAAAGAATCAAATTTGGAAATTGCAAATGTCATTTATTTTATGTAATTGTAAAGAGCAAAATTAGCCTTAGAAATGAAAAAATAGAATTACCTCCCTTCTTTGCAGAGTTTATGGACAGTCACATATATTGTTAAAAATGATTGATGCTTTGGTTAGTTTACTGAATTTTCCCCCTTAAAATTTTTTCTTACAAGGGATAGCTTTCTGGGTGCTGGGGGTGGGGAAATGCATTTGGAAATGAGTACAACATAAGATCAAAATATATCAAAATTTAAAAAACAATTTCAGAGGAGTAGTAGAGATCTATAACCTTTATATTACAAGTTCCCCTCACCCCCATAAGCTTTCACATGCAGTGTTTTAAAGTTCTGTCTCTTAATAATCCATACTGAGTTCCAAAGAATTTCAAACTGGGAAAGACCTTGGAGATTTTAACTCCCTCTTTGATATGGGTGACAGAAATGACTATGGGAGGTTAACAAATTTGCCCAAGTTCATATACAACAGATAAAAGATTCAAACCCTAGTCCTCTGATTCCAGCTCCAGTGTCTTTCCTTATATCATACATCAATGTTCCCAATTTCTTGGAGTTCTAACAAGGTATATATTCTGAGACCTCTTTTAGTTCCAGCATTCTAAATCCTTGATTGTATTAGGACTTCTGTGGAATCCTATGGAAGGAGGAGAAATTCCTGCCCTCAGGAATTTAGAACCATCCTAGATTATCAGTTTCACTTCTTTTCTGCTCCTGGAACCTGAGCTTTCCACTTAAAACTGTGCCACTCCTCCTGAGGAGATCAGGATGAAGTGACTGTCTTCTCATTTTCCAAGAGTCCACAATGTAAGGGCTCAGACCCCTCCTATTTCTTTCTCCTGGCAAAGGCCTCCTTGAACAGGCTCTTTCTCTCTTCTCTCAGAGGGAGTGAGGTCAGACCTTTAAGTGAACAGTAAGGATGAAAAAGGAGGAAATCTATAAGTGGTGCAAAGGCAGGCAGCTGTTGGCAGCTCAGAACAGAAATGCTGAAGGGATGTGGGAATGAATGGGGTGATTAGCACCAGAATGAATCAGCAGAGGGAGGGGGGCAGCTGGGGATAGCATCAGGGCTAGGAGCCAGGACACCTGGGTCTTGTGTCTCCATCTTCCACCTTGAGTATAGCCTCACAAACCCAGAAGGCTGGACAATCCTCCCTTAGAGTTCATTTTATTCATGCCTATCTCTAGACAGGCTTGCATTCAGATCATCTTGGAAATCCTTTTACCTTTATCCTAGTATCAATCCAGAGAAAAGCAATGACAGTTCTTTCTCTTAAGGTACTTCTGTTCTTTTCTGAGGAGAAATATAAAATGTAAATCACCTTGGATTCCTTGGGCCCTTTTGCACTCCACTGATTTAAGAAGTAAAATTGTATTAATAGATAATAACACTTCTTGACTCTTGAATAGTCTTTGCTGTGCTTTTAATTCTTAACCATTGGATTCTCATATCATCCTTTCAAGGGAAGCAGAAATTATTTTTATCTTTGTTCTTAGTTATATCCAACTCTCTGTGACCCCATTTGGGGTTTTCTTGGCAAAGATATTAGAGTCATTTGCCATTTCCTTCTCCAACTCATTTGAGGAAACTGAGTTAAGTGACTTGTCCCATAGGTGCTGTCTGAATCCATATTTGAACTCATGAAGATTCCAAGTCTGGCGCTCTATTCACTCCACTCTCTAGCTGCCCCAGAAATTATCCTCATTTTACTGAGGTTCAGAGACACAAAGTGACTTGCTTAAGGTCATACAGTCACTTTTAGAATCATAGGATGAAATGGACTTAAGATCTTCTTACAAAGAAGGAAACTGGCATGGAAAGAGTGGGTGACTTGTAGAGGGTTATATAGTGAGTTAGTGGCAATGCCAAGATTAGAATCTAGATCTACCCAGTCCTGCCTCAGGGCTCTTTGTGTTAGGTGCACTGTGCTAAAGGAATCTCCTTAGAGTTGGAATGAGATAAGTGGGGATCTATCCTAGGGCTTCACCTGTCTGGCTCTTGATTCCATCGTTCTTTGTAAATGCTTATTAGGCTGGCTTGGTTTGCTTTAAGGTTTGCAAAGTACTTTCTTCACAACAGCTCTTTGAGGCCAGGAAGTCAATCAATCCTATTCATCCCATTTTACAGAGGAAGAAACCGAGACAAGAAATGTCATTTCACAGCCAAAACATCAGAGGTGGATTTGAAAACCAGGTTTTCCCACTCAGTCCAGTGCTCTTAGACAGCACCAGTGTCCCCAGTCTTTGGATCCCTGAGCAGGACAAAGAATGAAGAGGCTTTATCTCATCCAGCAGTGACAGAATAGTGAATGACTCCTATAGTAGACTGGGCACTATCTTGCACATATAAGGATTACTCCTTTTCAAATGCATGGAGATGCAATTGTGATGCATAAAATACAATTTCCTTTAAAAGTATTACTGAATTTATAGAAGTGTTTTGTCATTTTTCTCGGTTGTTAGTACAACTGCAATCATGAGGTCCAAACAATTTTTTGATGTAAAAAAGGCCTTGAATATTTGAAAAGACGGGAAACTTCTGTACTATGCTGCACAGTCTCAAGTTGACTCCTCTAACTGTGCCCTGTAATGTGGTCCCCAGCCTTGCCCCTAAAGCCGGGTCTCTTGCCCTCCTCTGATCCAGCTCCATCGCCCTCTTACGGTGATCTGTGGGTACTGTCGCCTTCTGGCTTCCGTCCCTGGCGCACCCAGGGACATCAGACAGAAATAAAACAGAGCCAGGACAGCATTCTCGCCAAGGGGAAAAGTAGTGACCAAACCGTGGAACCGGTGGAAAACATGCTTCGTAGGAACCCTGCCCTTGGGGTTAGGGCTGACAGTACATTCTAAGTTGCTGCTTCCATTAGTTCTCTGGATAATCCTATTCCTTGCCTCCTGGGGATAGCTGCAGCTGGTTTTGAACTCTGATTGGATCCCATGGCCCTCCTATGTTCTTCTACCTCCCCCTTCATGGCTTCCATTTTACCTAATCTAATATCCTAGATCTATGACCTGCCCCCTCCATCTTCAATTCCCACCTCATTCTCCCCCTCAGCTATGCAAGGATCGGAGCAGAATTCTATATCCAGATTGGGCAGGGCCTGTTAAATCCAATTAGATTTGCCTCTCTCTGCTTCCCTGAATCTTCCTGGAGACCTCTGAAAACTCGAGCTGTGGTACAGTAAGCAGGGCTGAGCCTACTAAGAGTCACTGGACAAAATATATCATTATATATGTTGGACCACTTACGTGTTATCTGATCTTCACCCAGCCGCAGCCACCCATCTACATCTTCCCGAGGCTCCTGTCCCAGGGAGCCATCCTCCTGGTACTACGCCCTTATCTGTCAGCTAGTAGACTTTCACTGAGCCTCTTGACATTCGGGGTACCATCCATCTCCTCTTAAGAGGGATTTGATAGGGACTTTAAGTGGCATTTCTCAGAGTGGCCTTGGCAGTTCCATAGGAGATTCTGGAAGACTAAAAACCCTCTAATATAAGATCCCATTTGATTTGTACCTTACCAGGTACAAAGTACAAAGCACTTATCTCATAAAGAATTAAGGAATGAAAAATTCCTCTTTTTATTTTACAGAGTTGGAAACGGAGGCTTAGAGAACAGAACTGACTTGCCTAAGGTAATATAGCTCATTACTAGAAGTAATGATACTCAGGCCCTTTGACAGTAAATCATGACTTTTCATTGCACCAAAAGAGCTGGAAGGGATTTTAGAAAACAATCCTTTCATTTTCTTTAAATCTTTACTTTTTTTTATCCTAGTAACAGCTCTAAGACAGAAGGGCAAGGATTAGGCAAATGGAGTTAAGTGACTTTCCTAGAGTCATACATCTAGGAAGTGTCTGAAGTGAAATTTGAACCCAAGTCTGTCCCAGCTTCAGGCCTGGTACTCTATCCACTGTCTCCTAACAACTCTTATTTTGGAGAAGTGAAAACTAGGACCTAAAGAAGGTCAGCAACTTATCCAAAGTTAGGTAACAGACCAATATTTGAGCTGGGATTTGAACTCAGGGCTTCTGACCTCCACTTCTGTGTACTTTCATTGACACCATACTTTCTCTTATCTTACTTAAGCTTTGGGGGAATTTGGGAAACTCAAGGCTGTGTCAAAACCAACAAAAGCCTCATTTGTACCTTCAGGGAAGTGCTAGGCGGAAAGCAGACCCTTTTTGATGAACCTTGGGGCCCTGTCCAGTGGCAGGTAATGATTGTTGCAAGGGTATATTTAGAGCACTTTGCCTTGCTGTGCCGGGGCCTTGAGCCTCAAATTGTCTCTAGCCAACTGAGCAGAAGGCTGGGTCTGTCAGCAGCAACTGGAGATAAAAATAGCCTGTTCCACGCCTGCATGCCCAGCCTTGGGCACAGGGCTTGGCGATTCCCCCTCTTATTATTATTTATTTGAGTAGTTCGAAGGCATTTGTCCAAAAATACCACCTATGTTTGGGGCCACATTTTCAAAGGGGCTGCCCATCATGGAAGGAACACTTATGAGGCTGGGGAGGAAATTAGAGACCACCTGGCCTGGATGACATAGGGGCAAAATGAAATTTAGAGCTGGAAGGGAAATTACAGGTCAGGAAATGTATTATTTCACTATGAAAATGTAAAAATATTTAGTGATAGTTAAATTTTTTTCTTTTTTAGTTAATTTTTTCTTTTTTTAATTAGATATTTGTTTTTACCTATCCTTTATTCCCAATATATCTCTCCTCTTTTCCCTTACCCATTGAGCCATATTATTAAAATAATAATAATAATAAAAACAAAGAAGAAAAATAGAATTAATGTTGTTAAACTAACCAATTCATCTACCGGACCTAAAAATACATGTAGTGTTCCATCCTTATACATCTTTCCCTAGGAGGTTCATTTTCTTACATCTTCTTACATAATATTCAGTTTGATTTTTTAAAAAAGATTATCTAGTTGGCCTTTTTAGTGGATAGAGTCCTGGGCCTAGAATCAGAAAGATTACTAGTTTCAAATCTGGCCTCAGATACTTAATAGCTGTGTGACCCTGGACAAGTCATTTAACCCTGCTTGTCTTAGTTTCCTCATCCATCATCACCAGACTAGAGATGGAGAAGGAAATGGCAAACCACTCCAGCATCTTGGTCAATAAAACCCCAGATGGCATCATGAAGAGTCAGACATGATTGAAGAAATGACTAAACAGCAAATAACAGCAGTTTTAACAGATTCATTTTATAGATGAGAAAACTTAAATTCCAGAAGACAGTAGATGGCTTTCTGAAGGTGATATAGGTAGCAATTAGCAGGACTAATTTGCTTTCTAAATTGTGATTGAGCCTTCTCAAGTAGCAGGGTTGTAGTGGAAGACCTGACTTCAAATCCTGATTTTGCTGCTTACTAACTGACTGAGCAAATCACAACTTCTGAGCCTCAGTTTCCTCTGCAGAAATGAGAAGATTGAATCAGATGATCTCTAAAGCCCCTTCCACATCTACCATCCTGTGTTCCTGTGACTGATTTGATCAGACCAAGATCTTAGAGACTGTATGTGATATTGTGGGGCAGAGAGATGGGAAGGGAGCTGAGTACCTAGTACTGACCATCAGTTAATTCTTTTTTCCTTTACCTTCTCTCTTTATAATATTAGTAACTCACAGTTTAGTGGCACTATGGTTTACACAGTAGTTTCTTCACAGCAGCTCAGCAAGATAGGAAGTACAAGTACTATTAATCCCATTCAATAGAGAATGAAGCACGCTCAGAAGGGAAGTGGCTTGTTGAAATTTAGTCACTGTCAGAACCAGGATTTAAGCTCAGGTCTCTTGAATCCAATATCATTCCCACCCCCTCTCTGATGCTTTGTGATTCTCTCTCTCCCCTGCTCTTTCTTTTTCTTCTCCATTTTCTTCTTTTCTTCCTTTCTTATTTCTTCTCTTCCTCCTTCATTGATCTTACCTTGAGTCTTTGAGGAACTTGGGGCATTCCCAATTATGCCATAATTAGCAAGAAATATTTTCAATAATTTGACAATAGAGGAATATTAGAGGGTCTTGAGGCTAGAAGGGACCTTTGTAATTAGTTCAGCTTTCTCATTTGGCAGAAGGCAAACTCAGACCCAGAGAGAAGTGACTTGTCCAAGTCACATACTGAGTTAGTGAGTGTGGAGTACAATTTAGGTTGCTTGATTACTAGGTCAATATTGAGACTGTGATGTGAGTGTGTGTGTTTATAGCAGGGAGGAGGGAGGACGAGAGGCAGGGCTGGAAAACATCTGATTTAGATTCTCTGCAGCACTAGGTCCACTCTGTGACTTTGGTCACACATCTCTGGGCTTCCCTTTCCTTTTTTTTTTTTTAACAAAGTGCCTTAGAGTTCTTTGTCCATAGAGGAACTTTCTGAGGTGACTTGTGACTGATGCTTCATCCAGAAACACCTAGAAGGCTCTCAGGCTCTGAACTAAAATAATTTCCTATCAGTATCTGTGGCGCCATCCTGAACAGGAGGCGAGGAGGGTTCAGCCTGTTGATGTAATGTGGTCAAATAGATAAGAGTATGGGCAAGAGTTGGAGAACTCCCTCCTACACTGGGGGATTGTTAATGTATCCCATGGAGGGGAGAGAAATGCGTTACTGCTTCAGCATTGATCCTTCATCATCCCCATCCAGCCTTGGTTTCTTGAGAAGCTGAAACTTATGAACTACAGTTTGTCTGTTTCCTAAAGGGTGAGACTTTCTGGGCCTGGGGGGGCAGGATAGGAGTGTAGAGTGTTTTGATGCAAGGCGATAGGGACTAGTGAGGAGGTCCACTGAGGAAGCAAGAAACAGTCTCCTAGGTCTGAATTGCTTGGGGGCAGATGGTTGTGAAGTACTTCCCTGAACTAATTCAAATCCCCCTCTCCCCTCTACATATCTCCTGGCATTGAGGGAAGAGGTAGAGGTGTTGGTTGTGAGAGAGTCCCCAAGAGACCTTAGCTAGGCAGATAAAGACCCATAGAAATCATAAAGAGAGACTTGGAGAGAGAGTGACATAGGCAGTGACAGAACTAGGGACATAGAAAGACAGAGAGAGAGAGAGAGACAGAGACAGAGACAGAGAGACAGAGAGAGAGACTGAAAGAGACATATAGAGAAGGAAGCATCGACTCAGAGTTGGAAAAGACCTCAGCAGGAAGCAACATGATGTAGATATAAAGAGCTTTGCAAACCTTAAGCTTTCACAAATGCTAGCTTTGTTGCCATAATTATTAAAATTAGTGGCAAGATCACTGACTCTGGAATCATAGTTCCCGGGTTCGATTGTGCACTCTGATTTACTTTACTGCTTTGGACTTCATTGTGAAAACAGGAGAAGGATAGGCTCAAATGATACCTTCCAATGCTGACACACTGTGATCTATGAAAAAGTAGCCAGTAAGAGGGATAGACTGAAAGAGAAAGGGAAAGATGACTTGGAAGGCAGAGATAGAGACATATTGTGAGTCAAAGACTGGTGGACAGAGGAAGATAGAGGGATACACAATAGATGAGACAAAGAACAGAAGTGTCTGTGTATGAGAGGGGAATGAGAGCTTAAAGGGGGGGGGGATGTGGTAGTGAGAGTGAGAAAGAGCATTATGGGAATGTGAGGTAGGGAAGGGAGGAGAAACCCTTTGATATAGTTCTTCCCAGGCCATAATGAAAGGGAGCCCAAGAGGTTCTTTCCACAGATCCATGGATTTGGATATTTGTTTCTTAGGAATTTGGGAGCTTAAGATACTTGAGATCTTGGGTTGCTAGGTTCTTTTCTCTAATGTCAATTCCTCACCTTCCCCTGCCCTTTTTGAAAGAAGATCATGGAGTTTAGGAGTGAGTATACTTTATACATTAGGACTGGAAGTCTCAGAGACCATGGACTCAACATTTACACTTTAAAGATAGAAGGTGGCAGGGAACTGAGATCCAGAGGCAGTGAGTGTTAGAAGGGCTGGTGTGGAACTCAAATGAGATCATGGGCATGAAAGGCCTTTGAAAATTCAATCCCTAAACAGATGTAAAATTGTTATGATTGTGTACAAATTGGTCTTCCCCATATTTCCAAATGCAACTCTAGCTATTATCAGGGATATAGCCCCTGTTAATCCTGGTAGCCCCTGAGGGTCTCTTCTTCCTTTCCCTAGTAGGCTCCTAGCTTCTTCTCCCCTTTGGGGGTGCTTTAGTTCACTCTTTGTTTGTCTGCCCATGCTCCCTCCCCACCATGGCATGGACTTCTCAGTTTCTCCTTCCTCCTCCCCCTTCTCCCTTTGACCCTTCCTGTAGCTTACTCCCCCTCCACTCCCCATCCCAGTCTTGCTGAGTGACTGCAAAATGCAGGCAGTCCTTGTAAGAGGATCTTTCTAATAACTGGAACTGTCTGCAGCCCCAGGGCTCCTCCTCCCCCCTTCCCTCTCCTCTTCTCCCTCCTCCCTTTTTCCCTCCCCTCTCCTCCCCTCTCTTCTCCTCTCTTTCTCCTTGTTTACACAGCACAGTCACACACGCTGGGAAAGAAAGCGCTCAGCTCAGCAATTTTTCACACTTCCCTCAAACGTTCAGCAAGGTTATTTCCGGGAGATAGGAGAAAACAGGCGCCCACCCACCGGCCCTAGCCTTCTTGGATCCCACTCTCCTTCCTGAAGGTCCTAGGGGCAGAATTATTTCCCCTATCAATTACCCTTCCCCCACAGGTGGCATCCTACGGTCCCTAGGTCTCTAGTTTGATCAGTCCCCTTTATGCCCAGGCATATCAGTGTTTAGGGGTGCTGGCCTATGGGGTCCCTCTTTGAACCCCTTCTGGTTCTGGCTATACAAGCTGTACACATAGACATGGTAGGATTGGGGTTTGTCAGCAAGGTGGCCAGCCTGCAAATGCCAACTTTTCTCTGGCCTGAGCGAAATGTCCAACCTTGAGCACAGGCCCCTAGTTGCCAAGGCAGTAATAAATTTTGGATCTCTGGAAACCCTGGCTTGGGTCAAGTGCCCTTTCCCTCTTGAGGCCCTCCCTTTCCAGCTCTGACCTCAGTCTGTACAATCATGGTGCCCTCCAGTAGTCTCTGGAAGTAAAAGAGTTCATATCCTTTTTAGACTTTGAGAAACAGTCAGAAAGGAACAGGCTTAGGGGGCCAGAAGTGGGGGCCTTGGCTTTTTTTTGGTACCCTCTCTGAATCTACCTTTCCTTCTTTTGATTCTGCCTGCCTCCCCCAATCCCCATCTCAGACTCCAATTTCCCATTTGCCTGTGAGATCTTTTTGTGGCACACTCCTACTATCTTTGACTTATTCTAGGGCTAAGATCTCTCCCATTCATCCCCCTTAACCACGAACAAAAGGGAAAAGAACATAGTAGTTTATGGTCTCAGTTTCCTCTTCTGTAAAACAAGAGTATTGAACTAGAAGATTTGTAAAGTTCTATCTCTAATACTGTGTTCTATGTTCTAAGAGTTCTTTCAGGTCTTTCCTCCCCTGTAATTATGTGATTCCCTACTCTCTGTTCCTGGGGAAGAGGGAAATATAGAGTGGGGTGGGTTGTGGGGGAACAGATCCAGGCCAAAGGGCTTTGTTCTGCTTCAGTGTTTGGTGAGTAGAGAAGAAGCAATTCAGATATAGAAGGTGCTTCAATTACCCCCTTCCTGTGAGAATTGGGCTGGGGGACAGAAAATAAGATTACTTTAGAGAAAAGATTTTTTTTTTAACAAAATCCTGCTTTTCCTCCTCCCCCTTCACTCCTTTCACCTGGACCAATCTAGACAGAAGCTGAAAAGACCTAGCAGATGAACCTTGCTTGTCCCCTCTCATCGGTTATTCACAGTAGGGGTTTCTGTTCTTTCCCTGGATACTCCCACAAGAATTTGAACCTTGGCCAGAAGAGGACTGGTCTTAGCAAGAAGTGTGTGTGTGTGGGAGTGGGCAGGGGGGAGGTGAAACAGGGGTCCTGCCTTTGCCACTAACTTCCTTGACCTTGGGTAGGTCATAGTGCTCCTCTCTTGTTCAGTTTTCCTACCTAGTCTGGAAGACTGGAGAAATATTGGTGTCTTAGAATTATTGGAGGAACCAGGTCATCTTGACTCAGTGGTGCCATTCTGCTCTTTCTCCCCACCTTCCTGCTTTTCCTCTCTTCATTATTCCTCTAGTCCCCTAGCTCTTTCTTCTCTTCTTTGCCTTCTCCCTTTTCCCTTCTGTCTCACACACACAGAGCCCGGAAGCCGATGTCACCAGCTGATGCCAGACCTTTCCTTGCCAAAGTGATGTCTCCTCCCTGTGCACCTGCCTGGTAAGGGCTCACCAAAGGAAGACCTTTTGTCATTTCTGATTCTTGGAGGGGGCCCTGGGGACAGACTAGATTTTTTTTACTCCTTCAGAAGTCTCAGCCTCTCAACTCCTTTCAACTGAATCTTTCAACTCACACCCCCTTAATCGGTCCCATTTCTTTGCACAAACTCACCCTAAAAACACCCAGATGATGGGTCAGGAGGAGATTACAGCAGGAATAGGAAGGAGAGATTATTTGGAGTGTTATCTTTCCCCCTCTCAACACAAGCTTGTCTATTTCAAAGATCTGTAGCTATTTCCCTGCTAAACCTTTTGAATAAAACCTCCTTCACTGGTGGGTCCATGGCAAGCTCTTGCCTTCTGGATGCCTATGGCTGAGGGTAACAAAAGCTTACAGTAAAGTGGGGAGGGAGCTAGTTTTGCACCTACCCCAATCTAGGCTGAACATTTTTAAGAGTCAGGAAAGGGAGATCAGTAGTTCTTCACCCCAGAGTGCCCACTTTGCAGAAGACCCAGATGGAGGTCAAAATCTTCAGCCATCTGGTCACTGCTGACCATCAGGCTTTATGCCTTTATGAGCTCTGTGTGGGTAGACCACTAACTACATCCTTAGTTGACCCCAGAACCAAGACTGACCCTCTGCCTCTGACTTGGGTTATTTCCAGGATCAGCAGCTCCAAAATGTGAAAGGAACTCCATACCCCCAACTAAATCTGTGCCCATTGAGGGGGTCATGGGTTTCTCCCTTCCCTTCTTCCTCAGTCCAGGCTAGTCCAGGGCTGCAACTTTCAAAGTCTGAGAGCATGGCCCAGGGCAGCCGCCCAATCGACTTTTTCCTTTGTATTGACTCTGTTCTCTTCTGCTAAATGCTCTTCTCCCACTCTGGCCCTCCGGGGAGTTGGCGGGTGTGTGCGGAGTACCCTCACTTGTGGGGGGATTGGGGGGGGGTTTACTAGATTTGGATGGGGAGGAGGGCCAGGATCTCCTTTCCCGATTCTCCAGCCCTTAGGACTTGCCCCCCTCTCGGACCTTCCCTCATGAAACCCTCCCTCTTCCAGGCCCCACTCACCGCTGTCCCCGGCGGGGCCGGCTGCCCCCCTGGAGCCCGGCAACACATATGCAGATCCCAGGGGGTGGTAGCTGGGAGCTGGGACGCTGCTACACTGGAAGGCGTCTGCTTTGATCTTCTTCACCAAGAAGGAGCGGGGCATGGTGCTGTGCTGAGCCGGAGCCGGAGCCGGCCCGGCGGGGAACTTCACTGGGGCCCTGGAAGGGGAGGGGGGAAAGCTTGGGGGTGTGGGGGTTGCAGGCTTGAAGGGAAGTGCACGCTGTTGCCTCACAGAGCGGGCTCTTCAGCACTGGACAGCTCCCTGCGCTACCCGCATGCGGTCCCCAGGCAGCGAGGCAGGGAGGGCCCGGGCGGAGAGGAGGGGAGGGGAGGGGAGGGGAGGCGGCTCTGCCTGGCACACTCGCTGAGCTCAGCAGTCCGGCTGCCGGCTTTATATGGGACGCAGGCTGGAGATCAGGTGGTCCTCTCGCAATGGAACTGTTTAGCTCTCTAATCCATCAAATGTCCCTCAGGACAATCATTCACATTCCCCATGAACCGGCTGCTCGGGCAGGCAGGGCGGAGAGCAGAGCAGAGCAGAGCAGAGAGAGCAGGCGAGCTGGGGAGGGAGGCGCAGAGCAAGCAGAGGCAGAAGCCGAGAAAGTGAGAGAGGGAGAAAAAGACCCAGAGAGAAAGACAACGACATACACACAGAGAAGAATAAAAAGACACGGAGAAACAGACTCTGGGCTCAAGAACAAGAATGGGGGAGCTGGGTGGGGGAGAGAGAAAGAGATGAAGAGAAAGATTAAGAGAGACAGAGACACCCAGAGACAAAGAGAATGCAAGGAGACATAGAGAAATCTAGAGCTCAGGAATAAGAAAAAGGGAAGACAGAACGACCTGGAGAGAAAGGCAAGGGGAGACAGAGACACCTAGAGACCAAGAATAAAGAAAGAAGAAGAGGAGAGAAAGACAAGGAGACACACTCAGGGATGAAAAAATGAAAAAGAAGGAACCTGGAAGAAGAAAAGAAAATAGAGGGACAGAAACATGGGCAAAGAGAGAAAAACAGGGAACCAGCTGGCTAGAGCAGAGAAAATCAAGAAGGGGAGGAGGGGTAGATTCAGAGGGGAAGGGGCAGAGAGAAGGATGAGGGACATAAAGGAGAAAGAGGAAAGAGGCCTGAGAAGAAGGGAGGGGGAGGGAAGGGGAGAGGAATAGAAGGAAGAAACAGTGAGATCACCCACTGCCCATCTGCTTTAAATTGCTTCTTCCTCTCTGGCTTTCTTGTTTCCCAAATCATGGAACAGGCAGGGTAGTGGCCAGGGCAGTGTCTTAAAGAAAAAGGAAGGCAGTCCCTCCCCCTCTCCTCCGGTGGGGATGTGCTTAACACTGCCAACTAGGTTAGGTTTAAGACAGAACTTTCCTTGACTAGAAATTGGGGTCTGGGAAAGGAAGAAGTAAAGATAAGAGGACTAAAATCCCTCCCTCCAGTAGCCAGGGAAGCGATTGATTGGAATGGCTCAGCTATTCGTGTTCAGAAATAATAAAATAATTCATTTTCCTGCTGGGGCGGGGGTGGGGCGGGGTGGGCACTGGCTTTGACATTTCCTCAGCTCTGTCTTTCCCTGAAGCAGAGGGTAGACAATAGAGACACGTGCATGGGAGAGAAAGAGGAATCTTAGTAGAAAATGCTTGATCATGAGTGAGTGAGCAAACTCTTTCTGGGCCGGATGGTTTCCTTTGTTTCTTGGTGGCCAAGTAGAGGCTAGAAGAGTCCATGGATGATTTGGGGCAAGGTCTTTATGGTGGGCAAGGGGGATAGCTCTCCTGGATTTTGGCCCAGTAGAATAACAACCATATGTCAAGGGAGTTGTGGACTGACATTGCTTCTCTGTGGAGAAATCATCCTTAGAGGCCAGGACCCAAGAGAATTTTAAATCTAGAAAGCTTTGTCTTATCTTTGTTCAGTGGGACAGTGCATGTGGTATCAGGTTCATAGCTCTGATTGGCTGAATAGTGGTTTTCCTGTGCTTTTTGGGCTTGAAGACAACCTATCAAAACCTACATTCCAAACCTGGCTCAGGAGAGCTGACCTACTAGTATTTAGTCTCCTTTTTGACAGTATCCTCTACTTTATTCTTGTCCTCTTCATCTCTCCATGTCCCCTCATTTTCTATGTGTGGCGTGTACTTCATAAGTAACCAGAATGCTGAATCAGAGACATCATTGTTTTCTACATGTAACTTGTAGAGAGTAGGACAGAGTATATCTCAGTTGTATGGTATAACACTGAACTTCCACTGAACCCCACTGAACTTCCCTAAGACATTTGCCTCCATTTGTAAAATGGAGGAAAGGAATATTAACCAACATTTCTATGGTCCTTTAAAGTTTGCAAAGCACTTTATATTCATTATTTCATTTGATCCATATAACAGCTCTGTGAGAGCTCTCTATATCTGTGAGAGAGGTAGCTCCAACTGTATTTTTCCCCATTTTCCAGATGAGGAAATTGATCAGGGTTAAATGGCCAATAAATAGCAAAGCTAAATTCTAAACCAGGTCTTGTGACTAAGAAATGTTAACTCACATTGGTGGGCCTGTGGATGAATCTTTCCTATCATAGAGAAGATCTGGATTCAATTCCCAGTAAATACAATGTTTTTAAATGGAGCATCTAGGTATTGCAGTGGGTAGAGTTGAGAGGACCTGAGTTCAAATGTGGCCTCAGATACCTCCTAGCTTTGTGACTCTGGGCATGTCACTTAACCCTGAATGCCTCGCCCTTACTGTTCTTCTTTCTTAGAACTGATATTAACAGTTAAACCTTTACAGTAGGTAAAGGTTTAAAAAATAATTAATACTTTGAAGGAGGCCAGTGCAAGAATCTCTTGGCTGGCAGTCAAGAGAAATAGGTTCAAATCTCTATTCTGATAACCTATTCCTAGCTATATCACTATAGGATGATTGATTCCTCATTTTGGGCCTCAAATTCTCTATCTGTAAGCAAGGTTAGCCTGGAATAATGTCTCTGAAACTATTCTATTGAGCTCTGTTGTGATGGTAACTATGGTTCTTATATGGAAATTTCAATACCTATGATTTTCCCTTCTGAAACATTACATATGAAACCACAAAAAATGCATATTACATCAAGCAATCTTCCAGTATGAAAATAGAATTAATTTAGGGGCAGTTAAGTGACATAGTAGATAGAGTACTAGACCTGGAGTTGGGAGATCTTGGGTTCAAATGTGACTTCAGACACTTCCTAGCTGTGTGACCCTGGGCAAGTCACTTAACCCTGTTTGCCTAGCCATTACTCTTCTGTTTTAGAGTTGTTACTAAAACAGAAAGTGAGGGTTAAAACTTAAAAAAATAGGCTTAATTTTCTCTATATCACTGAAAAAAAGTCTTCCCAACTCTCCTTTGTATCTGTGCCTTTACACTTCCCAACGCAGTATTCATGAAATTGTCAACATATATCAAACCCAAAGGTATCCAAGAAAATTTGGATACTCCTGGACTAGATTATCTCTAAGATCTTTCCCAGTTTTTGAAGTCCATGAATAAATAGAAAAGTCACTTCCAGGCTATCCCTTAGCATATGCTAAATCAGAAGATTTAGAGCTAGAAGGTCACTTACAAATCCTATAGTTCATTCCCCTCATTTAGAAAGAAAAGAAATTGAAGTGTAGAGAGTAGAAGTGACTTGACAAAGGTCATACAAACGGTGAATTTCACTTTCCTCTTTTCCCCCACTTCTCCAACCAGAGAATATAAGCCAGAATGATGGAAACTTCAGAGAGACAGATGTCCCGAGTACTGATTTGATATTGGCAGCTAATTTTGACTGCTTCCACACCAGGACTTTGGATGCTGTACAAAGAAAGAATGGGAAGCAGGACTGGAGAACTGCAATTCCCCACCAGCCTTGGGGTTTCAAGGAAAGTGAGACCTAGTTCTCCTTTTCTCCCCTTCTAGCTGGGCCCAGGACCAGATGTTGCTGCTGCTTCAGCGGCTGCTGAGTTGGCATTCCTGGGACTCCCAGGGATGTGCTTCAGGCTGTGCATAGTAGTCAGTCCATTTTACTTCTTCCCTCACTGTCAGTTTTCTCTTCTCCATTCTTCGACCAGCTCAGACACAAAGGAAAATGGGTTAGTCTCCCTACAATCTCAGTTCTTTGTGGGAAGTTTATAGCTACTATTTATCTACTCACAGAGCATAGGATGTTAGGACTGAAACAGAACCTTAAAATATGGACTATTAGTGGGATCTCAGCATATGAGACAGAATTTTAGGAAATGGGATGTTGGAACAGAGAATGTTAGAGAGGCAGCATAGCCTAGTGGATAGAATGCTGGTGTCAAATTTTGTCTCTGATATATTCAGTTGTGAGACCATGGGCATGCCATCTAAACCTCTTCATCTGTTTTAAAACTAAAAAGGGATGATAATGCCCATTGTACTTGTTCCACTAGGTAGTGTGAGGCTCAAATGAGATTATGTATGCAAAGTCCCTTGCCAACTTTAAAAAGCCATTTACAGGGTGTTCCAAAAGCTTCAATAAGCTTAAAGTGCACTAATTTGAGGGATCCCAAGTATCTTTTCTTAGAATATAAAAGAAGAAAGCTGGAAGAGACATCAAGAATTTGAATGTCAGAGCTGGAAGTACCTTCAGATCATGAGGCATAAACTGTTAAACATTGGAAGAGATGTTAAAACAAGAAATATTAAAGTTGGGAGGAATTCAAGCTGGAAGGGTCTGTTCTAGTCAAACATCTCTTATTAGAGAAAAGGAAACTGAGGCTCAGAAAGGGAATATGGAGTACTCAAAATCATAAAGAAATTGGGTCAACTAGGTGCCTCAGCAGATAGAGAGCCAGGCCTAGAGACAGGAGAGCCTTGGTTCAAATTTGGCCTCAGGCACATTTTAGCTGTGTGACCCTGGCCAAGTCATTTAACCCCAATTGCCCAGTCTTTACTTCTCTTCTGCTTTGAAACTGTTACTTAATATGAGTTCTAAGACAGAAAATAAGGGTTAAAAAAAGAGAGAGCTCATACAGAAATTTAGGCTAAACATAAATTTTCCAACTGTCAGTTTAGTGTTCTTTTCAGAAAACTATTATTGAGATTTCAAACTTCAGGTAAGGGAAGTAGTAACTGTTCTTTGGAACTGGAAAAATTTTAGTGTCATCAGCAGTGGCTAATCATGTTCAAATACTTTTCATCCCTCAAGCCTTAGCCTTAGCAATATTCCCACTTCAGCTACCAAGTCTTCCCAAACTGTGTCCATCTCGGCTCTCCTTTCTCTAATTTCCCGTTGTAGTTAAAGGGCAGTTCAGTTTTGTAATTTAGTTATTCAGTTTTTTTGTGTGTGCCATTCCTCTCCAACTAAACAGTTGGCTTTGTGCACTTTTTGTGGTGGCAAAAAATTGGAAAATGAGGGGATGCCCTTCAATTGGGGAATGGCTGAACAAATTGTGGTATATGTTGGTGATGGAATACTATTGAGCTAAAAGGAATAATGAACTGGAGGGATTCCATGTCGTGCAGAGTGAAAGGAGCAGAACCAGAACCATTGTACACAGAGACTGATACACTGTGGCACAATCTAATGTAATGGACTTCTCTATTAGCAGCAATGCAACGATCCAGGACAATTCTGAGGGATTTATGAGAAAGAACACTCTCCACATGCAGAGAAAGAACTGTGGGAATAGAAAAGAAGAAGAAAAACATATGATTGATCACATGGTTCAGTGGGTATATGACTGGGGATTTTGACTTCAAATGATCACTGTATTGCAAATATTAATAATATGGAAATAGGCCTTGATCAATAAATAATACATGTAAAATCCAGTGGCATTGCTCATTGGCTATGGGAGGTGGGTGGGAGGAGGGGAGAGAAAGAACATGATTCATGTAACATGGAAAAATATTCTAAATTAATTACTTAAATAAATAAACTAAAAAAAAAAAAGAAACTGGTAGCTTTGCTAGGGCAAGGACTCAATCACTGACTTCCTTTTCTCCTACTACTCTCAGATCAGGGCTTAACATCCAGGAACTAAGATTTGATTACAAATTGATATGCAAAATCTCAATACATCTTTGTCCTTGTTGTTTGTTCATTTTTTTTTTTTGTGATTTCACCAGAGGTTTTCTTGGAAAAGAGACTGATATGGTTTGACACTTATTTCTCCAGCATGTTTTATAGATAAGGAAACTGAGACAAATGGGATTAAGGGACTTGTCTAGGGTCACAAAGCCAGTAAGTATCTGAGTACAAATTGAAATTTAGGAAGATGAGTCTTCCTGACTCCAGGCCTGGTGCTCCACCTAGCTGTCCTAATTCATTGTGAATTATATTAAATTTTATCCTATAGGGCAGGGGTCCCCAAACTATGGCCTGTGGGCCACATGTGGCCTTCTCAGGCCATGTATCTGGCCCCCACTACACTTCTGGAAGGGGTGCCTCTTTCAATGGTGGTCAGTGAGAGGAGCACAGTATGTGGTGGCACCATAAAGCACAGTGTCGCTTATGTACAGTACTACTTCCGGTGACATAATCCTTTGTGTGGCTTCTTGTTCTGAGAGTAACTGAATGAGAATGAGGCACCACACAAAGGATTATGTGGCTGCACAATGGAAGATGTCATCATGGTGAGTGGCAATCTGGGGGGGAGGGGATTCTGAACTGTGCCTGGTTAGGGTTAGGGTTAGGGTTTTATAGTCCAGCCCTCCAACAGTCTGAGGGACAATGAACTGGCCCCGTGTGTAAAAAGTTTGGGGACCCCTGCTATAGGGTTTAGTCTGGATTCTAATCAGATACCCTACCAGGTCTTACACTATGTAAAATAATATACAATCATAATAACATTAACTCATCTTTAATTTTCTCATGTGGCTGCTCTACTTTGGGACTTCTCTTGACTGACTTCTCCACTATGCCCTAGGAAGTTTGTTGGGATAGTGTCATCATCCTAGGCAACTAAATGGTGCAGTGGGTAAAGGGCCACTCAGAAAGATCTGAATCCGGGGACAGCTGGGTAGCTCAGTGGATGGAGAGCCAGGCCTACAGACGGGAGGTCCTAGGTTCAAATCTGGCCTCAGACACTTCCCAGCTGTGTGACCCTAGGCAAGTCACTTGACCCCCATTGCCTAGCCCTTACCACTCTTCTGCCTTGGAGCCAATACACAGTATTGACTCCAAGATGGAAGGTAAGGGTTTTAAAAAATAAAATAAAAAAAAAAGAAAGAAAGATCTGAATCCAGATCTGGCCATTTACTAGATGAGTAACCCTGAGCAAGTCACTTAACCCTATTTGCCTTGGTTTCCTCATCTGTAAAATGAGCTAGAGTAGGAAATAGCAAACCACAACCAGTTGCTTTGTCAGGAAAACTTCAAATGGGGTCATGGAGTTGGACCAACTGAAGTGACTGAGCAACAACATGATTTTGTAAGATCCTGTCAGCGTTGGTACCCTTACCTCATTATCATCTGCTGTCCCTCTTATTGGAAGGTGAGGTCACGAATTCCAGACCTCTATTTAAAGAGAGAGCTCTGCTCAGACATGTCATCTCTTACCTGACTGTATCACTTTGAGACTTCTCTATTTGGCTTCACCATACCTCCCAAGTTGGATCTCCCCTGCACCTTTTTACCTTTCTTTTGGGAACTGTCTTCTCCCATTAGAATGTAAGCTCCTTGAGAGCAGGGATTGTCTTTTGTTCACATTTGTATCTCCAGCATTTAATGCAATACCTGGTATATAGTAAGTGCTTAATGTTTATTGACTTTAGAGTCTATGAAGCACTCTCAACAACCATGAATTCATTTGATCACTACAGAAAGCTTGAGAAATACATCTCACAATAAGAGTTGATGTTGCAAGGGTCAGCTGAGTGACTCAGTGGATTGAGAGCCAGGTTCGGGCTGTCTTGGATTCAAGTCTGGCTTCAGATATTTCCAAGCTGTGTGACCCTGGGTAAGTCACTTAACCCCCATTGCCCAACCCACATCACTCTTCTGCCTTGGAACCGATACACAGTATTGATTCTAAGATGGAAGGTGAGGGTTTGGGTTTTTTTTTTTTAAGAGTATATATTGCAGTGCTCTGATATGGAGAAATGGTGACACATAGAAGGAAGGTAATTTTTTTTAAGGTCACATGGCAAATTTGTGGTAGATTATGTCTTTGAACTCCCAGGGGTATTTTCTACCACATTCCAATGCCTAATCATTATATCAGCTCACCAGAACCTCCAAACCCTAATCCTTTCCCCTTTAATCTGCTTTTTGGGGATTTTAGTGCCCATCCTGGTAATATTTAGTATGATTTGATTCCTCATGTCCCAAAAGGCTGAGGAGAGCCAGAGTACCTCTAGTTGAATCTATGGGCAGGCCATTTTCTAGGGCTTCAGAAGACCAAGGTCTCATCTGAGCAAGAAAGAGTTCCCATGATGGCCTGGGGTTTTATGGAGGGAAGGAGTGTGGATGGGTAAGGATGTGACAGGATGGGCAGCTTCTTCTTAGAGCAATCGGGGGTCAGATACAAAACCAAACCGAAGTGAGATGACTCAGGAACTTTGAGGTATCTCTAGGATCCCTACCCTCACCTCGGTTTTAGGCTTAGTCAAGGATGCTGTATTGGGATTATTTGAAGACTTACCTTATGCAGGGTGCCAGCAGCGGTACAGAGGAAGAGAACCTTTGCCTTGGAATCAGGGGCCTGAACTGAGTTCTGGCTTTGCCAGGAACGAGCTGCATGGCTATGAGTCAGGCTAGTCTCTCTTCTTCCAACTCAATTTCCTCCTCTGAAAAATGACTGAGGGTAGATCAGATGAAATCATCTAAGCTTCCTCCCAGCTGACATTCTCTCTTCCCTGTTCTAAAGTCCCTTCTTGCTCTGAATTCTCTGTTCTAAAATCCTTTTCAGATCTAGCTTTCAGTGTTACAACAGGCTGTGTTAGCTTCTCAGTTCCCTCCTCCAAGTTGCTGCGTTCTAGGTTCTCGGTTCTCTGCAGCCCCAGTGGTCTGTGTTTATTCTTGGCCGACGGGGCCTGGGTTCCATTTTCTGATATATGCACTGACATTCTGATTCTAAGTCCCTGCCCCCCACCCCCACATCCGTATAGACACATGCCTGCGTACTCCACCCAGAAGGCCTCCTTTCAGTCCTGGCCTCTCCTTTCAGCGCTGACTCTGAAGCCTGTGTCAAGGGGGGGCAGGGGGTGGGGAGGGGAGATCACTCCCTTCTGCTCTCACTCCCACCCCACCCCCTCTGTCCCCAGCCACACCAGGCCCGGTCCCATCTGTCTCGGTGGCATTGAGCTGTGACACAAGAGGCCTGGGGAAGTCCAAGGTCAGCGGCTCCTAGGACCAAGCAGAGCAGGCCTGGGGGATGGCAGAGCCACAGCCAGCCTTGGACCCCCTCACTCTGGAACTTCCCCCGCCCCACCCCCACCTCAACTAGCAAAGACTTTGCTGCTTTTAAGCTCCCTTATTTATTTATACGCCTGCATGTGCAATTTCCTCCCTTGAAGGCCCGTTAGCCGAATAAGGGATTACTTACGCCCCAGTTGTGGCGATCTGCTCTGCCTGCTGACTGTCCCTGCACTTTTTCTCTGCCTCTCCGGGCTGCGGCGTAATAAGTGAGGTAATTAAGTGTAGAAGACAAGTGGAGAGAAGGGAGGGCTGAGAAGAAGGAAGAATAGGAACCGGGTTCTTTTCAGGAGCAGGGGAGTGAGATAATGTATGATAATAACCTGCAATCAGGCCCCGCTGAGCTGGGCGAATACTCCTGCCTGGAGGAGGCTCCTTTTCCCCTCCCTCCCCCAGCCCCCCAAACATCCCAGACAATCCTGCCTTTTCAAAGAAAATGGGGGCGATCGGACAGCTCCCTGCTCCCCTCCACCCCTCCCGTCCCTGGGGCAGCTGTATGGAAATAGTGTTCCCCTCTCCCTGGGTTAGGATGTGATTGTGTCTTGAGTCTTTGCTTGGGGTTGGTTGGGGGTTGTGTAGGGGTGTTGGGGTTTAGAGGGGGAAGGGAGGATATGGTATGGGCCTGGGGACAGGGCACCAGAACAGTCCTAGGTGGGGCTGGACTTAAAGGAACAAGAGATGACACTCCCCACAATCCAGTTTCTTCTTTCTGTCTCTGAGCCTGCAGACGGTTTGGAGCTGGGAGTGGTAGGCTGGGAAAGCACACTGGACTGGTGTCAGCATTCTGGAGTTCAGGTCCTGGGTCTGTTGTGAATTAACTTTGTATGTGGCCTTGAGTAGGTGGCTTCCTCTCTTTGGGTTTCAGTTTCTTCATCTGCAAATGAGAGTTGGACCTTATGGCTTCTCAGGTTGCTTTTATTGCCCAGGCATTCTGGGTTCTAAGTTATTTTGGCCTGTAGTCTACATCCAAAATAATAATTTATTAAGTATGGTTATCAAATTATTGTTATTTAATTGTCTATCTCTAAAGATTCCTTCCAGATTTGATTCATGCCCTCTCTGGTCCAACCAAACTGATCCTTTCGTTGTTTTTCATATATCTCACTTTACCTCCAGGCTCTGGGACTTTGCATGGGCTGCCCTTCTCATGTCTAAGATGCTAGCCTTGGCATTCAGCTTTAAGGCTTGCAAAATGCTTTGCATGTCATCTCCTCTGGTCCTCTCAACAATCCTGAAGTAGGTGCTATTAACCCCATTTTACAGATGAGAAAACTGATACTGAGTGAAAGAGGTCAAGTAACTCCAGCAGAGTCACATAGACAGGATTTGAACTGCAAGCTTCTACCCATTTGACCACCTAGATGCCTCCCTCTGAGCCTGCCTTTTAGAATCCCTGACTTCCTTTCAAGTTCTGCTCAAGTGCCCCTTGTATGGAGCCTTTCCCACTTCCCTTGGCAACTAACAACCCCTCCAGCCTAGATCACCTTGTATATTTATCTGTTTTGTATGCTTTATATCTGTATGTTTTTCTTACTAGAAAGTAAGCTCCTTGAAGTCAGGGACTATTTCATCTCTGCCTTTTTGTATCCTTATAGCCTAGCAAAACCATGCTTATTGATTGATTCACTGATCAATGATTCTATAGTCCACCATAGTCTAAATTCTATGTTTTATGTTCTCAAGTCCCTTCTAGTTTACTCAGGCTACTTGCCACCCCCCTCCTCCTCTTCCTCTTCTTGCCTTAATCTCATTCTCTCTTTAAGTCCAGCTTAAATCATACATTTTTTAGGGAAGCCATTCCACCTCTCCTTGTCCTTTCTCTTCTGATCTCTTGGGGGCAGCTATTGTCTCATAGGATGTCTCTGACTTTACACGATATGTTCCTGAAACCATCTTATACAGAATATTATTGTAAGGTGAAAACATAGCTCTTTATGCATGACTGGACTGAATACACTGAATGCACTACTGTTTGGACATCAGTGGGAAGGATTTAATGATTAGGTAAAGTGAGAAGTGAAATAAAAATAAAGGTCTTTGTGAGCAAGGTCAAGTGATAGGAAGCAGAAAAACTGGAGATGATCTCTTCTTCTACCGAGAGAATTGTGAGGATGTGTGTCTGTGTGTATGATGGAGAAACTGATAGAGCAGACAGAGGCAGAGAGACACAGAGAGGGAAGAGGAGACAGAGATAGAGGAGAGAAGAAAGAAGAGGGAGAGATAGGGACAGCAAGAAGGAGAGAGAGAGAGAGAGAGAGAGAGAGAGAGAGAGAGAGAGAGAGAGAGAGAGAGAGAGAGAGAGAGAGAGAGAGAGAGAGAGAGAGAAGAGAGAGAGAGAGGCGACTCCAGTCTACCCACCTAGTCTGTGAGCTTGGCAAGGATGTGGTTTGTAGTTCTTTATTTCCTTTTCCTTTCCCAATTCAGTAAACTTGGAAATCGTTAAATGAAAATTCCTTTTTACAAGGGAAACAGAGGGTTAGTGACTTGGGAGTTAAAGAATTTCAGTTCAGAATCCTGGCTCTGCTCCTTACTATTTGTGTGACCTTAGATAAGTCACTTCCTCTGTGAGTACCTTAATTTTCTGCTTTCTGAAATGGGAATAATAATCTCTGCCCTGCCTCTGTCATAAGGTTGTCTGGATCAAATGATTTAGTAGCTGTGGAAGAGTGTAGAAAACTGTTGAGTGTGGGAGAAAGGATATTTATTGTCATCTCTTTGTTAGTGGTGTTTGCCTTATCTCCTCAGCCAGACTGGGAGCTTTTCCAGGGTTCAGATCCTATCTTATAAATCTTAAATGATCATCATAGAGCATCAAGGGGCACTTAGAAACCAGAGATTCTAACCTCATTTTATAGAAGAGGAAACAGAGGCTCAAAGGGGAAAGAAATTGAGTTAGAAGTAGAGCCAGGACTAGGACGCAGGTCTCCTGATTCTCAAGCTTCAATTCTTTCCACGTTAGCCTGTTGGCTCTCAGAACTGAGGACATGGTGCCAGGAAAGGAATGGCAGGGCTTTGGGATTGGGCTACTCTGAATCTGTCTTGGTGTCTTTGTGCTGCTGACAGACCCAGGGAGCTAGGTGGGGGTGGGGGGTGGGGGCGGGCCCCAGAACTGCCTTATCTCCTCAGTCTGGTGTCAGCAGCCTCAGTCCCTCCCTGGAAGACTGGAGCTGAGGAAGGGAGCCTAGGGACTAAGGAATATTTGCATTTATATTAGAGGCTTATGTTTTCCTTGGAAGTGGAGGGGGCTCTAGGCAGGAGGAGAGCAAGCCTGTGGCCTCGGTGGTCTGAGCAGCCTGCTGGAAAGAGAAACTGCCTTCCATGTTGAGCTCAGGCCTGGCATGATCCCACCCTGCTGGGCCCACTGTTGATGAGATGGTGTCTGTCTAGAACAGGAAATCCTCCTCAGAATTTTTTAGTGGCTCCCTATTACCTCTTGGAAAAAATACCAAATCCTCACTCTGCCATTTAACCTCACCCCCATCTCTAATGTAGCCCTTACTGTCTTTTGAATCTTATTTCATCTTATCCTTTTAATATCTTCTCTATTCTTGTCAAATTGGCCTCAGAGATGTTTCTCATGCATTAAATTCCATACCTTACATCCATGTATTTGCCCAGGTGGTCCTAGAAATCTAGGATGCACTCCCTCCTTCCCTCTAGCTAGCAGAATCCCTACCTTCAGTTGTTTACATTATTTCCCTCTTGAAATTAATTTGTATGGGGGTAACTAGATGGCTCAGTGGATAGAGACTCAAGCATAGAGATGGGATTCAAATTTGACCTTAGACACTGCCTTGCTCTGTGACCCTGGGTAAGTCACTTAACTGAATTGCCTAACCCTTATTGCTCTTCTGCCTTGAAACCAATATTACTATCTAATTCTAAGACAAAAAGTAAGAGATTTTTAAAAAGTTATTCTGTATGTATCTTGTTTTCTTTTCTCTAAAGTTCAGGATTGCTGCTCTGCTCCAAAAGCTTATGTCTTTGCCTTACTTAGCCAAGGGACCTCTCTGCTCAGGACTCAGGCACATGGTTCAAATCAGGCTCAGTGATAGACTTCTTTTTCTCATACTTTTTGGTTTATTAAATTCCCTCCCCAGATCTTAGAAAAAAATTGTTTTTCAATAATATAGGTTGTGACCTATGTTTAGGTCTTTCCAAAGAGCAAAGTGAAAAGAGTACTCAATGTACAATGTTTATCAGGTTTAGGGCACTCATTTCCTATACCAAAAAAGAATTAAATTCTAAAGAACAAAAAAGACAGTATACACCAACGGGAATTCTTAAATAAGGATTTAGTGGGTTAATTTATAATTATAGATACAATTTGTTGGGAGGATGATACTTAAATCTCATTTAAACATGGAAGGGTTTGCAGAACTGCTGATCGGACATTTACATTTTGCCACAACTCTGCCTTATCTCCCAAGTTAGGAACCTATGCTCCTAATTTTGTTGGTGGTTGTTTTCTCCAATATGGAAGCTTCCCTTGCTTCCAGTCAGCTCCATTCATTGAACCCAAGATCTTTTGAGCTTATTAGACTGTCTCCAAGCCTGATTTGCCTACTTCAAGAGTGTTATTCCGTTATCTACTCAATAAAGGAAGCACAAATCAATAACTTGGACAGGTGAACCTATGCTCCAAATAGGAGGTAATGAACACCACCAACCATCTGTCTACCCTCTATCATAAAAATTCTTAACCTTTTTTCTTTTTTGGTGTGATAAACCCCTTTGTTACTTGGGTGAGAACTATGGACCTCTTTTCAAGATTATGCTTTTAAATGTGTAAAATAAAACACATAGGATTACAAAGGAAACCAAAGGTTTGGTGAAAGGAAAGATGTAATTTTTTTTCCACATTCAAGTTCACAAATTCTCTGAAATCTATCCTCTACATTAAGAATTCCTGTTTTAGACACTCTTGGGAGTCTAGAGGCAGCACACTTCTTTGTGACATGGGAGAGCTGAAGCAATAGGATGAGCCAGAAGCTGTCTCTTCTTTTTAACTGATGTTTAACACTTGACCTCACTAAAAGGGAAGAATAAAGGGACTGCTCTGGGTTTGTCATTTCACACCAAATATTGAAGATTAAGTACATGGCTGAAAGTAGCTGGGGAGTTCATCATCTCTGATGTGTCCAAATGTTGAGTTACACATGCAGTTGACTGGAGGCAGGAAAGGTAATTTTGTTCAAGTTCTATGGAGATATTCTTTGTTGTATGTTGTCATTTGTCCACCACTCCCACACCCAGAATATAAACTTCTGGAGGGCAGGAAAGTTTCATTTTTCCCTTTCCCCAGCATCTGATATCATCCTTGTCAATCAGACAATAAATCAATCAGACAATAAATATTAAGTGCCTACTAGGTGTCAGGCACTATGCTTAGTGCTGAAAATACAAAAAGAGACAAAAGACAATGCTTGTCCTCAAGGAGTTTACAGTCTAATGAGAGAAGCAACAGGTAAACAGATACATACAAAGCAATTATATGTAGGATTAATATGAAATGATAGAGGAAAGGTACTAGAATTAAGAAGGGTTGGGGAAAGCTTGTAGTAAAAGATAGGATTTTGATTGAGATTTAAAGGAAGTCAGAGAGGTTGACAGGTAGAACAAGAGGAAAGAGAGCATTCTAGTCATAGGGGACAGCCAGATAAAATGCCTGGATCTGAGAGATGTAATGTCTTGTTCATGGAAGGCCGGAGTCACTGGATCAAAGAGTTTACTTCAGAGAGATGATTAATAAATGTTTATTGAATTGTGTTGAACTTGTATAGACTTAGGAGGCTCCAAGATATGGTCTCGCTCAGTCATGTGTGGGTAACGGAGAGAGCATTTGGAGTCAACATTGTCAGCCTTTCTCAAAGTGAATCGGGGTAGACTGGGGAATCATTCCTTCCAGTGATTCCATTGACTCCCCAAGGGGCATGATAGATTTGAATGTGAACATTTCCAGCACCCCTTTTACTGATCCTGTGTTGGCAATGACACGTACATTTTCAATTGGACAAAACAAAATGAATTAATGCTATTTTCCAACCTCTTTTGGAAAGCAGCCGTTGTTTTAATTCCTGAGAGGACTTCTTCCTTTTACTCTTAGTGAAGAAATAAAAGTGTTGGGAGTTTTAGATAGTAAACATCAGCAGATTATACCACCTGAAATATAGAGATAGGGCTGTGTAGTAAATAGAAAGAACCCTACTTTGGAAATTAAGAGACTTGGATTCTGGTCTTAGTTCTTTCACTGATTCATTTGTGACTTTGGGCAAATAATTTGCTTAGAGGAGGTAAGGACTGCAGTTGAACTGGATGATACTTAGGATTTCTTTCACCTCCTAAAATATTGTGACAACCAAGTTAATGACTTAAAGGCAACCAGGGATAGAGTTATTAAGATCTTTTTTTAAAATTTTAAACATTATTTTATTTGGTCATTTTCAAACATTATTCATTAGAAACAAAAATCATTTTCTTTTCCTCCTCCCCCCTCCCACCACCCCTCCCACCACCCCTCCCATTGGCAATGCGTGATTCCTCTGGGTATCACATGTGTCCTCTGTCTGAACTCATTTCCATGCTACTGGTTTTTGCATTAGGTTGTTCATTTAGAGTCTTTCCTCAATCATATCCCCTCCACCCATGTAGTCAAGTTGTTGCCTTTCCTCCGTGTTTTTACTCCCACGGTTTGTCCTCTGCTTGAGGGTAGTGTTTCTCCTAGATCCCTGCAGGTTGTTCAGGGACATTGCATTGCCACTAATGGAAAAGTCCATTACATTCGATTGTACCACAGTGTATCAGTCTCTGTGTACAATGTTCTCCTGGTTCTGCTCCTCTCACTGCATCACTTCCTGGAGGTTGTTCCAGTCTCCATGGAATTCCTCCACTTTATTATTCCTTTTAGCACAATAGTATTCCATCACCAACATATACCATAATTTGTTCAGCCATTCCCCAATTGAAGGGCATCCCCTCCTTTTCCAGTTTTTTGCCACCACAAAGAACACAGCTATGAATATTCTTGTACGTGTCTTTTTCCTTATTATCTCTTTGGGGTGAGTTATTAAGATCTTGATAGCAGCAGTGAACAGAAAAAAGGTTGCCTGGGTAAAGCGTTGACTTTTGCATTGGTAGAAGTATTTAAGTAGAAGCTAAAAACCAGTGGAGAGATTTTTTTCAGATAGGGGTTAGATTGGCTAGTCTATGACATCTCTCTAATTATTATTCCTTTAGTGAACTGTCCCTGATATTGAAGATCCCTGCCAAGAGAATCCTATCTTTTGAGCCTGGAAGTGTAGATTGGGAAGTATAAAGTCTAGGTTGAATCCTGTCCTAGCTACTGACTTGCTGTGCCACTTTATAAAAGTTCTATGACCTCTTCTCTCATTTCCTTATGGTACTCTGAAGTCTATAAGGACAGGGATCTGGATGTCATTGCTTTGCTCTAGGCCATCACAATGGTCTTATTACTTACATGGTGCCTGGCACATAGTGGCACTTAACAAGTGTTTATTTAAAAAACAAAACAAAACACCTTACCTTCTGTCTTAGAATGGATACTCAGTATTGATTCCAAGGCAGAAGAGAAATAAGGGCTAGGCAATTGGGGTTCAGTAACTTGCTCAGGATGACACAGCTGGGATGTGTCTGAGGCCAGATTTGAACCTAGAACTTCCTGTCTCCAAATCTGACTCTATCCACTCCCCCCAAATATTTTTTTTTGTTTGATTGATTGGTCTCCTAATTGGTCTTCTTGCCATAAGTTTCTTTCCACTTCAAACTGTATTCAACATATATGCTAGTGTTTCCTTAAGCACAGATCTGACATGTCATTCCTCTATTCAATAAATTACAGTCACTTCTAGAATCAAATATAAACTCCATTTAGCTTTTTTTAATTACATTTTATCTTTAATTATCAAGCATTCTTTCTCTGTCCCTCCTTTCCCAACAAAACAAAATCCTTGTACAAATAAGTATAGTCAAGCAAAATAAATTCCACATTGCCCATGTCCAAAATTATGTGTTTTATTCTGCATATTAGTTTATGACCTCTCTCAGGAGGTGAATGGCATTCTCATTTTACTTCATCAGTCCCTAGAATAATCTTTGGTGATGATTTTGATCAGAGGTCTAAGGCTTTTAAAATTGTTCATTTTTGTAATGTTGATATTAGAGAATAAATTAAACTACTGGCTCTGCTGACTTCACTATACCTTGGTCTATATATGTCTTCCCAAGGTTCTCTGAAACAACTTTTCTTCATTTCTTATAGCACAACTATATTCCATTAAATTCGTGTCATAATTGTTTAGCCATTCCCTAACTGACTAATCCCTTTGCTTCTACTTCTTTACCACCATCAACAAACAAATAAAAAACCCTGCTGTAAATATTGTTGAACACATAAGATCTTTGCTTCTTTTCTTTGATCTCATTGGCATATAGGCCTAATAATGGTATTGTTGGGTCAAAGCGTATGCACAGTTTAGTAACTTTTTGGACAGGTTTCCAAATTGCAGTCCAGAATGGTTGTACCAGTTCCCAGTTTCACCAACAGTGTATTAAATATGTACTTTACCAAGTTCCCCCCATATTTGTCATTTTCATTTTTTGTTGACTTTGCTAATCTGATGAGTGTGTTTTTAATTTTATTTCTCTAATTATTAGCTATTTGGAGAATTATAAAAGAAAATATTACTATAGACCACTTGTATTACTCCTCTTGAGAACTGTCTGTCTTTGTCTTTTGTCCATTTATCAATTATTGAATAGCTTTTATTCTTATAAATTTGAATCAGTTCCTTACATATGTTGGAAATGAGACATCAGAGAAACTTGATGCAAAAAACCTTTTTCCCAGTTAAGTGTTTCCCTTCTAATCTTATCTATATTGAATTTGGTTGTGTAAAACCTTTTAAGTTTTGTGTTTTTTCCTCTGCCTTCTTCTATTATACTTTTTTTCTCCTTCCTTCCGGCCCCCTCTTTATATGGAAGAAGAAAGAGGGGAATGCACTCAGCTCCAATGGCCCATGTCTGGTGCAAACAGCTTCCACACCCCTGCCTCTCTTCTCCTTTCACTCAGACTTTAATCATCGATTCTTACAGTTTCTTTTTTCCCTTTTAAACCTCTTATGAACTCTCAGAACACTCCCTGAACTGGTTTTGTTCTGCTTATGACTACTCCTTCCCTAGACCTACTGTCCCACTTATTTCCTCCTTTTCTTTTTTCCCTGTTTCCTCCTGTTTCCCTGTTGAATTGAATACATTTCTATACCAAACTTTGTGTGTGTTTCTGTGTTCTATCCTTCTTGGTCTAGTTCAAATAAAAGTGAAGTTAATTATAATATAGTATATCTTATATAACATATAGTATAGACTTCTACTTGTGCTCTGCCCTCATTCCTCCCTTTTTCCTCCCAAGTTTTTCTTTCCCTGATTGCCTCCTTTTCTTTATTTAAAAATTTATTTAATTGATTAATTTAGAATATTTTTCCATGTTTGAATGATTAGTGCTCTTTCCCTCCCCTTCTCCCTTCCGCTTCTGTAGCCAACGAGCAGTTCTGCTGGGTTTTACATGTTTCATTATTTCCATGTTATTAATATTTGCACTAGGGTGATCATTTAGAGTTTACTTCCCCAATTATTTCCCCATCGAACCATGTGATCAAGCAGTTGTTTTTCTTCTGTGTTTCTTCTCTCACAGTTCTTTCTCTGGATGTGGATAGTGTTCTTTCTTATAAGTCCCTCAGAATTGTCCTGGATCATTGCATTGCCACTAATGGAGAATTCCATTACGTTCAATTGTTCCACAATGTATCCATCTCTGTTTACAATGTTCTCCTGGTTCTGCTCCTTTTGCTCTGCATCAATTCCTGAAGGTCGTTCTTCTTTCTTTTCTTTTAAGATAATCAAAACATATGGGGCAGCTGTGTAGCTCATTGGATTGAGAGCCAGGTCTAGAGATGGGAGGTCCTGGGTTCAAATATGGCCTCAGACACTTCCCAGTTGTGTGACCCTGGGTAAGTCACTTAACCCCCATTGCCTAGCCCTTACCACTCTTCTGCTTTGGAGCCAATACATTGTATTGAGTCCAAGGTGGAAGGTAAGGGTTAAAAAAAAAGACAATTAAAGCATAACAAAAATCACTTATATGTTCTTCATCTCATTTGGCTCCCTCTACAACCCCGATTATATTATGACTCTTTGGGGATGCTCATATCATTTTCCCTCTCCACATATACTTTATCCTTATAAAATCTTTTACTGTTGCTCATTTTTATTTATCTTTTTTAATTTTCTCTTGGAACCCATGTTTATTGTTACATTACAGACTAAATGTATAAACTCCCATGTATTTTGTTCTTTATTTCTTAAAAGGTCTATTTTTCTCCTGTAGGACTATACTTAGTTGTGTTAGGTAAGTATTTTTGGTAGTGAACCTATGTCTTTTTTTAAAAATATCTTTTCCCATGATTTTCAGTCCTTTAATCTAGTAGCTGTTAAATTTTGTATGATTCTATGATCCCTTGTACTTGAATTTTTTTTTCTGCTCAGTATTTGAACTTTTTTTTTTCTAGGTGACTTAGTGGCTAGATTGCTGGGTCTGGAATCAGAAAGACCTGAATTTAAATCCAGCTTCAGACACTTAATACCTGTGTAACCCTGGAAAAGTCACTTAATGCCTGTTTGCCTTAATCCATTAGAGAAGTAAATGACAAACAAGTCTAGTATCTTTGTTAAGAAAACCCAATGGAAAGCAAAGGAGTGCTATGCTCATGTTGAAAAACATCATTGGCCCCCAGAGAAAGAACTGGAGTCTGAATGCAGTCTGAGATATTCTATATTTCCCTTTATTTCTTCACTTTTCTTTTGCTTTCTCTAGTTCTCTTTCACAAGATGACTAATAAAAATCTATATCAGATTGCTTGCCATCTTAGGAAAGGGGAAGGGGATAGGGAAAGGGAGTACGAATTTGCTTCAAACTTTTTTTAAAAATGAAGGTTAAACTTTTTTTTCATGCCATTAAGGAAAAAGTAAAATATTAAAAAGAAAAAAGAAATATGACATTCATGATATTTTTGGGTCATGGATTTCAAGTAGTTTAATGATAAATTCTCTCTGGCATGTTTTCTAGGACAGTTGTTTTTAATATGAGCTACTTCCTATTTTATTTCATTTTCTGTATTTTTTGACTTCATTTTAATATTTCTCATTGCATCATGGAATTGATAAGTTCTGTTTGGTACATTCTATTTTTTTAGTAAGTCTGTCATTTGGGAAAGGTTTTGTAACTCATGCTAAGTTGTTAATTCTCTTTCCAAAATCTCTCCTTGATAACTCTCATTTATTTTTCAATTCTTTCCTCTTTTGCTCTCATTTAATAAAAAAAAAATTTTTTTTAAACTCTTACCTTCCGTCTTGGAGGCAATACTGTGTTTTGGCTCCAAGGCAGAAGAGTGGTAAGGGCTAGGCAATGGGGGTTAAGTGACTTGCCCAGGGTCATACAGCTGGGAAGTGTCTGAGGTCAGATTTGAACCCTGGACCTCTCGTCTCTAGGCCTGGCTCTCAAACCACTGAGCCACCCAGCTGCCCCCTAAAAAAATGTTTTTTTAAGAACTCTTACATCATTATTTTTAGGAATTCTAATTGATCTTGTGGACATACTATGTTTTTCTTTTTTCTTTTTCTTTTTTTTTCTAGCAAGTGTATTGAAGTTATTCCTCTCTTCTGGATTTGTGTTTTGGGCATTCTTGGCATCCTAGTAGTTTATTATTTATCTTTTTTTTCAATTTCATTCTTCCAAAGATCTTCTCTGGGCAACCCAGCATTGCTGAACTGGTTAATATAAAAATATCACATTTGCTGATGTTATGTATATATGTACATATGTATGTGCAATATATATGTAAATATTTTTTTTTTAAATTGAGACATTTACCCTCCGATCCTTTTTCCAATCTTCCTGATTTTACTAAGACCACTAAAAGTAGCTCAGTATTTTTGTAGATTAATTCTTTAACATACAGGAATGTGTTTCATCTGGGTCTGATGATTCAAATTCATTAAGGGCAGCCAAATTCTCTTATTATCTCCCTACTCACCTTGCACTTCTTTTCCCTATTAACCATTTTTGTTTTGACCTTTGAGTGAAGATCAGGTACAAAATGGAGTTAGTTTGCTGTGGAAATTGAGAGAACCAATCAGATTCTGTCTCATAAACAATGATTCCATCTTGTGCTGCCACATTTATTATCCTATATCTTGTTATTTTTCTGCAAATCATTCATGGGAAACTAGATGGTATAGACTTGTGGTGGTGAACCTATGGCACACTTGCTAGAGGGGGCCACTCAGAGTCTTCTCTGTGGGCATGTGCACTGTTGCCCCAGGACAGAGTTCATTACAAGAAAGCCAGATGGATTTGGGGCCAGGCTGCTTCCTTCCCCCTTGCCAGAGGACATTGCTCATATCATGTGACCAACCATTTTTTCATTAAATATAGGTGGATACAGTTAATCAGGATCTCTCAGTTCTGGAGAAAGAAAGACTCAAAATCTACTTGCCTACTTCCCAGTTTGGAAATTACCTAATCTCTCCTCTAATTAGAAATCAAATTGCTTAATTTTATATCCTGGTTTGTAACCTGTTAATTGTTTCATTTTAATTAATCAATCTTATTTGATTGTTTTTAATATATAAAAATCTACTTCACTGTTTCCAGAGTCTTTGGACTGACTGGGAAGTCCACTGATCTATTTATTATGCCTCTTTTGCTAATAAATTGTATAGCTGAGATTGTGGTTCCTTCAGTTATTATAAATTATCCACCACACCTTCCCAAAGATTATTATTCTTGGCAAAAGAAAGCAGAATGAGAGTGGAGCAGCTTAACCTTTCCTTCACCATCCACTTGCAGCACCCCAAACACATTGGAGCAGTTGTTAAATTCTTCATTTGATCTTCCCCTTCCCTAAATGTAACCAACAATTTCCTTTTTGGTGTCTTTAACTTTACTCATCAGCCTCCACTTGAGATCCATCATGAATTCAAGCCCTACCATGTGTCATGAGTTTGCATTCATATTGTCATTTGTCCTTTTTTTTCCATCTTCTGACCATTTAAAAAAAAAGTTGTTTGGTAAGTTCCCTGTGTATCCACCTTGATCTTTTTAAACAATTCCACCTGTTCCACCTTCCTTATCAAAATTGTCTCTTTTGTTTCTTTAGAATTCCTTTCTATAGCGAGAGGAGCAGAACCAGGAGAACATTGTACACAGAGACTAATACACTGTGGTATAATCGAACGTAATGGACTTCTCCATTAGTAGCAGTGTAATGTCCCTCAACAATCTGCAGGGATCTAGGAGAAAAAACACTATTCATAAGCAGAGGACAAACTGTGGGAGTGGAAACACTGAGGATCTGATTTGAATCTCCTTCTCTTGCTACAAATAAGTAAACCTCCTTTATTAATTCTCATATGAACTATTCTTTTTAAACCCTTGGACAACAGTAAGGACTAGGCAAAGCAACTGCCTGACTACAGAGGTTGAGGGGACATGACAGAGGAGAGACTCTAAACGAACACTCTAATGCAAATACTAACAACATAGCAATGGGTTCGAATCAAGAACACATGTGATACCCAGTGGAATCACGCGTCAGCTACGGGGGTTGGGGGGGAGGAAAAGAAAATGATCTTTGTCTTTAATGAATAATGCTTGGAAATGATCAAATAAAATATTATTTAAAAAAAAAGAATTCCTTTCTATAGAGCTTTCCATCACTTGTGGACTAATTTCTATAGAATTTCAGTTTAATGGACTCCTCTGATCTTTCTTTAAGCCCTATGACATTCACTCTTCCTAAATCTAGGCTTCATGTCAGATAGTGCACAACTTTCCTCTTCACTGTCATAAATTTTAAGGTAGAGCATTCACTTCCCCTCAAAGTTCCTATCATTTCTATTCCAGCAATCAGTTTGTCCTTGTCAGTAAGAGTAAGATTCCGAATAAAAGTTTTACTTAATTCTTCCACCTTTTGAAGGATGAAATTATCATCAAGGCAAATGAAATTATTGGCAGCTCTACTTCTGGCATAGAGGGCTACAGCTGATATTCAGATAAGTGAAGTCTCTTGTTATTGGTATAACATGCTTTTTTTCTGTTTTTATCAATTCCTCATCTAGTTGTGACTGGAGAAATATCTATTAGTCTCCTATCACATGACCTAGACTAGTTCTTTTCCTTTAAATGTATTGAAATTGTCCTTGGGAATTGACTGGGTCAGGAAACCAAGGCCAAGAAAAGAATCCAGGAGAACTAGATCTTATTGAAGAACTACTATGGGCAACACAGGAGGCAGGGAAGCTACATTTAATTGAATTAATGCTGTATCTTTGGCTGAATTTCCTTTCCATTTTTTGAATCTCCTTCTCTTGCTACAAATAAGTAAACCTCCTTTATTAATTCTCATATGAACTATTCTTTTTAAACCCTTGGACAACAGTAAGGACTAGGCAAAGAGGTTAAGTGACTTGCCCAGGGTCACACAGCTAGGAAGTGTCTGAGGCCTGATTTGAACCCAGGACCTCCCTTCTCCAGAATTGGCTCTCTATCCACCAAGCCATCTAGCTTTTCCTCATATATCTTCTTGGTATACAATATGATTCTGCATATTTTTGTCTATTTTGGTGTTTTTGAATAAAGTATTTCCTTCAAGAACCACATTCTAGTCATAGCTTCTGTCTCACTTATGTTGTCAAATTTGCCTCTTTGCATAGGATTTCCAGGCCACTTTTGCTTGCATTTATACATAGACTGTTGAGACCATGTGTTTCATTGCTGGATCCTTTCTTATATTTTATCTCCTAGGAATTTCTGGGCATCTCCACATTTATAACTATTCCTTATGGAATATAGCTTGATATATATATAAGCAGTTTTCTTCCTTTCCCTTCCATGTCTGTTAAAAACTCATTTAATTAGCTTTACAAGACTTCAAATAAATATTTTCCAAACAATCCTTTTTAGGCACATTCTATCACTGGCCAGGAATTTGTTTATTCTTATATTTTGAGCTGTATTTTAGGGGTCCAAGTTCCACATTTTCCAAAATTCCCTTTCCAAATCTGCCTTTCTTCTCTAAAGTTGTTGCCTTTGATTGACCACAATGACAAAACTATCATTTTAAAATTAATTTAATGCATAAATTCTCATAACACTTTTCCTATTAGGTCCCTATCAAGATTCCTTGTCCATTTGTTCTCATTCACTTTTCTCAGACTCACATGACAATTAGTGTATACTCCATTCTTCTGATTACACTTTTTCCTCTATCTTCATAATGTCATAAATTTCTTGCTTAAGGCTTTATAATCCTTAGCAATATTTTCTAGATTTCTCTGGTAATTCTGTTTGTAGCCACGTGAATCACCAGAAGTGGTTAGTTGTGTTCAGATCTAATAAACCATGGGAGGTTTAGTATCTAGAAATGGAAATTATCCATGGCTATTCTGGAAAGAGATTGACCACTGTAGACATAGCTGAATTTTCAACTTGAATGCTAGAGCTCTCAATAGGTAGTCCCTGTACCCAAGAGGTCTTCAAGACCACTTGAGGGGGAACATGAGATCAAATTAATTTTCATAATGATATCAAGATGTTACTTTCTTATTAGGATAATTCTCTCTTTTTCCAACTATGTGAGGCTAGATTTTCTTCATATTAGAATGGATTCAATGCAGAAGCAGAAATGAGAATCCAGCTATCTTCTATTAAGTCAGATATTAAAGAAATCTGCAAAAATATATAACAATGCCACTGTACTCACCAATTTTTTGTTTTATAAAACAATTATTCACAAAATGTTATTAATGTAAAAGGCAATGGAGCTATTATTGGTATTCTAAATGAATTAATAAATATTTACTTTTTGATCCATTTATATTTCTAATATGGTAAATATAGATAGATATGACCCACATAAATGAAAGCTCTTTGACATCTTTGATAATTTTTAAGAGTGCAAAGGGATCCTGAGACCAGAAGTTCTGAGAACAGCTGCCTTAATGTATTGATCCATACTTTAGAAGTAATTGAGTAAGGGTAGATGGCGAAATTCTAGATAAGACCCAGGTAACTTCAAATGGGGAAAATGCTACTCTCATTCAAATTCCCCAGTGTGATTTTATTTTTATTAAACTTTTACATTCCATCTTAGAATCAATGCTCAGTATCATAGAAGAGTGATAAGGGCTGGGCAACTGGGGTTACATGACTTGCTCAGAGTCATAAAGCTGGGAAGTATCTGTCTGTATCCACTGAGCCACCTAGCTTCCCTTCCCAATGTGTTTTGATCATGACCTACTAACTAGTTGCTAAGCAGCCATTCAGTTAGATGCAAGAAAGAAAAGAAGAAAGGAGAACCTTCATGTTTTGCTTGTTAGGACTTAACCCCATGTACACATATACATAGTAAGCCTATATACTCTTTCTCCATCTGTAACCATAATAACTGAAATGACAGAGGGTTTCACTGTCCTTACCATTCATTCTTCCCAAAGTGGTGGCGGCCGTGGCAATACTAATAACCTCATAATATGTCATAATGGTGATTGGAAATCATAGTGGATATGGGGATTGTCATGGAAATGATGGAAACAGCATTACATTGTAGACCCTGGCATTTAGGAAATGCTTATTGCCTCCCTCTCCTTGTCCTAGTTATGGGGATGATGATGATTATGGTGGTAACAGTGATGCTAATGATGGAGATATTGGGGACAGCAATGGCTAATGAGAATGACAATCGAAATAGTAGAGGTGATGATGGTGATGTTGGTCATGGGGATCATAGCAATGATGGTGACAAAGGCCATAGTATATAGTATTAGTGGGAATTGTTATGACGGTGATGATAATGGGAACTCTGAAGGTGATGGTAATGTTGGTGGAGGAATGGATGGTGAATGCTGGTGATGGTGGCAGTGAGGATGATGGTAATGATAATGGTGGTAGTGTGTCAAGGAAGCTCATCCCCTCCCCCTTCCTGAGTAATTTTACCTGTCTATCAAACATTCCTGACATACCACAGTTGAGACAGGGTTCTGTATGTCAATAAAAGTTAAGGTTTGGGGAAGAATGGAGGGAGACTGACAAGAGGACCATGAGGGATCCATGAGGAGAAGAGACAGTGCAGGAGGTGAGGGGGAATGCGGAAAAGACTGGCAGGCTAGGCCCCACATGGTCAGGTTACTTAGGAATGATTGTCTACCCTTCCTAATAAACCTTATAAAATATATATATATATATATATATATATATATATATATCTGGGTAGTAATGATATTATTATTTTTAATTATTACAGTAGTCATGGTGATAAATGATAATTTCTCTGACAGTGTGGGTCCTGAATAGGATGACCACGTAGCCTTGGTTACTCTATATTCTTAAGCACAAACCCTTATTTATTTAGATGATTCGATTGATGCAACAACGTCCCTATTCTAACCCTTGTGCTCTATCACACATTTACATTTAAATAGTCATTATTATTCTGCTGTTTTATTTAAGGAATTTTTTAAAATGAAGTTTTCTAGAGATTTATTTTAAGTATTGTAACATTCCATTTCTCAGTGGAATACTTTGAACTTTTCATTTAAGCAATTATCTATTAAGAATCCGCTGTCTGGGAGAGCTAAGTGGCTCAGGAGTTGGAGACCGACGTAGAAATAAGATATCCCAGGTTAAAATCTAGCCTCAGACATTTCTTAACTATATGACCCTGGGCAAGTAAGTCACTAAAACCTAGTTGCCTAACTCTTACTGCTCTTCTGCCTGGGAACTGAGTGGCAGAAAGCAAGGCTAGTTTAAAAAAAATCTGCTGCATTCAAGGCCTTGTGCTGAGTGCTAGGGATAATAACGCTAAGAAACAAAACACTTTCTTGTCAAGCTGCTTACAGCCTAATAATTCCCCAGAAATATCGAATTCATGTAGCACTACTGGGAAATGGTTGTCTGAGAGTCCTGACTTATTCTGGGATACTGAAACCCTTGAAGGCAGAAGTTTATAGATTTGCCCTACATCTCTCGCAGCCCATCTAGAAGAGGCATCTCAAAATGGCACGATTTTTACTGCTCTGCATACCATCTACACAAGGCTACCAGCTTATCTCACCTATCTTTCCTTCATAGTTAAAATGTTGCCATCAACAGTTGGGTCAGCCATGGCCAGCACTGGTATATTGTGAAGAATGCTAGGTAATTCTGAAGAGTGACAGTGAAGTATTTTTATATTTAATGACATTATTCTTAACAGAGAAATGGTGGACTATAGGTACGGAATGAGACCTATATGATTAGTCAGATGGGGGAATTATTGAGAAGTGATAATAAGAGTCAATGAAATAGTGAAATAGAACTAGTGAGAAAGTTAGGAGAATTGGAATCCAGTTACTTTATTTTTATCAATATTTAGTCAATTTCATAGTTGCAACCTTGGGGAAATCAAGTCTTTCTGAGCCTCAGTTTCCCCACCTGAATGATAGAATGAATAGTAAGACCCTGTTTCAAAATGACCTATTTGCTCAAAGATAAAAATTGAACCATATTCTAGCCCTACCCTCTTAAATCTACTTCAAGGAAAGTTTCTATGTTAATTATTGCTGGCTGATTAGTCTGTTTGCCCCATTTGCAGTATGATAGGATGTACATATGATCACGGATGTACAGAGAAATGGCACAGGAATTAGCATGGAATAATAGATGGCACCAAGTCTATAACTAAGACATAGCTGATTTCCAGTCCCAGTTCTGATGCTCACTAGGTCACCCTGGACAATTCCCTTTATCTCTCTGATTTCCAATTTCCTTATCAATAAAAAAGGGAACAGTAATGCTTGTACTACTTGTCTTACAGGGATGTTTTGAGCAAAGGACTTTGTGAACTTTAAAGGCTATATGGAAATGTGAGTTATTAGGAATGTCTTATGGTTACAAAGCACTCACTGGCACATTTGATCCTTAGATCAACTTTGTGCAGTGAGAAAAGACTAGAATTATTACCCCCATTTTATAGATAAGTAAACAAAGTCTCAGAAATGTTAAAAAAACTTATCAGCATCCACAAGAGATGTCCTTATCTGGCCCTTTCAGCCTCCTAGGAGATAGTAGGTATGTGGACTAAGCTCTTGACTTTTCCTATTTTCTTTTCTCATTTTTCTTATAAATCTCTATTATTTGTTAGTTTTGTGATCCTCTTTGAGAGCTCTTCTGGGAGTTCATTTTGGGCTTGACATCCTTTTGTCTTTGAGGGTTCACACATTTTAGTTTTGGCTTTGCTGTCCTCTTCTGAGCTTGCATTTTAGTCTTTCCTTTACTGAAATAGTTTTCTGGCATCAAGGCCTTTTCTTTGTCTTTTGCTCATGGCAGCGGTGGGAGCTTTTTTCAGGATATTGCCTATATGGTTGAAGCTTGACTACTTCTCAAGAGTACTGAATTTGGAAACAAAAGGTCAGAGTTATCCATTTACCACCTTCACCCCCTGGGGTGAGTCATTTTATCTCCATTGAGTCGATTTGCTCATTGGTAAAATAAGGATAGGGCAGCTTGGCAGTATAAGGATAGAGCACTAGACCTAGAATCAGAAAGACCTGAGTTTAAAGCCAGCCTTAAGCATTAACAGCTGTGTGATCCTGGGCAAGTCACATAATCCTGTTGGCCTTAGTTTCTTCCTCTATAAAATAATCCAGAGAAGGAAATGACAAACCACTCCAGGATCTTTGCAAAAAAAAAAAAACACAAAAAACCATGGAGTCACAAAGAGTGGGACATGACTGAAACAAATGAACGACAACAAAAAATGAGATGTGATCTCTGCCTAGCTGAAAAGAAATGTTAAAAGAAGAGTGCTTTGGAAATTCTAAAGCTACACAGAAACATGAGCTACTAATATTTCTATTATTGTGAAAAGAAAAGAAAGTCAGATGGAAAGTAAATATTTGAAGGCTGTTACACACATTGTGGTGTTTTTAAATATAGTCTTTTATATTAGCCTTCAGCCAGACCTCGTAAAGGTGTAGCAGGATAATGGGCTCAGGCTCCCTAAGTTGGTCAGTACCCAGAAATAAAGTTAAAACCCTGAGGATTGCGATCCATTGTTTGTTCATCATTCCCTATGAAGGTAAGGAAAGAGAACATTAGCTCCTGTTGCACTGGGAAGGCTTTAGGACAGAGCCAAGGAAGAACTTCCCATTGGAAGTTGTGAAATTAGGTTGTGAAATAGCAGAAAAAGCAGGTGAGGAAGATTGGTCAAAGAATGCCAGATCTGGAAGCAACTTTAAAACATGTCACAGAATATTGGAACTATACTGGTCATTCAGATATAAAATGTTCTTGTCAGAAAGGATCTTAGAGACAATTTGGTCCAGCCTTTTAATTTTATAGAATAAGAAACTGAGGCCTAGATATAGAAAGAGACCTCACCAAGGCCATATAAGCCTGCCGTATAAGGTGGCAGAGTTAATAATCCAGATCTCTTGATTTCTAGCTCATCATTGGTTTTCCCTCTTGCCCCTGCAGTCTACAATAGTATAGAGTCCTCTTTCCCAGAGATTATTGGGAATAAGATGGCCACCAATGGAGATGGGTGATTGCAGCCTTGCATGGAAGCAGACAAATGGGTCTTTGGAACATATCCCTTCCTGGCAGAAGATTCATGATGGAAGAGTGCACGATTCTGGCTTGGGCTTAAGACTTGGAAAAGTGTGGAAGTGATACTAAGATGTGGTCCTAGATGATTAATGAACTCCAGTTTTGTCACCTGGGCGTACCCAGTGTTTTCTCCCCCTTCCCCTTCCATGTTTGAACAGGAGAAGGCCAAGGCGGGAGTGGTAGCCCCTGCTAACACAGCACCTGTCAGGGCATAGCTGGGCCAGGGATGCCAGCCAGTTCATTAGGGCCACAGTGGACTGCCCAGCCAGCCAGGCACAGGCAGAAATAAGCCAAGTAAGGACACAGAGGGAGTAAGAGAACTGAGTGCCAGAGAACAAGACAGAAGCATTACCCCTCCACTGCCCATCTTCCCTTTCAAGACTGGCCCAGTGAGCACAAGAGCTGCTTGAGCACTAAACTCCAAGAGAGGAGATCCTAGTTGGCCTTGGGATTCCAAAGTCATTTGAATATTATTTGTCTAATATGATTATAGCAAGATGGCACAGTGGACAGAGCTCTAGGTCTGGAGTTAAGAAGACTCATCTTCCTGAGTTCCTCAGATACTTACTAGCTGTGTGAGCTTGGTCAAGTCACTTAACCCTGTTTACCTCAGTTTCCCCCATATGTACAATGAGCAGGAGAAGGAAATGGCAAACAACTCCAGTATCCAAGAAGCCTCAAATGGAGTCACAAAGAGTTGGATGTGAATAAAAATGACTGGACAACAATACCAAAAAATATCTAGCCTGAGAGCTCTACTAGTTGCAATGAGTCACTAAGGACGCCCAATTCTCTTCAGTAGCTATGCTCTCATACTAAGCTGATTCTTCTGACTGAACTTAATTATTCTCATAATGAGTCTTACTCTTAGTACTAGTTTGACCACTGACTTCCAACAACTATATTGCAAGTCAATCCCTTGGAAAATGGGAATCTTGTAAACAAGTAGAAAAGGACTGTGGATGGCACTTCCTAGCATATCTTCATCTTTGGAGACCAGGGCATAGCCATAGTAATGATGGCCCAGGATCACTATTTTAATTTACAAAGGCATCAGTAGTCACCCTGAAAGGCACCGAAATAGTGAGGACCTAACTCTTTACTTCTAGGATCTTGAGATCTGGTTCAGATCCCAAGCCTCATCTGGCTTGAAAATCTGGTTGGTCTTTGGTAGGCAATGGCATATGTGATCTCTCTCCTTGGTAGAGATTGGCATAGTAGAATGGGCCATGGAATAACAGACTTACAGAATGATAGAATTTGAAAATTTGAAAGGATCTTCAGGACAAGGGTCATCCCATCCAACCCATAACTAAAAAGGACTCTACGTGATAACATCTCAGACAAATAGTTATCTAGTTTCTGCCTGAAGCCCTTCAACTACCTCCTGATGTGGCCTAGTCCACATTGAAGGATTCTAATTGTTAGGAGCAGGACAGTTAGTTGGTGTAGTGGAGAGAGCATGGGGCTTAGAAGTGGGAAGCCTCATCTTTATGAATTCAGTTTAGCCTCAGACACTAGCTGTGTGTCCCTGGGCAAATCACTTAACCCTACCGGCCTCAGTTTCCTCTTCTGTAAAATGATTTAAAGAAGGAAATGGTAAACCATTCTAGGATCTTTGTCAAGAAAACTGCAAATGGAGTCACAAAAGAATCAGACATGACTGAAAAATGACAGAACAACAATTGTTGGGAAGTTTTCCCTGACATCAAGCCAAATTGGCTTTTTTACAACTTCCATTCATGGTTCTGCCCCATGGGATTCTTCTTCTTTTCTTCTGTCTTAGAATCAATACCATACTAAGTATGGTAAGGGTTAGGCAACTAGGTTAAGTGACTTGCCCAGAGTCACAAAACTAGGACATATCTGAGGCCAGAGTTGAATCCAGGACCTCCTGTCCAGACTTGACTCCTTTCTCTATCCACTGAGATATCCCTACAATTTTTCTAATATTTGAATGCAAGATTCTGTGTTTCCCTGAGTTCTCTTCTCTAGGCTAAAAACTTTCCAACTCTAGTTCTTTCAACTAATTTCCAAACAATGACTTGAACTTAAAGCCCTTCAGCCTCCTCTTGGCCTTCCTCTGGATTTTGTCTGGTTTGCCAATGTTCTTCCTAAATTATGGTGCCACACGCTGAATGTAGTAGTCCATGTAGAGTTCAATTAGCAACCTAGACAGTGGGATCCTAGCCTCTTAATTCCTAGAAGTTGCATCTCTCTTTGTGACCCAAGATTGCATTAGCTTTTTTTGACTCTCATTTCACATTGTTGATTCATATAGTTTTTTTTAGATAAATCATGTCTAATAATGTTTCCTTGACTTGGGTGATGACTTGGGTGAATTACTTAACCTCTGTGTTCCGTTTCCTTATCTGTAAAATGAGGGAGTTGGAAGTCTCTAGATATGTTCCAATCCTAAGTTAATACTCCTTTGATCTTATACTTGTAGAATATGTGTAGGATATTATTTTTATCTTTATTGAATTTTATTTTGCCAGATTCTATCCAACGGTCTTATCTGTGCAATCTTTTTCATATTTGAATTCTATCATCATCTACTAGGTAGGTTACCCTTCCTAGCATTATGCCATTTGCCAGTTAAGTGAAATAATGGAAAGAAATCCCAGGGGCAGTTAAGTGGCTCAGGGGATAGAAAACTTTCAGAAAGAAGATTTGAAAGAGCAAGGAATATGCCAACTTTGTCTGAGGTTGCTCAAAAGGGGAGCAGTAGCTTTAGAGAGAATGCCAAGAGATGGTGACTTAAGGAGAAAATCAGGTTTAAGGTGCAGCTAGGTGGATTGGTGAAGAGAGAAGGTCTGGAGACAGAAGGTCCTGGATTCAAATCTAGTCTCAGACAGTTCCTAGCTTTGTGACCCTTGGCAAATCACTTAATCTCTGTTGCCTAGCCCTTACAGTTCTTCTGCCCTGAAACTGATACTTAGTATCAATTCTAAGACAGACCAGTAAGGATTTTGGAAAAAAAAAGAAAAAAGGAAAAAGAAGAAAAAAAGAAAAAGGAATCCCAACTTTCTCACTCATTAGCTGTGTGATTTTGGTAAAGTTCTTTCCTTTCCCTAGCCCTCAGTTTCCTCCTCTGTAAAATAAGGGGGTCACACTGGAAGACCAGTTTTAACATTCTTTGCCTTGGTTTCTAAGGTTTCTCTCATGTCAGAGATTCTGTGATTGTGAGAATGTGAAGGGTAAGAGAATTTGGAAGGTCTAGAATCTAATCTTTTTTTGTCTGCAAAGAACTTGGTTGTTGATGTTCTCATTTGACTCTCATATCACTTGTGTGAGTGGGACAGAGCAGGGCTTAATAACCCCATTTTAAAGGCAGGGAAGCTAATCCAGAAAAAAGAAAGAATTTGCCCAAGGGCACATAGTTATTAGTGGGAGAGCCCAGACTTCTACCCAAGTTTCCTAACACTTAACTAGGTGTTTTCTTGTCTGGGCTGGCCTGAGATGACAAAGCAAGCATACTCAACTCCTTCTGAGGATAAAATCCCAACTTCCCTTTCCTGCCCAAGAATCTCCTTACACTCCCCTGATGTGCATACCCTCTGCTGATATCTTTGTTGTTGTCATTTCAGTTGTTATTATACATATATAATTTGTACATGAGAAGATCCTAGTATTTGAGAGGCAACATGGCAGAAACTGATAGAGCACTGGACTTGAAATTAAGAAGCCCTGCGTTTGAATCTTTCATTAGATACTAGATAGCTTCATGGACTCTGGCAGGTTGCTTAATGTCTCTGAGCCTCAGTTTCCTCTTCTATAAAATGGGCATGATGATAGCACCTCCCTTTTAGGGTAGCTGTGAGAATCAAATGTATTGGTATGGAAGTAAGTCTTGAAGCAGTAGTACTATGGTGTTTGGAAAGTTTAAAGCACCATGTGAACACTAATTATTATTAGAACTAAAGGGAATCTTTGGGATAATATAGTCCATCCCTGTCATTTTATAGCTGAGAAAATCTAGGACCAGGGAAAGAAATGTCTTACTTATAAAAAGTAAGCCCCAAGATGGGACCCCAACTCTTCTGACACGACCAAGTTCATGGATTGCCCTTTGGCTGCCTGTCAGACTTGCTGATGCCTCTAATGTGGGGATTTCTAGGAGGCGGTCTTTGGGTGAATGGGAGAATTAGAGAAGCAATAAGAGCGGGGAGTTATGGTCGAAATAAGGGTCAGAGGAATGGGCTTGGTTTGGCTGTTGGGTATGTGCTGCACGAAGGTCTGTCTAGGCTGTTTGTTATGTGACCTTGTTGAACAAGTCATTTTCCGTCTCTGCCACAGTTTGCTGCTTTTTAAAAGGAAGATTTGAGACTAGATGACCTCTAATGACCTTTTAATCTATATGTAACCCTGTTAGCAGATTTATAGCAGGCAGAAGGACAAAGTCCAGGCTGGGTCCTTGGGTAGTTTGGAAAGGACTCCCCCAGGAGCAAAACCAGAGGGAGGGTGCTAAGCCCTTGTTGCTTCTTGGTCTCAAATACTGCTCAGGATCTGAGAAGTGCCAGGCCACAAGGGGCCTGAGCAGAGAGAGCTGTGTGGGCTGGGTGCCCAGCACCTGGCACTGCCCAAAGCTGTTCTCAGCATCCCTGAACACCCACTCCAATGCTAAGAGAAAGACCTACCTCCTAGAGACCTTTCCCCCTCCCCCCAAACACCCCTTCTCCACCTGCTGGCTTTGGGGCAGCCGTCGCATTCAGGACCCAGCCATTGTGTCACCCGGGCTCTGGTGGGCACACCTGGTGCTTGCCCCAGCTTGCAGCACCTCAGCAAGCCTGCTGGCTGCCTTGATTTAAGAGCCACTGTTTCCCAGGCTGAGGGACTGTCTGCTCAGCCTGCGAGGTTGTCCCCTTTAAGACACACCAGCTGGGGCTATGTTGTCTGAGATTGAGGCTTGGAAGCCAGCAGTGGGGGGAGGATGGAAGGCCTGGAGCTACTGTGTTATCATGTTCTTCTCTTCTCCCATAGCATAGTCCGAGCTTATTGGGTACTCAGGATGGCCATTCCCTTTGCCCAGAGGGACAGCTGTTGGTATGTGGTAGTGGGAATGGGGAGTCTTCAGACCTCAGGGGTCATCTTGTCCAGCCTGTCCCTGAAAAGGAGTCCTCTCTACAAAGACATCTAGTGTTTGCAGAACCCACAAGCACCCACAGGAGCACCTTATATTTTGAACAGCTTTACCTGTTAGAAAATCTTTCCTTAAATCAAGTTAATTTGTTTTCGCAATAGCTTCTACCTACTGCTCCTACCTCAGCCTTGTGGGGTTAGTAGAACAAGTCTGACTTGTTCAAGAGACCTTCAGATGTTTGAAGACAACATTTTCAACTGATCCTCTTTCGTCATGGTCTTTTGGCATCCCCATTGCCTGTCTCTGCACGTTCCCCAGTTGTTCCATGTCCTTCCCAAAACGGGACATGTAGAAGTTGAAACAGCACTCCAGATGTGGTCTAAACAGTGCAGGGAGCTCAGGACTCTCGCCCCAGCCAGCCCTGGCCCAGCTGACCTTCTTTCCTCTAAAGGGGAGGACCTGAGGCTCAGGCCTTTACAGTACCCTTACCCTTTCCTAAGTCTCATCACCAAATCTACCCCCTTCCTCAAGGACAAACTCCAAAATCATTCCTCAGTTCCTTTCCCTTTACTCTTCTTCCCTCTCTATCAAGATTTCTATTTGTAGTCACAAACCTCTTTGACAGTCTGCTGAAGTCTTTGGACCCCTTCTCAGAATAACTTTTTTAAATGTACAGAATAAAATATGCAGGTTTGCAAAGGAAATCAGTTATCCTAAAATAGTTATCAGAATATTTTAAAAGTTCATAGATTTCAAGTTAAGAACCCTTGCTTTAGATAACTCAGCTCCCTTCCAGCTCTAATGTTCTATGTTCTAAGATCCCTTCCAGCCCTGACATTCTATGTATGTTCTATGGATCAAGGAGTAGGGGGATTTGGGTGTGTGTTCTGGCATAAAATCATTAGCATGCAAAGTATATGCAAATAATATGCAAAACAGCATGTTTCATGCTAATTTAAAGAATGGAGAGCAGGACCATTTTGGGTAATAGGGCAGCAGCCCTGGTCCTTGGGCATTGGCAGACACAGCTCCTTCTTTTCATTATTCTGATTGCGGCCATAAATCCTAGTCTTGGCTCTCACCCCTCCCAGTCTTCTCCAAGGAGCCATCTTGGGTCCCCCTGTGCACTCAGGCTGTTTCTCTCTCTCTCTCAATCTATGGAATCACAGATATGAAACTGGAAGAGAACCTTAAAGGCTAAAACCTTTCATTTTACAGATGAGTTAACAAAAGCAGGAAAAGTGAAGTACCTTGCCCAAGATCACTCAAAGAATAAGCTGTGGCAGAGTCGGGACTTGAATTTAGATTTTCTGAATTAGGGGCATCTAGGTGGTACAGTGGATGGGCCTCGAGTCAGGAAATCCTGAGTTCATATCCAGCCTCATATGCTTTATTAGTTGGGTGATCCTGGACAAATCAGTTTCCTCAACTTGAAAATGGGGCTAACACCTACCTTACAAGGGTTGTTGTGAAGATTAAATGAGGTAATATTTGTAAACAAGATAATATTTGTAAAAAGTGCCTAGTTGGGTTCCTAAAACATAGTACATAGTAGGTACTTTATAAATGATTACTTCTTTCTTTTTTTTCTCTCCCCAAACCAGGGTTCTTTACATTGTACCACTTTGCCTCCTTATCAGCTGCATTATTATATCCTTCTTATTGATAAGGAAACAGGATTAGAGAAATTAAATGATTTGTTTAAGGTCATATAGGGCTTGTCTGACTCCTACTTTTCCTATTCTTTTTGATATATTATATATTATCCCTCTGTAGTGAGTTTCCCATCACCGGAGGTTGGTTGTCCATCCATTGAGGATCTTGAAAAGGGCTTAGATAAGATATTCTCAGAAGTTCCTTTCAGCTTTGAGATCCTGTGATTCAGAGGTGTAGGGGCGCTGGTTCATATTTGACCTAACTCAGTTTGTGGGGCTGTAAAAGCCTGGCATTCTCCTACTTCAGAATTGAAAAACAGAAGTGAGAATTTGAATGTGATCCTGACTATGAAGAGACCTAATTCCAATTGGTTTGTGGGTGAATGTATTTGGGGGTCAGCATATGGCTTGAGGGTGACAGGGTATTTTTTGCCCTGGTAATTCCAACATGGGGATATTATTGTTGAATATCCTAGGGAATGATTATAATAGTCAAACTAGCAAAATGGTCTAGGAGTCAGGAAATGTACATTTAAATCTTGGTTCTGTCACTGAATCCCTTTGTGATCTTGGACAAGTAACTTCTCTCTGGGCCTCAGTTGGACTTAGGTAATGTTTGAGATCCCTTCCACTTTTAACATTCTATGATTCTATGTTTTAAGATCCCTCACATCTTTAACTTCCTATGTTCTAATTGTCAATATATTTTTTTCATTTCTTTTAACATTTTATTGATGTCTTTGTTTACACTGCTGTCACTTCCTAGTGACTGTTCACTAGAGTAAAAAGGAAATTCAGCATTTGGCTAGATCTGAAAATATTTGTCCCATTCTCCACCTACAGTCCATCACTTCTCTTACCAAGAGATGGGAGTCATGCTTCAACATTAGCCCTCAAAAATCACACACAATTGGACACTGCATTCATCAGTTTTAGTCTGTCAATGTTATTCTCCTTTACATTACTGTGATCATTGTATAAACTGGGCCCCAGATTCCATTTACTTCACTCAGGATCAATTTATACAAGTCTTCCCAAGTGATTCTGATTTCTTCATCTTGGTCATTTCTCACTGCATGATAACATGGCATACCACAATTTTTTTCAGACATTCTTCAGGCATAGGTATTCACTTACTCCATCTATTACTTTGCTACCTAAAAAAAAGGGGGAAGCTAAGGGTTTTTTGAATGGGACCTTTTCCTTTGTCTTTACTTTCCTTGGGGTATATTTCTGGGAGTGGTATCATTGGGTCAAATGATATGTAATTATAACATTCCATTTCATATTGCAATGCCCCTTTAGGCTGTAAACCTCAAAATTTCTTAGACTTATAAATGTTGGAAATTTCACCATTGGGAAATTTCATACTTGAAAATTTTCCTATTGATAGTGGGTCTTGACTATTGGAATGTGAATCCCATTGGCATGGGAGGTTCCTTCTTTTTTTTTTTTCTTATATGGTTTCTTATATGGTGTGGGGGATGGTAGGGTTGGATGTTCTTTAACTGAGGGGAAGTAATATATCCAAAGTCAAAGAGAATTACTAGTAGAACCGAAACTATCACCCTGGTTTCCTGACTTGTAATCCCTACTGGTTTGTATTCCAATTTCCAAAGGAGGCCCCCCCCCATTCTAGTGTTTTGGGATTTAGAAAACAAATTTTCATAATTTTATAACTCTTGTATGGGGCAAAGGAAGCATAAGAGTGCTGAGTTCCAAGTTAAACCATATCGTAGAAAAGAATGGACCTTAATCCAGAAAAACCAACATGGTCTAGGAGGATGAATAGGGGGAGGAAGATGGGGATGGGGGGTGATTGGACCTGGCAGGGAGTCTAGGTTGTGGAAAGGTGGTAGCTCGTGTGAGAGCTGCGAATAGAGGGTAAGGCTCCTCCCCTTAGGATCGATCCACCAATGCGTGGGAAAGGCTCTGACCACTCCCTCCAAAGCGCTTCTTCCTGGTCATCGGGCGCTTGACTAGAAGCCCGAGATCTTATTCTGGGTCAGCAAGGATGTCCCTGCGAACTGACATGTCGAGATATATAATATGTTGTTCGCTTCTATTTTGGAGAAAGTTAGCAGGCCGCAGGCACCACTGGCCTTTTGAGACCCAGTCTGGATGATAGGACCTGGGCCGCACTGCTCCTGCTTTGGGCTTCCCCAGGTCCCTGACTCAGAAATTAGAGGCTCCAGGGTCCTTGGAACGGAGACCGTTAGAACAGAGATGGCAGGCACTTGTCTAATTCCGTCATTTTACAGAAGGGACTTGCCCGGAGAATCTTAATATTAAGAAGAATCTGCGGTTTAGGGGTAAAACTGCTGAGCTCCAAGGGGGAAACGAGACAATATGGGGCGGGGTTAGGCAGGAAGAAGGTACGCCAGAGCCCTTCATTTCTCCAGTTTCTGGCTACTTGTCCGATCCAGGAGCCCTCTACTGAGGACGCTAACTATTCTGGGCTTTCTTCTTTGGCTGACCCTGCTCCTTTTCTCTCTCTTTGGCGGCAGTGGGCTAGGCCCAAGCTGCGAGGCTGTTGACTAGGAAGAAGCTCCAGGGAGCTGTTTCTCTTCTTCGCCCATCCCCCCCGCCCCCACCACATGACCTCGTCTAGGTCTCTCAGGACAACTTGCAACCCGGAGGATCAAAATTAACTTTTGCCCACTTCATTGCTCCCCTCCTCTTCCCTCCGCCAGGCCTTCCCACACCCCCTCTTTTCCCCCTCTTTCTCATTTTACTCCCCCCTCCCCCCCTTTTCCCCTCCCTTCCAATCCTTATTGGGCAATTAATCTTCGCACCTCGGCCGCCAGCCGCCCATTGTGCGCTGGTGAATGGGGGCAGCGCGGAGCGCGGGCGGCGCGGGCCCGGCAGGGCAGGGCTGCGGGTGTGCGCGCGGCGATAAGGCTCAGCACCGAGTCCCCCAGCGCGCTGAGCTGACGGCGCGGCCTTTGTGCGCCCGTCAGTGGAGACACGGGCCGGGCCGGGAGCTCACCCTCCCTTCCCCCCATCCTCTCCCCGCCAGGCTCGGTCCATCTGTTTGCGCCTCGCAATCCCCCGGGGCTTGGGGCGGGGGGCGGGGACTGAGAGGTGGAAGGAGGGAGGGAGGGAGACAAGCTTGTTCTCAGCTCCCGGGCAGGGCTCCAGGTACCCTGGGCCTCCGTAGTGTCTACTAGCCATCAGATTAAACCACGACTTCAAAGGAGGGCTTGATTTTGGGAAATGATGTTTGGGCCATGCAAAGCAGGAGAAGCCATCGACCTGTAATTGAAAGAATCATGTGAGGGTCGGACGGGATCTTAAAAGAGCTACTGTTCCAACTGTGCCTCCTACTGAGCCGGGGCGGGGCGGAATGGAAAGAGCAAAAGGTTTAAGTGTCTGTAGGATTGTACTTGAGTTCTGAACTGACAATTTATTGGCTATCCGAGATCATAGGTAAGTATACTGTACGTATGACCATCGGCTTCAGGGACAGGTAGATAGTAGTAGCACCGCAGAAAGAGCTCCAGGTCTGGAATCCGGAGGTCTTGGGTTCAAATGTGACCTCAGAACTTCCTAGCTTCAGAACTTCCTGGGCAAGTCACCTAAGATTGCCTCGTCCTTTTCATCCTTCTGTCTTAAAATTGATTTTGAAAGTTAAAAATAATCTCAAGCGTCATCTCTCAGTCTTAATTTCCTCATCTGTAAAATGGGGACGTTAATTGCACTACAGGCCCTCATAGAGTTGGTGTGAAAAAAATGGGCTTCAGGACCTTTAGAGCAAAATACAACTTATTTTACAGAAGAGGAAACAGTTTAGAGAGTGACAGGGGGCTTTATGAAGGTCACACAGGTCTGACTGGAAGTCCAGAAATATTTCCATTGTCCTCACTTCACCCCCTCCTTCCTATAGTCTAAGGCACAGTCTACCTGACATGGAACTTCCTTAAGAATCGGAGGGCAGAGCCCCTAGGCCCAAGGTCTTACCAGGGAAGAGGAGGAGGGATAGGTTGGCCCAAAGATCAGAAGGGAGCTAAAGAGGACCCCATGAAGAGAGAGTTATGAGTCAGAAGGTTGCTCAGAGGGAGGGAGCTTCCAGGTATTGTGGTGAGGATCCTGGATTCAATGGGAGGCCTGAAACATCCTGGCCCCAGCCCCAGCCTGGTACTAGTGGTACCTTCTATATTATGCTGGACAGAACAGGCTTAGAATCCAGAGCCCAGAGTCCAAGAAAAATGGTAAATAAAAGCAGAGACACATTCAATGTCAGGTGTTTGACAGCATAGTTCAGCTATCTGCAATTGGCATCATTGGTCACCAGAAAGGCCTTTGATGATGGATAGTTTCAGGATCGGACTTTCCTGAACTCCTTTATTTACAGACAGCTCCTTATCTGCATTCTGAAAGGTGAACCATAGCATAGGAAATCCCCAAGCCACTACTATGCCATCTTTTCACACAAACACTTAGAGCAGATTTAGTTTGAAATGTAAAAAGGAGGAGGTTAGAAGAGATGATCTATCTCTAAGGCCTCTTTCAACTTTGACATTTTATTCTCTAAGATCTGTCTAGCTCTAACATCCTGGGTTTGAACATTTTATATTCTAAGATTGTCAGCTCTTGTTTTATTCTGTTGGTGGTGGTGTGTACAGTATGTGTGTGTGTGTGTGTGTGTGTGTGTGTGTGTTTAAAGTAACAACAGGATTTAAGGAAAGACTGCCACCCCAAACAGTCTCTTCTCAGAACTATTTCTACAATCTTTAGAACTAGTCCCCATGACTTTCTCACCTTCCCTAGGGTAATCAGGAAACAGTTGCCTTCCCCTCCCTTTAACATTCTCCCTCCCACTTCCATTCCTTCAAAATGGCCTTGATCTGTGTTTTTAAGGTAAAACAACAGACTGACTGCTCCCAGAAGCTCATCTTCCTGAGGTAAAACAGATTGTTAGACAAAGAGCAAGGACAAAAGCAGGGAGCCGTGGTCACCCTGAGGGGGTTGGGGGTGGGAGGACATAGAATCCTGCAGATGCTCACAGCCTTGCCCAGCTTGGGATTCAGTGGAGCAAAGGAACCTAGACTGAGAACTAGAAAGGACTTTAGAAATAATTTCATTCATCTCACTCAGTGTTATAGATGAGCTATCACTGAAACTCATAGAAGCCTTGGCTTGACCTGGGCCCCAGAGGCTGTAAGAGATTTAAACCCAAGACCTTTGATCCAAAGTGAGCTCTCTTTCTTCTATATTCTGTGAAGGGACTAGATCCAGTATGGTTCTTTTGGGAAGAGTCCACTTAGTCTGAGATGGATTTCAGCCCATTTTTTTCCTATGTAACTGAGGTGATGATAATAGCTCAGTATGAGATAATGGAAAGAATACCAGATTCAGAATCAGCTTAGGTTCAGCTGCTGCTACTTATGACACTGGGCAGGTCATTTCTACTCAGTTTCCACCTCTGTAAAATGGGGTAGCAGCTATGGTCCTTCTTGCTCTAAATTCCAACATCTCTTATCAGCTGAAAATGATCTCTTTGTTTAATTTTCCTGGGAAATTTTATTTGAATGACTTCTCACTCATCATCACACTATCTTTATACATGTCACATCCCATCCCTATAGAATGTAATCTCTTTGAGGATAGACTGTATAATTTTTAATATCTAGTACCTAGCTCATTTCTTTGTATTTGACAGACTTAGCAAATATTTGTTGAATTGGATTTCACATTTCTTTATCAGAACTGATGTGCAAGTATTATTATCCCCGTTTCACAAAAGAAGGAAACTAAAGCTGAAAGAAAGAAAGTGACTTGTTCAAGGTCGCAAAGCTAGTGAGAGTCAGAGGTGGGACTTGAACCCAAGGCTTAGTGACCTCAAGGTCAGAGTTCTATCTCAGTAAATTGCTCTCTCTTTGTAACTGATACTCCTGCCTAGGGAAAGTAGTGGTTAGATATTAGGTATTCAGTAGTTTAGGAGAAACTACTCAACTGCTGCAGGGCTTTTAACTCACTTTGGAACTATTTATACAGACTTTAGAACTAGTCCCCAGGACTTTCTCACCTTTCCCAGGGTAATCAGGAAAGTTGCCTTCCCCTCCCTTTAACATTCTCCCTCCTGCTCCCATTCCCTCAAAATGGCTTGGATCTGTATTTTTAAGGTAAAACAACAAACTTTAAAGTCACTTTTTCCTACTGTACCTTTCTATTCTCCAAACTAAACATATCTTGTTCTTTCAACTCGTCCTTATGATATGACATTGGCTCATCCTGGTTGCCTTCCTCTTGAACACTCCAGTTTCTATCAACGCCTTGCTTAAATTGCAGTGTCTGGAAGTGAGCAGAATATTCCAGATGCAGTTTGCCAGGGCAGTGTTTAGAGGCACCATCACCTCTTTATTAGGTCTTTTGACTACCAGATCCTGCTGTTGATGTCTGTTAAACTTGTAGTTCACTAATCCCCTCAGATCTTTTTCAGACAAACTGCAGTCTAACCAGGATTTTTTGTTTTATTGATTTTTTGAACCCAAGTATAAGACTTTACTTTTGTTGGGATTGAATTTCATCATGTTTACACTTAACACAATGCTCCTGACTATCAAGATATTTTTGAATACTGACTTTATCTTCAAGCCTCTAGCTCTGTGTCATCTGCAAATTTTATAAAAATTTTAAACAGTCCAGAGGCAAATATTCCATGGAGATCTCCCACTAAATTCATATTGATCTATTAATGATTAGTCTCTGAGTACTGCCAGTCTATCAGTTCAGGATCCATTAATTATATCATCGGCTAGTCTATCCCACTCCTTCTTTTCCCCAAGAATAGAATGTGATACTTTATCAAATCCTCTGCTAAAAATTAGGCTAACTAGATTTATATGACTAGATTAAGATGTTAATATTCTAATCAATATAATTAATAACATTAACATAACTATGAATTATATCTATAGGATTCTCCTAATTCAGCATTTTTCCTGTTCAGAGAAAAAGATAACTAAAGATAGTCTGGGATAACCTGCATGCAAGCTTTTGGAGTCTTTCCTTTTCCTTTTCTAGATGTGCATTAAACATCTCTTTAAGGATTCAATCTAGAATCTTCATTGCTCAAAAAAATAAAAAATAAACAAACAAAAAAACCAACTTACTGGTCTGTGGTTTATAGATACTCTCTCCCTCTAAATTGGAGCATTTATTTTTTTGCAGTCCTGTTCTCCATGGTTTTTCAAACAGCACTGACATTGGTATAGAGGTGTGTTGAATTTATCAAGGGCAGCTAGTTATTCTCTGACTGTCTCTTAACTACTCTGGGGGTATCACCTCCCTTTTAAGTTATTTTTTGCTGTTTTTTCTAGAGAGACCTTTGGGTAATTCTCCTTGGCAAAGAAACAGAAGGAAAACAAGGAGTGATTCTACCTTCTCTGTGTTGTCATTTATCATTGTCCTTTATATTACAAAGCAACAATCCTTTCCATTTGTGATCCTGCTCTTTCCCCATTATAGCTCAAAAGCCCTTTTTTTGGTTGTCCTTTTCTAACTAGCCTTGCCTTATATGGGACCTTAATGCTAAAGTCTGACACTACTTTTATAGGAGCTTGCCACAATCTTATATATTCCTTCCCTGTTATCTGCACTTGCTTCCATCTTCTGAAGATTTGAATGGGTTGTGGAATTCTCTTTGCATCTTTCTCTTCAGGTAATCCCTGCTTTTTCTCCATATCGCAATTGTGTCCCTTTGTGTTTTTAGAATTTTATTTTTGAGGTTCTTATCCCTCTTGACTTCCCAAATAGAATTTCGGGCCATGTACTTTACCTTTCAGACCCTTTCCCCTAAAGTTTCTATTGAACTTCTGGGTTAAGATGGCCCCAGAGTAGAGGCTGGGCTCTTCCTCTCCTCTACACCAATTGAGATAGGGTGCCTTAAAAAGACAAAACCGACTTCCGGTCAAGATGGCGGCTTAGAGAAAGCTAAAGTTCAGATCTCCGGAAACCCTTCCCTACCGAACTCAAACTATATGCTCCTAGGGCCCTGAAATTCAAAACGAACAACAGCATAGACCCCGGGAATCCTCCTCCTGGACCTGGATCAAAAGGAACGCCCCCCCAAAAGCCAGAACCTGAGAACACTCAGACCTAAGGGGTAGGCAGAAGGAAGGTCCCAGGACCCATTCCCCCCAACCCAGAGCGCCGAGTCCAAGGCAGCAGAGGGAACCTCAGAGCCTCAGGACCGGCTATTCTGAAGGCCTCTTCCTGAAAACAACCTGACTCAGATGAGGGGGCACCCAACACAGACAGCAGGGAAACAGAGAGAGACGGGAGAGGGGGGAGCTTGTAACCCCATGGCTGGATCCTTCCATCTGAGTCTCACCGAAGGTCCCTGCCTCAGGGCATACTCAGTTCAACCCAGGGAAAGCTAATCCTATCAGGATCCCTCCTAGCTCCTGGAAGCCTCGGCCCCTCCCCCCTCAGAGTGCTGGCTCTCCTGGCCGGCTAAGGCACAGAAACAAACACCCCACGGAAAGGGCCAAGTCAGGCTCAGAGCGTGGAAGTAAGGCAATGGAGAAGCATCTGGAGGGAACTGAGGAGGGCAGTAACACGGAAACACCAGCAATTCCTGGCTTCCCTGGGAAGACAGAACAACAACTGCATAGAATGGACAATCTGCCTAGGGCTAAAACCTCTCAACACCAGACAGAGATAAGAAAAGCTAGTCCTCCCCACTCAGATAGAGCTGGCAAACTCCACAGAAGCACAAAAGCCCCAAAATTCCAAGAAAAACAAGAAGAAGGGGGAGACTTTGGACACATTTATGGAGCAAAAATACAAAATACAGAGGAGATAGAAAAGGAAACACAAGCAAATGCTCTGAAACCTTCCAAAGTAAATGGAAACTCTCCACAAATCCATGAAGAATTTGAATCAGAAAGGATCAAAAAGATGGAAGCCCTCTGGGAGGAAAAGTGGGAAATAATGCAAAAGAAATTCACGCATCTACAAAACCAGTTTGACCAAAGTGAAAAGGAAAACCAGGCTTTAAAAGTCAGAATCAGGCAACTCGAAGACAACGATCAAGAATCAATAAAGCAAAGCCAAAAGATCAAGAAATTAGAAGAGAACATAAAATATCTCACTGACAAGGTGACAGACTTGGAAAATAGAGGAAGAAGAGATAATTTAAGAATAATTGGACTTCCAGAAAAGTCAGAAATAAACAGCAAACTCGACATCGTAATACAAGAGATAAGTAAAGAAAATTGCCCAGAGATTCTAGAACAAGGGGGCAATACAGCCACTGACAGAGCTCACAGAACACCCTCTACACTAAATCCCCAAAAGACAACTCCCAGGAATGTAATTGCCAAATTCCAAAGCTTTCAAACAAAAGAAAAAATCCTACAAGAAGCCAGAAAAAGACAATTTAGATATAAAGGAATGCCAATCAGGGTCACACAAGACCTTGCAAGTTCCATTCTGAATGACCATAAGGCATGGAACATGATTTTCAGAAAGGCAAGAGAGCTGGGTCTCCTTTCAAACCTTTTGGGATGCAGCCAAAGTGGTAATCAGAGGTAAATTCATATCCCTGAGTGCATATATTAACAAACTAGGGAGAGCAGAGATCAATCAATTGGAAATGCAAATAATAAAACTCAAAAGCGATCAAATTAAAAAAACCCAGCAGAAAACCAAACTAGAAATCCTAAAAATTAAGGGAGAAATTAATAAAATCGAAAGTGATAGAACTATTGATTTAATAAATAAGACAAGAAACTGGTACTTTGAAAAAACAAACAATATAGACAAAGTACTGGTCAATCTAATTAAAAAAAGGAAGGAAGAAAAGCAAATTAACAGCATCAAAGATGAAAAGGGGGACATCACCTCCAATGAAGAGGAAATTAAGGCAATCATTAAAAATTACTTTGCCCAATTATATGGCAATAAATACACCAATTTAGGTGATATGGATGAATATATACAAAAATACAAACTGCCTAGACTAACAGAAGAAGAAATAGAATTCTTAAATAATCCCATATCAGAAAATGAAATCCAACAAGCCATCAAAGAACTTCCTAAGAAAAAATCTCCAGGGCCTGATGGATTCACCAGTGAATTCTATCAAATATTCAGAGAACAGTTAATCCTAATACTATACAAACTATCTGACATAATAAGCAAAGAGGGAGTTCTACCAAATTCCTTTTACAACACAAACATAGTACTGATTCCAAAACCAGGCAGGTCAAAAACAGAGAAAGAAAACTATAGACCAATCTCCATAATGAATATAGATGCAAAAATCTTAAATAGGATACTAGCAAAAAGACTCCGGCAAGTGATCAGAAGGGTCATCCACCATGATCAAGTAGGATTTATACCAGGGATGCAGGGCTGGTTCAGTATTAGGAAAACCATCCACATAATTGACCACATCAACAAGCAAACCAACAAGAACCACATGATTATCTCAATAGATGCAGAAAAAGCCTTTGATAAAATACAACACCTATTCCTATTAAAAACACTAGAAAGCATAGGAATAGAAGGGTCGTTCCTAAAAATAATAAACTATATATCTAAAACCATCAGCTAATATCATCTGCAATGGGGATAAACTAGATGCATTCCCAATAAGATCAGGAGTGAAACAAGGATGCCCATTATCACCTCTACTATTTGACATTGTACTAGAAACAGTAGCAGTAGCAATTAGAGAAGAAAAAGAAATTGAAGGCATCAAAATAGGCAAGGAGACCAAGTTATCACTCTTTGCAGATGACATGATGGTCTACTTAAAGAATCCTAGAGATTCAACCAAAAAGCTAATCAAAATAATCAACAACTTTAGCAAAGTTGCAGGATACAAAATAAACCCACATAAGTCATCAGCATTTCTATATATCTCCAACACAGCTCAGCAGCAACAACTAGAAAGAGAAATCCCATTCAAAACCACCTTAGACAAAATAAAATACCTAGGAATCTATCTCCCGAGACAAACACAGGAACTATATGAACACAACTACAAAACACTCTCCACACAACTAAAACTAGACTTAAGCAATTGGAAAAACATTAACTGCTCATGGATAGGACAAGCCAATATAATAAAAATGACCAGACCATCCTACCCAAACTTATTTATCTATTTACTGCCATACCCATTGAATTCCCAAAAATTTCTTTACTGATTTAGAAAAAACCATAACAAAGTTCATTTGGAAGAACAAAAGATCAAGGATATCTAGGGAAATAATGAAAAAAAACCACAAATGATGGGGGCCTTGCAGTCCCAGACCTTAAACTATATTACAAAGCAGCAGTCATCAAAACAATTTGGTACTGGCTAAGAGACAGAAAGGAGGATCAGTGGAATAGACTGGGGGAAAGCAACCTCAGCAAGACAGTATATGATAAACCCAAAGATCCCAGCTTTTGGGACAAAAATCCAACATTCGATAAAAACTGCTGGGAAAATTGGAAGACAGTGTGGGAGAGATTAGGAATAGAGCAACACCTCACACCCTACACCAAGATAAATTCAAAATGGGTGAATGACTTAAAGAAGGAAACCATAAGTAAATGGGGTAAACACAGAATAGTATACATGTCAGACCTTTGGGAGGGGAAAGACTTTAAAACCAAGCAAGACATAGAAAGAATCACAAAATGTAAAATAAATAATTTTGACTACATCAAATTAAAAAGCTTTTGTACAAACAAAACCAATGTAACTAAAATCAGAAGGGAAACAACAAATTGGGAAAAAATCTTCATAGAAACCTCTGACAAAGGTTTAATTACTCAAATTTATAAAGAGCTAAATCAATTGTACAAAAAACCAAGCCATTCTCCAATAGATTAATGGGCAAGGGACATGGATAGGCAGTTCTCAGACAAAGAAATCAAAACTATTAATAAGCACATGAAGAAGTGTTCTAAATCTCTTATAATCAGAGAGATGCAAATCAAAACAACTCTGAGGTATCACCTCACACCTAGCAGATTGGCTAACATGATAGCAAAGGAAAGTAATGAGTGCTGGAGGGGATGTGGCAAAGTAGGGGCATTAATTCATTGCTGGTGGAGTTGTGAACTGATCCAACCATTCTGGAGGGCAATTTGGAACTATGCCCAAAGGGCGACAAAAGAATGTCTACCCTTTGATCCAGTCATAGCACTGCTGGATCTGTACCCCAAAGAGATAATGGAGAAAAAGACTTGTACAAAAATATTCATAGCTGCGCTCTTTGTGGTGGCCAAAAATTGGAAAACGAAGGGATGCCCATCAATTGGGGAATGGCTGAACAAATTGTGGTATATGTTGGTGATGGAATACTATTGTGCAAAAAGGAATAATAAAGTGGAGGAATTCCATGGAGACTGGAACGACCTCCAGGAAGTGATGCAGAGTGAGAGGAGCTGAACCAGGAGAACATTGTACACAGAGACTAATACACTGTTGTATAATCACACGTAATGGACTTCTCCATTAGTAATGTCCCTGAACAATCTGCAGGGATCTAGGAGAAAAAACAGTATTCATAAGTAGAGGATAAATTGTGGGAGTAGAAACACCGAGGAAAAGCAACTGCCTGACTACAGAGGTTGAGGGGACATGACAGAGGAGAGACTCTAAACAAACACTCTAATGCAAGTATTAACAACATGGCAAAGGGTTCGAATCAAGAACACATGTGATACCCAATGGAATCACGCGTCGGCTAAGGGGGTTGGGGGGGAGGAAAAGAAAATGATCTTTGTCTTTAATGAATAATGCTTGGAAATGATCAAATAAAATATTATAAAATTTAAAAAAGAAAAGACAAAACCAAGGTCAGATGAACAAAGGGGCTCCACTGTAGGGCACAGCATAGAAGGTAGGCAAAGTTTGGGTATTTCCATGATAAAAAGGGGTGAAATTACTCCCACAAAGGGGCAAGCTCATCACCCCACCCCCTACTCCACCTACAGTGCCAGAGTTGGAGCTAGCTCTGGGCAACCTCTTGGGGGGGGGGGAGGGCTGGCTGAGGTTACCACATACCCTAAGAGCAGCAAGACTAGGGATACCATGAGGGTGAGGAAATGAGGAGATAGGCTGAGGAGATTGGGCAGAGAGGGGTGTTTCACAACAGATGCCAAGAAGACTCAAAAAATAGCCCCAAGGCACAAATTTCTCCAGGGCTCAATACAGAGACTTGTCCACATTCCACACCTCTGCAGGGCAATCTGTAGGTTCTCAGGGCCTGGACTTGCTTCTAAGAGCAAGAACACTTGGGTCCTCAGGAGGCTGAGGAATGCAGAGCTTGGGGGCAGAGTTGCCCAGGGAAGCACACAGCTGCAGAGATTCGAAAAATAATCTCAGGGCAAAAACCTCTCTGGAGCTCAATACAAAGACCATCCCCTTCCTCACTCAGACTTTTGACTGGGAAGGAACAAAGCAATGGCCACCAACTCCCAAGAACTATAATCCACAACCACCAAAAAAAAAAAATCTTAACTCAATAATTTTTATGCAGAAAAAAAGTCCAGACTAAAGAGGAGACAACAGAAGATGACAAACAAGTAAACACATTGAAACCTTCCCCCCAAAATGGAAATTGGTCACAAGCTCTTGAGGAACTCAAATCTGAGATTATGAGAAAGATAGAAGACTCTTGGCAAGAAAAAGTGGGAAATATTTAAAAAAGAAAATAACAGTTTAAAAGACAGAATATCCCACTTGGAAAAAGAAGCTCAAAAATCAAATTAAATGATAAGCAAATTAAAGACTAGAAATGACCTGCTGGAAGCCATGAAAAGCAGAACAGATCAAACCTGAAAGGAAAGCCAGAAGATCTTAGATGAAAACCATTAGAAACTATAATTGAGCAAGTAGAAGCCAATGATCTCAAAGACAGCAAGAATTAATAAAGCAAAATCAAAAGAATGACAAAATAGAAGGAAACATGAAATATCTCACTGAGAAAATGGCTGATCTTGAAAACCAGTCAAGAAGAGAATTTGAGAATCATAGGCCTACCTGAAAATCTGGAAACAAACAGAAACCTTGACATCGTACTACAAGAAATTATCCAAGAAAACTGCCCAGATGTTCTTCAACAAGAGGGCAAAATAGACATCAAAAGAACCCATAGATCACCCTCAACATTAAATCCTCAAAAGACAATCCCCAGGAATGTAATTGCCAAATTCAAGAGCTTCCAAGCTAAGGAGAAAATATTACAAGAAGCCAGAAAGAGACAATTCATATATCAAGGAGCACCAATCAGGATTACACAGGATCTGGCAGCTTCCACACTAAAGGACAACAAGACTTGGAATATGATATTCAGAAAGGCAAGAGAATTGGGTCTATAACCAAGGATTATCTACCTAAAGTTCCTATTATTTCCACCTCAGAAGTCAATTCTTTCCTTTGTTAGTGGGAACTAGATACAGAATAAAATTTCTTCTTATCGATTTCCCCCACATTGTAAAGGATGTAATAATCATGAAGGGAAATAAATCATTATTCATCCTAGTATTTGCAAATGCCTCCAAATTTTCCTCCCTGGGATCTCCAAATAAGACCTCCCTCTCCTCAATGTCTTTATCCTTAGGGAAGGTGGTACTACCTCATAGTATTTTGAATTGGTGAGGATGCCCACATAATTTGAAAAAGAATTTGAATTTATTCTCTGGAGATCATTAGGGAAATCACTCCATGTGCTATTATTTCTTAGGGAGACTTCCTCTAGGGTTGCCTAGCTTTCTGGAGTGGACTGCCCTCTTGATAGCAGAAGGAGGGGTACTAGACCCAAGAAGTCTTTAGGCTCCAGAGAGGAGCCAAGTTGAAGGTGGCATCTTCTTTTGTCTCCCATGCTAGTTTTGGCCTTCTCCATTCTTTTTGCTCTTTGACTCCTTGAATTTCTCTTTTCCATTAAAATAAGACAAAACAAAACAAAACAGCCTTGTCTACCCTTTTCTATTCCTCTACTCTTTCCTTTCTTAATTTCTTTCTTAACCATTTAAAAATTGTTAATTTAACCATTTAAAAACATTTTTCATTCTACCAAATCAGTGGCAGTCCTAAAAAGGACATTAGCACACAGAAGGTCAGACCTGGAAGGGACCTTGAAGATCATCTGGTCCAATTTTCTTCTTTTACAGATGAGGAAACTGACATCCAGAGAGACTAAAAGACTATTTCCCCAAGGTCACAGATAAATAAGAGACAGGTCCTCCAACTTTATATCTAGCCTTCTTCCACATCATATTTGTCCAACTTCCTTTCCTCTTCTTCTCTCTCCCTCCTTTTTTCTCCCTCTCAATTTATTTCCTTAATTTTTCTCCCTGACTCTCCGTTTTTCCTCTATTCTATATCCTCCTTGCTCTCATTTCTCTACTTTCCTTTCTCATCTTTTGCTCCCCTCCCATCCAATCTCTGCCAAGGCATCTGGGGCCCGGTCATTGCTCTTCCCCCTGTACCTCCAAATCCACACTCCTTCCTTTAAGAGTGAGATAAGAAATCAGCTGGGCCTGAGGGCTGGGGCAGCCGCTGTGAGCAGTTGGAAGGCCAGGTGGTTGGGGTCTGGCACAGCCCCCATTCTTGGCCCCAGCCCGAGAGGATAGAAGAGGAGTGAGGAGAGCTGTCTTTTGTGCCACAGGGTGACAGCCTCCCCTGGCACCTCACTTGGCAGAGCCAGGCATCTTGAGAAGCTGAAGCAGCTGATATAGGTTTAGGCAAGAGCTGCAGGTCTAGAGCACCCTCCCCAAGAGGGCCAAGATTGGGCCTGGGGCAGAATAGGTTGAGGGGGAGAGAAATTTAGATCAGGCCCCTGTGGTGACCTCCCTTCCAGGAAAAGGCACATAAGGGCAGGATCTTCCCTAAAATACATGGCCTCAGGACATATCTCCCAAAAGGGAAGAGGGATAAGTATGAATAAGGGAAATGGAGGTAGGAAGGCTTTGGAGATAGAGTCAGAAGATGGGGAAAGACTACCTATGAGGAGACACTTATGTCTCAATTTTATCTTTGTATCTCTAGTGCCTGTTTTGGTGACTGGCACATATTAGGAACTTAATAAATGCTTACTACTTTATTTTATACTGTCTTCCCCAAGGGGACAGCTAGGTGGCACAATAAATAGAGTGCTGGCTTTAGAGAAGACTCCTCTTCCTGGGTTTAACTGTGACTTCAGACACTTAATAGCTATGTGACTCCAGGCAAGTCATTTAACCCTGTTTGCCTCAATTTCCTCATCTGAAAAAATGACCTGGAGAAGGAAACAGCAGGCCACTCATGTGTTTTTTGCCAGGAAAATTCCAAATAGGGTCATGAAGAGTTGGACACAACTGGACAAAAACAAGAATATTCCACAAGGATAGCAAGAAGATAAGAGGCAATTATATTGAAAATTGAGGGATGGAAAGGAGGACCTGCTCAGGTGGACATATAGGCCTTTCCTGTTCAGGACTCTGTTTTCCCAGTCTTCTACTTAGAGCATTCAGAGGAGGAGACTGACCTGCAGGCTCTAACTTGTGCCACTGGTCACAGGAGATTTACATCTTCCCTGAAATTTGCTCCCTGTTATACTATTTATATCTCACTGTACACAGTTTCCTCTATGTTGTCTTCTCCATTAGAATTTGAGAGCCTGGTAGGTAGAGACTAAGGTTTTCTTTTCATTGTACCCTGGGACAGTGTCTGGCACATAGTAAGTGCTTAATAAATGCTGATTGAGTATACAACACACATATGAACATCTTGCTGGGGTGTGTTGGAGCTATGTGGGAAAAAATAGAAGAGGGGAAATCTTTGGCAGACATCAGAAAAGCTCTCCCTCCACTGGAGAGGATTCTCAGATTCCTTAGCCACCTCTTTCCCACCAGGTCCTAGTTACCCCCCCCCCCCACTCCCACCCCCATTGGTTCTCCTTTCAGTCTATAATCTCACAGACCTGACTCCTGGAAGTCATCCAACCCTTAAAAGGAATTCCCAAGAACCTCTGGATTTCTACAGATACCAAACTGGGGTGGGGGTGGGGTGGTCCAAGGGCAGGGAAGATTCCCCCCAGCTCCCATCTGAGCCTGGGGAGGAGGAACGCCTAGCAGGCTCCCTGGAAGAATGAAGGAATCCCTCCCAGGGCACCTCCTTCTCTCCCTGAGCAAAAATGAGGACGAAGGGAAGAGACTGAGCAAAGAAGGTAGAAAGGAGGAGAGGGACTGAGAGGAGAGGAAAGAGAGAAGTAGGGAAAGAGAGAATTGGAAAACCCGCGTGAAGAGCGTGAAAGAAGAGAGTGAAATAGAGGGAAGGAAAATGGGAAGAAAGAGAAAAGAATGAGAAGAAAAAGAAGGAAGGAGCAGATGGTTGAGCCGTCGGGCAGCGGCCCCGCTGGCTCCCGAAGGCTGCGCTGGGATCTCCCGGCCCCGCCCGGCGAACGTCCAGGTGGCTGGAGCCGCTCGGACCAGCTGCGTGATCCGGGCGGGGGTAGGAACTGGGGCTGGAACCGGGGCATGTCTGGGGGGTAAGGGGGGGACGCAATTCAGACTCCCCCTTCCCTTCCCCCACTCCCCCGCGCGCTGCGGGACTGTAACGGGCCCCGCTTTACATGACAATGCGCTCGCGCACACAAAGGCCCCCAATCAGCATTTTATTGGCTTCGAGTTAATTATCCGATGCCAGGAGGGGGAGGGGCGGCCCCAGGCACTTTCCCTTTTGTGGTGAGCAAACGGGAGATGTGTGTGTGGGGGGGTGTCCTAGAGGGACGATTCCTCCTCCTTCCTCTCCCCCGCCTCCCGTCTGACTGGGTCCCCGCCGGGAAAGCGGGGAGGGGGGAGGGGGGATGGGTTTGAAATAAGCCTTCGCTGGGACCCAGGGGAGTCGTCAGTTCCCTCCCCTTCTCATTCCCGGGCCCCTACTGAACATATCATGCCCCCTCCTCTCCCTCATTTACACGGATTTCGAAACGAAGAGGTGCCGCCCCCTAGCGGCTCCCCAGACCAAAAATCGGGCGACGGGGTAAACGAGAGAGTGAGCGAGCCATTTGGGCGCCCCGGTCCAGCCTCCACACACAGCACGAAAGTAACTTTGGCCGGAAGTCCAAAGAGTCCCGGGGAGCCCCGGTTCTCCCTGATATCCTAAAAGTTCCTCCTATTCCCAACATTCTGTGCTTCAAGGTTCCTTGGGGTTGTCACAGTCCGTGGGTGTTGTATGTTCTTGGGTAATCTTCCACCTTGGACATCCTACTTCAAGTCTATTAACTCCCAGGGTGGTTGTAATGAAAATATTTTTCAAAATCAGGATCAAATGAGCTAAGACAGTGTCTGGCACATAGTAGGTGTTATAGAAATGCTTATTCCCTTCCCCTTAAACTCTCTATAAAAGTGAGTTATTATTGTTACTGTCCCCGGCTCTTTTGGAGTTCTATGTTCAGGAATCATTCTGACATCTTGGTTGGGCAGGGGCCTGGAGAATTCCTCTTCCCATCCCTATTTCACTGAAATCTGTTGCTCTAAAATCCACCAAAGGTGCCCACTGAGTGAATTCTATTGGTATCCAGTTAATTATGCCACTTCTTGTCTTCTTTTTCTCCATACATCCCTATTGTCCCCCTGACCTCAAATGCCAAAATATTCCTCTCTCTCCAATTAGTCTCAGGCTTTAAGGCCCACCTTAAGTTCCATGTCTCAGTGAAGCTTTTTTCTACCAGTGGGCCAGTAGAGGTTTCTCTCTTCTCTAAACATGTAACACTTCCCCCCCCCCCCCCCCCTTTACCCTTACCTTCTGATGTAGAATCTGGTTCCAAGGCAGAAGAATAGTAAGGTCCAGGTATTTGGGGTTAAGTAACATTCCTTTTTCTTTCTTTCTTTTTTTTTAAACCCTTACCTTCCATCTTGGAATCAATACTCCGTATTGGTTCTAAGGCAGAAGAGTGGTAAGGGCTAGGCAATGGGGATTAAGTGACTTGCCCAGGGTCACACAGCTGGGAAGTGTCTGAGGTCAAATTTGAACCCAGGACCTCCCATCTCTAGGTATGGCTCTCAATCCACTGAGCTACCCAGCTGCCCCCAACACTCCTTTTTCTTATCTTAGTGATGGACCTTGCAAACAGTGAGGCATTATTGGGTTAAATTAGATGTGAGTCAATATTCACAGATTTTGGAATGCCAAAACTGGAAGTTACCTTAGAACACAGAATTTCAGAGCTGAAAAGACCCTCAAAGGTCACCTATTCCTATTATATCATTTCAGATGAGGAAACCTAAGCCTAGAGAGGGAAGTGACTTGGCCAAGGCCACACAGCAAGTTGGTGGCAGAAAAGAGTATGTCTTTTCTCTTTAGACCATGTGAGTTTATCTTCCACAGCTTTGTACAATATCAATGTCCAATAAATGTTGCCGGTTAATAGATTGAGAAGATAATAAATAGAAAGAACCCTCATCTAAACCAGAGGACTTCTGTTCCCATCTAGGTTCTGCCTGGGACTCTGTGACCTTGAGTGGGTTCTTTCACTCCTCTGGGACCTTAGTCCCTAATAGGAGAGCTCATGCAGTTCTTGGAATCCATAATGGGCAGCCCAGGAGAGGTGGAGTGGAGGGAGGTGTTTCTGAGGAGTGGAGGTGAGACAATACTGCAGACTTTCCTGGGGGATAAATCTCCCTAGGAGCAATGTAGGGGAAAGTGGAGATCTCTATCCATGGCCTTTCCCTCCCCCCAACTCCTGCAGAGCCATTTGGATCTGGGTCACCCCCTTAGCTCAGACTGGCTGCTGGGTGATGGATGAGGCCAGCCTTGGAGTTGACATGCCTCTCCCTAATTGTGATTAACTACGGGGAGGCAAGGGGGTCCCTACACATCGGCTGCCTTTCCTTTACTCTCCCCTCTTCTTGGAGGGGGAGGCATGACAGCTGCACACTGGAGAGTCCAGGCCATGAAAGGGTTAATGGGAACCGTATCCATCTGAGGCCCCTAGACAAAGGGAAGGGTTAGAGAGCTGGGCTGGAGAGGGCTGTGCACTCATCAGCTGGGAGGGTGGGTGGATGGGTTGGAAGCCACTTCCCTAGGGGAAAAGGAGTGACTGGAGGAAGGGGTCAGGCAGGAGATAACTAAGGTTCTGGTTATGTCCCTGCCCCCATCACCCACCAGTATGCTTTTACTTCCTTCTTGAATCCAGTCCTGCTTGAAGTCTAGAGAGCACCAGAGGCCATTGTATAAAAAATCTTTGGTGCATAGAATCTCGGAATTATGAAATTCTAGAGTAACAGAGCCTCAGAATTATAGAGTACAGTGTCAGAGCTCACAGGACCTTAGGACATAGAATGTTGTTGTTTAGTTGTCTTTCAGCCCTATCTAACTCTCTGTGACCCCATTTGGAGTTTTCTTGGCAGAGATATTAGGGTAGCTTGCCATTTCCTTCTCCAGCTCATCTTACAGATGAAGAAACTGAGGTAAACCAGGGTAAAGTGACTTGCCCAGGTCACCTAGCTAGTCAGTGTCTGAGGCTGGATTTGAGAGTCTTCCTGACTCCAGGCCCAGAATTTTACCCACTGCCACTGCTCCAGAAAACATGGAATAGTGGATCTTTGATGGACCTTAGAATATAGAACATAGGATGTCAGAGCTAGACAGTGTTAAAGATGAGATCCAAAGCATGGAGTGACATTTATCTGAGGGTCACATTGTAAATTCTTAACAGACCTAGAGTCAGTCTCCTTTTGAAAGAAGTCACTATTTCAATTCTTAAGAGTTTATATTTACATTGATAATTGTGAAATGGAAAAGAACAGAGGGGAAACAGGGCAATAGGCCTTGATGGCAAGATAACCTGGCTTGGAGACCTGCCTCTAGAACTGGATATATCAGGCCCCCTTACCTGGAGAATGCTTTAATCTGGCAGTGCCCTAGGCTAATCTCTAAATCTGGGAATTGCAGATTAGTTGCTAATAGGCATTTCAATTTTTTTCACTTGCAGTTTACTGTAGGCTTACTACCATACTGAAATTACAGGTCTGTATTTTTTAAAAGTACAATTTTTAATGTGTAGACAGCTCTGCAACAGAAAATAATGTCATATCTTCTGATACAGAATTGAACCCTCTAATCACTTGCTACAAACATCTTGTGACCTTGGGCAAGTCCCTTAATCTCTCTGGGCCTCGGTTCCTTATCTGTAAAATGAGATTAGATTAGATGGCTTCTCTGGTCCCTTCTAGCTCCAAATCTATGATTCTCTGAAGTTTTTGCTTTTCTTAAACCCTTACCTTCTGTCTTAGAATCAGTACAAAATGGGGTCAGGCAGATGACTCAGTAGATTGGAAGCCAGACCTAGAGATGGAAAGTCCTAGGTTCAAATTTGAATTCACTTACTTTTTAGCTGTGTGACCCTGAGCCAGTCATTTAACTCGAAATGCCTAGCCCTTACTGCTCTTTTGCCTTGGGACCAATACATAGTATTGATTCTAAAACAGAAGGTAAGAGTTTAAGAAAAGCAAAACTTCAGAGAATCTTAGATTTGGAGCTAGAAGGGACCAGATAAACCATCTAGTCTAAGGTAAGGATTAAGAAAGATAAATTCTAGGTTCAAATCTGGCCTCAGACACTTCCCAGCTGTGTGACCCTGGGCAAATCACTTAACCCCCATTGCCTAGCCCTTACCACTCTTCTGCCTTGGAGCCAATACGCAGTATTGATTCCAAGAGAGAAGGTAAGGGTTTAAAAAAATATTTTTAAGAAGATAAGAAAAGAAAAGAAATAAAGTATATAAGTCCTGGTTCTGCCTTGGAACCAATACATAGTATTTATTCCAAGACAGAAGATAAGGGCTTAAAAAATTATTTTAAAAAAACCAATGAAAGATAAGAAAAGGGGAAAAAAAGTATATAAGTACTGGTTCCAAGGCAGAAGAGTGGTAAGGGTTAGGCAATTTGGGTTATATAGTGACCCAGATGGGACATATAGCAACTCCCCCCCCAGGAGTCCTACAACATTTATCTGTGGGAATAACCTGAGGTGGGGAGAGGAGGCTAAGGAAATGGGAGAATAATAATGTCTCAAAGACAGAAGTAGAATCACATAGGGAGTAATGCAAACTCCAAGGGGATAGGAGGAATGAGAGAATAGGTGGGGAGTATCAACCCCTTGATACTCCTAGACAAGAGAGTCTGCTTTGGGGGCGACAACGTTGCTATGAAAGAGTGGAGCCTCGGCTCCTGGTACCTCTATAGCAATAGTAGGTACTGGGGCGACTGAGTCGATATGAAAGAGATATAGTGAAGCAAGAGAGTAAGCTGTGAGGAGGGAACAGAGGGAGAGAGGAAATGAAGGGCGAGAGAACTAGTCAGAGAGAGCTGGTAAGAGAGAGCAAGAGAGGAGTTAGAAAGGAAGGAGTTTTGCTATTGTTCCCAGTATTTATTGAGGGTTTTAGGAACATATAAGTAATATGACATAGGTTTTTAACATTGGTTGAATTGACAATGACAAGATCAAAGAGGTGGACTTTTAATCCATCCCACGCTTTGGCTCCGAGTGAGAGTACCCGCATATTGTACTCCCAGCGGAGGCAGCGTGGCTGTCTATGCCTAGCCCAAGAATTTGCCCGTCCCTTGCTAGTCCCCTGAACTGTCCCTATTATACAATGAACATTAAGAGGTCTGACCATGTGTCTGGTAATACAATATCAATACATCAATCATACTTCCCAAATGCCAACGTGCGTGGTATGCTACAGGTTAAGTGACTTGCCCAGGGTCACACATCCAGGAAGCATCTGAGGTCAGATTTTAATCCAGAATCTTCCATCTCTAGGCCTGATTCTCAATCCACTGAGCCACTTAGAGTCTCTACTTTTTTTTAAAGCCCTTTTGTACTTATGGTCTCATTTTCTTATACCCTGAAAAAAAAGTGTTTTTTTTTTCTTTTTAAGCATATGGGTTCAAATGTATCCTCTGTCACTGACTCCCCCTGTGACCTTGGGGAACTAAAGAGTGGTCAGTTTTCCAGTCTGTAAAGTGAAGGAGTGAGATGGTCTCTAGAGTCTCTTCCAGCTCTAATCATGTCTGACCACATCCATATTTGCTTGTCCTCTCCCAGTTCACTATTCCCCTGACTAGAGCCACGGGGCCACCTGGTGGCACTGAACCACACTGCAAGGCAAAATTGTTGATGGAGAAAGATGCCCCAGAGTCCAGGAAAAAACCCACAACCATGATAGCCCCCAAATCCAGCAGTGGGCCACTGGCACATTATCTCAAATATCAGCAGGATTAGGAGGAAGGGAAGCCCACACACCTGTGTGACAGGGTAGAATTAGTCAGAAATCAGCAGGTGGATTGGGTAGGAATACTTCCTGAGGCAATTCTCCCTTCTCCCCTACTCCAGTAAACTCAGCCCTAGCCCTCTCCAGTACCCTTCTCTTCTCTTCTCCTTCTACCCTTTTGAACCTTCTGCTGGTGTAGTCTTCCCTCCCTCCTGGATTTCTTCCTCTTGAATTCCTTACATTACCTGGTACTCTCTACTGATGTGTGTATTCATGTGTTTAGCCCATATCTTCTGTCTTAGAATCAATACTAAGTATTGATTCCAAGGCAGAAGAGTGGTAAGAGCTATGCAATGGGGGTTAAGGGACTTACCCAGGGTCACATAGCTAGGGAGTGTCTGAGGCCACATTTGAACCCCGGTCCTCTTGTCTCTAGACCTGACTCTCTCTCCATCAATCCACCTAGCTGCCCCTTAAAACCCATTTTTTTTCTTAAGTCACTATCTCTTGCCATTCTTTCTGAAGCTAACTGCTCCTTCTCTGAGCAAACTGAGACACAGGGCCATAAGGAAGGGTTGGCATACTCCTTGCTCCCCACTGTCACTTTAAACTCTTCTTTCTGAATGTGTTCTACACTCTTTAATCTCCAGATATTTGTTATTGTCATCTATGAGCCTCTAGGCTGCTCTCTTTTTTCTTTTTTGTTTCTTTTCTTTCCTTTTAACTCTTAACTTTCTGTCCTAGTAACAATTCTAGGACAAAGGGGCAAGAGCTAGGTAAATGGGGTTAAGTGACTTGCCTAGGATCATACAGCAAGGAGGTGTTTGAAGTCACATTTGAACCTAGGTCCTCCTGACTCTAAACCTGGTACCCTGTCTACTGTGTCCCCAAATTCCTTTGGCCGCTCTCTTTTTCCCTCAGTAAGTTCAGGAATTGAAACTGAGTCTTTAGCCCAGCTACAACTTCTTTCAAACTCTCTGACCTCCCAGATTCCTTACCCTTGATCTCAGTCTCTAAGACTATCTCTACCTCTCTTTACCCTGACCCCTTACCCAACTAAATTTGTCCCAGGTACTAGAATTCCTACTCAGGGCTCTGCCTGAGTCATAGAACCTTAGAGATGATCTAGTCCAACCTTCTCATTTTATAGTTGTGTAAAAGGAAACCCAGAAAGGTGAAGAGACCCTCTAAATTCACATGGCTAGTAAGTGGAAGAGCTGGGATTTGAACTGGGTTTTTTCTAATGCTAAGTACCGGACTCTTCACTATATCTTGCACCTATGGTGAGTTCCCTTTGTACATTTCATTCCAGTGGAAGAATGGGTTTTTGGAAGGCTTTGGTAAGGTTGATGAAATCCTTCCACAGCTTATCAATCCCCTTCCTCATAAAAATTGGGCCTAGGATGGAAGGAGACTCCTCATGTTGCCTGTTGTAGCCCTGGGAGCAGGGCCTCCTCTTCTTTTTCCTTGAGGTGAGAAATGTGACCCATAGCAAAACCAGGAAGACAGCATTTGGGCTGTGGAAAGAGTCTGCTGGACTAGAGTTTAGGAAAGTTGAGTTCTATCACTGGATCTGTCTTTGACTCAGTATATGACCTTGGACAAGCCCATTGCCTTTAGAGGGGTTAAGTTGCCTCATCTGCATAATGAAGAGGTGAGAGGAGCTGGCCTTTAAAGACCTTTCCACCTTGCACATTCTGTGTTCTGTGATTCTTAGGAGTGGGGAAAAAACGCTAATGGTGGGATTACAGACAAAGTAGGAGAGATTCTAGGGGTGGGCTGGGGTAAGAAGCAAAGGTTTTCACCATTGAATGAGGTAGGTCCTCGGGGCCTCCAGCAGATTTAGAAACAAGCTGTGTATTAAACAGAGTCAGCAATTTGGACCTTCTTCCTAATTAGCTCTCCTGGTGGGTGAGATTCATTCCTTCTTCCCTTACCTTTCTTCCCTCATCCCCATCCTGCGGTCTTTACATTGTACCTGCCTCTGAAGGATTGGGGTCAACTCTGATTCAAGTGTCTGACTCTAGGGGAAGGAAATCCTGTGAACCACATCTTGTGGTCTTTATATTTGAATTTTGGAGCATTGGGACCCATTGGGAAAAGAGCTGGATTTTGAATCAGAGGAAGTAGAGTTTGAGCCCTGCAACTTTTAACCTGGTTAGGCCTAATTTTTTTTTCTTTTATGAATAAATGGAATGGTGCCTATAGTCTTAGGGCTGAAAGGGACCTTGGTGGATCCATATTCCATTCTCCTTCTGTGGCAGAGACTAAAGCCCAGAGAAAATAAATCACTTATCCAATGTGATAAATGGTTGAGGCAAGATCTGAACACAGGCCCTCTGACTTTTACATCCATGGCTTTTCCCAGAATACCACAATTTCTTCTATGATCTTTTCAATTTATCAATCTAGAATTCTATGAAATGAGGGGGAAAAAGTTTAAATAAGTATTCTATAGGGCAGTGATGGCAAAACTTTTAGAGACCAAGTGCCCACACTGCAACCCTCATGCTGCATGGGAACTGCTCCCTTATCCCAGACAGGGGTGGGGGAAAGTGTTCCCATTGGGCTGCTGGACAGAGGGGCAGGTGATGAGAAAAATGTCTTTGGGTGTGGCTGAAGAAGGGGAGGGGAGCAGCCCCCCTGGCACAAGGACCATACATTTGCCAACACAGCTGGGGGGGGGAGGGGGAGCAGGAAGGACAATTGGCTTCCACCCCTTGGCCTAGAGGTTAATGGAATTAATTGCTCTGTCACACTGTACCATGGGCTGGCCATCTAGTCCTGCCTCTGTCCATTATGATCTTGGTGAAATTACTTTCCCTCTCCAGGTCTTAGTCTCCTCATTTGTAACATGGGGATAAGAAACCTACAGTGCTTTCTTTAAAAGGCTGTTGGGGGGGCAGCTGGGTAGCTTGGTGGATTGAGAACCAGGCCTACAGATGGGAGGTCCTAGGTTCAAATCTGGCCTCAGACACTTCTCAGTTGTGTGACCCTGGGCAAGTCACTTGACCCCCATTGCCTAGCCCTTACCACTCTTCTGCCTTGGAGCCAATATACAGTATTGACTCCAAGATGGAAGGTAAGGGTTTAAAAAATAAATAAATAAAAGGCTGTTGACTGGGGCAGCTAGGAGATTTAGTGGGTAGAGTGCCAGGCCTAGAGTCAGGAGGACCTGGGTTCCAGGCTGGCCCCCTATATTTGCTTAGCTATATGACCCTGAGAAAGTCACTTAATCCCTTAACCCCATTTGCCTACTTCGTTACTAAGATAGAAAGTAAAACTTTTTTTAAAATGCCATTGGTGCTTTATAAGTTGCCCATCTTTAATGACTGGTGACTAGTTGTTATTGCTGGCAACTCCCGGGGCTCCCAGATACACATATACACTGTCTACTTCAGCCTCAGTTGTCCCATCTCACCATTTCTGGAACATCCAAGCTCCTTCCTATAATCTGTGTGTAGGCCATATGGCGCCTGGAAAGCGGGCTGGATTTAAGGTCCCAGGCCCTGTGTTTGAAGCTCAGCTCGACCACTGGGTGCTCTTGACTGCTATTTCTCCTTTTGGGGATCCTCCATTTCTTCATACAAAATGAGGGAAGAGGAAGAGGAGGAAGCACAGGGAGTGAAAAGTCTTCCTTGGATTCCCTCCCTCCCCCCCCCCCCCCAACACTGACCTCATCCTCCTCTGAGTATTTACTGTTAAAGACAAGGGCCTTGAACTGTTTCCCTTGGACCAGTTTGGTCCAGGCTGGAAAGCTAAGCATTCTTCTGTGGAATCCTGCCTGGAGTTGGGCCTGGCTTTCCCCTTCCCTCTCCTCTCTCTCTCCCCTCTGCTTCATCTCCTCCCTGTCCCAGCCCCAGCTCCTTCTGAACTGCTTCCAAGTGTCAGTAAGGACTTGTGGATCGCCACAACCCAAGCTTTTGTATTAAATGCTTTTTTGTTCCCCAAGGTCAGGAAATGTGAGGTTGCTTCAGATACGTGGGAAAAACGGAAAACCTTTGGGTACATTTTGTGCCTTTTCAAGGCTGCTTCTCCTGTGTTATAACTGGCACCACTTGAAGGATCAGAGGAGCCTGAAGTGGGGGTGGGGAAAGGCATGTAGGAGGGGTGAGGAGTGGGAGCAGGCTGGGTAGAGGCCAAGAAGACTTTGCTTTCTTCTCCAGGTGGATGGAGCCCTAGCCTAGGAAGAGGCAGGACAAGTGACTTCTATTCTTTGCTCTGCACCAGTGACAGATGTGCCCTTTGTACAAAGCTCCTGTTTGCTCTGTGTCATCCTCTTCTTTAATCAATCAATCAATGGCTAAACCCCTTACTTTGTTTTAAAATTGATACTGAATATTGGTTCGAAGGCAGAAGAGCTAGGCAATGAGAGTTAAGTGACTTGCCTAGGGTCATGCAACTAAAACGTCTCTGAGGTCACATTTGTACTCAGAACCTCCTGTTTCTCTTTCCACTGAGTCACCTAGCAGCCCTAATCAATGAGCTCTTATTAGACATTTATTATGTGTCAGGCACTGTGATGAAGGTGGAGGACTACCAATGCCTACAGCCAATCATTCTGTGCAAGAAGTTTGCATTCTAATTGTGAAGACAAGTTCCATGTGGAAGTGTAAACAAAATAACTAGAAAGGGAAGAGATACAGTGTAGTTGAATGCAAGGATGTTTGGGAGGAGGGAGGACATTAGTAACTGGTGGCAGGGGGATAAGGAAGTACCATATAGATGGTTCCTATCCTAAAGAAAGGGATTCTGTCCATAAAATGAGGACCTTAGATTGGACAATTCTGATCCTTTCTGGCTCTTAATATATGATTATGTGATTCCATCACTTCTGAAATATCAAGATTTTCTCAGGCTGGGGGCAGCTAAGGTGGTTCAGTGGAGAGCCAGATCTGGAGAATAGAGGTCCCAGATTCAAATTTAGTCTCAGATACTTCCTATCTTTGTGACCCTGAGCAAGTCACTTATCCCAAATTGCCCAGCTCTTGCTGCTCTCCCACCTTGAAACTAATACTTGGTATCAAATCCAAGACAGAAGGTAAGTGTTTAAAAAAATATTTTCAGGGTGGAAATACTGGGACTCCTCACATGATCAGCACTAGAGCTTTGACCTGCTCCATGTTTGACCTAGGTCAATTTGTTTTTTTCCTAGGTATCCTGGTGGCCCCCTCCTCTTTACAGGAGCTCACTTTATTGATGCCAAACTAATTGTTATAGCCAACTGCAGCTCAGAGTTCCCAGGTTCAGCTTGATATTCTTTATGCTAAACAACTAGATAGTATAGTGGATAAAGCTCTGGATTTGAAGTCAGGAAAACCTGAATTCAAATCCAGAACCAAGCTTGTCAGCTACAGGAGTGGGAAGGGAAGAGGAGAGGGAAAGAAATATTTTTCCATGGTTATATGATTCATATTCTTTCCTTCCCCTTCTCCTTCCCTCTCCCATAGCCAATGAGCAGTTCCACTGGGTTTTACATGTGTCATTGATCAAAACCTATTTCCGTGTTGCTGATGTTTGCACTAGAGTGATCATTTAGGTTCTACATCTCCAATCATATCCCCTTCAAACCATGTGATAAAGCAGTTGTTTTTCTTCTGTGTTTCTACTCCCACAATTCTTTCTCTAGATGTGGATAGTGTTCTTTCTCATAAGTCCCTCAGAATTGTCCTGGGTCATTGCATTACTGCTAGTAGAGAAGTCCATTACATTCAATTGTACCACAGTGTATCCATCTCTGTGTACAATGTTCTCCTGGCTCTGCTTATTTCACTCTGTATCAATTCCTGGAGGTTATTCCAGTTCACATGGAATTCCTTTCAGTACAATAGTATTCCATCACCAACTATTCAGCCATTCCCCAATTGAAGGGCATCCCCTCATTTTCCAATTTTTTGCCACCACAAAGAGCAAAACTATAAATATTTTTGTACAACCTTTTTTCCTTATTTTCTCTTTGGAGTACAAACCCAGCAGTGCTATGACTGGATCAAAGGGCAGATAGTCTCTTATTGCCCTTTGGGCATAGTTCTAAATTGCATCCAGAATGGTTAGATCAATTCACAACTCTACCAGCAATGTTTTAGTGTCCCAACTTTGCCACCTCTCCTCCAACATTTATTACTTTCCTTTGCTGTCATATTAGCCAACCTGCTAGGTATGAGATGATACCTTAGAGTTGTTTTGATTTGTATTTCTTTAATTATAAGAGATTTAGAACATTTTCCCATGTGTTTATTGATAGTTTTGATTTCTTTATTTGAAAATTGCCTATTCATGTCCTTTGCCCATTTATCAATTGGGGATAAAATAAATAAAATTAAAAAAAATCAAATCCAGAACCAGACTCCCTAGTGACCCTGGGCAAGCCATTCAACTCCAGTTGGCTAGCTTTTACTGCTCTTCTGAAGCCTTGGGATGTGTACTTAGATGTCAAAGTCAGAAGGTAAGGGGTTTTTTTAAGTGCTATGTAATTGCTAGTTTGGTCACAGCTGATTGAGGGCTGGAATTGCAATCTGGAAGACCTGAGTGAAAATCTTGCTTTAGACAACTTACTGTATGACTCTGGTTTAGTCACTTTACTCCTCTCAGGCTCAGTTTCTGGTTTGTAAAATAGGGGCAATAAAAGCAAAGGAATGTTGTGAGAGCCAAATGGGATAGGTAAAGCAGTTCTCAAACACTTAAAGTACTATGTATGGGGCAGCTGGGTGGCTCAGTGGATTGAAAGTCAGGCCTAGAGACAGGAGGTCCTGGGTTCAAATGTGACCTCAGACACTTCCAAGCTGTGCGACTCTGGGCAAGTCACTTAACCCCCATTGCCTAGCCCTTACCACTCTTCTGCCTTGGAGCCAATACACAGTATTGACTCCAAGACAGAAGGTAAGGGCTTAAAAAAAAAAAAGCACTATGTAAATGCTATTGTTGTATCACTAATGTATTGGTATCACTAACCATTATTATTATTCTAATAACTCCTCCAATCCTGAAAATAACTTTCATTTTTTGAAATTTAAGGATTTCCTGATCTAGAAATAGTCATTAGCCCAGATCCTTTATGCCTTGGAAGAGATAAAAAGCTGATTTTTATAGATTCCTACAGTGAGTGTATAGGCTGGTCTTTGAAGACTGTACCAAGTACAAAAGTAAGGAAGTTCTCTATTGATCCTGGAACACTGTGACTTCAGACCCATCAGAAGGCTGTAGTGGCTGGGCGTTAGGGGTGTTTGGGAACTTGTGATTCTGTGGACCTTGAACCAACAATCACAAGGCTATGAATGCAGGTTTCTCATTAAAAGGTATATTCAGCCAAGTATCTTCAGGCCCCTATTGCTGTTTATATTTACTGTTTCAGACGCTTGAACCAGTCTCCATTTTTTGTCCTCTGATATTTGAGAGAACAAACTGGTCTTGCCTTCCTTTCCTCTTTGGGTTAGGAGCCCCAGATGAATCTTATGGCTAATCCATCTTATGGTTTATCACTCTCCACTCCTCCGCTCACAAATCTTGTGGCGATTCTTCTATAAGGGAGTTGCCTACTTCGATGCTATTTGTATTTATCTTTCATTTCTCACTGGATCACCATCTTGCATCCTCCTCTCTTGATCTCATTATGTTCTCTCTCAACTTTAATCCGTTTTAGCTCTCTTGTTTCATATTCCTTCCATTTCTTAATAATCTTGTAAGCCACCCTCCACCCCTCAATACACTGCATCCCTGGTTACTTTCTCTGGCACTGAGTGTACCTTCCCTTATGTCCTTTTGACACTGGCCAAGGAGGAAGAGTAGACATATTCACTACTTCTTACTAGTCAGCCTCTTCTTTGAGGTTCAATTCAGCCAGCCTTATCAACCCATCAATATCCTTGTTTTAGCCACCCACTAGCCCTCAGGTCATTTTCCTTCCTCTCTAGTTCAGTACCTGACACACACAGATTTGCTTTCAACCTCAATCCTCATCCTTCAGTATGGAGTCCTTAGTATCTCTCTATATATTGATATCCCTTCAAATACTTTGACCTCCAAGTTCATCAACTTCCTTAATTCCAATGAAATAGATGGTCTGCTTATTTAGATTTACAGATGACATATAGCTGAGAGAAATAACTAGCATATTGGCAGGCTGAGTCAGACTTCAAAACATTTTTATCATGGCTAGAAAATTGACCTATATCTTAATAAGAAAATTTAGTAAAAACAAAAGTAAAATTTTATGCTTGGGTTCAAAAAATCAGAATCACAAGTATGAAATGGCATGGCAAAATAGCAGTTAATATGAATAAGATACTAGGATTTTAGCAAATATAGGGTGATATGGCAGCCAGAAAAGATAATACAAAGTTAAACTGCATTGAGAGTCAAGTAGAGAGTTGACACTGCTAGGTAGCATAGTGGATAGAGTGCCTGTGGAGTAGAAGGACCTGGGTTCAAATCTAGTCTTAAATACTTAACCATATTACACTTAACTCTGCCTAGCTTTTGCCTATCTTCTTTTTAGAATTGATTCTGCTTTCTCAGTCCATCATTCTTGCTTTGGTTTCACTCTCCTCTTTGTGATCTTGACTCTATTGTTAACCAGTTTAATTTTATATTTGAATCTTTTTGCCCCTCGTGTTGTTTCTGTTCATACTTTGACAGACTCTGACTCTGGGTCACCCTCTCTATCCAATTTCTTTACCCTTACTCCCTTGCTGTAGTGTGAAGTCACATCAGGTCCATTAAAAGCTAAATTCTCTCTTAAACCTAGGACTCACCACTGCATTGTTTCTCTCACTCCCAGACTTGGCTGCTCCAAATCATTTTTTCTCTCTTTGAGCATTAGATACCACCCATGCTTCCCTTGTCCTATTAGCAGAGGTCCTTGCTTCTTGCTTTACTGTAAGGCCATTCTTTGTGAGCTGCCCTTTCCTTTTCATTCTATATCTCATTCATCCCCACCTGCCCCATTTCCCTTCTCAGCACCAGGTTTTGGGAGAAATGACTGTTCACTTTGCCAAGGTAAACTGCTCTACCTGTGCCCTTGGTTGAACCTATCCCTTTTTGTTTGCTTCAGGACCTTGCCAATTGGACCAGATTCTCTTTCTTCTCTTATTCTCATGTTCAATCTCTCCTTTTCTGTTGGCTCTTTCCATACCACATGGGCTTAGATCATGCCCAGGTGATTCTCATTTTTAAAAAGGTCACCTTCCCATCCCCTCAAGCTAATATCTAATATCTCTTTTTCCTTTTATAAACACACCCTTCTTTACCTCTCCTCGTATTTTGATACATCTTCCTCTTGGATACTGTTTACTTCTTGACTTCTATGACATTCATTCTTCTTTGCTTGATCATTCTTTCTCAGTCTATTTTATTGCATGTATGGAATCTATGTCTTAACTCCTAACTATGGATATAACCTAATACCCTATGCTGGTTTCTCTTCTCTCTTTCTGCTTATTTTCTTTTTCTCTTTCTCTTTATTCCCGTTTCTCTGTCTGTGATCTCTTTAGATTCCATGTGTTTGATGATCATGTTTATGTACTCGACTCCAAAATCCTGACTCTCATCTCTTTCCTCACCTCCAGTCCTACACCACAAACTGGCTGTTGGATAGCTTTACTTGGATGTTCCATTTTAAAATTAACATGTCCAGTACAGAATTTTTATTTTCTCTTATTAAGCCCATCCTTTTGCTGGTGCAGTACCCCCATGTTTCTATTTCCAGTCATTCGGGTTTACAAACTCAAGAATAATCTTTGCTTCTTCTTTATCCCTTTCCCTGATTTCACCAGTTGCCTTTTTCAATTCTATCTTAAAAAAAAAAAACCCCAAAACAAAAAAACTCTTACCTTCCATCTTAGAATCAATACTATGTATTGGTTCCGAGGTAGAAGAGTGATAAAGGCTAGGCAATAAGGATTAAGTGATTTATTGCCCTAGGGTCTCACAGTTAAGAATTGTCTGACTTCCTATCTTTAGGCCTGGCTCTCAATTCACTGAACCACCTAGCTGCCCCCTCACTTCTGTCTTCATTACATCTCTGTCTCTCATTCTCTTCCCTCTACTCAAACTACTTCCCAGTTTAGGCAATAGGCAGGCAACAAACATTTAAGTAGTGTATGTTAGGAATTTTGTTAAGTGTTAGAAATATAAATACAAGAAAAAAAAAAGATAATCATTGTCCTGAAGGCTCTTATATTCTAATGGGGGAGAAAACATGAAAGAGAGCAGAAAAACTGGAAGGTAGGAGATGAAAATATTGAGAGTGGGAGAAGGGTATTAAAATTTAGAAAGTCAAAAGCACATTCTGGTAGGGAATGAAGCTTGGTTAACTTGGGCCTCTCCCCAAAATGAAGACTTGGGAGAACCTCACCAATGGATGAATGGGGCTAGTGATTCATCATTTATGACCTCTGTCTTAGACTATTTTGATAATCTCCTGGCTGGTTTCAGCTGTGATCTCTCTTTTCTCCAATCCTTTTTCTACATAAGTGCTAATATAATCTTCCTCCAGCACAGTCTTGGTTGACTCTATTGGTTCTAGGACAAAATATAAAACCTTTGATCTGGTGCTTAGAACTCTTCATAATCTAATACTAAGTCTCTCATTCCAGATATATCTTGTAATTCATCTTTTTGTGTGTTCTATATTTCAGCTATTTGCTAAATTCAGTATTCCTTCATTTATCTTTGGGACTTTCCACAAGTGCCCCCTTGTCTGGAATGTTCTCTCTTCTCATCTGTGGTTTTAGAATCCTTAGCTTCTTCTTTTTTTTAAACCCTTACCTTTTGCCTTAGAATCAATACTAAGCATCAATTTCAAGGCACAAGAGTGGTAAGGGCTAGGCAATTGGGGTTAAGTGATTTGCTATGGGTCACACAGCCAGGAAATGTCTGAGGTCAAATTTGAACCGTCTCTTTCCAGACCTGGTGCTCTATACACTGCTACACACCTCACTGCCCCACTTAACTTCTTTTAAAACTACTGATGCTACCTCCTATGGGAAGCCTTTCCCAGTAAACTCAGTTATTAACACTCTCTTCTTATTCCAATTATCATATGTTTGTTTGCTATTTACAAATTGGATTCCTCATTAGAACATAAACTTGAGGTGTGTGAGGATTTTTTTCTTTAAAGCATTTCCTCTTTGTATCCATAGTGTTATGCACATAGGAAGCACTTAATAGATAATTGTTGTATTGAATAAGATAGAAAACTGATTTTATTGATCTCAGAAATGAATGCATGAACTCATTTGAAGTACAAAAGCAAGGAAATGTGCTGTAGTGAATAGGAGGTCAGCCTCAGAAAGACCGAGTTCAAGTCTTGCCTCTGTCACACACTGGCTGTGTGATCCTGGACAAATGACTCAATCTGTCAGAGCTCTAGACAACTAGACTACTTTCCCCCAAGGCAGAGCAGGCACCCAAATGCCAATAACACTGGTTTCCAGAAATACTGACCTGACCAAGGTCCTGACTGAAGTGACTCACAGAGTCTCCCGGATGGCTCAGGTTCTGGGGGCTTTAACACTGCTTGGGGTAGGGGGGAGGAAAAGGAGAGGTGAGAGTGTCTGTGCCAGCGTCTGAGGGAAACTCGAGATGAGGTCATGGTTGTGTCGCCACGGCTTTAGCTCTGGCCAAGTAAAATTCAGTCTAGAAAAGTTGTCCTGGGCATGCTCAGCTGGGACACAGCTGGCTGTTTCCATCAGCAGACTTAAAAAGGTGAATCACGTTGACTAGAGGAAACATGAGTAGCGCCCCAAACGCTGAGCCCAACTGTTCCGCTGCACCGCACCACACGAGGGCGCTGTGGCTCAGGTTGCGCAGGTGCACCCCAGTCATCACCTTCACGTAGCTCAGGGTCCCCGTGAAAAGCACCCAAGAGATGACCTGAAGGCACAAAGGGAGACAGAAGCCCGTCGAGCTGATCTGCCAGTGTCGCCAGAGCCCCAGTAATACGCTATTTTCCCTTCAGCACCAATAGAGGCCACCCAAGATGCCAACCCCAAAACCAAACAGATGGTCTGAACCTTACTCCAGTCCAGAAGGAACAGAGGCAGAGAAGGGGAGAAGAGGGAAGGATGGAAGGAGAGAGGGGCAGAAGTACTCACGATGATGGCTTCTCCCCAGCGGGAGCCCTTCAGCAGAGGGCAGGGACTCAGGACAGCCATAGCCATGTTGTAGGCTGCAAAACCGGTGCCCACCACTGTGATGACCCCCAGCCACGGGAGAGACCTGGGGAGGGAAGCAGAAGATTCTGATGGGAAGAAGTGACCCTGACTCAGAATTTTCACTATCTGGAGTGTACATTTCACTTCCCTCCCATGTCCACACCTCTAAAGTACACTTAAAAAACAAAAAAAACAAAAACCCATATCTTCCACCTTAGAATCAATAGTGTGTATTGGTTCCAAGGCAGTAAGGGCTAGGCAATGGGGGTTAAGTGACATGCCCAGGGTCACACAGCTGGGAAGTATCTGGGGTCAGGTTTGAACCTAGAATCTGACTCTCTATCTACTGAGCCACCCAGCTGCCCCTAGTAAACTTCTAAGACGAAGAATTTATGTGACTCAAATATGATCATCTGCCAGCAGCCATGGAAGAATGTGATGAGCCTGGAGACTGAGAGAAGCTATTATTGTCTGGCCTATTTAGTCTATGTCCCCTTGGGGAAGTCCCTTCTCCTTTTTGAGCTTCAGTTTCCTTATCTATAACATGGAAGTTTTTGACTAGGGTTACCTTCCAACACTGACGTAGTTGACAGAAGAGCTACCTTTGAACCCAGAGAGACTCTGAGAGACTCTGTTCAAGCCCTGCCTCTGACATACTGACTATGGGGCCTTTGGCAAGTTCATTAACCTCCCAGGGCACTAGGCAGTTACCTCAGACTCTTGACAGAAGATGCCAAACTGCATTCCTAAAGGGAACCTCCTCCTCAGAAGTTCCCTACACAAATCAAATTACAGGTCCAGCCCCTATTCATGTCTTCCTTCCTTCTTTCTTTCTTTCTTTCTTTCTTTCTTTCTTTCTTTCTTTCTTTCTTTCTTTCTTTCTTTCTTTCTTTCTTTCTTTCTTTCTTTCTTTCTTTCTTTCTTTCTTTCTTTCTTTCTTTCTTTCTTTCTTTCTTTCTTTCTTTCTTTCTTTCTTTCTTTCTTTCTTTCTTTCTTTCTTTCTTTCTTTCTTTCTTTCTTTCTTTCTTTCTTTCTTTCTTTCTTCTTCTCTCTCTCTCTCTCTCTCTCTCTCTCTCTCTCTCTCTCTTTCTTTCTTTCTTTCTTTCTTTCTTTCTTTCTTTCTTTCTTTCTTTCTTTTCTTTTTTCTTTCTTTCTTTCTTCCTTCCTTCCTTCCTGTCTTTCTTCCTGTCTTTCTTTCTTTCTTCCTGTCTTCCTTCCTTCCTTCCTTCCTACCTTCCTTCCTTCCTTCCTTCCTTCCTTCCTTCCTTCCTTCCTTCCTTCCTTCCTTTCTTCCTTCCTTCCTTCCTTCCTTCCTTCCTTCCTTCCTTCCTTCCTTCCTTCCTTCCTTCCTTCCTTCCTTCCTTCCTTCCTTCCTTCCTTCCTTCCTTCCTTCCTTCCCTTACTTTCCATCTTGGAATCAATACTGTGTATTGGCTCCAAGGCAGAAGAGTGGTAAGAGCTAGGCAATGGGGGTTAAGTGACTTGTCCAGAGTCACACAGCTGGGAAGTGTCTAAGGCCAGACTTGAATCTAGGACCTCCCGTCTCTAGGCCTGGCTCTCAATCCACTGAGCTACCCCAGCTGCCCCCTACTTTCTTTCTTTTTTTGAACTCTCACCTTCCATTTTAGAATCAACATTTTGTATTGGTTCCAAAGCAGAAGAGCAGTAGGAGCTAGACAATGGGAATCTCACAAGATCCCACAGCTAGGAATTGTCTGAGATCAAATTTGAATTCAGGACCTCCTTGAATTCTAAGCCTGGCTCCCAATCCACTGAACCACCTGGATACCTCCTCCTTATCTACTTTCTAAGACCCTTCTAAGCTTTGATTTTCTGTGATACTCATTTGGATTTGTTTATGTTAACATTGTAAATATTCTTAAGCTTTTTCCTACTTACGAATACTGTCTCCATCAAGAACTTGTAATGTCTTGGAGGGAAGGGACAGTGCCTTCCATGTTTTGTCTCTCCCAGGCTCATAACCTCCTAATTTAGGGTTCTACACTTAAGGGAAATTCAGCTTATGTGATAAACACAGACTGGTGAGTTCAGAAAGATCCTTTGGCATTCTACTTTTCAGGGCATTCTATTCTCTTCTGCCCTTCCTGGACACAAGGTGGGAGGTGACACTCATTTGGGACCTAGCATACAAACAAGCCCGGTAGTGAAACTCATCAGGACCTCTCTCTCTACTTTTAGCTATCAATCTAGCTCCCACCCAAAGGTGGGCAAATCAAAACAGGATAACAGTAAAAGTGTTTTAAAAGAATCAAGACTTATGTGGTTGGGAGGAACTAGTGTAAGGTGACTTAAATGGTAACTTGCATTACAAACTAAGGCATATAGGCCTAGTCCTGCTCCAAGAACCTTTGTCCTGGAATGGACCACCTTAGAACATTGAATATTTGAGATGGACCAGCCTTAAAAATCAGTGGGAAACTGCATTCACTGATTTCAGAGTCCAATGACTCAGTTCAAATCCTATTTCTTGACCTTTTGTTCTTCTTCATCTAAGAATATCAGCTTCCTTCTAAGCTCAATTCTGGCTTTATCTACTCAAGAAAACTTTCCCTTCAGGTCCTTTTAATTGTCCTATAATCCTTTAATTCTTTTCTTCCTCTTCAGTTTATCTTATTTCTATTTGTCTATTTATATGTTATAAACCTAGTTTATAACTTATAAAAAGATTAACAGTCAATATTTAAACTAGGTAATTTATTTAACTTCCCTGGGCCTCAGCTTCCTTATCTGTAAAATGAGAGGTTGGACTAGATCAATGGTTTTTAATGTTTTTTGTATCATAGACTTCTTAAATTCTTTCTCAGAATAATGTTTTAAATACATACACTTAAAAAACAAAACAAAACAAGTTCATAGCTCCAGGTCATTGAACCCTGGACTAGACAGATTCTGAGATCCTTTCCAGGTGTGGATCTATTCTTTAATTTTGTTCAGGTTAGAGAGAGAGGAAATTGAGGCTAAGAGGGGATATGATTTGCCCAGGTTAATGACAGAGCTAGGATTAGACCAGAGGCCTTTATTTCCTGTCTCAGTCAAGCATTCTGTGCCCTCCACCTCTCAGTGGGGCTGCTTCTTGGTTGCTCTCTCCTTCCCTTCCCCCTAACTCTTGCTTATCCACATTGCTCACCCCTTCAATGGAGAGATCATTCAGGGGTCAGTCACCCACCTATTGGACAGGCACATTGCCAGGATGCCAGCTAAGGGGTTGGCCATAGCACTAAGAGCTGCAGACAGGTGGTAGGCCATGGAACCATAGGACATGCAGGAGTAAGTCTGAACAGAAGGGAGGATTCCATTGGTGAGGGCATTCACAAAGACCACCAGTGTATAGATGAAGGCTAATTGGGCCTGTGGCCAAACAGGGGTCTTCTTCTCCTCAGGCAGGGCCACTGATGTGCAGCTGTCTCTGTTGCTGCTGCCAGTTGAGGTTTCTTGGAGCTGGAAGGATCTGAGAGTCACCTGGCTGACCAGGAGGTCCTCAGTAGAGAGCTCCCACTGCTTAGGGAGTCGAGTCAGGCCAAAGAAGGCAGCCAGGCAGCTGGCCATCATGATTGACAGCAGAATAAAGAACACAAAAGGGGAGAAGTTGGCTGGCAGGTAACAGGACTCTGGCTGAGGGTTCAGAGTAATGTTCTGTGCCCGAAGGAAGAAGGATGCTTTAGTGATGTTCGGCAGCTCGTTGGTTATAGAGTCATTGGTGATCTGAGCACAGGTGTTAAGCCCTGAGCCTTGAGCCAGAGCCACCAGAGCAGGGAGGAGACCACTCAGCCCTTCCCCAACAAAGAAGGTAGTGAGGTACTGGGTTGGCAGGCGGGCCATAAAGGGCAGGAAAGTGACAGAGGAGGTACAGTCCACCAGGGCCAGGAAGAAGGTGAGGACCAGGAAGGCTGTGCTGTGGGGAACCCCTGCCACCACTGAAGTCTTCTCCCACAGGAAAGAGAAGAGGAGGCAGGCTGTTGTGCCCAGGACCAACACAGCAAAGATGACCGGGACCTCAGGGATGCAGCCAGGCCGGAATCGGTGGAACAGGGTGATGCAGAGTGGCCCCACATTGGCTAGCTGGATGATGATTGTGAGGTAGGAGGGTAGGTACCAACCCTCAGGTAATTGTGATACAAGCAGAGGCAACTCTACCCATAGTCCATTAATGGCCACCCAGGAGCCAGAGCCAAAGATGCAGACCAGTAGGTGGGTGAGCAGAGACATGGAGTTTCTTTCCCTGGGCTTCCAGAATTGTCTAGGGAGTCACCTATTGAAGAGAAGAGGAAGTTGTTAAATTTTATAAATTTATCCACAGAGCTTTTTGTCCCTTATGCCCACACTGTTGCATCTAATCTCAAGGGGGAATATTATGTCATTGCCATAAATTCTCCCTCTCCTTTCTCTCCCTTCCTCTGTTTCCCCACAAGGCTTAGCAAGAGCATAAGAAAAGGCGTAAACAGCATAGAATCATATGTATCAGAGCTGAGAGGAGCAAATGATCACAAAATTTTAGAGCTGAAAGTTGGACCTGTTTTATTCAGAAAGAAACTGAGGCTTATGGGAAGAGGCTGGAGATGGGCCAGGAGATAGATATGACCAGGAAGCCTAATAATGGATTACAAAAATGAGCTCTAGCCTTGAGGGGCTGTGGGGAGTGGGAGGAGTGTGGGCAAGTAGAAATAAGAAAGAATATGTTGAGATGGGAAGCAGGAGGAGGGCAGCTTCAAAATTGACAAATATGGGGATGAAGCAACCATTTGGGTATATGTGAGTGAAGAAGTATTGTGGAAGGGGAGAGAGGAACGTGGCCTTTTGGCTTGAAGTAGAGGTTTTGTTTGGGAATTGGTCAAATATCCAAGGAGAACCCAAAGAGATAATAATATAAAATGAATGAAGGAGACAGAATGAGAAAGAGCCAGAAGGCCTAAATGAGAGTTAGACATAGAGAAAGAGAACGAGAATGAGTGATTAGTAGAGAGACTGCAGAAGAAACAGACAGAAAAGAAATAGAACAAGAAAATTAAAGAGAAAGGGTGAGAGAGACAGAAGGGAAAGTCAGAGTGGAAGAAAGAAGCAAAAAGGAAGTAGCCAGAGAATAACTAAGGAAGAGAGATAAAGAGAAGGGAGTGAAGGGAGCCAGCAAAAAGGAAAGAGAACCAAGAGTTGGGTGGTGGATTTGGGGTCGAAATGGAGAGGATCTGTGACTAGTTAGTGGAACTAGCAATTCATTAATCTGTGTCTTTTCCCCCACCTCTAGGCAGAAGCTCCTCTTCCCTTCCCACTGGTCCCTCCCTACCACAACCCACCCTCTCCACAAGCCCCATCCATGGCCCTTGGCCTCCTTCCTGAACCAGCCAGAACTGTGAGAGGAGGGACTAGCCTTGGAGAGGACATAAGCTGCTATATCTGCAACAAATAATACTTTTCTAAGCACTTGTCCAATTCTTGTTTGGGTCTCACAGCCAGGAAGGGGGCAAGGCAAGAAATAAACTAATTTTATGTTTTTATTCAGGACTTATGTCTTGGGGTGGGAACTCCCTCCACTACAGTAGATAAGCAACTCATCAGTAACTTACCATCTTAGAAAGACTTTCCTGGTGAGTTGAGAAGTTAAGTGGCATTCTTGTGGTCACACAATATTTGTGATCACAGGCTTGCCCCCGACCCATTATGGTATGTCATATCTTTAAAAAAATTTTTTTTTAATTTAAAAATATTTTTCCATGTTTCCAGGATTCATTTTCTTTCCCTCCCTCCTCCCAAAGCTAACAAGCAATTCCACTGGGTTGAACAAATGTTATCACTTGTGGTATGCCATATCTTATACCCCAATTTCATAGAGAAGGAAGCAGAAACAAGGAGGAAGGTCCTCTGCATCGTGGCTGGGCTGACCTTGTTTGACAGAGGTGGAGCTGATGGGCATGTGTTTGACTGTAGTGAATCAGAATTACCAGTTGGGACTTTCATAATAAATAAAAGAATGTCAGGACATCGAGGTAGTGTGATAAGTGCATAAAGTGCTAGGCCTGGGTGTGGGAAGTCTTGGGTTCAAATCTGGACTCAGACACTTACTAGCTGTGTGACCCTGGGCAAGTCACTTAACTCCATTTGCTTAGCCCTTACCTTTCTGTCTTAAGAGTTGTTACCAGGACAGAAAGTAAGGATTTAAAGGAAAAAAAAGTATACCCTAGCATTTAGCACAGTGCCTGGCACATAGTAGCTGCTTAATAAATGTTTATTGGATTGAATTGGGAGTTGTGAGAACCTTGGTTTTTAATCATTCAGCTTCTTTCCCCACAGCAGTTTACCTTGACCCTGCTGAGACCTTTCAGGAGAGGGCTGAGGGCATGAGCTAACTGACTCCTTCCTAAGGATGGGTGCCTGGTCTATATCTAAAAGTGATCAGCTTTGTCCTGGGAAGGCTCCAGACAACCCCTGAGTTCTTTAGTAGGACATGCCCAGGGATTGTGGTGGGAGGTACCAAAGGGTTGCAAGGAGAGAGGTCAGAGAGAAGTAATAGCTCTCTTAGTTCTTCCACTCCTGGTTTTGGAGAAACCTAGAAATTTAAAGAAGCCTATTAAATCTTCTGAATCATGGTTGGGTTTCTTTACTACATTTAATTGGATTGGGAGTACTGTTAGTGGGAGTAGGAAGGGATGTCTCCTACATTCCAGAAAGTGCTAAGTTACCTGTCTCATAGTTATTTCACTACTCTGAAATGTGACTATAAGACAATATGATTTTGCATAACCTGAAGAGCTGAGATTTTAAGCACCTATTGAGACAGATAAAGAATAGGATATTGGATTTATTATCAGGTTCAAATTCTGCCTCAAAAAGTGACCCTGGGTAAGCCACTTAACCTCTCCGTGTCTCAGTTTCTCCATCTGTAAATGAGAGGAGATGGATTTGGTAACTTTTACTTTCCTCTTAGCTCTAAATATATGAATCATCCACATAGTGGAACAGAGCCAAGTAGGATTCCAGACTTAGAACTGGAAGGGTCTTCCCTTCTACCCAAACTTTATAAAGTTAAAATAACATGATTTAGAGCTAAAGACCTTAAAGATCCTCTGCTCTACTGCCTTTATTTTACCCAGAAAGCAGTCTAATAAGTTATGGAGCCAGAATTAGAATCCAAGTCTTCTGATCTGACCTTCCTACTGTACCTGTCATTCCTTACTCTTTCCAGGAAAGTCATGGAATTGAAAAATAAACCTTCCCACCCTGCAAAGGGCATAGGGATACTGAGGCTGAGCAGATGACAGATGGGCAGGTACCCAGCCACCCCCCCCCCCCCCCAGAACAAAGGAATCTCTTCTTCACATCAGATATTATAAATTAGGCAAACATTGACACTGAACATAATCCTGGGGTGAGGCTCAGAGTTGTTTTAATTGCCTGAGCCCTTTTCATGAGTCAGAACTGGATGGGTTAGTTTTCCTGCTTTTCAAGAGGACTTCCTGAAAAAAAGGGAATTTTCTTTAGACTACTTCTTGGTTCTTTTGCTGCCTCTCCTGGCACCATTCCTAGGGGAAGTGCTCAGTTTCAAAACCCCATGGGCTCATGGGATTTAGAACTCAAAGGACTTTAGAGTTGTTTTTTTTTTTAACTATAACCCTCTCATTTGGCAGAAGAAGAAACTGAGGCCCCATGAGGAAGATCTTGCCTAAGGTCACATGGAGCTGAGACTTAAAGCCTGTGATACCAAGGCCAACACTCTTTCCTTAAATCCCTCATATCCACTTAGCTTGAAACCCAACTGTGTTGGTTCCTGCTTTTTAATTACAACCCATGTTTTCAAGTTAGGTGATTTGATTATGGCAGAATACTTGAGAACAGAAAGGTCTGGCCAATATCATCTCTTCCAGTCTTCATTCTAATCAGGCTGTCTTCTAGTCATTGAACCACACTCCTTGCTCCCTCACAATCATTTCTCTGATCTTCCCTGAAGTACCATCTCCATCTCCAACCCAGACCAGGTAGTTCTAAATCCTACCTTTCCTGTAAAGGCCCATTTCCTTAAAATATTTATTTGTTTGTTTGTTTGTTATAGCTGAGGTACTCCTGGGTCTAGGACTAGGAATCAGGAGAACTGAGTTTAAGTTTTCATTTCTACATTTCTTGGGTGATCATGGGCCAGTCCCTTCCCTGCTCTGGACCTCAGTTATTCCACTTGTCAAATTAGAATATTAACATAGATTTTCTTTTTCTTAAAAGAAACCCCCCAAACCCTCTTACCTGCCATCTTAAATCATTGCTATGTATTGGTTCCAAGGCAAAAAAAAGTGAATAAGGGTTTGGCAATTGGGGTTAAGTGATTTGCCCCATGGTCACAAAACTAGGAAGTGTCTGCCACCTAGCTTTTGCATAGGTCTTTTTTTAATAGCTGGTATTCAATTTTCAAGTGCTTCTTCCCATTCCAACACTCTTTATCCTTTTCTGAGACCCTTTTGTATATTGATATTCCATATTCTAGATTCCCTGCTAGCTAAAAAACTATGAACCTAAGCTCCTACTAATCATAGCCCACTCTAACCATCCATCCTTATATCCTATTACTTCTCATTAAGGCCTTACATTTTAGCCAGTCCCACACAACAGACTCATTCTGTCCTTGATCATGTAATCATAATGTTCTCCATAACTTGGACTGCCAAATCTCCACTTCTACTTATTCCAATGCTTCCTCTCCAAACCTGGCCATCCTTCAAAGTCAGATCTGGTGTTGTCAGAAAATCTTCCTGAAATGATTAGAGTCCAAAAATATCAGGAAGAAGGGTTATGGACCATCCAAAACCCAGCAAAGGAAAGTGATTTCCCAAGATCACATTATAAGTTAGCAGCACAACTGGGACCATTCCTCAGTTCTGCCATTTTATGATCTTGTGGGACCTTGTGTGAGACATTTAATCTTCCTCAGCCCCAATTTCTCCTTAAGATGAAAAAGTTGGATTAGCTGCCTGATAAAGCTCCTTCCAGCTCTAAATCTATGGTCTTTTGAGCCCTAGGACAGGGATTCTCAAGTCCACAGTTATCACTTCATTTTGTGAACTGTTTTGGTACTTACAGTCTGTACCATGCAATCAGATACTCAAGCACAAGCTGTCTTCAATGGCTCAATTGTTTCTTGTGCATAAACTTTGTCTCCTTTGTCAAATTGTAGCTAAGAGGTTGTCAAATTATAACATTCACAGTGGAATGCATGTCTAATTCCTGGGTATACTCCTTGGCCTCATAATTATTGGGGTGTACTGGAACATGCTCTGGTTCTGTAAATAGAAGATCTGATTTCAAATTCTGTCACTGATAATCACTACCTGCAGGAACTCAGACATATCAATCTATCTCTCTGAACTTTGGTTTCCTCATCAGTAAGTTAGGAGGTTTTACTATATGTCTTTGGGGTCTCTTTCTGTTTATGGGTTCGCTTCCTCTGAATATCTCTTCCATTCAGTGATCCCTAGTGGGAATTTATGCAAGTTGGCGGAATCAGACAGCCAGAATGAAGAACATCATATATTAGAGATGGAAGGAAGAGAAGAGAAGGATCCTAGAATGGGTATGACCTGACTAAAGTGGAAGGTCCTCATCAGAAGGAATGAGTGTTTAGATGGCTAGATTGAGGCATGAGTAGAACTCCAGACTGCTTGAGCTGAGAGAGACCTTAGAACATAAAGAATATGGGCTCAACTTCTGATTTACTGACTAGATAACTAAGACAGAAAGAAGTGACTTGGTCAAAGTCACATAATTTTTAAGTAGAAGAGTCCTGAGTCCAAAGCTAGGCCTCTTCATTAGTGCAAAGTACCTGATGCTAGCCGCCATATCTGTGATGCTTTATACTTTATAGAACCATTGACAGAAGTTGTATCATTGCAACTTCCCTGTTATAGGGAAGGAAGGTTGGACTATTATCCTCATTCTACAGTCAGACTGGGAAAAGGGAATTAATATGCTCCCTATCACATAGCTAGTAAGTAGCAAGAAGAGAAACAATCCCAGGTCCTCCAAACCCAAATCCCGCCATGCCAGAACTGCTTCATCCAGTTATAGGGCAAGAAATTAATGAGAAGGGAGGATGCCAGGATGAGATAAAGAGAAGCAAGATTCCTAAAGGTCCTTAAGGCAAGAGAGGAGCAAAATTCCTCAAGTCATTCTCCTTTCTCAGGCAAGCTTGCTTTCTAAATCCTCCAGAAGGACTTCTCAGTGATATCCCATGGAGACTCCCAGAGCCTCCTCCAAAAGCTCCCAATAAATGTTTGTTGATCCATCATCAGCCATGATTGGGAATAGGCTTCTGCAAAAACTATGGCATAGACTTCTTCAATCCTGTCAGTTTAGTTTTCCCATGACACTGGTGCTCTTTGTCTTGGTCAGTATCATTAGTCAGTCAATAAATCTTAATAACTACTGTGTGCCAGGCACTGTGCTAAGAGGAAATAACCCCCCAAAATGGCAAGACAGTCCCAGCCCTCAAAAAGTTCACAATCTAACAGGAGAGTCAACAAGAAAATAAATAATATATCAACAAGCTCTCTACCTGGATAAATAGGAAACAGTTAACCAAGGGAAGGCATTCTATTCTAATTAAAAATGGGTGAGGAAACACTGACTATAGAAGTAAGTCCTCCTCTGGGAGTAGCAGAACTCCAGATACAATTAGAATGATTGGATTTGGTGCCAGAAGACTTGGTTTCAAGTCTGGACTCGGGCTATTTATTAGGAGTGGTGTAATCTTGGGCAAGTCCATCTCTGAACCTCCCTCATTTCCCAAACTGGGGTGGGGGAGATCTCTGGAGTTCGTGTTAAGTGATATCTGGAGATCTTGGTCCTGTAAACCCATGAAACCAGAAGTGTGTCCTGAAGCAGGGCAACCAGCCTCCATGCTCCACTCCCACCACCCAGGCAGCAGGAACCCCGGCTGCCCAAGCCTTTGCCTCGTCCTTCTCCTCCTCCTCAGCTATCCCTCTGTAGAACTCCCAGCTCCCTTTTCTTCCCTTAGCTTGGTAGTTCCCCATAGCCCAGTGTCCCAAGAGTATTTACCTGGAGGCAGCCCGTGTCGGAGGACTAGGGGAGACTTGTGAGTACTGGCTCTGGCCCAGGCCACTCTGCCCTGGCTTAGGAGCCTTTCTTCCCTCCTGGGCTCAGTCTGGGGACGTAGTGCCCTAGTGCTTGCATGAACAGATGCCAGATGTCTGAGCGAGGTCAGCACCAGCACGCCCCAGCAGGGGAGGGATTCATAAACCATTCTCTGGGTCCCTCTGTTTTAACCCCTTCCTCTAATTCCCTCCCCCAACTTCCCCTGTACCTCCCTTTTCCCCATCCTTTACCCCCTCCCTCTCAATGGGTGGAGATGACAAGTAGGGAAAGAGGGGGCCCCTAAGGAGTTGGGGGAGTGCCCCTGTCACCTTGCCAGATTTTCAACTGGGGAGGAGAAAAAGAAGCCAGGGAGCCTGTTGAGACCTTGTCCTTCCTGTTCCTACCAAAGTCTGTGACTGGAGGAAGGTAGGGGAAATCTACCCCAGACTTCCTTATCCCATTTTAACTGTTTGGAAGAAGACAGAAGAAAACGGGAAGGTCTCTCTCTCTCTCTCTCTCTCTCTCTCTCTCTCTCTCTCTCTCTCTCTCTCTCTCTCTCTCTCTCTCTCGCTTTCTCTGTCTATCTGTCTGTCTGTCTGTCTGTCTGTCTGTCTGTCTGTCTGTCTGTCTGTCTGTCTGTCTGTGTCTCTCTCTGTCTCTGTCTGCCTTTGTCTCTCTCTGTCTCTGTCTGTCTGTCTGTCTCTCTCCCTCTCCTTCCCTCCCTACTTTCTTCTGCCCCCCTCTCTCTCCCTCCCTCCTGGATCATTCAGCGGAGTCTGGGGTTCTCTCTCTGTCCCTTAGAACTTCAAGTCCCTCCTTTCACTCATTGTTTTATTCCACCTGAGGTTACCTGCATGGCAAGTTCTGGGTCTCCTCTCAGGAGCAGCAAACAGGCAGCTAAGCATTAACCTGGTCCCAGCTTCTTGCCTGGGGACCTGAGGAAGGTTAACTGAGGATTCCAGGGTCACCTGATACCCTTGACTAATACTCAGGTGACAGCCTTCTTCCCTCTTATACAACCCCCAACTCCTCCCCTCCCTTTCCCATCAATGTCCTTCTCTGGGGCATTTTTGCTAGATTCCAAACCTAGTACAGTGACATTTAGACTAAGGTAGGTTAGATGGGGTCAGAATTTGGAGATGATTGTGGGTGGGACTGGGAGAATTAAAGATGATCTGGAAGCTAAGGTGATCTTAGTACAGTCCTGGAACCTGGATTCTGCTCCTAACCCTGCCACCAATTTTCTGTTTGACTGAAAAAACCCGTTACTGTTTCTGGGCCTCAGTTTCCCCATATAGAAAATGAAATATTGATCTAAATGGTTTCTTTCTATCTTTAAGGATCTTCTTTCTAGTTCCGAGAGACTATTTTTTAAGTTCTTTCTCTGTTGCTTTGTGATTGCCCATTGGGTACTAGGGCATGTGCCAGGGAATTGTACTCATTCTTTATTGTCCAAAGGTGAAGATCTTAACCACCAAGCACTCCATACCAGTGTGCCCCCTGTTCCAGCTCCTCTCTGAAGCACAAAGGATACTGTACACTCTCTTGTGTGTACCTTAAATTGGAAAGAACTAGAAAGGATCCTAGAACAGAGAATGTCAGAGTGATGAGGGACCTCAGTAGAACTATAGCTAGGATACTTGGGCTTGACTTTTTCTTTGTGTGCTTGTGGGGGTTTCTTTTTTAATATTTTATAATTTTCTAATTATGTGTAAAAATAATTTTTAACATTTCTTTTACAAAATATTTTAGTCTCCTCTCTGAGACTGTAAGCCGTTTGATATTGGTTATACTTGTGTAGCCATGTAAAAAGCCCATAAAAAACTAAGAAAGTAAAAAATGATCTGCTTCGATCTGCTTTCAGATTCTGTCAATTGTTTTTCTGGTGGTAGATGGTATTTTTCATCATAAGCCCTTTGGAATTGTCTTAGGCCTTTGTATTGCTGAAAATAGCTAAGCCATTCACAGTTGATCATTGTACAATATTGCCATTACTATGTACAATGACTCCTTGTTCTTCTCACTGAATAAGTAAATTAACTTGGGTAGAATTGTCATTTTTATTGTATTGCCTTGGCCTGCCCACAAGCAATTTCAATTTTTCCAATTGTTCAGACCTGATTTTATTTAAAAGGTGTTTTGTAATTGTGTTCACATAGTTCCTGCGTTTGTCTTGACAGGTAGTATTTTATATTTTACTTACATTCTCTATAGTTATTTTATTTTATTTTTCCTTTTTTTATTTAGAATATTTTTCCATGGTTACATGATTCATGATGCCACCCCTGTAAAAATTAAATTAGTATCTAGTAATAAAAATATTATATTTTGTGAGGTTTATTAAAGATTATTAGAAATCAAGGATACATTAAAAACCACATACCCAGGGCTGATTAGCCCATCAAAGCTTACTTACTACATCATTGCCATGGCAGAGAAGAGAGCGTGGGAGGCATTACTGCCAGTTAAATATTAATTGTGATCTCGCCCATGTGGAGACTCAGGTGAGATTATAGAGAATTCTGGGAAATACCAAGGACTTCTGGGGATTGAAGTCTGGGGTTCAAAAATCTCCATTTTTACACCCCCACCTGCTCTTTCCTCCTCTATCTTGAAGCTGACAAGGAGTTCCATTGGGTTATACATGTATTATTGTTCAAAATCTATTTCCATGTTATTCATATTTGCAGTAGAGTTATCCTTTAACATCAAAACCCTAATCATATCCCTATTGAACTATGTGTTCAATCATATATTTTTCTAATGCATTTCTGTTCCCATAGTTCGTTCTCAGGGTGTGGATAGCATGCCTTTGTAAAAATGGATTGGAATCCAGGACTTCAATCCCCATAAGCCTTTGCTCCACTTCCCCAGAATGCCTTGTAATCTCACCTGGGCCAAGATTGAGAGGGATTTAACCTGATTGCAAAGGCTTTTGGGCTCTCTTTTGGACTTTCACTTTGGGGCAGATGTGGCTCTTTACATAATGTAGGTGAGGTCTTGTCAAGGCCTCTGGCCTAGGCACGTGTTTTTTCTTACTTGTATATTCTTAAATTCTCAACCTTTAATAAACCTCTAAAAATATAATACTCCTTGCAGAGAGAAACTAATTTCTACCTGCCTCAGTCTCCTAAATTTTCATCTTTACAGTTTTTGGCGACCACTAGATTGGATGAGAACTTCTCAAATTTTTTAGCCTAGATAATGATTTTTTTTAAGCCACGTTTCTCCAAGACGCTTTTTAGAAAACCATCTTGATCAGCTCCTGCCTGCGGCCCTCTCCGGCTCCTGCTTCTGCTCCTGGCCTCTCACCTGGTGCCCGAGCTCCCGGCCCTGCTTGTCTGCGCTCTGGCTCCCAGCCCTGCCCACCCCAGCAGTCTGTCTCTCACCCATCTGGCCTCTGACCCAGATGGCTCATCACCCCAGCCCCAGCCCCACGAGCGTGACCCCAGCCAGCTCATCACCCAGATCCTTGGAGCAGATCGCTCAAGACTCATTGCGACCAGCTGGTAACAGTATTGGCCACGTGGGTGGAGGGGAGAGACGAGAGGGAAAGGAGAATGGGTAATTTTCCCTTAGGCTAAGCCTCCACTTGGATGGGGGTATTGACCATAGGGGGTTCATAGCAGGGGAGAGAGAAGAAACAAACTTTTCAAACAGAAACTTAAAAAACAATGGGCTGTTTAAAAGGATACCTTTTGACTGTTCTGGTAATTTCATTGATTTCACCTGTGTGCCAGAAGAAAGATTCAGCCCAAAGATTCAACTTTGGGGAGGCAAATGGGTGTCTCAGCAAACTGAGAGCCAGGCCTACAGACATGCGGTCCTGGGTTAAAATCTGGCCTCAGATACTCCCCAGCTGTGGGGTGCTGGACGGGTCCCTTAAACCCCATTGCCTAGCCCTTACTACTCTGCCTTCGGACAATGGACATTTACATGCATAATTAATTAAAAGAAAACAAAAACAAAAAAACATACACCTAAGGAACTTTAAAGACTGGAGGTTATGATTTTAAGGCATTTCAGACTCCAATGGTTTATAAAAATCTCTGTATTCTATTGCATTTTTTGTTTAAGGTTTAACTTTGTGATTTTAAGTTCATATATTACTGGATTCAATATTCTGTTACACTGAAGGTTGATTGAATTTATTTTGAATGTACTGAGTTTTGAAATTCTGTTGTTTTCTCCCTATAACTGTGCCAAACAAATATTATAGTAATTAAGCCCATATGAAAAAAAAACAGCCTTTCTATTTTGACTTTGTAAATTATCATATAGATGAACTTAAGGACTGGTTATAATTTTATAATAACCTTTGGAAAATTTAATATGCTAAATATCTCAAATGATTTTAAGGGTTTTTTTTTAATATGATTTTTGGAATTTTTTTTAACAATCTCTGGTTATTTTTGCCTGCCCCTACCATGAGGTAAGGCCCATTACAGTAGCTGAAGTGAAATTTATTTTATAACCCCCAACCTTCCCGCATTTCTAAATATGTGAATGGAAGTTGGGCAGTTAATCTCAGGGCATTTGTAGCCCTAAAAAGCCTCCAAAAAAGGAGCACCCCTTTATTTATACTCTTCAGCTCACTACTTTACTTGCATCAGAATGATATATAGATTTCTTGATTATGTTCTTAACCCAAGATGAGTTTTACTTTGTTTTAAAAAAAATATGTTTGAATACCAAGGTTGAAAGATTGCTATGTTTGTAAAAAATGTGACAAATATCCATCAATTCATAGGCTTTTAAATGTCATACAACTTATGTGAAATGTGAAAGTGTGTTTGTTTGCTATTGTAATTAATTGGGCTATTGAGAATTTTGGGGATTTTGATAACTACATATTTGTACTACTGTATTTTTAAAAATGAAAAAATTGTTACCTTGTTCAATTCATTTGCCTTCTACTCACAGTGAGCATGGCCAGATATTAAGAGGAAATGGATCTCATTTTTGGTGAGAAAGCCTTGCATTTTATATTTTCTTAGCTGACACTGAGTGCCAATGATTATAAGCTATATTTTTGAATTTTAAAGCTCTTTTATTATTATATTTTTCTTGCATGTGCAATATACTATTTTTTTCCTCTCCTTTTATATTTGAAGCACATGTCACCAGCATTAAGATTTTCTTTAACTTTTTGACTTTTCAGTACTACAAGTTTAAGATACATTTGCTAATGCATACCCCAAAAAGCTTGTGACTATAAAAATGATGCCACTAATTATTTAAATAAATTATTGGACTTTGCTTAATGATTCTGTCTGATTCCAGGACAAGATATACACAACAGAGTCATTGCACAGAGCCAAAGAAAAGCCAATCCAGGATGGATTGATGCACTTCTAGGCCAATACAAAGGTCTTGAACCTAGTGTGAAGACTCAAGGTTACTGTGTTTAACACGTTGTTATGACATAGGTTTTCCTTGTGTCCATACTCACTCTGAAGATACTCACAGACGAGTATCCCCAAAACCTTGGCTCATATAATCTGGTCCCTTTCTTTTCTGCCTCTCATAGTGTGGCAACTTTCTGTAGTCCTGGCTATTGACTGGGTAAATGCATCATTGCTTAGATCATTTTGATTGGGCCCTGATAGAAGGACCTGTTATAGATTTATTTTTCTTTTACTTGGAATTTTTACACACATAAGACTTTGATAGTCTATATTTTCATCCAGAAATTTTTTTTTAATTTGGATTTTTCTGATATCCTTTTAATATCTCTTGCCAATTGATTCATATACCTCATACCTCAGCCATGCATCCCTAAGTGATCCTGTATTTGTCAATCACCCTCTTCATGGGGGAATGTAAAAAATATCATTTAAATTGCAAAGTTTAAATTCTTTTTGAGAAGAATTTTAGGTAAAGAAGATGATACCTCTCTGAATCCAGAACTGAATTGTTGGAGAAGATACTATGAAGAAGCCTCCAGACCAGCCAGCTGCACAAAAATTGAACTTTGGGTGTGGTTTATTGAACATTTATGTGTATGTATACTTTCATGCCAAAAGGGGACTGCCCCCTGACTGGCTTTTTGTCAATGCGTTCAGCAATTATTGGTTTTATTCTTTTTGTTTCTCTTATCCTCAAATTACTTAAATGTTTAAGTTGATTATATTCTCATGATCCTTTTTGGGGAAACTTTGCCCCCCAACAACGATCATATGGAGAAATGTAAAAATGGATTGGAATCCAGGACTTCAATCCCAACAAGCCTTTGCTCCACTTCCCCAGAATGCTTTGTAATCTCACCTGGGCCAAGATCCAGAAGGGATTTAACTTGATTGCAAAGGCTTTTGGGCTCTCTTTTGGACTTTCGCTTTGGGGCAGATGTGGCTCTTTCCATAATGTAGGTGAGGTTTTGTCTAGGCCTCTGGCCTAGGCATGTGTTTTTTCTTACTTGTATATTCTTAAATTCTAATCCTCTTGTGAATTTCAAAACTATTCAACCCTGTTCAAACCATTCTTTAGAGGATGGGATTTGGCTATTTCCTGATCAATAACAATAGAGATACTTGGAATGACAGAATCAGGTCTTGGAAACTACAATCTCCACCCTACTCAAGGTAACAGGATTTAGGAAGGGCTGCAGCAAAGCTCAAGATTTAATTATTTGAGAATATGACCTTCAACAGATATGTGCAAAGGGGGGCAGACCTCTGGGCAGTCCTGGGTGAAGCTAGAGCCACCATTGGCACAGGTGAGACACAGGAAGTGAGGTAGAGGACAGCTGAGGAGTTCTGGGGACTTTCTGTGTGAAGGAGAGGAGGTGATTGGAGCCTGGTGCTTTGGAGTGGAGGCGCTCAGACTGTTTCTCCATTTTGGTCACGTGAGTGATAGGGACTGATCTCTTTTCTTTGCCTCAGCTATCCAAGGCCTTGTGCCTTTGGCCCAGCCTAAGCAGAGTGGGTATTTAAATTTAAGCCCTATTCCCTTCTCATCCCTTTCTCTCTCTCTCTCTCTCTCTAATACCTTTCTTCCTCCTGTTTGAAATTAAAAACTCCATAAAAGGTTGACTGCTGACTTGAGTTTTCATTTAGGAATTACATAGCTGAATTCCTTGGAGACCTTAAATTAATATATATCAGTCTTTTAATGTGATTTCCATCTCACACTCTAAAAATATAATACTCCTTGCAGAGAGAAACTAATTTCTACCTGCCTCAGTCTCCTAAATTTTCATCTTTACACCTTCTTCTAAGTTCCTCTGGATTGTCCTGGGTCATTGCATTGCTGGTAGTAAAGAAGTCCATTATATTTGATTGTGTCATAATGTATCAGACTCTGTGGACAATGTTCTCCTGGTTCTGCTCCTCTCACTCTGCATCAATTCCTGGAGGTCTTTCCAGTTCACATGGAATTCCTCCATTTCTATATTCCTTTTAGCACAATAATATTCCATCAACAATGTATACTATAACTTATTGAGCCATTCTCCAATCAATGTGTACCCCCTCATTTTCCATTTTTTTGCTACCACAGAGTGCCATAGTTATTTTCGTATAGTTATTTTAAATGGAATTTCTCTTTCTTTCTCTTGCTATTGGATTTTGTTAGTAATATGTAAAAATGCTGATTTTTTATGTGGGTTTATTTTCTATCTTGCAACTATGCTAACATTGTAAATTATTTCAACTAGTTTTTTAGTTAATTCTCTAGATTTCCTCAAATATACCATCATGTCATCTTCAAAGAGTGATGGTTTTGTTTCCTCACTGCTTATTTTAAATCCTTCAATGTCCTCTCCTTTTTATTGTTATAGCTAGCATTTCTAGTACAATACAAATAATAGTGGCAATAATGGACATCCTTGCTTCTCCCCTCTTCTTATTGGAAAGCTTTTAACTTATCTTCATTACAGATAATGCTTGCTATTGGTTTAAGATAAATATTATTCATCATTTTAAGGAAAACTTCACTTATTCCTTTGTTTTATAGCAATAGGAATGAGTGCTGTATTTAAAGTTTTTTCTGCATTTATTGAGATAATCATATGATTTTCTTGGATTTGTTACTAATATGGTTAATTATACTGATAGTTTTCTTAATATTGAACCAGCATTGCATTCTTTGTATAAATCCCATCTGTTAATGTATAATCTTTGTGACATATTGCTGTAATCTTCTTGCTGGTATTTTATATAAAATGTTTTTATCAGTAGTCATTAGAGAAATTGACCTATAGTTTTCTTTCTTCATTTTTATTTTCTTCTATTTTTTATTCTTTGTTTTTCCTCTACCAAGCTGTTAACTCTTTTTTTCATGCTTCTTGCATTACTTAAATTTCTTTTCCAATTTTTCCTCCACCTCTTTTATTTGTTTTTAAAATAATTTTTGAATTTTTCCAGGAATTTTTTTTAGAATGTTTGATAGAATTCATTTGTGATTCCATCTGGTCCTGGGGATTTTTCTTAGGGAGTTCTTTGATGGCTTGTTCAATTTCTTTTTCTGATATGGGGTAATTAAGGCATTCTATTTCTTCTTCTGTTAATCTAGGAAATTTATATATATTTTAAATAAACTCTTACCTTCCATCTTGGAATCAGCATTGATTCCAAGGCAGAAGAGTGGTAAGGGCTAGGCAATGAGGGTCAAGTGACTTGCCCAGGGTCACACAGCTGGGTAGTGTCTGAGGCCAGATTTGAACCTAGGACCTCCTGTCTCAAGGCCTGGCTCTCAATATACTGAGCTACCCAGCTGCCCCATAATTTATATTTTTGTGAATATTCATCCATATCTCCTAGATTGCCATATGTATTGCCATATAATTGGGCAAAATAGTTTTTTAATGATTGCCATAATTTCCTCTTCATTAGAGGTGATGTCTCCCTTTTCATCTTTGATACTATTAATTTGGTTTTCTTCTTTCCTTCTTTTTAGTTAGATTGATCAGCACTGTCTATTTTATTTGTTTTTTCAAAGTACCAGCTTCTAGTCTTATTTATTAATTCAATAGTTCTTTTACTTTTGATTTTATTAATTTCTTTAATTTTTAGGATCTCAAATTTAGTTTTCACCTGAAGATTTTTAATTTGTTAGCTTTCTAGTTTTTTAATTTGCATGCCTAATTCATTGACTTCTTCCCTCCCTAATTTGTTAATATATGCACTCAAGGATATAAATGTCCCCCTGAGTATTGCTTTGGCTGCATCCCATAGATTTTGAAAGGATATCTCATCATTGTCTTTTTCTTCAATGAAGTTATTAATTATTTTTATGATTTGTTCTTTAACTAACCTATTTTGGAGAATCATATTATTTAATTTCCAATTAATTTTTGATTTGCCCCTCTATGTACCCTTGCTAATTTTAATTTTTATTGCCTTATGATCTAAAAAAGGTTGCATTTATTATTTCTGCTCTTTTGCACTTGTTTTCAATGTTTTTATGCCCTAGTACATGGTCGGTCTTTGTAAATGTACCATGTGCTGCTGAAAAGAAGGTGTATTCCTTTTTGTCCCTATTTGTTTTCTCCACATATCTATTAACTCTAATTTTTCTAAGATTTCATTCACATCTCTTACCTCTTTCATATTTATGTTTTGGTTTGATTTATATAAATTTGATAGTGGTAGGTTCAGGTCTCCCACTAGTATAGTTTTACTATTTATTTAATCCTTGAGCTCCACTAGTTTCGCCTTTAGAAATCTGGATGCTATACTATTTGATGCATACATGTTGAATACTGATATTTCCTTATTGTCTATGCTGCCTTTTTATCAGGATGTAATTACCTTCCCTATCTCTTTTAACTAGATTTTATTTTTACTTTGGCTTTGTCAGACATCATAACTGTTGACTCTTGCCTTTTTTTCTCAGTTGATGCCCAATAGATTTTGTTCCATCCACTTATCTTTACCCTGTGTGTATCTATCTGTCTCATGTGTGTTTCTTGTAGATATGGTATGATTTTGGTTTCTAATCCATTCTGCTGTTTGCTTGCTTTTTATTGGTGAGTTCATTCCATTCACATTCAGAATTATGATTTCCAGCTGAGTATTTCCCAACATTTTGACTTTCACTTGTAAAAATAGACTCGAATCCAGGATTTCAATTCCCAGAAGTCCATGCTCCACTTCCCCAGAATGGTTTGTAATCTCACTGAATTCTCACCTGGGACGAGAGCAAAATATTATTTAAAGGTTCTCCACCATAGGTGGGGTCTCTTTTTTTTTCCTCTTTTTACTTCTGCTTCAGAGCACACGCGGCTCTTCACCTAGAAGGCAAGATGTGAGTGGTCGTGAATAGGCTCTCTGGGCCTAGACATGTGCTTTTCTTACTTGTGTTTTCTTTTAATTTTAATCTTCAATAAACCTCATAAAAATATAATACTCCTTGCAGAGAGAAATTAATTTCTATCTTGCCTCAGTCTCCCCAAAATTTTAATCTTTACAGTTTGGCATAACCACTTCGGGAAAATGAAATATCTCAATCTTCTGATTCTTTTTGGATTCTTTTCTCTACTAAGCTTTAATAGCTAGTGCCTAGAAATTTTTTTAAGCCAGGTTTCTCTGGTCAAGGTTTTTTTTACCCTTGCAAAGCTGTTGCTCCTTCCAGCCATTAGATAGCTCCCCCACCCAGCTCGGCCAGCCTCTTCTCTGTTCCTGCCTGCAGCCCCCGCTCCAGACCTGTTGCCTTTGCCACCCACCTGGCCCCTGGCTGCTTCATTCTGCCTGCCTGTTTTTCCTGCTGCTGCTCCTGACCTCTCTCTGTCCTCACCTAGTCCTGGCCCTTCCCACCCTGGCTGCCCACTCTGGTTCCCGGCCCTGCTTGCCTGTGTTCCTGTCTTTCCTGGCCTACCCCGGTGCTCTCTCTAGCTCACCCGGTCCTTGTTCAACTCAGATCCTTGGAGCAGAACACTCAGGACTCATTTCTACCAGCTGGTAACAAACGGGGGTATCAGCTCCACATGAGTGGACTGGGCTCCACCTGGGTGGATCGGACCATAGGAGGGGAGAGGGAGAAAAGGGAGAGGAGAAGAAACAGATTTTTCCAAACAGGAACTTAAAAGCAATGGGCTATTTAAAAGGATACCTTTTGACTGTTCTGGTAATTTCATTGATTTCACCTGTGTGCCAGAAGAAAGATTCAGCCCAAAGATTCAACTTTAACTTTGAAGTTGCAAATGGGTGGCTCAGCGAACTGAGAGCCAGGCCTAAAGACATGTGGTCCTGGGTTAAAATCTGGCCTCAGATACTCCCCAGATGTGGGGCCCTGGATGGGTCCCTTAACCCCCATTGCTTAGCCCTTACCACTCTGCCTTCTGACAATAGACATTTAAATGGATAAGAACCCCAAGGAACTTAAGGACTGGAGGTTATATATTTTAAGACATTTCAGACACCAATGGTTATAAAAATCTCTGTATTTCTTCTATTGCATTTTCCTGATTGTTTTGTTTAAGATTTAACTTTGTGATTTTAAGTTCGTATATTACTGGATTCAATATTATTCTGTTATACTGTTCATTTAATGTACTGAGTTTTACACTGAATCATTTGAATGCATTGAGTTTTAAATACTGTTATATTCTGTTGCTTTTCCCCCATATATTGAACAAATATCATTGTAATTAAGCCCGTATATATAAAAAAAAAAAACAGCCTTTCTATTTTGACTTTGTAAATTGTCCATAGAGGATAGATGGACTTCTTCAGAACTGGTTACAATTCCTATAAAAACTTTTGGAAAATTTAATGTGCTAAATATCTCAAATGATTTTAAGGTTTTTTAAAAAATATCATTTTTGGAATTTTTAAAAACAATCTCTGGTTATTTTTGCCTGCCCCTACCACAAGGTAAGGCCCATAGCTGAAGTGAAATACAATTATAACCCCTAACCTTCCTGCATTTCTAAATATGTGAATGGAAGTTAGGGAAGTTAATCTCAGGGCATTTGTACCCCTAAAAAAGCCTCCAAAAAAGGAGCATCTCTCATTTATACTCTTCAGCTCACTATTTTACTTCCACCAGAATATATAGATTTCTTCATGATGTTCAAAACCCGAAATGAATTTTACTTTGTTTAAAAATATGTTTATTCACCAAGGTTGAAATATTTGCTATGATTGTAAAAACTTGTGACAAATATCCATCAATTCATAGGTTTAAAAAAATGCCATACAGCAACTTATGTGAAATATGATAATGTGTTTGTTTGCTATTGTAATTAATTGGGCTATTGAGAATTTTGGGGATATTGATAACTACATATTTATAATACTGTTCTTTAAAAATGAAAAATGTTACCTTGCTCAATTCATTTGTCTTATACTCACAGTGGAGCATGGCCAGACATGGAGAGGAAATGGATCTCATTTTTGGTGAGAAAGCCTTGTATTCTATATTTCCCTAGCTGACACAGTGGGTCAATGATTATAAGTTATATTTTTGAAATTTTTAAAGCTTTTTTATTATATTTTTCTCACATGTGCAATATACTTTTTCAGTTTTTTTCTCTTTTTTATATTTGAAGCACATGTCACCAGCATTAAGATTTTCTTTAAATTTTTGATTTATCAGTACTACAAGTTTAAGATATATTTGCTAATGCATACCCCAAAAGCTAGAAGACTATAAAAATGATGCCACTAATTGTTTAAAAAATTATGGGAGTTTGCTTAATGATTTTGTCTGATTCCAGGACAAGATATACACAAAAGAGCCATTGCACAGAGCCAAAGAAAAGGGTATCCAGGATGGATTGATGCACTTCTAGGCCAATACAAAGGTTTTGAACCTAGTGTGAAGACTCGAGGTTACTGTGTTTAACATTTGTTACAACATAGGCTTTCCTTGTGTCCATACTCACTCTGAAAATATTCACAGATGAGTATCCCCAAAACCTTGGCTCATATAATCTGGTCCCCTTTTCTGCCTTTCATAGTGTGGTAACTTTCTGTAGTCCTGGCTACTGACTGGGTAAATGCATCATTGCTTAGATCATTTTAATTGGGCCCTGATTCAAGGACCTGTTATAGATATATTTTTCTTTTACTTGGAATTTTTACACACATAAGACTTTGATAGTCTACATTTTCATCCAGTATTTTCTTTTTTATTTGGATTTTCTGATATCTTTTTAATTTCTCTTACCAATTGATTCATATACCTCATACCTCAGCCATGCATCCCCAAGTGATCCTGTATTTTTCAATCACCCTCTTAACAGGGGAATGTAAAAAAAAAAATCATTATTTAAATTGCAAAGTTTAAATTCCTTTTGAGAAGAATTTTAGGTAAAGAAAGATGATACCTCTCCGAATCCAGAAACTGAACTGTTGGAGAAGACACTATGAAGAAGCCTCCAGACCACAAGCTGCACAAAAATGAACTTTGGGTGTGGTTGATTGAACATTTATTTGTATGTATACTTTCATGCCAAAGGGGACTTCCCCATAAGTAGCTTTTTGTCAATGCGTCTAGCAATTATTGTTTTTTTTTCCCCTCAATTTCAAATTATTGTAATCTCTAAGTTGATTATGTTTTCATGATCCTTTTTGGGGAAACCTTTCCCAATAAGAATCAAACGGGGGAATGTAAAAATAGACTCGAATCCAGGACTTCAATCCCCAGAAGTCCATGCTCCACTTCCCCAGAATGCTTTGTAATTTCACTGAATTCTCATCTGGGACTAGAGCAAAATATTATTTAAAGGTTCTCCACCGTAGGTGGGGGTCTCTTTTTTTTCTCTTTTTACTTCTGCTTCAGAGCACACGCGGCTCTCCACCTAGAAGGCAAGATGTGAGTGGTCGTGAATAGGCTCTCTGGGCCTAGACATGTGCTTTTCTTACTTGTGTTTTCTTTTAATTTTAACCTTCAATAAACCTCATAAAAATATAATACTCCTTGCAGAGAGAAATTAATTTCTATCTTGCCTCAGTCTCCCCAAAATTTTTATCTTTACACACTCCTAGTCTTGCTCTTTATACTTTCACTATTTTCTTCTACAGCAATGTTTTGTTTTTAATTGGTCCCCCTAATTCCCACCCTTATTTTGTTTCCCTTCCCCCCTTCTTATCCCCCTATTTTTTTCTTTACGGTCTTTTTGAACTCCCCCCCCCCCACTCATACTCCTTTGTATTGCTTCCCTCTCCACCAGTATCTTTGTGACCCTTCTACTTCTCTATAGGGTGCAAATCAATCCAATGCCCCAATAGATCTAATTGTTCTTCCCTCTTTGAGTCAATTTCAATGCACATAAGAATCAAGTATTTCCTGTCTCCAACCTCTTTACCCTTCCAGCGTATAGGTGTTCTTCCCTACTTCTTCATATAAATTTACCCCATTTTGTCTCTTTTCCCATTTCTCTTAGTATTAACCTCTTTTTTTTACCTCTAATTATATATATATACATACTGTAAGGGGTAAAATTAGGGTTTTTGACTGAAATATAAATTTAATTGGTCAGCAGGGATTAATTCAAATCCCAAATAAAATGCTCAAGTGTGATGATTAAAATAGTGGGAGTCATAAACTGTTACATATAAAAGAGTAGCTGGGTTAAATTGTGACCACAGAAAATATGGTTTTAAGACAGCGTCTTGTTTTAAATCAAATATAAGGTAGTCGCCAGGGAAAAATTCCCAAATATTAAATATACCCAAGTCAGCTGGGTTTTACAGAGATTTTAATTAATACAAATGAGGAATTAATGAAAGAGAGAGAGAGAGAGAGAAAGGAAATAATGAGAAAAAGGGCTAGACCAGCCTAGGCCAGCATGAGCCAGCCTAGGCTGAAAACCCTAAGAGAGAGATCAGTCAGTCTTTTATCCACTCACCACAAGATTTGTCCAAGCAATATTCTAGTGTTCAGAGAGACACCAGCTGCCTCCTCCAATTCAGCTTTTCCCAGCTGAATCTCCTGAGACCTCCTTTTTGACTTCCTTTTAAAGGGAATTTTCTCCTATGTCACCTCCCCTAAGTTCTCATATCTACCAATCACAGTAGACATTTTTCCAAAGGACAGACCATTCTTAATTCACACCTGAGTAGACTTTAACTTTCGATTAAGTTCACACCTGAAAAAACCTCTGAGTAAGTTCTCACCTCTTTGCTCCTTGTAAATTCACAAGTTGCCTGACGTTTATAGGTACTTAGCACCCTTTTGTATTAGATCTAAAAATAGGCACAGCTTAAGAACTTTTGCCTTACTATAAGTATGGGTTTAAGTAGTTTTCATTGTTCAGCAAGGAGTTTGTTCACTTAAAGCATGCTTAAGTAGGGGTGGAGTAGAGGTCTCACATTCCTGATCTGAGTTCCTTCATTGTTTAAAATGGGGAATGGTCTTAACCAAATCTTATGAAGTAGGGTCTGAGAATTTTTAAGATTCACACACGTCCCTTTGGAAATCTTATGGTGGCTTAATTAATATAGAGAGAAAGAATTAAGAAGAAGAGAGAGGGAAAAGGGTATAAGATTTCTCTGGCCTAGCCTGAGCCAAGGGGAATTCAGAGACCTTTAAGCCACGAGACCTCCTCCAAGATGAGGGGCCTCCTAGGAGGATGATGTTTTTAGGAGGTAAAGGGGAAAAAAAACGAATCAACCTAAACTCTGAGAGAGCTCAGGGAAGATGCCTCACCTGACCTACAATATATTTTTTAAAACCCTTACCTTCTGTCTAGGCCTGGCTCTCAATCCACTGAGCTACCAAGCTGCCCCCCTGACCTACGATATTAAGCATCTCCTAGGATTGTATAAAGGATGCTCACTGCCAAACCTGGACAATAGCTACAACCTTGCCAAAATGCCAAGACTCCAAGCACACTGCCACCAGCCACCTCCCCGCCACAAGAGCCAGAGCCACCTCTCCACAAACAGAGAGCCTAAGAGAAGTACCGCAAAATATATAGACCATTTTTTACATCACTTCCTGTGTCTCACATGTACTAATGGTAGCTTAAGCTTGACTTAAGACATCCCAGGGGTCTGTCAGTTGTTTCTGATTTGTCATTTGCTAGCACATGTCTGTCATAGGCCATCCTTCTCAACACTTAATCCTTAAGTAGGGGTGTAGACATTCCTATTTTGTTAGACTAAGCAGGATGAAAAAAATCTAAAATTCACAATACACACACACATATACACAAACACACACATATATATGTATATACATTTCATCCTATATAGTTTATCACTGTTCCTAAGTATAATTCTTCTAGCTACCCAAGTAATAATAACAATTTTTAAGAAATACCAATATCTTTTCTTATAGGAATACAAATAATTTTAACTCATTGGATTGAGAATTCAGGCTTTTTGGGGGGCATACCTTTTAAGTTGAGTCCAGCAAGAGGGTTCCCTAGCTCTGTCTTATTGTTAGATTTGGTTTTCTGTCCCCTTGAAGCACTGTGTTTGTTTTTTAAACCCTTACCTTCCATCTTGGAATCAATATTGTGGTAAGGACTATGCAATGGAGGTTATGTGACTTGCCCAGGGTTACACAGTTGGGAAGTGTCTGAAGCCAGATTTGTACCTAGGACCTCCCATCTCTAGGCCTGGCTCTCAATCTACTGAGCTACCCAGCTGCCACCTGAAGCACTAGGTTTTTGATTGATGTGGAAGGGTCTCCAGAGATCTGGACTTTTGCTGCTTTTAAGCTGCCATCTTGACTTCACCTTAAATATGAATTTTTAATAAATGAAATGTGTTGCCTTTGTTGGTGCTGAATTTATAGAATATTAGGATTGTTAAGGAGAATTCAGAGGTCATTTACTCTCCAAGAATTCTTTTTAGTACTGAAGCCAATTCACATTTTCCTTTTGAAGTTTTGGATTTAATAGTTTTGACTTTGTTGTCTTCTGGGTTTGTGTTTTGTCCTTCTCTGAGTCTTTAAAAGTGAAAATTGATGGTTGGATAATAATTTTATGAAATTATATGGTCACCAATACTCATTATATCTTGAGTCAGAAATTTATTTACAAAATAGAGAGGAAAAAATAAAGTAGAGAAATGTGAAAGTGATAGAAAAGTTATCCATCCTATCTTAATCCAAGCAGAGGTTAATTAGCTCTCAACCAGGAAGGTCGGTAGTGAATAATCATGCTGTCTCCTCCAAGATAGAAGGTAGTCTCTTCAGAAACTAGGAAAAGAGTCAGCCTTTCACTTACTCCACAAAGTAGTCCAGGAGTCAGAGTCCAAGATGAAGCTGAGCTCCAAGCCCATGATTCAAGCTCCAGTCTCCAGCTAAGCTCCCTCAAAGACTATCTCCAATCAGGAAACTATCTCCATAAGTCTGAACCAAGCCACAGGATCCATGGCTTTTTATGGTGATTTCTTGTCCCTTCCCCTCTTCACAGGGGCCAATCACAGTTTCCAAATTGTCTAGCACTGTCTAGGGGGCAGTGTTTGTAGGAACCAGTTCTCACCTTCTGGAGGGGTGAATACTTATCAAGTGGGTTTATAGATTCCTGGCTGATTGAGTTTCTGAGGGTATAAACTCTGATCATAGGATTTGAAAGTTTGGGACTGAGTTAAAAGGGTGGAGCTCTCTAATTAAGTGACTTGTAAGTTCTCCAAGTACCTTGATAGCTTCTCACCTAGTACTAAGTAGGGTGTTGAATCTTTTATTGATTCAATTCAAAAGTAGACAAAGGAGAGTTAATCCTGTCTTCACAATCTAAGTAGGGGCATTTAAGTTAGTGTTAACTCAAAATAGACAAAGGGCATAAAGGATTCCTTCTCACACCATAGTAATTTTCTATGGTCAGGCTCTTTTTTGTTGTTTGCTAATTTTCACAGCCTATTTATTGACCATTTTACTTTATGCTAAAGTGGGACTCTGCTCCTGAGGTGGAGGGTTTTTCATGCTGTTGTTTTCAGAGGTAATTCTATAGACCTATAAATTTTCAGTTCTTCTAAGGTGGTATGATCTAAGGTGTGGTTGATGTTATCCAGGCCTGTGCTATGGTCTATGAGAAATAACAAACACTCTTTACCAAAATCTCCCCCCCCCCCCCACTCTGACTGCAAGCTCTCATATGCTAGTGCTCCTTATTGCCCTGGGGCTATGACTTGGGCCTGAGACCTGAATCCCTGTATGAATAGTGCAGCAGAGTCCTGCACCTAGTGACAACAAAGTAATCCCTAGTAATCTCTTTCTCTCAAATTGTGTAGCCCCCTTACCTTCTTGGGGTAAGAGCTCTGGAAGTTGATACCACCAGTTCTGTCACCTTCAAGGACTGCTGCTGGCTTGCCAAGACCTAGTCTAATGATCTTACAATCTGGGTTGGATTGTTTTCCACTCTCACTCTGGTGTGACAGACCTTTCCTGCAGACCTTCTAAATCCTCATTGGTGAAGACACAGAACATCTGCAGAGCTGGCACTCAGGGAGCTACTACATTTCCCATCTTCCCAGCACTGGAGGACATTTTTTTCCCCATGATCCACCCCTCTCTCCAGTAGTCCAAAGCATGCACTCTGTACCTCAACTCTTTAATTCAGGAGCTCACAGATAGCTTGAATTTGCCTTCTAGGCACTCATACTTGTGAAAGGTTCACCAACACTGTTCTACATTACCTTGGGTTGGAAAATTGTTTCACCTTTTCTTTTTATTGTTTCTTAAACTACAGAATTTGTTTTGAAATGTTACTTTAAGTTGTTTGGAGGGGAATTTGGGAGAGCTCAGGTGAGACCCTGCCTTTATTCTCTCATTTTGGTTTATCCTTTTTTGGGGTTTGGGTCTTGAGTTACTATAATTACTTGTATGAAAAAAATCACTCTTTAGACTTCAGTTTCCTAAACTAGAATATGAAGATTATGGATGATCATTGTAAAGATTAAAATTAGGGAATATGGAGAGACTGAGGCAGGTAGAAATTAGTTTCTCTCTGCAAGGAGTATTATATTTTTTAGAGGTTTATTAAGGATTAAGGATTAAAGAAAATACAGAATAAGAAAAAACACATGCCTAGGCCAGAGGCCTAGGCCAGATAACCTCACATCACAGAAGAGATGCATCTGCTCCAAAATGGAAGTCCAAAAGAGGCCTCAAAAACCTTTGCCACCAGCTTAAATCCTTCCTTGATCTCAGCCCACCTCAGAGTTCCCATAAGATTACAAAGCATTTTGGGGAAGTGGAGCAAAGGCTTGTGGGGATTGTAGTCCTGTATTTGAGTCTATTTTTTACATCACTATGTTCTATTTCAGTTCTGATAGAATATTAGAGTTAAAAGTTAAGGACCCTAGAACACAGACTGTTAGAGTGAGGTAGGATATAAAAAATGATTCAATTCACTCCCTTTTTTCCACAGATAGGTAAACTGAGGCCCAGAGAAATTAAATGACTTTCTGAAGATCAGACAGTAAGTTAGTGACTAAATCAGGAATCCAAGTCACTTGTCTTAACTCCTAGCCTAGTTTTCTTTCAATAAAACTCAAATACATCCCTCTGTTTCATATGATCTAGTGTTACTAATTATTTACTGTGTGTAAGTCATATCTACCAGCAAGAATGTACATTATTTGAAGGTAAGGACCATGACATATATTTCTTTGTATTCTCCAAAGTATCTATCACAGATCTAATAATTGCTTAGTACAGTCTCATCGATAATTGGTTCCAGGTTATAGTTTTGGAATTCTCAGCTGACTAGAATAATTGGCCACACTGACTAAAATGATAATGAGAGCGACTAGAAGCTGTGGAAAGGAAACTAAAACAAATTCTGGACTTCCTGCCACTATGTTGGAACAAGCAACAGTGGGAATATTAGAGAGAGAAGAAATTGACAAGACTGACAGTTGGTGGGGGAAGGGGCATGTGAAACTTAAAACTTCTCAGACTCTACGTTAGAACATTAGGTTAAAGCTATTCCCCATTTTAAACAATGAAGGTACTTGGTCAGGAATGTATTGGGAACTTTACATTACTCCACCCATACTTAGGCACACCTTAGAGGAAGATAAAGTTGTAAAACTCCTTAGTGAACAATGAAAGTACTTATCCCATACTTATAGTGAGCCCTTAAGCTAGGTATATTTTTATATCTAATACAAAAGGGTACTAAGTACCTATGAAGGTCAAATTAATCACTAAAAGATCAGGCAACTTGCAAGGGGCAAAGAGGTGTGAACTTACTCAGAAGATTTAATCTACCCAGAGAAGGTGAGAACTAAAAACTAAGAATGGTCAGTGCTTTGGAAAATATCTACTGTGATTGGTAGATGTGAAAATTTAGGGGAGGTGACATAGGAGAAAATTCTCTTTAAAATGATGTCAGAGGCCTCTGGATTTAGTCAGATTAGAAAGCTGAATTGGAGTCTCTTGGTGGCTGAACTTAGTTGAGCTCAGGAGCTGAACTGGAGGGTCTCTCTGAACACTAGAGTTTTGCTTGGAAGGATCTTGTGGTGAGTGATTAAAGACTGACTTGGTTTCTTTCTTGGGGAGAAAGGCCTGGGCCATTGGCCTAGGCCCTGGCCTTTTCCTCTTATTTCCTCTTACTCTGCCTCTCCTTTTCCTTAATTCCTTCATTTGTATTAATTGAAAATCTCCATAAAACCCAGCTGACTTGGGTATTTCATATTTGGGAATTTTTCCCATGGCGACCACTTATTTTTTATTTAAATCCATATTTTCACGGTCAGAGTTTATGGCAACCACTCTTTTGTCTGTAACAGTTTATGGCTGACCACGAAGATTGTGATGAAAAACCCTCAAAATTTCTGTGAAATCTCTTTCCTTTCTCTCTTTATTACTTGCTCTGTCAGTCAGTCTTTTTAAACATTGCTAACTCAGCTTCCAAACACAGCTGCAAGAGTGGATGAGTAAAAAAATTTTGATTTCTCCTTAAATTAAATAGAACACAGCTGTTTTAAATCTTAGCAACAGGGCACTAAGGTCCTGGCTAGGAGAACTGTTTCTAAATCTCCTTCCTTTAGGGAACAACTGCCTAAATTAGGATTAAGGGAAACCTGGGGAAAGTTTTGGCCTTGTCCTGCTCCCCACTTGTTTACTTTAGAAATATGTGGATACAGCCAGTTCACAATGTACTTAACAATTGGCTATTCAGCTCCATGACCAACCTTGTAAAATTTGCATTCATTGCCTCTCTGAAATTTCTCATACCATGGGGCTTATGGCAAAGTATAATCGACACAGTACTCCCCCTTGGGATTTTCATTGTTATAGTTGTAATATTGTATTTCCTTACAAAACCCACTTCTCAGTCAAACCAACCAAGTGTCCCTTCTACTACTCAACAAAATGCAGAAATAAATACTCTACTTGAGCTTATAGAGGAAAGTCAGGGGGAGATCGTAGATTTTATGAGAAACATTAAAAGAAAGTTAAGAACATTATCAGAATCTGTCCCACCCTGCTCTGGACACTAACCCTCCTAACCAACCCACCCCTCCCCCTGTCCCCTCAGCCTCAGAAAACCATGCACCTAACCAACCCACCCCTCTCCCTGCCTCCTCAGCCTCAGAACCCTACTTCTAACCAACCCACTCCTCTCCCTGCCCATGCTTCCAATCCCACACCCTCCATTCTAATTTCACACCCCACCCATGCTTCCCACCCTACCACCTCCACCCTGAGTTCACACCCCATCCACACTGACCATCCTAATGCCTCACACCCTACTCATTCCTCCAACCTAACAGCTCTGTATCTTTCCCCCAGTTAATAACACTTCTTCCTTTGCCCCTCCTTCCCACCCTGCCCAATTCAATTCCCATATCCTTCCTACCTCTGATCTTTCTGGCACTATGGGACAACAAGAAACCCTCTCCCTCAGTGTGCCCAACTCTTATTTTTCTCATACCTACCCCATTGAGAATGGAGCAAGAAACCTAGAAACAGAAACAGGAGTACCAAATAATTCAGAGAGGTTATTTCTTTTAAGGGAAGTACCCACTTTTAATAAAAATGGAAACTTGGTATCTGTAAGACATCATACATTTTTTAGCCCTGAAGATTTAAATAAATTTAAGGAAGATCTTCCATCATTTGAGGAAGAACCAATATTAATTATAAAAAATTAGAGAACATATTCAGAACTTTTGACCCCACTTGGACGGATGTTGAAAATTTATTAGAGTTATTTTTAACAAAAAGGGAAAAAATAATATATTCTCTCTGGCTAATCAAAAACGAGGTAGAAAAGGACATTATTGGCCAACTGAAGATCCACATTGGAGATCATACAAAACTAAACCAGGCCAGAGAAGCATTGTTGACAGCCAGGAGGGATTTCTCTGATAGACCTGAAAAATGATCAAAATTTGAAAGAACCTGACAAGAAATTGATGAAATACCCTCCCAGTTTGTGGACAGACTTATTGATGTAGGAAATACATTTATGGACCTTGATTTATCCAGAGAAAGGGACATTAGGCAAATACATAGGCAATTCGTTGAGAATTGTTGTTCAGTGGTAAAAGACTACTTTAAAGCTAGTTGTCTTACTTGGGATTCTATGGACTTCGAAGAATTGAGGAGAGTAGCAACCTATGTTTATAAAGGCCATGTAAAAAGACCTGAGGAACACAATACATTAGTGGAAGACTTAAAGAAAGAAATTGAAATGCTAAAAAGACAATTGAAAAATAAGGGAGAGAACACAGCCCCTTTGAGGGAATTCACGGATAAATCAGTAACCTGCCACTTCTGTGAAAAGAAGGGCAACAAAATGATAGAATGTAGAACTTTTCTCAAGATTATCAGAAGGAATACACAGTTTAATAACAACTTTAGAAATAATAACTATAGAAATGATGATAATAATCATAGAAATCAGAATTTTAGAAATTATAATAATGATTATAGAAATAACTATAATGACTATAGAAATAAGAACTTTAGAAACCTAAATTATAGAAATAGGAATTGGGAAAATAATGACAGTGTTCCAAATGAAGAAAATGATAATACCCAACAAAAATATATAAGAAATGGTGCTTGTCCAAAAAATACTAGAGGTGCTAATGCCCCTCAGAGGGGTGCCCTTCAGGATGGTGCCCAAGGAATGTCCTAAACACAATGAAGGTGTCTGGGGTGGGGGGCTGGGGCACATGAATCAGAGGATACAACCTTTGATTTTCTGGACCCTGATGTCCTACTACCTGTTGTCCCTATCCACTGCCCTCCCCATACTAACGAACCCCATGTTACCTTAAAGGTGGGTAACACCTATTATGATTGTCTCTTAGACACTGGAACTACCAGGTCTCTATTAAAGAATGTACCTTATTTAAATTGTTATTCTGTTGACTCACAAAGTATAGTGGGAGTATCAGGAATACCCCAAAGAGTTAAAAAACTTCCTAGAATGGTGTCTATAGAACCCCATAGAGGTACAACATTCCTTCCTTTTGATGCCTGACCCCCCTTTAAATTTTCTGGGGAGGGACCTTCTATGCAAACTCAGAGCCACAATAACTTGCTCCCCAGATGGTTCCTTAACATTGGAAGTACCAGAGGAATCTTTAAATTTACTCCCTGTACTTCTCTCAGGGAGCCAGGAGGCAAAAGAGCCTCCCATTTTTGAAATACCTACGGATATACCAGAGTCTCTTTGGGCCACATCTTCTTCCAATGTAGGCTTACTTAAATCTGCTGTTCCTGTGCAGATAAAAACTAAATCTAGCCCACCTCCTTCCATTCCTCAGTATTTCCTCTCAAAAGAGGCAATTGAGGGTATTACACCAGTAATTAACTCATTAATTGATCAGGGAATAATAATCCCTTGTAAATCTGAATTCAACACACCCATCCTGCCAGTTAAAAAACCAAAAAGGGGGCCTGATGGCAAGCACCTCTATAGATTCTTACAATCTGAGGGTGGTCAATAACCACATTATAAAGAGACAATCCATAGTTTCCAACATAAATACTATTATTTCCTCTATTCCTAGCATAGCTACATACTTTACAGTAGTAGACTTGTGCTCAGCTTTCTTTTCAATACCTATACATGAGAACTCCAGGCATATTTTTGCTTTCACCTAGAAGGGCTCACATATACATGGAGTCGCCTGCCACAAGTCTATGTGGAAAGCCCGAGTTTATTTGTGCAAATTTTGAGCCAAGACACAGATAATATAACATTTAAAAGTAAATTAATCAAATATATAGATGATCTACTCTTGGCTTCAACAGATGCAGAAACATGTCAGGAAGATAGCAAACACCTTCTTTTGGAATTGCACAAAAGAGGAAATAAAATCTCAAAGGATAAAGTTCAGTGGTGTCTCCCTGAAGTAGAATATTTGGGATTCATCCTGACTGTGGGTGCTTGTTATATTTCTCCAAAACAAATTGAGACTATTCAAAATTTAAGCACTCCTACTACTGAGAAACAGCTGAGAGCAATTTTAGGAGCAACAGGGTTTTGCAGACAATGGATTCCTTGCTATGGGGAAATTACTAAACCCTTTATAGCACTAACAAAGGATTCTGTCCCTGAACCCCTCAAATTAGAGCCAGAACACTTGTCAGCTCTATCAGATCTAAAAAAAGGCTATCATGTCTGCCCCTGCTCTAGGCATCCCAGATTACAACAAGCCATTTACTTTGTATGTACATGAGCAAAGAGGAGTAGCTTCAGGTGTTTTAACTCAGACTTTTTAACTCAAACTCGGTTTTAACTCAGACTCAGGCCTTCTCAGCTCCCAATTGCTTATTATTCTGCCCAACTGGACCCAGTAGCAGCAGGAGCACCACCATGTCTTAGAGTAGTAGTTGCTACAGCCTTACTTGTGACAAAAACTGTTGATCTAGAATTGGGATGCCCATTAACAATTATGTGCCCACCTGAGGTAGAAGCATTGTTGCTAAGGCATAGAACACAGGCATTTTCATATCAGAGAATTACAAGGCATAAAATAACCTTGTTAAATAGTGAAAACATTACTTTGAAACATTGTATTTTTTCCCTTTTTTCTCATTTCTTCTACTAAAGGTACATATAATTAATATTATTTTTTGCAGTAATACAAGTTTAATACATATATATACTTGCTATAATGTCAATGCATACCCAAAAGCTTTAAACTATGGGAATCTGCCATTTATTGATAAAATGTTATGGAACTGTGATTAATGTTTGTATCTGATTCTAGAAAAAGGGATACAAAACAAGGAGCACAGACTTAATCTGAAAAGTGCCAAAAATAGCACACAGGAAATACTAATGTGAGACTCGAGGTTGCGACACTTGCCATATGTTAAGTCATAGGACTTCCTTGTATCTACATTCTTTGTGAAGTACTCATACAAGTACAAAATTTGACTATCATGCTGGCTCCCTATATCCCTGAGAATGACAAAAAAGTCAGACAAGGGAATGATGCTTCCCTATCAAAATAGAATTCTAATTCTTTTCCTTCATATATTACAACTTCCTATAGTCTTGGCTGCAAATGGCTAAATGACATATTACTGCATTCTGTCCTACAGACTTGTGGGATAGAAATTACTTTAAATTGGACCTATACAAGGACGTATTTTGAATTTTTTTCCTTGTGTTTTTCTATTCTTTTGATAATTGACTCATACACCCCCATAACTCAACATTACATCCTGAGCAGAACTGGATGTCTTTTTAACACCTACTTCAGGGGGGATTGTATTTTAATTTAAAATCCAAGATTTTTTATCTTTTGTTTGAGATTGTATTTTTATAAAAATCCAAGATTTTAATTTTGTTCGAGAAAGATCTTCAAGGAAGAAGTTTGCTAACTCCTAAATCCAAAAAATGAACTGTTGCAGAAAGATGCCAGAAAACCTACACTACATCTAGAAGATCAAGAATGAACTTTGGATATGGTTGATTGAACATTTATTGTAAATGTACACTTTTATGCCAAAAGGGACTGCCCCTAATTTTGCTTTCTGTCAATGCGCCTAGCAAAACATTGGTTTTGCTTTCTTTCTTTTCTATTCCTCCCTCACTACTGTAATTTCTTCTTAAAAAATTGAATGTTGTATACATCTGTAGTTAGAAGTGCATTTAGGACTACAAGATGATGATGTTAAATGAACAATGGGGAGACTAGTCTCCCAATGATCATCAGGGGGGATTGTGAATCTTAAAACTTCTCAGACTCTACCTCAGAACATTTGGTTAAGGCTATTCCCCATTTTAAAGAATGAAGGTACTTGACCAGGAATGTATTGGGAACTTTACATTATTCCACCCATACTTAGGCACACCTTAGGGGAAGATAAAGTTGTAAAACTCCTTAGTGAACAATGAAAGTACTTAACCGGGAGAGCAGATCTGCATCGGGGCTGATGGTGGAGCAGAACTTTTGAAGAATCTAAAGAAAAAAATGTCAAGACGAAGTAGCCGTTTTCAAGCTAAACAGCAGCCCCAAACTAGTCAAACAGATAGTCCTCAGGAAACTCAATTCCTTCAAGCCAAAAAAAGGAAAACGACTCAGGATGTAAAGAAAAGAAAAGAGGAGACTGGAGCCAAGAGGCAGCAATATGAAATTAGGAATTGTTGGCCACCTGTGTTATCTGGGGGTATCACTCCTTGCATTATTATTGAAATCCCACTCAAAGAAACTGTCACCAGTGACTTCTCCAGGTTTACTAACTACAGGTTTAAAAACCTTTTGATAAATCCTTCACCTCTACCTGACCTAAGGTATGTAAAGTGTACACACTTCACAGGGAAATATTTTATCTTTCTCAAGATTTTTTTGATAGATTTATGTTGACACAAAAAGATATAAACAAAAATATCCTTCAGCTTATTGGTATTACCTCATTATTCATTGCTGCAAAACTTGAGGAACTCTATGCTCCTAAATTACAAGAATTTGCTTATGTTACTGATGGTGCTTGCAGTGAAGATGATATCCTAGGGATGGAACTCATTATATTAAAGGTTTTAAAGTGGGAGCTGTGTCCAGTAATAGTTATTGCCTGGTTGACTGTCTTTCTCCAAGTCTATGCTCTAAAAGATGTTCCTAAAGTACTCCTACCTCAGTATTCCCAGGAAAAGTTTGTTCAAATAGCCCAGCTCCTGGATCTATGTATTCTCTCTACTGACTCATTAGAATTCCAATATAGAATATTGGCAGCGGCTGCTTTATGCCATTTTACCTCCATTGAAGTTAAGAAAGTGTCAGGTTTAGACTGGGAAAACATTTCAGAATGTATAGAATGGATGGTACCTTTTGCCAGAGTAGTGAACGGTGGGCCTCCAGTGAAACTGAAGATTTTTAAGATTTCTGTAGAAGATAGACATACTATCCAGACACACACAATTATTTGGCTATGCTGGAGGAAGTCAATTATGTGTCAGCTTTCACAAAGGTGGGACAATTGTCACCAGTGTGCAACGGAGGCATCATGACACCACCAAAGAGCACAGAAAAATCCCCAGGAAAACACTAAAGGCAAAGTTGAACTGAGCTTGCTGAGTGGATTTGTTCTAATTTGGCAGTATAATATTATATTCCTTTTGGAGTACTAAAAAAGCTAAAACAACTTTAGTAATAGTCTTAACCAATTCAGAAATTACACTGCCATGAACGAGTTAAAAGCCTCTACCCATTCAGAATTGGATAACCATAGTTCAGATCTTAGCTGTCAAACACACAAAAAAACCAAACAAACAAAAAACAGCTGAACTAGTTTACAAATATTAGTATTTCATTTCCAGTGTAAAAATAGACTCGAACTCTGGACTTCAATCCCCAGAAGCCCTTGCTCCACTTCCCCAGAATGCTTTGAATTCTCACGTGGGCCAAGATTGAGAAGGGATTTAAGCTGATTGTAAAGGCTTTTGTCACTCTTTTGGACTTCCGTTTTGGAGCAGACGTGGCTCTTCCATGATGTCAGATTATCTTGTCTAGGCCTCTTTGGCCTAGGCACATGTTTCTTATCCTGTATTTTCTTTAATCCTTAATCTTTAATAAACCTCATAAAAATATACTCCTTGCAGAGAGAAACTAATTTCTACCTGCCTCAGTCTCCCCTAAATTTTAATCTTTACAGTTTTGGCTTATCACTTCGGGAAAACAAAATACTTTCAATCTTCTGATTTCTTTTCTGATCTTTAGTTCAGCTTTTAATATCTAGTGCCTAAAAAAATTTTTTTAAGCCATCTTTCTCTGGTCAAGGTTTTTTTTTTTTTACCCTCGCAAAGCTGCAGCTCGTTCCAGCCATTAGATAGCTCACAGGCTCCGGACCTGTTGCGTTTGCCGCCCACTCCACCAGGCTCGGCCCGTCACTTCCTGCCTGCAGCCCCAATTGTCCTCACCTGGTACTCTGGCTCCCGGCCCTGCCCACCCTGGCGGCCCACTCGGGCTCTGGTTCCTTCTCCTGGCCTCTCACCTGGTACCCGATCTCCCGGCCCTGCCTGCCTGTTTCTGCGCCCCAGACCCACAAGCGTGACCCCAGCCGACTCATCACCCAGATCCTCGGAGCAGATCGACCAGCTGGTAACAAACAAACTGGGGTATTGAGCATGTGGGGGATCATAGCAGGGGAGAGAGAAGAAACAGACCTTTTCAAGCAGGAACTTAAAAGCATGGCTATTTTATAAGGATATCTTTTAATTGCATTGATCCTTTTATTGATTTCACCTGCATGTCAGGGAGAAGATTCAGCTAACTTTGGGGAGGCAAATGGGTGGTTTAGCAAACTGAGAGCCAGACCTACAGACATGTGGTCCTGGGTTAAAATCTGGCCTCAGATACTTCCCAGCTGTGGGGTCCTGAGCAGATCCCTTAACCCCCATTGCCTAACCCTTACTACTCTGCCTTCGGACAATAGACATTTAAATGGATAATTAATTAAAAGAAAAACAAAACCAAAAAAAACACACACCTAAGGAACTTTAACTACTGGAGGTTATGATTTTAAGGCATTTAAGACTCCAATGGTTTATAAAAAAACTGCTGTATTTCTATTGCATTTTTTGTTTAAGGTTTAACTTTGTGATTTTAAGTTCATATATTACTGGATTCAATATTATTCTGTTATACTGTTCATTTGATGTACTGTGTTTTAAAAAAATTCTGTTGTTTTTCCCCTATAACTGTGCTGAATAAATATTATTGTAATTAAGCCCATATAAAAAAAAAAACAGCCTTTCTATTTTGACTTTGTAAATTGTCACATAGAGGATAGATGGACTTCAGAACTGGTTACAATTGTATTAACAACTTTGGAAAATTTAATGTGCTAAATATCTCAACTGATTTTTAGAATTTTTTAAATGTGATTTTTGGAATTTTTTTTAAACAATCTCTGGTTATTTTGCCTGCCCCTACCACGAGGTGTAAGGCTCACTCTAGTAGTTGAAGTGGGATACATTTTATAACCCACAACCTTCCCACATTTCTAAATATGTGAATGGAAGTTGGAGCAGTTAATCTCAGGGCATTTGTACCCCTAAAAAGCCTCCAAAAAAGGAGCACCCCTTTATTTATACTCTTCAGCTCACTATTTTACTTCCACCAGAATGATATATAGATTTCTTGATTATGTTCTTAACCCAAGATGAGTTTTACTTTGTTTTAAAAATATGTTTAATTACAAAGGTTGAAAGATTTGCTATGATTGTAAAAATTTGTGAAAAATGTCCATCAATTCATAGACTTTTAAAAATGCCATACAGCAAATTATGTGAAATCTAATAGTGTGTTTGTTTGCTATTGTAATTAATTGGGCTATTGAGAATTTTGGGGATATTGAAACTACATATTTGTACTACTGTTCAATTAATTTGCCTTCTCTTCACAGTGGAGCATGGCCACATGAAGAGGAAATGGATCTCATTTTTGGTGAGAAAGCCTTGTAATCTTTATTTTCTTAGCAGACACAAGGTGTCAATGATTATAAGCTACATTCTTGAATTTTAAAGCTCTTTTATTATTATATTTTTCTTGCATGTGCAATATACTTTTTCAGTTTTTTTATTTTTTCTGTCTTTTTTATATTTGAAGCACATGTCACCAGTATTAAGATTTTCTTTAACCTTTTGATTTATCAGTACTACAAGTTTAAGATACATTTGCTAAAGCATTCCCCCAAAAGCTTGTGACTATAAAAATGATGCCACTAATTATTTTAAAAATTATGGGATGGGGGCAGCTGGGTAGCTCAGTGGATTGAGAGCCAGGTCTAGAGATGGGAGGTCCTAGGTTCAAATCTGGCCTCAGACACTTCCCAGCTGTGTAACCCTGGGCAAGTCACTTAACCCCCATTGCCTAGCCCTTACCACTCTTCTGCCTTGGAGCCAATACACAGTATTGACTCCAAGATGGAAGGTAAGGGTTAAAAAAAAATTATGGGACTTTGCTTAATGATTCTGTCTGATTCCAGGACAAGATATACACAAAAGAGCCATTGCACAGGGCCAAAGAAAAGCCAATCCAGGATGGATTGATGCACTTCTAGGCCAATACAAAGGTCTTGAACCTAGTGTGAAGACTCAAGGTTACTGTGTTTAACACGTTGTTATGACATAGGCTTTCCTTGTGTCCATACTCACTCTGAAAATACTCACAGACGAGTATCCCGAAACCTTGGTTGATATAATCTGGTCCCCTTTTCTGCCTTTCATAGTGTGGTAACTTTCTGTAGTCCTGGCTACTGACTGGGTAAATGCATCATTGCTTCGATCATTTTAATTGGGCCCTGATAGAAGGACCTGTTATAGATTTTTCTTTTTACTTGGAATTTTTACACATAAGACTTTGATAGTCTATATTTTCATCCAGAGTTTTTTCTTTTCTTTTGGATTTTTCTGATATCTTTTTAATATTTCTCTTACCAATTGATTCATATACCTCATACCTCAGCCATGCATCCCTAAGTGATCATGTATTTTTCAATCACCCTCTTAATGGGGGAATGTAAAAATATCATTATTTAAATTGCAAAGTTTAAAATCCTTTTGAGAAGAATTTTAGGTAAAGAAGATGCTACCTCTCTGAATCCAGAGCTGAACTCTTGGCGAAAATACTATGAAGAAGCCTCCAGACCAGCCAGCTGCACAAAAATTGAACTTTGGGTGTGGTTGATTGAACATTTATTTATATCTATGCTTTCATGCCAAAGGGGACTGCCCCCAAATGGCTTTTTGTCAATGTGTCTAGCAATTATTGGTTGTTTTTTTTTCTTTTCCTCAATCTCAAATTATTGTAATCTTTAAATCCATATTTTCACGGTCAGAGTTTATGGCAACCACTCTTTTGTCTGTAACTGGCAGTGGCAGTTGGTCTTGTGACTAGCACTTCCTTCCTGGCCTTGGAAGGGGAAGGAGCTTTTTCTTCTTGGGCTCTGGATAGAAGTGCCTCTATTTTCTTCAGCCCAAGGAGACAGACCCAACCAGCTCTGAAGGTTAGAACTTTCTTGTTGCTTACTGTCGACTGCTAAGATTTTGAAATTAAGAAAACTAGCACAGATATAGGGTAGGCAGGAATAAGAGAAACCCTCCACCAGCCTGTGAGACCTGGCCTCAGCTCCAAAGCTGAGAAAGACTCAAAACCTTATCTAGAGAAATCCATCTTCCCTCTTCCCTGATACCTCTCCAATTCGAACTGGTTATTAAAAATTATCTTATTTAGAGGGAGCTGAACCTCAGTTCAGTCATCCAACTATAAACGGTCCTTATTGGACCCCTGTTGGGCGACCAAAGTCTGGGGAAAAGCTTTTCCCTCAGGAGGGTCCGTGTTTACCTGCTCCGGGGCATCTTCGGCATCAATCCATAGAGAAGACATCCCCACAGGCTAGCATAAGTGACCCATTTCTTGGATACCCCATTTTGTTCAAAAATAGTCTCTCAACAGGGGGCATCTCTCTCCTTTTGCCTCACTGGCAGACATATTCCCTCTCTCCTTTCAACTCCTCCATTCCCTGCTATTAACCTTCCGTATCCCCTGTTCTTCTTATCCACCCATCTTTCTCTAAAAAATATTACAAAGCTGTCAATAACACAATGAACAATCATGTTAAATACTCATTGTGAAGAGGCTAGAATGCTGGTATGGGAGTCAGGTATATTTGGGTTAACTTCTACCTCTACTACATATTAGGTGTGGGATAAAGACAAGTCACTTAACCACTAAGCTCCTGCATGTGTCAATTTGCATTGGTAGAACGAGTTTCCTCATTGAGAGTTCCCTAAACCAATGAAATCACAGATAAAAACAAATATTATCTAATTTGATTCTCAAAAAACCCCTTAAAGTAGGTGTTATTATAGCCCCCATTTTATAATGGAAGAAACTGAGGATAACAAAACTTTAGTGGCTTGTCCAGGGTCACCTTCCTAAGTGTCTAAGGCAGGATTTGAACTTAGGTTTTCCTGACTCCAGGCACAGTGCTCTATCCTTGTACCACCTAGTGACCTCAAAAATTTCTAAGTGAAATGTAATGGGTATAAATGGAAATTCTTATATTTGAGTTTGAAAAATATCAACTATACATTTAGAGAACAGAGGAGGTTTGATTAGATCAGAGTTTGAATTAAAAAAAAAAAGAAAGAAAATTTTAGTGATTTTCAAGTACAATCTGAATCATTGAAATCCTATGGCAGCCACCAAAAAAAAAAGTAACTTGGCAAAAGAAATTATGAAAAAAAGTAATGATGAAAAGAGAATAGCACTTATAGGTCTCAATTTATATAATACATCAGTGATCAGTTAAAAAATAGAGAGATAGATCAATGAAACTTACTAGGCAAGGAAGATTCAGAACAATAGAAATCAATAACCTAGTTGATAAATTAGAAATATGTTGCCTGGGGAAAACTCCCTATTTGATTAAAAAAATCTTCTGGGAAAACTGGAAGAAATTGGGCTTAGACAAGTAGTTTTCACCATGGTCCATAATACATTGTAAATAGATATGTGACCTTTTATACTTAAAATTATACTATAAAAAAGTTATGAGGGAAAGAGATCATGTACCTCTTACAACTCTTGGTAAGAGATGTGTTTTTAACTAAAGAAATAGAAGCAATGACAAAATTAGATCAATTTGATTATTTGAAACAGAAAAACTTCTGTACAGGCAAAATTAATACATCTAGAATAAGAAAGGAAGTCATTAAATGGGGAAAAATCTATCAAAATTTTCTGATCAGAGTTTGGTATCCAAGATATAGAAACAATGAATAAATATATATATGATTAATAGCCATTTCTGAATAAATAAATGGTCAAAAATATTAACAAAGCATTCTCCAAAAAATTTCAAAGTATTCACAATCACATAAAAAATACTCTACACATCAACAATAATAGTAGAAATAAAAATGAAAACAACTCTGATATTTCACATCACAGCATGCAAATGGGCAAAAATGAAAAAAATGGCAATATTTTGGAGGGGTAATGAGAAGATAAGCATACCAATACATTATTGGTGGACCTGTGAAATGGTAAAAATCATTTTGGAAAGTATTATGGAATTATGCAAATAAAATGACTAAAATGTCCTTATACTTGCCTGAACCAGAAACTCCATTATTGAATATCCCCCCCCCCCAGGAGGCCACTGGCAAGAAAAAGCTCCAAATACTCCAAAATGGGGAAAAGATGATGTAAAAATTTCTTTAGAGAGCAGGGTCAAGATGGTGACGAAAACACAATGACTCATCTAAGGGCTCCTAAATTTCGTCTCCAAACAATTTTAAAATAATGGCTCAAAATGAATTCTAGTACAGCAGAACCCACAAGAGGACTGGGTGAAACAAACCACAAAGGAACAGGGAGAAATAATTTTCCATCCCAAGATGTCTTAGAAAGTTTGTAGGAAATGTCTGTCCCACTAAGCCTTAGTGACTAAGGTGAGGATGGAAGGTATTTTAGTACAGGCAATTCCCTGGCAAGGCAGAAGCAGCCCATGGCTTTGGTAAGACATCAGTGAGGCCCTAAGTCAGAAGCAAGTCATCAGCATACCTTGAGGGTAATTGAATCGGCAGCCAACCTCTTCTGTAGCTCTCATTTTGAGTCATTATTTTAAAATTGTTTGGAGGCGAAATTTGGGAGTTTGTAGATGAGTCATTGTGGGAAGGAAACAAGAACAAATTCTGGATTTTCTGCCACTGTGTTGGAATAAACAACAGTGGGAATATCCATAGAGAGGAAATTGTCACTACTGACAGTTGGTGGGGGAAGGGACAACTAGGAGTGGCAGTTGAGTCTTGTGACTAGCACTTCCTTTCTGCCAGGTTTTCCTTCCTTCCTGGTGTTGGAGGTGGGAGGAGTGTTGGCTTCCCAGTCTGGATTAGGAGTGCCTCTACTTGGTTCAGCCCAAAGACACAGGCCCAACCAGCTCTGAAAGTTAGAACTGTTCTTGTTGCTTTCTGTCTATTGCTAAGATTCTGAAATTGACAAAACTAGCACAGATATAGCGTAGAAGGGAGTGGGGAAAACCCTCCATCACCCTGTGAGGCCTGGCCTCAGCTCCAAAGCTAAGAAAGACTCCAACCTTATTTAAGGACCTCCCTCTTCCCTTTTTCCCTAATATCTCTCCAATCCAAACTGGTTATTAAAATTTCTCTTATTAGAATATCACAGACAGATAAATGGACTATCTTTTCTGGGTATAGAGGGAACTGAACATTAGTTCAGTCATTTAATTACAAATGTTTCTTATCGGTCGCCTGCTCCTGCCTCTCAGCAGGGGGCATCTCTCGCCTTTGCCTTACCAGCAACAATATTTCCTCTCTCCCTTAAACTCCTCCATTCCCTGCTATAAACCTTCCTTATCCCCTGTTTTTTTTTCAATCCCCTCATCTTCCTCAATAAATATTACAGTTTTTGGCAGAGCCAGCTAGGTTTTCCAATCTATTTTGTCAAGAATTTGAGGAAAAAATGTCAGTTTGAGGTGTCAGGGAAAAAGCCCGTGTGACTGTGGAAAGCAGCCATTTTGAGAGCAGTGTTGAGTGCAACTAATCTGCCTAGTGACACCACACCCAAAGGAGTGACACACACTCCTTATGAAGGGAAAGGTGACCCTTAAAGGCTCAGACTTAAAAACATTTTTTCTGTTGCAAAAGGCTTTTCAAGATACAATACGGCAAAGAAACTATTACTTGCCATGGGTTATCTAGCCAGGATTGGACATTTCTTTTATATGTCTTACAACTTTTTTTTGGGGTCAAGATTCAGGATTATATTTATTTTCTGCTTAAGATCTATGAAAGTTTGCAATGGCTGGATATAAGTATATATCACTCGATTTCATTCATTCCTACATACACTGGAGCATTATTCTTCTTAATCCAATTATACTATGCCCTAAAAAAAAGGTGTGCATCTAATTTATGGAAAAAAAGCAAAAGATAATGAAATGGTTATGATGATTTTAGCCATGAGGGAGGAGATGATGCAACTAAAGCAAATGATTAAGCAACTGACTGAGGAGAAACAATGTGGCAAATGTATTAACATACAACATGACATACTTAAAAATAATAATGTAGTTAAGCAAGAAAATACAGATGGGGCTTAAGGTGGAATACCAATATTGCCACTAAGAGATCAAACAAGCCAACAATCAGATAGTGGCATAATTAATATTAAAACACATAACCGGGATTTCTGGGTAAACATGGAGGCAATCTAAATGTGAATTGCTTTCTCTCCCCCATACTGAATGAAACAGACTACCTCAAAAGAGCATAAAAATCATCTTTGGAAGATCAGAGGGACTCTCCAGCAGCTCACAGCAATGAAGGTACATGGGGTTTGAACATTTCCACACTATAAGAGAGAGAGAAAGCTTGCTGCCAAGCATGAGCTGAGCTGAGCTGCCCTACCCTGCCACATGTACAGAACTGGAGTAGGGACCAGCGCACTCACCGGAGACAGCGAGTGAGTAAGGAATGTCTCCGCAGTGAGTGGGGGGAACTCCAGGGTCCATGGGATCTAATGAGGACTCCAAGGGAACTAACCCTCAGAGCAGTTTCACTGGAGAATGAGCAGACCGCAGGGGCTCCTGCAAACTGTGAATGCCTTGGAGACTCTAGAAACGGCCTGAGGCAAAATATCCTCCAATCCTCAATATAGTGAGGGTGAGGGCTTGCCAGAGTCCTTGGGAACTGACAAGGACTACCAGGGAAACACCCTGCGGAGTGGTTTTATAGGGGAAGTCTGTGTGCATGGGAGAGAAGAGACCACAGACCACGTGGGCAGGCACACTAACAAACTTCAGAGGCTGGGCAGAATCAGCCTGAGGCAAAACCATCAAAATCTGCTCACCTCACCCAGATTCCTGAATAAAGAGGAAAGGGAAATCCACCAAAGGGGTGGCTCAGAGTGCCCAAGATCAACCCTCCAAGAAGAAAGGGAAAAAATGACTATTGAAAACTTTTACAGAGGGAAAACGCAGGCTACAGAGGAAAAAGAGGATGAAATGCAAACAAAATCAAAACACAACCCCCAAAATGGAAATTATCCACAAGCTCTGGAAGAACTCAAAATGGAGCTTATTCAAAAGATGGAAACCTTCTGGCTAGAAAAATGGGAACAAATTCAGAAAGAGGTCTTCAGCCTAACAGACAAAAACTCGCAATTGGAGAAAGAGTTGGAAGACTCTAACAGAAGGGCAGACCAAACTGAAAAGCAAAACCAGTCCTTAAAGACCAGAATTAAGCAACTGGAAGACAGTGAACTTGTAAAACAGCAAGAATTAATAAAGCAAAGTCAAAAAATTGATGAATTAGAAGAAAACATAAACTATCTCACTGACAAGGTGACAGACTAGGAAAACAGAAGAAGGAGAGACAATCTGAGAATCATTGGTCTACCTGAAAAACCAGAGATTAACAAAAACCTCGATGCCATACTACAAGAAATCATCGAAGAGAATTGCCCTGACGTTCTCAAACAAGGGGGCAAAATAGAAATCAAAAGAGTTCATAGAACACCCTCTATACTAAATCCCCAAAAGACAACCCCCAGGAATGTAATCGCCAAATTCAAGAGCTCCCAAGCTAAGGAGAAAATATTACAAGAAGGTAGGAAGAGAAACTTCAGATACAGAGGTGCATCAATAAGGATCACATAAGACCTAGCAGCAAAGATGCTAAGAGACCATAAAGCCTGGAACATGATATTCAGAAAGGCAAAAGAACTGGGTCTTCAACCAAGAATCAGCTACCCATCAAAACTGACTATACACTTCCAGGGGAAAGTATGGGCATTCGACAAAATAGAAGATTTCCAAATATTCATGAAGAAAAGACCAGAACTCAGTGGAAAGTTTGACATCCAAACATAAAGAGCAAGAGAAACATGAAAAGGTAAATATGAAAGAAAGGGAAATGGAGAAAACGTTTTTTTCTTTCCTTTTATTCAAACTCTCTTCTATAAGGGCCACAATTAGATCAAATTACATATACAAACATATGAAGGAAATGTTATGTGCAATTTTCAAAAATTGTGTGCATTAATAGAGTAATCAGAAGAATCACTCATAGGGAAAGATTGGGGCATTAACATGATTTGGAGGGGGGAGAAAAAAAGAAAGAAAAAGGAAGGGGGGAATCAATGATGATACTAAGATATACTTGAAGAAATAGAAATAAATTAAATAGAACAATCTTTGTCACATAAAGATACACACGGGAGGGGGAGGGGAAGAATTATCTTATAAGAAGGAGAGGTAAAGAGTGCTAATTGGTATTACTTAAACCTTACTCTCAGTGAAACCAACTCTGAGAGGGAAGAGCATCTACATCCATTGGGATCTTGAATTCTCTTATCCAACAGGGTAAGGGAGAAGGTAAAACCAAGGGGGGTAGGGGGGCAGAGAACATAAAAAGGGAGGGAAGGAGAGGGGGGAGGGGAAGGGAACAAAAAGGGAGAGGCTAGAAATGGAAGCATAACAAGGGAGGGGACTAGGCAGATTGATTTAAAATAAACCATGGCTTTAAAAGTTAATAGGAAAAGAAGAAAGGTCAGAAGTAGGGGAGGATATCAAAATGCTGGGGAATTCACAAATGACAATCATAACATTGAACGTGAATGGGATGAACTCACCCATAAAATGTAGACAAATAGCAGAATGGATTAGAATCCAAAACCCTACCATATACTGTCTGCAGGAAACACACATGAGGTAGATAGAAACTCACAAGGTCAAAATTAAAGGTTGGAGTAAGACCTAATGGACCTCAACTGACAGAAAGAAGGCAGGAGTAGCAATCATGATATCTGACAAAGCCAAAGCAAAAATAGACCTGATTAGAAGGTATAGGGAAGGTAAATACATCATGATAAAGGGAGTATAGACAACAAGGAAATATCACTAATCAACATTTATGCACCAAATGGTATAGCACCCAAACTTCTAATGGAGAAATTAGGAGAATTGAAGAAGGAAATAGATAATAAAACTATACTAGTGGGAGATCTGAACCAACCACTATCAAATTTAGATAAATCAAATAAATAAATAAATAAACAAATAAATAAATAAATAAGAGGTAAAAGAGGTGAATGAATTTTTAGAAAAATTAGAGTTGATAGATATAAGGAGAAAAATAAATAGGGACAAAAAGAATACACCTTCTTTTCAGCAGCACATGGCACATTCACAAAGATTGACCATACACTAGGTCATAAAAAATGGCATACAAATGTAGAAAAGTCGAAGTAATTAATGCAACCTTTTCATATCATAAGGCAATAAAAATAAAGATCAATAAGCATATGTGGAGAGCAAAATAAAAAATCAATTGGAAATTAAATAATATGATGCTCAAAAATCAGTTAGTTAGAGAACAAATCATGGAAACAATTAATAATTTCATTGAAGAAAATTACTATGGTGAGACATCCTTTCAAACCTTATGGGATGCAGCCAAAGCACTACTCAGAGGAAAATTCATATCCCTGACTGCATATATTAACAAATTAGGGAGAGCAGAGATCAATGAATTGGACATGCAAATCAAAAAACTTGAAAGCGAACAAATTAAAAACCCCCAAAAGAAAGCCAAATTAGAAATCCTAAAAGTTAAGGGAGAAATTAATAAAATTGAAAGTGATAGAACTATTGAACTAATAAATAAGACAAGAAGCTAGTACTTTGAAAAAACAAACAAAATAGACAAGGTACTGGCCAACTTAATTAAAAAAAGAGAGAAGAAAAGCAAATTAACAATATCATAGATGAAAAGGGGGACCTTACCTCCAATGAAGAGGAAATTAAGGCAATCATTAAAAATTTATTTGCCTATTATATGGCAATAAATATGCCAATCTAAGCGATATAGATGAATATTTACAAAAATATAAATAGCCTAGACTAACAGAAGAAGAAATAGAATTCTTTTTTTAAACATTATTTTATCGAATAGTGGATTTTTGTCCCAAAAGCTGGGATCTTTGGGTTTATCATATACTGTCTTGCTGAGGTTGCTTTCCCCCAGTCTATTCCAGTGATCTTCCTTTCTGTTTCTTAGCCAGTACCAAATTGTTTTGATGACTGCTGCTTTGTAATATAGTTTAAGGTCAGGGACTGCAATGTATGGATAGCCCCTGGTATAACTACTATAGCCTCTAAAGTATGTTCAGCCTGCTCTATTTGCCAGGCATATAACCAAAATGCATATCGTGGAAAAGCCTCTGGGGGACATCCTCTGGCTTACATACCATTTGAACATCTACAGATAGATTTCATAACAAAGCCAAAGGCTGGACGTTATAAATTTTGTCTGGTCATAGTAGATCAACTAACCAGATGGCCGGAAGCATTTCCTATGACCCGAGCCACAGCAGATTTTGTTGCAAAGATATTTTAAGGGAATTTATTCCATGTTTTGGACTGCCAGCACGTATTATATATATAAAGTTTATATCAAGAATTTCAAGCAAACTGGAGCAACTCAACCTTCATGGGAAGGACCATTCCAAAAATTATTAACTACTCCAACATCTATAAAGATTGGAGAAAGAGACTCTTGGATTCACTGCTCATAGTAAGATTTTACTGTTATAAAAATCAAAGATTTTGATTCTGTTCGAGAAAAGATCTTCAAGAAAGAAACTTTTATATCCAGAGAATGAACTGTTGCAGAAAGATGTCGAAAAACTTACACTTCATCAAGAAGATCAAGAATGAACTTTGGATATGATTGATTGGACTGAACTTTTGATTGAACATTTATTGTAATTGTACACATTTATGCCAAAAGGGACTGCCCCTAATTTGGCTTTCTGTCAATGCGCCTAGCAAAACATTGGTTTTGCTTTCTTTTCTTTTCTATTTTCTCTCTCACTATTATAATTCTCTTTAAAAAATTGAATATTGTGCATATCTACAGTTAGAATTGAATTCAGAATTCCCTTCTCAGAGTAACAGGATTTAGGAAGGGCTGCAGCAAAGATCAAGATTTAATTATTTGAGAATATGACCTTCAACAGACATGTGCAAAGGGGACAGACCTCTGGGCGGTCCTGGGTTAAGCTAGAGCCACCATTGGCACAGGGGAGACATTGACAGTGATTGGTAGATGTGAGAACTGAGGGGAGGGAACTTAGATTTTTGGCTTAAAGATAGCGGGGTCTGAGGACTGAGGGAGGTTGATGCTCTGAAGAGGTTGATGCTCTGAAGAAGTTGATGCTCTGAAGGAGGGCTGAGAGGAGAGAGGTCCTGGAGGGAGAGCTCCTGGAGAGGTCTTGAAGGAGGCTGTGGAAGGAGAACTCAGGAGGAGTCAGGAGGAGAATTCTCTGGAAACATTTCTTGAAAGGAGGCTCTCTTGAAGGTGGAGCCTGAGGTTGGCATGAGAAGCCTTACCTAGAGAGATCTTGGGTGAGTGATAAAACCAACTGACTGATTTATCTCTTAGGACTGAGGTCTAGGCCTTATTGGCTTGAGGCCCTTCATTCTTATTCCTTTCTTACTTTCTCTCCTTTTCTATTGATTAATCAGTGTATTAAATTTCTCTATAAAATTTAATTTCTCTATAAAACCCAGTTGGCTTGGGCATATTCATAAATTGGGAATATATTCCCTGGCGACCATATTATATTTATATAAAACCAAGACACAGTAGAAAACATATTTCAGCGGTCATAATTGTTATATATTTCCCTTGCTCCCAAACATTTTAATTATCACATTTTATGGCTCTCACTCTCTTATCTACAACTATTTAATGCTCAAAACTATTTTAAATCTAACACACAGAACCATTATATCCAATATTTGATTCAGAAAGTGAGGAAGACCAAGAACCTTATGAATATATCAAACTTCACAACCAAAATCACAAAGCTTTACAAGAGGGGGAGACAGATGATTTCATTAACAACTCAATTCAAGAACAAACAGTCCTGTTAGAAGAGTTAGTTCAGGACATAAAACACACAATCTCATTTGAAGAAATGCTGGCAGCATTGGAAGTTAAGAACTATCAAGAACTTTGTGAAAAGTATGAGTTTGAGGAAAAAGACACTAAATTAGCAGTACAACAAAATCATATACCTGATAGAAAACAAAAAGAAGAAGAAGCAAACAACGTAATGATCCTATCACATCTTCCTTTCTCTGACGTAGAACTTCTCACAAACTAGACTGTCAATTAACAAAATATTTACAAGCTTTACAAACAAGAATAGCAGAGTTGCATGAAATGGGCTTGATACAACAAACAGTACCCCTGGATTACAATTTGCACAGCATCAAACTAGGAGACACAGTATACTTAAAAAATTTCAATAAAAAATTAGCTACAGACATAAAATGGACTGGACCATATGAAGTATTGCATACTATCCCAACAGCTATAAAAATTGCAGGGAAAGACTCGTGGTTCCACTGTTCCCACATAAAACCAGAAAAATTCAACATCACTGTAACAGACATAGAAGATAATTAGACAAAAAATAGTGCTGAGAAATGAAAACAAAAACTGATTAACATAAAAAAGTACACCACAAAGAAATAATAGTGACACATAATGTTTAAGACCACTTTCCAGCCCAGAGGAAAAGCATCCCAGAGGAAAAGATTTTAAACCAGCCCAGAGGAAAAGCATCAAGAAAAGCTTGTAGACAGAAGAAATAAAGAAAAAAAAAGTTGAAATGGACAGCTAAGACTTTGAACTTTGTAAATTTGTTTATATAAGAAGAGGACAGATGGAAAACGAGACATATGTAAGACTGTGTTGAAATAACAAAACAAAGGTAATTTAATATATTAGGCATGCATCACTACATAACTTGGAAGAAAGAAGAGATCCATAAGTCAACATGAGAAGTGGAAATCTGAAGAAACTTGATAAGTATTAATTCAACACAACACTATTAGACACAAAACACAGAATCACAAACTGACATATTGGGAGAGCTTGTTTAAATAAATAAGTGTCTGAAATTGTATTTATTCAAAATGTAAATATGTATATAGTTAGTTCCATAAGGTCTTAGGTAAATAAAAAGATCAATAGATATTTCTATTTGACTGACATCAGGATGTGGAACAATGTATATTATTGTATTATATGTAAAAAATCTCTATAAATAATGTATTGTTAATTTTAAAACTATTCTACCCTAATCAGAACATACTTTAGAAGATCTGATTTAGCTATTTCCTGATTAGTAACAATAGAGATACTTGCTTTAACAGAATCAAGTCTTGGGAACTCTACATTTTTCCATCCTGCTCAGTTTAACAAGGTCAGGAATGTCTGCTCCATACTCAAAGATTTAATTATCTGAGAAAATGGCCTTCAACAGACATGTGCAGAAAACAGCAGACAGACCCCTGGGCTGTCCTAAGTCAAGATAAGTCATTATTGGTACAGATGAGACTCGGGAAAATGACATAAAACCATTTATATAAGGCACGTCACTGGCTCTCTTCATCCTCTTTTCCTGGAGAGGCGACTCTGGCTGGCAGCATGCTAGGCATTCTGACATCTTGGAGTGGTAGCAGTTATTTTTCTGGGTTTGGCAGTGAGTTTGCCCTTGAGCTGATTCAGGTTCAGGCATCTTGGCTGAGGCCTTTTGGAGTTCAGGCTGATTCCTTTCTCCTTCACACTCCAAAACCTTACTTTCTAAATTTCCTAACCTTCCCGCCCAGTACTAGCCAGGCGGGAGAAATACTACTCCCTTTCCTTCTTCCTTCTTCTTAATCTCCTCCATTATATCAATTAAATCAACATAAAATTTCCAACTGACTTGGGTATTTTATTATTTGGGATTTTCCCTGGTGACCAATTAAATTTAGATTTTAAGTCACAATGCTAAAATTATCCTTTACAGTTTATTCTATAATTAGGTTAATAACATAGGTTAATAACATAGTGATAGAGTCTGTAAATATTTAGCATAGCATGTATATATGTTATACATAAGATAATAGTTATAATAAGTAGGGAATAAATTAGGAGTAAGTTAAGTTAAACATAGTATAGATAATTGGTTATACATAGGAACAGACTTAAACTGTATTTGCAGATAGTAAACTTAATTTTTTTTTGTAAAGCTGATGCTGAAATTGTGTTTAATGGAAATATATATATAGATATCTGATAGGAAAACTATTTGTTTTAGTTAACTTAGCAAGAGTAAGTAGTATTAGCACTAAAATTCAAATTTCTTGTAATGGTTTTGTTTAAACATTTATTGTACTGAATTTATTGTAAAATCCTAAAACTATCCTTACCCAAACCCTAAAACTACCCTTATCCAAACTTTCTTGCATAGAATTTCTTAGAGTAGATTTAGTAAATTGATAATTGTAATAAAAATAAGTGACCTTGGGAAGGCCACTACAAAAAAAGGGGAAGACTGTGGGAAGGAAACAAGAACAAGTTCTAGACATTCTGCCACTGTGTTGGAATAAACAACAGTGGGAATATCCATAGAGAGGAAATTGTCACTACTGACAGTTGGTGGGGAAAGGGGCAACTGGGAGTAGCAGTTGGGTCTTGTGACTAGCACTTCCTTCCTGCCAGGTTTTCCTTCCTTCCTGGTGTTGGAGGTGGGAGGAGTGTTGGCTTCCCAGTCCAGATTAGGCGTGCCTCTACTTGGTTCAGCCCAAAGACACAGCCCAACCAGCTCTGAAAGTTAGAACTGTTCTTGTTGCTTTCTGTATATTGCTAAGATTCTAAAATTGACAAAACTAGCACAGATATAGCGTAGAAGGGAGTGGGGAAAACCCTCCATCACCCTGTGAGGCCTGGCCTCAGCTCCAAAGCTAAGAAAGACTCCAACCTTATTTAAGGACCTCCCTCTTCCCTTTTTCCCTAATATCTCTCCAATCCAAACTGGTTATTAAAATTTCTCTTATTAGAATATCACAGTCAGGTAAATGGACTATCTTTTCTGGGCATAGAGGGAGCTGAACATCAGTTCAGTCATCCAATTACAAACATTCCTTATCAGACCCCTACTGCTGCCTCTCAGCAGGGGGCATCTCTCACCTTTGCCTCACCAGCAACAATATTCCCTCTCTCCCTTAAACTCCTCCATTCCCTGCTATAAACCTTCCTTATCCCCTGTTTTTTTCAATCCCCTCATCTTCCTCAATAATTATTACATAGACTAAAAGGGGGTTAGACAACTAGTCAGAAAGAGATTAAAGAAGTCCCTTAGTTGGTGCTGGGTTCAGGACTCTGTTGCATTATCCATATGTAGATCTAGGTTTCAGTTCTCAGTTATAGTCCTCCTGCAAAAACTAGCATATGAGAGTTTGCAGCCACAGAGGAGTAGAAACTCACTCTGGTCATAGTTCCAGGATGGAAAAGAATATTTGTGGTTGCTCATGGGCAAGCACAGGCATGGATAGCAACAACCACACCTTAAATTATATCACCTTAGAAAAATTGAAAACTTATAGTTCTCCAGAAATTTGAAAACAACAGCATGAAAAAACCTGAAACTTGGGATAGTATCCCCTTCATAACAGGATCAGAGAAACTTTAGCATAAAGTAAAAAGCCAATAAATAGGCTGTGAAAATGAGTGTGTTATCGAAATCACTTTAAAAGACTGATATATCTTAATTTAAGGTCGCCAAGGAATTCAGCTATGTAATTCCTAAATGAAAACTCAAGTCAGCAGTCAACCTTTTGGAGTTTTTAATTACAAACAGGAGGAAGAAAGGTGAGAGAGAGAGAGAGAGAGAGAGAGAGAGAGAGAGAGAGAGAGAGAGAGAGAGAGAAAGGGGAGAGAAGGGAATAGGACTTAAATACCCCCTCTCCTTAGGCTGGGCCAAAGGCCCAAGCCCTTAGATAGCTGAGGTAAAGAAAAGAGATCAGTCCCTATCACTCACATGACCAAAATGGAGAAACAGTCTTAGGGGCCTCCACCTCCAGACTCCTTCAGAGCAAAACCTCCCAGAGCAAAACCTCCTCAGAGCAAAACCTCCTCCTCTGTCCTCAGATCCCGATATCTTTAAGTCAACAATCTAAGTCCCCTCCCCTCAGTTCTCACATCTACCAATCACTGTCCATGTCTCCCCTGTGCCAATGGTGGCTCTAGCTTAACCCAGGACCGCCCAGAGGTCTGCCCCCCTTTGCACATGTCTGTTAAAGGTCATATTCTCAAATAATTAAATCTTGATCTTTGCTGCAGCCCTTCCTAAATCCTGTTACTCTGAGAAGGGTGGAGATTGTAAGTTCCAAGACCTGGTTCTGTCATTCCAAGTATCTCTATTGTATCAATTCTAAAATCAATCATGACTCAAAGAACTTTCTGTTCTATGCTTAAGTATAGGTCAAAGCCCTTTCCATTGTTTAGCAAAAAGTTTCTGTCCTAAAGTAGTCTTAAGTAGGGAGGAGAAGGATCCTCCCATGCCAAAGAGTTTCACATTCCAATAGAGTTCTTACTATCAGTAGGAAATTTTTTCAAGTATGAAATTTCCCAATGGGGAAATTTCCAACATTCATAAGTCTAAGAAATTTTAAGGTTTACAATCCCCCCTGATGATCATTGGGAGACTAGTCTCCCCATTGATCATTTAACATAATCATTTTGTAGTTCTAAATGCACTTCTAACTATAGATATACACAATATTCAATTTTCTAAGAGAAATTAGAATAGTGAGAGAGGAAATAGGAAAGAAAAGAAAGCAAAACCAATGTTTTGCTAGGCGCATTGACAGAAAGCCAAATTAGGGGCAGTCCCTTTTGGCATAAATGTGTACAATTACAATAAATGTTCAATCAAAAGTTCAGTCCAATCAATCATATCCAAAGTTCATTCTTGATCTTCTTGATGAAGTGTAGGTTTTTGGCATCTTTCTGCAACAGTTCATTCTCTGGATATAAAAGTTTCAAGCTTCTTTCTTGAAGATCTTTTCTTGAACAGAATCAAAATCTTTGATTTTTTATAACAGTAAAATCTTAAACAAAATTCAAAATTCTTGGATTTTTATAAAAATACAATCTCAAACAAAAAAAATTCAAAAATAAAAAAATTTTTAGATTTTAAATTAAAATACAATCCCCCCTGAAGTAAGTATTTAAAAATATCAAGTTTAGCTCAGAATGCAATGTTCAGTTATGGGGGGGTATGTGTCAATTATCAAAAGAATAGAAAAATAATAAAAAACATAAGAAAAATTCAAAATAGGCCTTGTATAGGTCCAGTTTATAGTAATTTCTATCCCACAGGTATGTAGGACAGAATGCAGTAATATTTCACTTAGCCATTTGTAGCCAAGACTACAGGAAGTTGCCATAATATAAGAAGAAAAGAATTAGAATTCTATTTTGATGGGGAAATGTCATTCCCTCGTCTGATTTTTTTTTCATTCTCAGGGATATAGGGAGCCAGCATGATAGTCAAGCTTTGTACTTGTTTGAGTACTTTGTAAAGAGTGTAGATACAAGGAAGTCCTACGACTTAAACATAAGTTAAGCATCGCAACCTCGAGTCTCACTTTAATATTTCTTGTGTGCTCTATTGGCACTATTCAGGTTTAGTCTGTGCTCCTTGTTTTTATCCCTTTTCCTGGAATCAGACACAAACATTAATCACAGTCCTATAATATTTTATCAATAATTGGCAGGTTCCCATAGTTTAAAGCTTTTAGGCACATATTTATATTATAGCAAGAGTATATATATTAACTTGTATTACTGCAGGGAAAAAAATAATTTTAATATTAATTATGTGTACCTTCAGTATGAAAAATGAGAAAAAAATCAAATATTCTGATAAAAAAATAAAAGAAAAGAAATAAGAAAAATAAGGAAAAAAATCAGTAATTCAATATATTCTTGAAAAAACAGCATCCATTTGTCTATGGATTATTATCTCTAATTCATATGATAAGATAGAGTCACAATTCATATGATAGGATAGAGTCAATCAGTCTCAGCAGAAGATGCTTTCTTCACATGTGAGCAGTGAATCCAAGAGTCCCTTTCTCTAATCTTTATAGATGTTGGAGTAGTTAATAATATTTGGAATGGTCCTTCCCATGAAGGTTGTCCAGTTCGCTTGAAATTCTTGATATAAACTTTATCTCCTGGGTTCAGGTCATGCAGAGAAAAGTCTAATGGTCCAGCTTGTACTGCAGCTCTGGATTCATGAAGTTCACGTAGTTTGTGTTGTAACTCCTGTATATAGGAAGCAATAGTAATATCTCCCCCTAATAGCGATGTATAAGCCGGGGAGAAAGGCTTAGCCTGTATAGGCGGATGTCCAAAAAGCATCTCAAATGGTGAAATATGTAAATCTCCTCTAGGCCTGCTTCTAAGATAAAATAGGGCCAGAGGGAGAATTTCAGGCCATTTTAAATGGGTCTCAGTGTATAGTTTGCCAATCATAGTCTTAAGTTCTTTATTCATCCTCTCCACTTGGCCTGAGCTCTGGGGGTGATATGGAACATGGAATTTGGGAGTTATCCCCAAGCAAGAATATATTTGGTTTAAGACAGAATCGGTAAAATGACTCCCTCTATCGGAGTCAATACGTGCTGGCAGGCCAAAACGAGGAATAATTTCTTTTAAAAGTATCTTTGCAACAAAATCTGCTGTGGCTCGGGTCATAGGAAATGCTTCTGGCCATCTGGTTAGTTGATCTACAATTACTAGACAAAATTTATAACGTCCAGCCTTTGGCATCGCTATGAAATCTATTTGTAGATGTTCAAAAGGTGTGTAAGCCAGAGGACATCCCCCAAAGGCTTTTCCACGATATGCATGTTGGTCATATACCTGGCAGATAGGGCAGGCTGAACATACTTTAGAGGCTATAGTAGTTATACCAGGGGCTATCCATACTCTCTTGACAGAGTTCATGATGCCCTGGGTGCCAAAATGACCATTTTTATGAATAGATTGGCAAATTTGGTTATAGAAACTTCTAGGGAGCAGGGGTTTTCCTTCAGATGACACCCATACTCCATTAATCTGTTTTGCTTTAAATTTTTGTTTCCATTTTTCCACTTCCTTTTCATTATAGGACAGTGATAAATTTAAATTATCAGTGGTTGTTAATGTTAAAATTAATCCAGGTCCTTCTATGGCTGCTAGTTTTGCAGCTGCATCTGCTCGGTCATTTCCTCTAGAGACAGGGTCAGAGCCACCTGTATGGGCAGAGCAATGAACTACAGCTAGGGCTTTAGGCAGTTTGAGAGCAGAAAGAACTTCATTAATAATTTCTGCATTAGCTATGGATTTTCCAGCTGAGGTTAAAAATCCTCTCTGGAGCCATAGCATCCCGACTGAGTGGCAAATGCCAAAAGCATATCTAGAATCCATATAAATTGTTGCCTTTTTATCCTTGGCAATTATACAAGCTTGTTTTAGAGCTATGAGTTCTGCTCCTTGAGCACTAATGTTAGAAGGTAGTGAAGCTGACCATTCAGTGGCAAATTCTGAGACTACGGCAGCTCCAGTATAACGTATGCCATCCCTCATAAAAGAGGAACCGTCGGTAAATAAAATCAGATCTGCATTGTCTAAGGGAGTATCCAAGAGATTATCTCAAGGCTTTTCTGCCATGGACACTAATGTTTCACAGTTATGTAATGGTTCAACTTAGAGATTACAATAATTTGAAATTGAGGGGGAAAAAAACCAATAATTGCTAGACGCATTGACAAAAAGCTACTTAAGGGGAAGTCCCCTTTGGCAGGAAAGTATACATACAAATAAATGTTCAATCAACCACACCCAAAGTTCATTTTTGTGCAGCTTGTGGTCTGGAGGCTTCTTCATAGTGTCTTCTCCAACAGTTCAGTTTCTGGATTCAGAGAGGTATCATCTTTCTTTACCTAAAATTCTTCTCAAAAGGAATTTAAACTTTGCAATTTAAATAATGATTTTTTTTTTTACATTCCCCTGTTAAGAGGGTGATTGACAAATACAGGATCACTTAGAGATGCATGGCTGAGGTATGAAGTATATGAATCAATTGGCAAAAGATATTAAAAGGATATCAGAAAAATCCAAATTAAAAAAAAATTCTGGATGAAAATATAGACTATCAAAGTCTTATGTGTGTAAAAATTCCAAGTAAAAGAAAAATATATCTATAACAGGTCCTTCTATCAGGGCCCAATCAAAATGATCTAAGCAATGATGCATTTACCCAGTCAGTAGCCAGGACTACAGAAAAGTACCACACTATGAAAGGCAGAAAAGGGGACCAGATTATATGAGCCAAAGTTTCGGGGATACTCGTCTGTGAGTATTTTCAGAGTGAGTGTGGACACAAGGAAAGCCTATGTCTTAACAACATGTTAAACACAGTAACCTCGAGTCTTCACACTAGGTTCAAGACCTTTGTATTGGCCTAGAAGTGCATCAATCCATCCTGGATTGGCATTTCTTTGGCTCTGTGAAATGGCTCTTGTGTGTATATCTTGTCCTGGAATCAGACAGAATCATTAAGCAAAGTCCCATAATTTTTTTTAAATAATTAGTGGCATCATTTTTATAGTCACAAGCTTTTTTGGGGTATGCATTGGCAAATGTATCTTAAACTTGTAGTAGTGAAAAATCAAAAGGTTAAAAAAAATCTTAATACTGGTGACATGTGCTTCAAATATAAAAAAGAGAGAAAAAATAATAAAAAAAACAAATAGTATATTGTACATGCAAGAAAATATAATAATAAAAAAGATTTAAAAATTCAAAAATATAGCTTATAATCATTGACACTCTGTGTCAGCTAAGAAAATATAAAATACAAGGCTTTCTCACCAAAAATGAGATCTATTTCCTGCTTAATATCTGGCCATGCTCACTGTGAGTAGAAGGCAAATGAATTGAACAAGGTAACGATTTTTCATTTTTAAAATAAAGAACAGTAGTATAAATATGTAGATATCAATATCCCTAAAATTCTCAATAGCCCAATCAATTACAATAGCAAACAAACACACTTTCACATTTCACATAAGTTGCTGTATGGCATTTTAAAAAATCTATGAATTGATGGATATTTGTCACAAGTTTTACAAACATAGCAATCTTTCAACCTTGGTAATAAACATATATATATTTTTAAACAAGGTAAAACTCATCTTGGGTTAAGAACATAATCAAGAAATCTATATATCATTCTGGTGCAAGTAAAGTAGTGAGCTGAAGAGTATAAATAAAGGGGTGCTCCTTTTTTGGAGGCTTTTTAGGGGTACAAATGCCCTGACATTAACTGCCCAACTTCCATTCACATATTTAGAAATGCAGGAAGGTTGGGGGTTATAAAATGTATTTCACTTCAACTACGGGGTCTTACCTTGTGGTAGGGGCAGGCAAAAATAACCAGAGATTGTTAAAAAAATTCAAAAAATCATATTTTAAAAACCCTTAAAATCATTTGAGATATTTAGCACATTAAATTTTCCAAGGTTGTTATAGCAATTGTAACCAGTTCTGAAGTCCATCTATCCTTGGCAAAATAGAAAAAAGCTGTTTTTTCATACATGGGCTTATTCACTAATATTTGTTCAGCAAAGTTATAGGGGGGAAACAACAGAATTTCAAAACTCAGTACATTCAAAATAAATTCAATCAACCTTCAGTGTAACAGAATATTGAATCCAGTAATATATGAACTTAAAATCACAAAGTTAAACCTTAAACAAAAAATGCAATAGAATACAGAGATTTTTATAAACCATTGGAGTCTGAAATGCCTTAAAATCATAACCTCCAGTCTTTAAAGTTCCTTAGGTGTGTGTGTGTGTTTTTCTTTTAATTAATTATCCATTTAAATGTCCATTGTCCGAAGGCAGAGTAGTAAGGGCTAGGCAGTGGGGGTTAAGGACCCATCCACGGCCCCACAGCTGGGGAGTATCTGAGGCCAGATTTTAACCCAGGACCACATGACTGTAGGCCTGGCTCTCAGTTTGCTGAGCCACCCATTTGCCTCGCAAAGTTGAATCTTTTTGCTGAATTTTTCTTCTGGCACACAGGTGAAATCAATGAAATTACCAGAACAGTCAAAAGGTATTCTTTTAAACAGCCCATTGCTTAAAAGTCTGTTTGAAAAGTCTATTTCTTATCTTCTCCCTTTTCTCTCTCCCCTGCTCCGATACCTCCTCCTGCCCCAGTCCACATGGAGCTCAGGCCGCCAGCGTGGAGCCAACCCCTCCCCACCTCCCGTTTTGTTACCAGCTGATAGAAATGAGTCCCGATCGATCTGCTCCAAGGAACTGGGTTTGTTGGGCAGGCAGGTCACCAGGTGATTGCAATCTTGGTTGAATCAGGTGGGCCAGGTGATCGAGAGAAGAACCTCGGGGTGGGCAGGGCCGGGAGCCGGAGCGCAGACAAACAGGGCCGGGAGCTCGGGCACCAGGTGAGAGGCCAGGAGCAGAATCAAGAGAAGCAGGCAGGCAGAACTTAGCAGCCAGGGGCCAGGTGGGCGGGAGAAGGACCTCTGGGGTGGGTGGGCAGTCCAAAGCGGATGGCGGCGGCAGGCAGGGAGAAGCTAATGGCTGGAAGGAGCAGGTAAAAAAAAACCTCGGCCAGAGAAAAGTGGATCAAAAAAATTTCTAGGCACTAGCTATTAAAGATTAAATCAGAAGATTGAGAAATTTCATTTTCCCGAAGTGGTTACGTCAAACTGTAAATATTAAAATTTAGGGGAGACTGAGGCATGGAGAAATTAGTTTCTCTCTGCAAGGAGTATTATATTTTTAGAGGTTTATTAAAGATTAAGGATTGGGGGCAGCTGGGTGGCTCAGTGGATTGAGAGCCAGGCCTAGAGATGGGAGGTCCTAGGTTCAAATGTGGAGAATTTGAGAGAATGGACTTGACACCAGAAATGGACTCTGCCTTTCAGAAACTCCGAACTGCCATGCTGAAGGCACCAGCCTTAGCCTTACCCGACCCTGAGAAGCCCTTTCTCCTCTTTGTGGATGAAAGACAAGGGGTGGCCAAAGGAGACCTCACCCAAAGGCTAGGACCATGGGATAGGCCGGTCGCTTACTTGTCCAAAAAGATGGACCCGGTTGCGTCAGGGTGGCCAGCGTGCCTCCGCATAATTGCGGCAGTTGCCTTAATGGTCAAAGACGCAGACAAGCTGACCCACGGCCAGGCACTGACGATAGCCACAACCCATGCTATAGAGATGGTCCTACGACAGCCTCCGGTCAGATGGCTCTCCCATTCCAGACTCACCCATTATCAGTCCCTGCTTCTCAATGAACCCCAAATCACCTTCAAGGTTACAACAGCTCTAAACCCAGCCACCTTACTACCTTCAGGTGAGCAACCAAGCCTCCACTCCTGTCAGGAGATATTGGTGGAGGCGATCTCGGCCAGGCCAGATCTCAAGGACACACCGCTACTGAACCCAGAACTTGTTTATTTTACTGATGGGAGCAGCTTCATCACTTCCTCCAGGGCCAGGGTAGCGGGGGCAGCAGTGGTTGATGATGAAGGAACCATTGTTTGGGCGGCCAAACTCCCGGAAGGGACATCAGCCCAGCGAGCCGAACTTCTCGCCTTGGAAGCAGCCTTACAGGCAGCGAGGGGGAAACGTGTGAACATTTACACAGACAGCCGCTATGCATTTGCTACCTTGCACATTCATGCCCCCATTTACTGCGAGAGGGGATACATAACATCCACCGGGAAGCCGATAGCACACCTACATCACATCCAGGAACTGTTAGGGGCTGTATGGGAACCCCGCCAGGTCTCCGTTATACACACACCAGGCCACCAGAAGGGAGACTCCCACCCGGCACTGGGAAATAGATGGGTGGATGAGGCTGCCAAGAAGGCAGCAATTCAAGCCCCAATGCCCTCAGTCCTCACCCTTACCTCATCCCCCGATGACCTCCCAATCCTGACCCCTCCCTCGGAACCGGCCCAGTACTCAAAGGAAGACCGAATATGGGTAGGGAAGCAAGAAGGAGCAGCTCCGAGGGACCACGAGGCGTTCCCCCGGGACAAGGAGGGCAACCTCCTTTTGCCCCACTTAGCAGGCTGTCTGCTAGCTACCCACCTCCACTGCCTCACTCACTTAGGACACCGCAATCTCCGGGAGATTCTGTGCAAGGGGAGGATAAGGTTCCGTGGCATGGACTCCTTCCTTGAGGAACTTGTCCGCAAGTGCACCACCTGTCAGCTTGTACAGCCTGGGAAACCAGCCCCAGCCCCCGGAACCCGCCTGCGAGGAACGCGACCCTGCGAGGATTGGGAGCTTGACTTCACAGAGGTAAAATCAGGGAAATTCAGGTACCGGTACCTCCTTGTCATGGTCGACACCTTTACAGGATGGCCAGAAGCCTTCCCCACAAGGACTGAAACCGCCCAGGTAGTAGCCAAACATTTCCTAGAAGACATCATCCCCAGGTACGGGTCGCCCGCTTCTCTAGGATCGGACAACGGTCTGGCCTTTGTCAGCCGAACCATTCAGCTCTTAGCAAAAGGCTTGGGGGTAAATTGGAAATTGCATTGCGAGTATAGGCCCCAAAGTTCAGGGCAAGTGGAGAGAATGAATCGGACCCTAAAAGAGTTTCTTACTAAGCTCACCTGGGAGACTGGCTGGGACTGGGTGACTCTCCTTCCCCTTGCCCTTTTTAAAGCCCGTAATACACTGGGCCCCCTATCTCTCACCCCTTACGAAATCCTTTATGGCTCCCTACCCCCTATACTCCCCTCCGCACCGTCCCCAGAGAAGGTGCCTCCCCACCTTCGAGAATTTGTTCTCTCCCTGTCCCAGATACATACGGATCTGTGGCCACGTCTTCGCACCAGGTTCCAGCCGCCCCCTGCTGAGCCACACAAACTCCAGCCAGGCGATTGGGTTCTGGTCAAGAGACACCGGAAAGAAACCCTCCAACCCAGGTGGAAGGGACCGTACGTGATCTTGCTGACTACTCCCTCAGCTATTAAGGTAGACGGGATAGGCCCGTGGATTCACCACTCGCACGCCAGACCAACCGCAGTACCGGATCCCGACTGGCAAGCCAAGGTCCACCCTCACAATCCCCTGAAGCTGACGCTTAGTTGAACCTAATGGCTGGGAGGTTCTATGTCCTCTTGCTAACCATAGTTCCCCTCCTCCTTAACATTGCATTCACTTCCCACCCCACCCCATCCCCAACGCAGTGCCCAGTGGGATACACTCCCATACGCAGTCGAGACCACGGCTCCAGTTGTGCAACATGGTGCAGCACCCAGAACTCCGCAATACTTGTTCGCTACCCAGCAACATGCCCCCCCCACACACTCCCTTTCCTAAAGCTTCCTGCTTAACCCGGGAGACCTCGGGAAGTTGTACCTCCTGGGTGGGGCCGGTCGAGACCACCGTTCCTGTTGAGACCACCACTCAGCCAGTCGAGACCACCGTTCCTGTTGAGACCACCACTCAGCCGGTCGAGACCACCGTTCCTGTTGAGACCACCACTCAGCCGGTCGAGACCACCGTTCCTGTTGAGACCACCACTCAGCCGGTCGAGACCACCGTTCCTGTTGAGACCACCACTCAGCCGGTCGAGACCACCGTTCCTGTTGAGACCACCACTCAGCCGGTCGAGACCACTGTTCCTGTTGAGACCACCACTCAGCCGGTCGAGACCACCGTTCCTGTTGAGACCACCATTCATCTGGTCGACACCATTGCCTCCATTGAGGTCAACACCCCTGTTCTTGAAACCGTCACCGCGCCTACCATCGCTACCTATGGCACCACTGTACCTGAATCTTCCACTTGGACCAGACCACGGAGAGACGCGAACCCCCACATGCTGGTCACTTGGACCTTAACGTGCCTATATGTTTATCACCGGCCAGCCGGGTGGACCACCACTTTTACTAAATGGGTTACCCTTGCCACCATCACCACACTGCTGACCCCGACCTTTACAATCAAGGTATGCAAATTATTCCCCTACGGAATTGACGGGCCCAAGGGCCCCCCATGTAACCAGTGGATCGTCGATGGGTCATTTTATGTATGCCCTAGTTACAACCCGGGAAAACCTTATTGCAATGTCCCCAGCCATTTTTATTGTCATTACTGGGGCTGTGAAACTGCAGTAACCGGTACTAGTATCTCCTGGGCCCCACCAGAACAGGACCCCTTTATCAGGCTTGCCTGTCACCCCTCACCCTACCATTGTACCCACCTCAACCTTACGGTCCTTCAACCGACAACCGGATCCTGGTTCCCTGGGCGAACTTGGGGCATCAGGAAATATGCAAAGTGGGGAAGAGATGTTGGGGCCACTTTCAGGATTACAAAAAGACTGGTCACCACCTCCCACAGCATAGGACCGTTGCAGAGCCGGCCCCGGCAACCGAAGTCCAAAATTAGACATAGGGGAGTAACACCTGGCCCCCTAAAGCGAGGGGACCTACCCACACCCACCCCGACCTGTAAGGTGGCCACTATATTTCAATATGCCAGCTCCTCGTGTACGGGAACCGCTATAGCCCAGATCAAAAACCTCACAGGGCATTACGTCCGCCCTAAGGTAGGATCTTCATCAGCGTCGGGCCAAAGGCTCCTCAAAATACTGGTCAAATGGATGCCCACCTACCCCCCCCCCCCAGGTCCACCACCACAGATATTGAGTCCCCACCCTTTCTACTCCTCGCTGCTATCCCCTTCCTTGCCATAACCAGGAACTGGCTTTCGACCATCCTGATACTTCCCTTACCCCTTGCCCTCGCGGCTGGGAATTTAAACCCCAGACTGGACCCGTACCTCAACTTACTCAATGGTACCTTCCTGGCCCTGAATAACACCCAGCCAAATCTTACTTCCTCCTGCTGGCTGTGCCTTACCCCCTCCTCGTACCTCTCTGGGTATGGCCAAAACCTGGCCCCCTCTAACATAACCACACTCGACCTAACCCGCTCCAACCAAGATTCTAATTGCAATTGGACAGATACCACCGTTGGTTTAACTGTGGAAGTGGAAGGAAGAGGACTCTGTGTAGGCCAATCCAACCTCACCAACCATGAAACCTACACTTCTCTCTGCTCCACTAACATGACCTTGAACTCTTCACATGCCAACTCATTTCTCCGACCTCCCAACGGTACACCATGGGTATGTTATTATTCTGGACTACAACAATGCGTCTCCTTCGCATACCTGAGCACGGGTCAGGATTTTTGCATGACAGTAGTTATAATTCCTAGAGTCACCTACCACCCAGAAGACGAGATCCCCATAGCTCCGGAACATGCAACCCGCCGCCAGAAAAGGGCAGCCGTAGGCCTGACTATAGCGGCTATCTTAGGGGCAACAGGAGCGGCCACAGGGGTAGGGGCCCTCGTCTACCAACAGGTTGGGTTACAACCGGTCCTGGCCTCAATGGATAGCGACATTAAGCGCCTTGAGGACTCCATTAAGTTTCTGGAACAGTCACACAGCTCCCTAGCCGAAGTAGTACTACAGAATAGATGTGGACTGGACCTCCTCTTCTTTAAGGAAGGAGGCCTCTGTGCCGCATTGGGGGAAGAATGCTGTTTTTATGTTAATCACTCTGGAGTGATTCGTGGTAACTTAGCCGCCATCAGGAGAAACCTTGAAAAGAGGCAGAGAGATAGAGTCTAACCCGTGGGCTACACTATCTTCCCCTAGATGGTTCGAGTTCTCCCCATGGCTAACCAGCCTCATTGTCACGATCGGGGCATCTCACTCGTCATCCTACTCCTACTTATTGGGGGTCCACCCCTAGTCACCCTGATACTCAACCTCCTTAGAAGACAAGTACCACTACTCCTAGCGCAGGCACTGCCCAAAGCATTACAGGCCCAACCACCCCCAGCCATGATAATCACCCAACAACTGCGGACCCTACCCACGAGGGCCCTCTAGTAAAAGTCTAGGGACCCCAGGCCGCTGAAAAAAAAAAAGTGTGGAATGAAAGGGAACTAGGCCAACGAACCCTGTGTGAACCATACCAAGATAAGCACCCTTCCTAGGCCAACGAACCCTGTGTGATAACCACATTGACCCCTCCACCTTGTGTGATAACCACATTGACCCTCGGTAAGTTCCATGGCCAGCCCCGAGGGTATATAAGTTTGCCTTGGAGATTGCTTCGGGGAGGAACTCCCTTTGGGCTCCTCCCTGCGCGTGTGAAAGTGTGTTGCAATAAAGTACCTCTCTGTGCTGATTGCATCGTCTGTTCTGTTCCTTTTGGACTTCTAAATGGACCCTAACAATGGGTGAACCTTTTCCCTTAGGGAAAGAGAGAGAAATCAGCTCTCTCCACATTCAATATGACAAGGAAGTCAGTTTAAGATAATTTTGACACTTTATTCTAACAAATGGTGGTTAAGTGTAAGATAACAAGATGTCTGCATGTTGGAGTTTATAAGAAAGAGGGTAAGGAAAGTCCCTATCTGTCTAAAAAAATCTTTCTCCCTCCCCCAAAATTGAGAGATCCAGGCTTGTCAGCCTGGTCTCTAAGAGGCTCGGGGTTTGGTGGCCCCTGGTCTTAGCACAGCAAAGCCAATGTCCAGACTCAGGGTAACACAGGAGCTGTGTGAGATCTTCTGATGCTGTTCTTCTCAGGTTTTACCACAACTCTTGGTGTTTTTGGGTGGCGGGATGGGGGGGATGGGGATGGTGATTAGGATCAATGAGGGATTTTGTATGGCTCAGGAGAAAAATCTCTGAGAAGCCTGCCACCCTTGGCTTTCTCAGGCAAGAGAGAGATCAACTGTCTTCCCCTGGAGTCTCCTCTTCCCTCAAGATTCCAAATCTCCTTCCCCTTCCCGGCTGTGGATGCAAACCTCGGCATATCCTCCAGGCTCTGTCCCTCAAAGTCTCTGGATCATTCCTCTATCACAGTTTCTAGTACAATATTAAATAATAGAAGTGATAATGGGCATCCTTGCTTCACTCCTGATGTTATTGGGAAGGCTTCTAATTTATCCCCATTGTAAATGTTATTTGCTGATGGTTTTAAATGTATACTATTTATTATTTTCCTAGTGTTTTTTTTTTTTTGAGGCTTTGCTTGATGTTTCCTGGATCTCATCCTCATCTACTGGTTCTGTTCTTTGGTTCTTACCCACAAAGAAGCTTTCCATTGTAGCTTTTTTTTCTCTCTCTTGTTTACTCATTTTATTTACTTTTTTTTTCTCTTCTGTCCTATGGACTATATAGACTTGTCCCTCTGTTGATTTACTTAACCAGAGTGTTTGAGCTTTTCTGCCCTAAGGCCAAATCTTCTCTTTTCTCAATCCTTTGCTGGTAAACTGGATTCAACCGGTTGAGCTAACCTGCTGAGCTGGCCTCTCCTGGGGCAAATTTTTCACTGTAGCCAGCTGGCTTAGGGTGTCCAGCCAGGTGGCCTCCCCATTCATCCCTGCCAGTGCTTGTTATAGCCCTTGACCATGTATGGTGGGTCAGATATGAACTCTCGTGGTTGCTGTTTCTGCATGGGGGCTCATACAGTCAGCTGAGTAGCTGAGGTCTCAGTGTACTGGGTGGGGGAGAGTGCCTCTACCTTTTCCTATGAAAATAGATGGACTATGCCTACCTTTCAAGTTGTTTTCACTAGGAGAGCCTTGTGACTTCTTAGGTTTGGATTTTTGTTTGCTTTAAAGTGTGATATGAATATTGGTTTGGATGGATTGTTTGGAGAGGTTATGACTTTAGGTACTCCTAAGCCACCATCTGGGCTCCACCTTCTTGGTAGACAGTTTTGATGAAGGAATGGTTTTAGTATCACCATAGTCCCTCTTCTATTGCAATATTATACTGGAAGATTAGAACTGGGGAGATAGGATTAGTCCTCAGGAGATGGGATTATTCCAAGTGGATAACTTCAGGCTGGCTAAGCAATTACCTAAAACCATGATGGTGAAGCTATGGCACACATGCCAAAGATAGCATATAGAAACCTCTCTGTGGGCATGTTGCCTACCAGAGTTAGTTACTAGAAAGGCAGAGGGACTGGGGGAAGCTGCTCCCTTACCTCTCTCCTCCATGCCTCCCCCACCCACCTGAGCAGAGTGCCTGGGCCACTCCCTTCCTTTTCTCCCTGTCTGGGGTATGGTGGTGGGAAGGGGAGGATGGGGCATGGTTCATGGTCTCTAAAAGGTTTGCCATCACTGACCTAAAAAGTCAAGCAAGGTGAAAACATGAGGTTCACTCAAATTAAATTCTGCCCCAGTGGCTGACTTTGCATAGGAGCAATTCCAGTCTCTAGGTTTATTAGACTTATTAGCATATGTGATTCCTGGGGGCTAAGGATTATACCAGTCATAAAGTAAAAAATGACTTTTTCTTTATTATTTTTCCACTATATATACACCTTTCAAAAGCCCTTCAACCTGAGGCCCTTCAGCCTGAGACCCTTCACCCTGCAGTATGTTCTAGTCTGGCTGGCAACTGAAATCTACAACCCATGATACACAGGAATCTAAGAGCTAGAGATGAAAGTGTCAGATGCAGTTATCAGAAGGGACCACCTTAACCACACTGACAGTATAATTGAAGCAGGTCTTATTTTATTGCTGGAAACTTACCACAACTAGACCCTTTGATTTTATCAGACTAATCTCATCCAGTGCTTTTGTTGTCATCAAATGTTAGTCATTCCTCCTGAATTGTCACTTAATCACATCTAGAGCCTTTGATCTTACCAAATGTTAGTCACTCCTCTCTTATTGCTGTCCCCTTTGATGACTTTTCCCGGTAGAAGTTTATTTAAAACAACTTCTGCCTCAGAGCAGTTACTCCTACACTCATCCAGAATTACAGTTCCACCCTCCCTTATTTGAAAAAACCCTTGTTGCTACTTTGGTATTCCTCTTTATTTTCATTAACATATCTGATGTCATCGAGTAAGATTTGAAGACTTTTGCCTGGATGGCCACCATTTTCAACCTCAGGTACCTGATACAAGCACAGGACCCTTTCATCCATTCCAGGTTCTTGAGTTCCTTGAATTCCTAAACTCTTACCTTTTTTTGGGTTGAGTTCCTGGCTCTTTAACCAAGAGTTGTTAATACTCTTGGGCAATTTCAGGTACATTCCTAAAAGGACAGCTGCTGGGTACATGTTTTTAAATTATAGACTGTATTTGTAAGAATTTGGACAACTGGAAGAATTTACCCATATCTGACTCTCACCACTGTTGACCACAATAGGACTCCTTTGAGCTCAAAAAAATTAACTTACTTGACTTGATTCCATTGGCCCAAATATTGAGGGCCTGGGGTGGATACCTTTTTCCAGTGGCTCCTTGGGACAACCAAGAAAGAATATGAATCTGTATTTTCTTCCCTTCAAGGGAATGACTAACAATTGATATTTTAAAAAAAAAAAGGAAGGTTGAGAATGAGGTCAGGAGAAGATCTCCAAATTAAATGAAGAGGAAAAAAAATCCAAAGGCAGATAAAGACTTTACTCAGATTTACAGTAGATCTTAAAAGAGGCCCTGAAACAGACCTCTATTTCCTCTCCCTTTAGACTTCCCCACTTCAGGCAAGTCCCAAGTCCAAAGAAGGACAAGATGTACTTCTAACATAAAAAATTATATCATTGGAAGGAAAATTGCTATAAGCTACGGAGCCTCCTGACACAGCTCACTTTCTCATCTTAACAAATACCCTCTGTTTAAAAAAAAAAATAAAGACCAATTAGTCTGGCTCAAATTAATGTGGCTCCAAGGATATAGAATGGGACATATTTTTGCACATTAAATTGTTTTAAGAAGTTTTGTCACTACTATTTGCTGTCTTTCATCTGTGAAGTGCAATTTGTATTAAATTTGTTGTATATTAAATGACTACACTATTACACATGTAAAATCTATATTAGATTGCTTTCCATTTCAGGGAGGAGGAAGGGGGAGAATTTGACTCAAACTTTTAAAAAATGGAGGTTTGAAATTGCTTTTTCATGTAATTGATGAAAAAATAAAATATTATTTTAAAAGAAGTGTTTTATGTTTGTGTGTGTGCTGGCAAGATAGCATGACAATTGGAAACAACTAGTAATGACTAAACTGAAAATATCAACATGCTTGCAAAAAGCCTGGAAACTGAGAAGTTTCACTAGTATTCTGTGATTTTAAATGTTCCTATAGGAATACCCAGCTTTTAGTTAAATTTAAATGTGCTTTTGAGTGAAGTAATTGGTTATAGATCAAAACCTAATATCAAATTGCCACTTGAAAAAATTTCTTGGCAGTTGATTAACTGGAAATAGTTGGCCCCATAATATAAAATTTTGTTTAAATAGTATTGAAAAATAAATTATAAATTGAGATTGTGTGATACCATTTGGTATCCAGGTGTAATTAAAATTTTCTGGTCTTATTTTAAGAGCAATATGTCTCTCCTGATAAGATGCCCTTGATAATTCAGAATTTATTGTGCTATTTGACATGAAGACAAAGAGTTAAAAAGATATGGATATGCAAATTTGGAGCATTAGAGATGGAAGTGTCAAATGCAATTATCAGAAAGGACTACCTTTACCAGACCTCACTGACCTCATGGTTAGAGTGGGTCTTGTGATATCTCTGGAAAACTACCACTCCTAGATATTTTGACTTGTTAAAAAATCCAAAGCTTTTGATGTCATTAAATATTAGTCATTTCTCTCAGTTGCTACTTAATCACATCTAAAGCTTTTGATCTCACCAAATGATAGTTACTCCTTTCCTGTATTGCCCCCTCTGATTACTCTTCCCTGTTGAATAAAGGACCTTGTTGCTGCTTTGGAGGTCCTCTTTTTCCAGAAGTGACTTTAGAACACAGAAAAAGGAATACCAGAGTCAGAAGAGACTTTAGAATGTACAATGTCAGAGATGGAAGAGATCAGAGAAAACTGTCTTGTCCAACTTTTTATAAGGGAGAAAAGTAAATCTCAAGAGGATAAAAGATCTTGCTTTCCTTCTTCTTTTTGAGGCACCATGGACTAAATATGCTTTCCCTTCAAAGGATGTTTGCACATTAAATATAGACTTCAAAGTTGGCACTGTTTGGTCAAGATGAATGGAGTATGAATGTTGAAATTTCAGGCATCTGTTGGTGCAAGATGCTGTCTCTGCATTCTCCTACTCTTATTACTCCTCCTTCTCAGCCTCCTTTATTGGTTTCTCCAAAATTACCAATGTTAATTACTAAATCTAAATTTCATCCTCATCCTTTTTGACCTTTCTGCAAGTTTTACCACTATTGATCACCCCCCTACCTCCTGGATATTAACTCCTCCCTTGGCCTCTTTGCTTGACCATCCTTTTTCAGTCTTTTTTGTTGGATGCATGGAATCCATATCCAGTTCTTAACTGTGGACATTCTCTAAGGCTCTAAGTCCTGGTCCTTCTTCTCTCTTTACACTTTTTACCTGGTGATAGCAATAGCGCTTATAGGTTTAATAATCATCTCTGTGTCGATTACTCCTAGATTTATATATCTATCCCTTATATACTTTCTGAGCTCCAGGCCTGCATCATCAGTTGTGTATTGGACATCCCAAACAATGTTATGTAGACATATTAACTTATTTAATCAACAAACATTTATTACACATTCACTGTGTGCAAGGCATTGTGCTAAAAGCCGAGGATATTAAGATAAAGCAAAAAGAGCCCTTACCCTTAAAGAGTTTACATGGGCATAAGTAGATACTAACAATATTAATTCAGAGTAGATACAAGGGAAACTTAGAGAGGAAGGCCTGAGCAGTTAGTCAGCCTGGGAAAGATCTCCTAAAGAAGATGGCATTTTAACTGAATCTTGATAGATTCTAAGAGGGAGAGGTAAGAAGGGAACACATTTCAGGGATGGACAGAACCACGTACTTGGGAGGTGGAGCATTGTGGTCAGTAGTGTCAAATGCTACAAAAGGATCAAGAATGATAAAGATTGGAAAAGGTCATCTTAGTAATTAATAGATCACGGGTAATAATGGAGAGAGTAAATTTATATAATTTTATATATATAAAATGGTCAAACACTAGATTTCAGAGAGTTTAAAGGTATTGAGAGGAGAAGTGGAAGCATTGAGTGTAGATTTTTTTCAAGGATTTTAGCAGAGAAGGGAAGAATGATATAGGATGATAAATGGTGGCAAATAAATAATGGATCTAGTGAGAGTTTTTTTTTAAAGGATGTTGGAGATGGAAATATTTGTAGAAATCAGGAAAAAACAATAGGTAGGGAAAATTTGTAGATAGGAGAAAGGGGAAAAGACAATAGTTGGAATAATCTGCTAGAGAAGATATGGGGAGGGACAGCTACTGTGGCTCAGTGGATTATTGAGAGCTAGTTCTGGAAATGAAGAAGATCCTGGGTTCAAATTTGAACTCATATATTTCCTAGCTGTGTAACCCTGGGCAAGTCATTTAACTCTAATTCCTTAGCCTTTGCTGCTCTTCTGCCTTGGATCCAATACTTAGTATTGATTCCAAGATGGAAGGTAAGGGCTTATTAACAAACAAACAAACAAAAAAGATGAAGAGGTAAGATCAGTGATACACTATGTAGAGTACTCTTTGGCAAGGAGAAGAGCCAGTTCCTTATTTTCATATATTAGAGTGAAAGAGGTGATAGTGGATAATGATATCAAAGGAATGTGAGATAAGGAGAGGGAACAAAAAAAGGAGCTTAAAGGGATGTGTCTCAATTTTTCTATGAAGTGTGAATTGAGGGCCTTAACTGAAAGTGTGGAAGGAAGGATGCATTATGAAGCTTGAGGATAGAAGAAACACTTTAGAACAGCTCCCGTGGTGAGTGAGCTTGAGAACCAATAAGGAGAATTTAGATCACAAAATGTCAAAAAGCAAATGTTAAAAATTGTTTCTGTAAGCCATTGGGAAAGAAAAGAGAAAGAACCAATTATGGTAGGATTGTCTTGCTTTAAGGATTGCCCACTTGAGATTATATAACATGTTTGTTGGACCAAGCCACTATAGTTTCATCTCTTCCTCCAGGAGGAAAGAAGATGATAAAATTAATCCAAGGTTGGAGTTTGGCAAGTCATGATCATGGAAACAACAAGGGAGTGTGTGTGTCCATGATCATGACTTGGCAAACCCCAGCCCTGGATTAATTCCACCATAAAACAAGAGAGGAACAGAAATGCATCAGCCAAGCTGTGATGAGGTTATGTTGTGTGCTGATGTCTCATGAATGAGAGGGTTTGCAGAAGTTTATTTGAAGGGCACAAAATTCAAAGACATCAGCATTGAGAAGTGTTACTTCTAGTCATAAAATGAACTCATTTTGGTTTAACAATTCCCCATCTTTGGATGTAAGGCTCAAAAAGCCACACTGGTTGCCAAGAGAAAATTTGATCTAGGTAATTGGACAGTGAAAGTAATCTACCTGTACAAACATTAGAGGGATATGGGTGGGGTTGTCCATTCAAGAGGAAAAGGATGAATAGTTAGTAAGAACCTGAAGAAGAATAAAATTTCCGGAACATGCATAATTACAATAGGGTAAATAAAGAAATCCAATATTGCTCTAGTTTAGTGCTAAGTTCTTGGCAGCATCCATGATCTTCAGGACTCTGCAAGGACCTGTACATCTCTCAAATAGCAATGTATGGGTCTGGGCAGGTTTGTGAGAGTATTTCCACCATCTCTAGGTTCCAGGTTACTTGCAGAGATTCTCTAGGTAATGCTACCAAAGTCTGTTAATGATTAGATTTGGTATAATTTAGCAAAACATGACAAAGTCAAATCAGACTGGCCTTCCAGCCATTAGTTCATGTGGTGAAAATCAGTTCTTATCCTACGTATTTAATCCTATTAACAGAACTATAAGAAGAATATTAGGTCCTCCATGAGTTTTTCTCTTAAGTGTCTTATTTCACAACATGATGAATGTGTTAATATATATTACATGATATATGTACAGCCTACATATATTGCTTGCCTTCTAGGAGGGAGGGAAAATGTCAGAAAACCAGCATTAAAAACTGTCTCAGTATGTGATCTGAGGAAAACACATTAAAAATTAAATTAAAAGAAGAATATTGGGAATTAACAACTCATAATTCACCTGGAACTTTAGATAATTTTAGTTTTCAGATAGTAATTGCTCTATCTTTTCCCAAGCCCTATATCTGATGTGGACAATGCCATCCATAGACTGATAGAAGAATTCTAAAAGTAACCACGAGGGCCTGATTTGGAAAATGAGCCCTTCTGTCCCTTAATATTATCAGATACTTCAAAATAGGAAAATGATTTCATTTTCTTAACAGTAATTAATGCAGTTTTACATGTAAAACCCTTAATTCAACTTTGAGAACTTATTACTAAAGAATACTCAAGACATGTATATCCCATCAGAAATGTTTAGAATTCAATCATATATGTAGGGTTGCCCTGTTTCTCTCTCATTTTATAATAGATTTCTTTTGTGAGAAGTCAAACAGTTTACAATAAAGGCAGCTGGAGCACACACAATGGGCCCTAAGGCCTTGGTTCCTATATGACTGTGGACATGGAGTTGTTGGCCCAGAAGATGTGCTAATCATTTACGTATAATAGGGAACCTCCCTGGCATGACCCACAGTCTATATCATAGAAAACAATCCAGACATCAATTCTATAACCTGTGACCAGTAGAGAGCACAAACAGGGCTTCTGGTGACTGTCAAGTACTCCAGTGGGCAGTTTAGTCCAAGTGGAGATTGGCAAATCTAAGAAGTTATTTTACCATGTTGTAATAACCAAACAGCCTGATTGTAGAAATTTGCTATGAAAGGGAAGAGGAGGAACACAGTTAAAACAATATTAAGACTGTTCCTTCAAGGGCATAGACTGATATCACAAAAGCCATAGCAGGGGGGAAACTCTCTTAGCTCTCTTTGATTCTAGGCACAAAACATTTAATAGCTAATCATTGAGCAAAGTTCCACCCTATTCACAGGGTGTTATAGCCAGGCTCAGAATTTGCTAGGTGAGAAAATTTCCTGTTCAGAAAGGAATTAGCACATTTGGGAAGTTGAGTCAAGAGGATACTTCCTTTGGCCATGTAAGGTTGTACTCTCAATTTTCCCAGACACAGACATCCACTTATAGGAGTTCTCAGACCACATTACCTTTGGTCAGTATGTGTCATTCCCCTTGAATGTTGGCTTCATGACAATTTGGACAATCATGCCAGAATCATTAATCAACTCAGAAGAATAAGATCAAATTACATATACTCTCATGAAATTTTACCTGAAATAGCAACATTTCAGTAATCATGGCTTTGGGCTAGATTATTATTATTTTTCTCATGTTGCAATAACAGTTAACACTGAGCACACCTGATTTATCCTTTAATTACAAATTAACAATAATCACATTTTGGAGTTTCACAATATAGTGAATACATGGCAATTTGTGGGGACAGTGTGAGAATAGCAGGGGCTTCCATCAAGCAAATCTTTGGAAAGCCTAAAAGACCCCCAGCTTGCAAAGTTTTTAGGTAGCCACAGTCTAGATAAAACCAAACATGTAGCTCACTCCTCACATGAGACTTCAACCCCTCCTTCCTCTCCCTCTTTACTGAAATTGCATGTCCTTCCAAGAAACTACTGATGCAGGCATTCTATGAGAATCTATGAGGTGTATGGGGTGCTCAGGGAGGGGTAGTATCTCTGGTATGGAGGGCTTGTCGTGCCCTCTTAGGGCAGCTCTCCAGCCTCTGACCCTCACCTGACACCCAACTCTCACTTGTGGCTCCTAGCAGCTGCTAGAATGTGGCAGAGGCCACACCCTGGGCAATGGCTTGGACAGGCCGGCCAAACCTCGTGAGGGTAGCCATCGGGTCATCGACCCCTGGTGAACCAGGGCTTTGCTCACCCAGCATGTGAAGACTGCTTTGGCTGAACAGACGGAAGAAACCAACAAGAAGGTTCAACGGCTGAGATGGCGACGCAGCAAAGCACTATGGAGTGCTTAGGTGTGTTGGAGCACAAAGGACAACACAGCCATCCATTGCAGCTGAGGAAGTCTCCAGGTGTAACGATTTTTTGTGACATTGGACCCAGGCTTCCAATGCCGAGAGAGTGGGACTGTCTCTGTGCAACGACTTTTCCATTTAAATCTCCTTCATGCACAAGTGTCTTTGTGCACATTCATTTATACACCATAGATGAAAACGCACAAAGACAATTGTCATCCTTGGTTACCGAGAGACTACTACTATGAGAATTTAGGTTAGATGATTACATATTGATTTGTCAGCCTATAGAAAACTCTGTCTAGATTTGATGAGGTAAACCAAATCCATTGTACCAATCTTGTACATCATTGACATCCATTGTGCATGTGAAAAGCTTACCTAATCCCTTAGACTGAAAATCACTGTCCCTAAAATGCACAAACACAGCTTTAATTACTTCTTATATGGGTGATTTTTTATTGCAGCAATTTGACTGTGCAAGATTTAGTTTGAAAATCATCCCACTATCTAAATACCTGAATTATGTATGACTATAGACAGACATAAACCAGCAATGACTTCAGAATGCCCCAATGAGACTTGTATTTTGTGTTTGTCCTGTAACTATGATATCTGTGCCATGAGTATATGTTATATGTTGTCTGCGTATGTGCACTGGAAGGGTTAATTTTGAGGACAATAAAAGAGGTCCTTTGCACCTCACTACCTCTTTATCTCCCTCATTACCCTGGAAAGAATGGAGGAGACAAACCAGAGACAGTTTGAGAGATTCAGAAACAGAATTATAGAACCTTTTGAGTCTCCTAAACTTTGACAAAATTTAATTAATTAAGCAAAAAAATCTTACTATAGGCTTCTATTAAAACAAGAGTCAAAAGTAAAAATTTGTCAAATATTTCTCCCTTTCATTCCTCACTGGCCACAAGGAAGGAAATGTAGTGATGATAAAGACAAGAAAAGGGATAATTTGATCCCACAATTAGATAATATTACAAGGTTAATAGTGATGTATTTGGTTTTGAAAATCACAAAAGAAAACTAGATGAACAGCTTTCTGACAGTTACCTGTATCAGAGTTGTGTAGGAAGTTCAGTGACCACCCAAGTATGATTATGCCTAGGAGAATTGTTCCAGCTTAATTCCTGTGAAGGTTCAATAATGTGTATATATGGATAAGAATTTAGTACCCACTTCTAGAAAAAGGGGATAATATTAAAAAGACTTAGTATAGCTTAAACATTTTAGGATTACTTATGAAAATGAATAAGAAATATGGGGGAAAAGAGATTGTTAATGCCTACAAATTATTCCAACTTTTCTAAAGTTTTCTGAACTTTCAAAATTTCTTCTAAATCAACATTTTATTAAACCCCAAAGTTAGAAAATGCTGACATGTCCTATACAAAAATTTTGTTCATTGTTAAGTGGTTATCTTCATTTAAAAAAATTTTACAAAGGGCAAAAATTGACATCTATTATGGTAGCTTAAAACTAAACTTTAAGACACTAAATGTTAATCAAATAATGCCTGCTGTGTTGATTGTCTGACCATGCCTAAAAGGTTATTTGAGTAAACTAGAATTGGGATTAAAATGTAAAAATATTAAGGAAAAAAATTCAAATATTTTAAATCTGCTATTGTGAAATGCCATTGAAGATTAACATGTCTTTAAATACAATTTGCTAAAGTGAAAATTATGTGTAAAAATGACATATGTATGCTATCAGTACAAATGTAATATGCAAAATATGTACCTCTCCTCTATTTCTCATAAGTGTACAGGAGATAATGAATGAAACTGTAACTGCAAAATACATATCACAAATGTTAGATCTTCATAGTATTGGTAAAATTTAATCAATTATGTAGAAATGTTTCCTAAATGTTGGAAGTAATATCTTATTCATACACAACTTAGGAAATCCCTGAATAGGATATAATGTGTGTCTTGTTACCATCCATCTAGGTCCTGCTTGCAAACTATTACACTGAAGTTTGCAACTCAAACTTTCCTAGCTAGTCAAAGCCATAAATCTAACTCGGTGCTTACCCAAGAGTGAAAAAGCTTCTTTAAACAAATATAGGTTGTTTAAACCTATATATAGAGAGAGAACTATAGGTTCAACCTACCGTTAATCAAATTGGTGTTAGTGAAAATTTAACTCCCAGTAAAATTATTAACCCTTTTTCTGTATAAATTGGTAAAAATTGCATTGTCAGTGAATATTGAAACTCAGAAAAAAACTGGAAAATTATTGGAAAGGAAAATTGGTTATCATGACTTGTGAAATCAAATCTTTTCATTGTGTATGTAAATCTTGGAAATTTTTCAGCTCCAAGCTGCAATTGGTGAGATTTGCTGTTTAAGGTAAAAACTTTTGGGATTGCAACTAATATTATTTTTTGAGTCTTGAATTCAGATATAGTTGTCTGATAGATCATTGAACTGTATCCACCACTTAAGAGAAATGACAAGGTACTGTGAAGTACAATTGTTACTGCATGACTGATTAATAACGCTGACTCTTACCTGGTCAGTGTTTAATCCTTTCCCTGCTTTTTCCTTTTAAAGCAAATTTCTATAATCAAAGCAAAGTGAAATAATTGAGGGCCATGAAATTTGAATGTGTATAGCAATCAAATGTGTTCCACTACTTACTTAAGAAACCAAACCCCACCCCAGTTTCAGTTAAAGTACAATGAATCTCTTGTAAGTTAATTCATTTGGGTAATCACCGGACATGAGTTGGAGAAACCTATCTAAAAAAAAGCATCATTTCCCTGACTCAAGCCTATCAAACTTTTACAGAATTATAATATGGGGGTCAAAGTTTTGTTTTCTTTACACAGGATCCACACCCAGCCCACCAGCCCAGAAGGAGCAGATAGATACAGCAAAGGAATGATGGAGCATGGAGAACACAAAAGACTACCCTGAAGACCCAAACCATGAGTCTCATGACTTTTTGGGGACAAGCCAAAAGAACAGTTTATATTGTAATGTTGGTGAGGTTTAGGGATGGGCTTAGATATTTATTAGGGCCAGTAACAGAAGATTAAACTGTTGTGGGGAAGCCACTCAAGCCCAGTGCAGGCAGAGTCAGACAACTGAGATGACATACACAGACCACTAAGATGTGTACTAACAGTTTGTTTAATTAACAAGGGACAAGTTATAAGGGATTTGGAGAAACTTAATCTAATGTTAACCACCTACACCTCCCCCAGATCTAAAATATCTCTTTACAGAGATTTCTTCTGAGTGATTTCCCTACTCTACTCCTCTCCTCACTATCTAAACCAAATTCCTGTACTTGGCTAAACTAACACAAAATCACCTTTTGATGGGTTTAAGGAAAGGTCTATGTAAGCTTGACAGGGCCCAAATTGGTCCAAGATCCAAAAGGATCTAGGCTGGGTCTCACACTCAGGATCAACACAGGATCTCAGCCACAGCCAGCAGGGAAATAGGATAACAGAGCAGCAGGTAGGGTGGGAAGATAAGGTAGAAAAACAGCTACAGGGAAATAGCCAGTTTCCTCAGGTAAAATCCCAGAGAGAAAAGCCACAGCCCAAGGCCTGTCTCCCAGCAACAGCCCAGCTCTCAATAGAACCTCGGAATCCTGTACTCCACTGCCCATGCTTCTGCCCTTTGCAAACATACACATCCTAACTTAACTTTTCCTATAACAATATGGCAGAATAATTCCTGGAGGTGTCAAGCCTCCTTAAGACTGTTCAATCTTTTTTTTTTTTAACTCTTACCTTCCATCTTAGAATCAATACTGGGTATTGGTTTCAAGGCAGAAGAATGGTAAGGGCTAGGCAATGGGGGTTAAGTGACTTGCCCAGGGTCACACAGCTGGGAAGACTGTTCAATATTAACTAAGCCACTTCTCCCAAAAACATTTACCAAATTTTATGTTAATGAGTGGCTACCTCACCCTTTGTATCAACCCCAGACCAACTATTCCAAAGAGTCCCATCCATTGCATCTGTAACTGATCATACCATTCCCCTTCCACAACCCCTTTTCTTGTCCAGTACTTACTCCTTGTTGAACTCTTAACCATTACAACTTGTTAAAATGTGTAACTATTCGTATACAAACTGTAAAATTACCAATTGTATCTTCCCATCCATTACGTCTATAACTGATCAAATTGCTCTCTTGAAACAACCCCCATTTGTCATGCTTCCTACACACACTTCTAGTCCTTGTGTAAATCTTGAAATTTCTCAGACTTGTGAATGTTAAAAATTTCCACATTGAGGAATCCTCTATTGGAACAAATTCCCTACTGGGAAACATTCCCCATTTTGATGTGAGAACTCGCCAGGATCAGAAATGGGAGGACCTCTACTCCACCCGTACTTAAGACTGCTTTAGGGGAGAAAACTCCTTGCTATGGGAGGACCTCTACTCCACCCGTACTTAAGACTGCTTTAGGGGAGAAAACTCCTTGCTAAACAATGAAAGTACTTGGACCCATGCTTATAATAAGGCAAGGAGTTCTTTGAGCCATGCCTGTTTTTTAGAATTGATACAATGAGATGCTAGGTACCTAAAAGGGTTGGGCAAGTTTTCTCTTAATGAGATTAGTTGACTCAGCTGTGTTTTCACTGGTTCAGACTTACTGAGGAGATTAGTCGACACAGCAGCATTTTTTCTGGTTCAGACTTACTGAGGAGATTAGTCGACTTAGCAGGAATTCAGATGGGCAATCCTTTGGAAAATGTCTACAGTGATTGGTAGATGTAAGGACTTAGGGGAGGTGACATAGGAGAAAAACCCCTATATAAGAAAAAGCAGAATCTCTTGAGAAGAAAATCCTTTTGGAGGATCTCTGATGAGGATCGCTTGGGAAGAATCTCCTGAGAGAGGCTCTGGAGAAGGGAAGCTCTTGGAGGACAATCTCTAAGGAGGTCTCACTGGAGCTCCTCTGAGGGGACTCTGTCCCTCTGGAGGCTCTGGAGAGAGGCCCTTTGGAACAGTCTCTGGCTGGAAGGCTCTTTAAGGAGGACTCTGGCTGGAACTCTCTCTGGTGAAGTCAGCTGAGATGGAGCTGGCCTGGTGTCACTAGAATCCTTGCTTAGACAGACCTTGTGGTGAGTGTTAAAATACTGACTGACTGATCTCTCTCTCTTAAGACTCAGGTCTAGGCCATGTTGGCTTAAGGCCCTTCATACTTATTTCCTTTTTCTCTATTTCTCTCTTTTCTTTAATTCCACATTTGTATTAATTAAAATCTCTATAAAACCCAGTTGACTTGGGTATTTGAATAATTGGGAATATTTCCCTGGTGACCACCTTATATTTGATTTAAAAACCAAGACACTGTAGTGAAACATATTTTCTGCAGTCAAATTTACTCACCCTCTCTTATATCTATCACAATTTATATCTTCCACCATTTTAACTCACTACAGTTTACAACATCACTCTTTTAACTGTTACAGTTTAAGGCCTTCAACCATTTTAAATCTAACACTTGGTACTCAGATCCAAATGTTTATATACTTCAGATGGTCATGGATCACCTCGAGATTTATAGGATGGCTCATTGCAGGAGCTATATTGCTTTAGTGACCCTTATTGCCACTTCAGTTACATCAGCAATGGTACTTACCAACACTATTCACACTGCCACCCATGTTAATAAATTGTCAGAAAATGTCTCTTATGCTTTAGGGACACAAGAAATTATAAACTCAAAATTATAGGCCTACCTCGATGCATTAGAAGGTACAATTTTTTACTTGGGAGAACAAATAGCAGGTTTAAAAATTAAAAATCACCTCCAATACGATGGAGGATATAAATCCATTTGTGTTACCCCACTCCCCTATAATTCCTCCCAGTACAAATGGAATACATTGTACAACACCTATTAGGAGTGTGGCACCGTGAAAACATTAGTCTTGACTTGCAAACCCTTCATCAAGAAGTACTATGTCCCAATCTCAATTCACTCTAGCATCACCAGAGGATGCTGCTGCACAATTTACTAGTGCTTTGAAAGAACTAGCCCCTTGCCCCCAAATAATTTTCCCTAATAGGAATTGGAATATTCATCCTTATTCATTTTCTTTCATTTTTAATTGGCATCAAGTGCATCTACCTCAAAAAGCAAAAATTGATATCAAGCATTTACTTACCCCAGCTTCGTTTGTCTTATTTAAATAGAAAAGGAGCAGATGTAGGGACAGCATGAGAATAGCTCATCAAGCAAATCTTTGGAAAACCTAAAAGACCCCCAGCTTGCAAAGTCTTTGGGTAGCTATAGTCTAGATAAAGCCAAACATGCAACTTACTCCTCACATAAGACTTCAACCCCTCCTTCTCTTCCCTCTTTACTGAAATTGCATGTCCTTCCAAGAAGCTACTGATGCAGGCATTCTGTGAGAATCTAGGTTAGATGGTTACATATTTTTCAGCCTATAGAAAACTCTGTCTAGATTCAATGAGGTAAACCAAATCCATTGTACCCATCTTTTAAGTCATTGACATCCATTGTGTATGTGAAAAACTTATCTAATCCTTTAGCCTATGCCACTTTCTCTATAAAATGCTAGCTGTGATGCAATAAACTTTGCCATGATCCATCATCAGTGTGTCCTGGTCCCTCCTGATACCAGAAACCTATTCATCCTTCCCATTCCATCTCCTGAATCCACAATTACCACCAGCAAGCCTGACAACAGTTCACTCAGAAACCCTAGGAAAATACTGACCATACTAAGTCTCCAGACTAACATATCTATGTGCCTATTTACCTTTACAGTAAAAATGAAATCTTTGAATCTAAGGTTTATTGGTTCAAAGTTGTACTTTCAATGCATATTATTTATTAACAGATTTAATTTCATAATTCTCATAAGTGATGATCAAATAATCTCAGATCAAACTCACTTTTTATTATGAGTGAACTTGTTAGTTTCCCCACTTTGACCAATAGTGGTCCTAATTTTTTAAACTTTTGTGCTTTAGAATTTTATTAATGATGTCAGGGATGTAATTTTAGAATTTTATAAATGATGTCAGCAAGGATAATAAGATCTTATGACTATCCAAATAGAAAGTCCCAAGGAACCTCACAGAGGACAACTAAAAAGGTTTGTTACTTTTCTTCTATATCAGTAAGTTATTATTATTATTTTCATCCATTTTAAAGCAAAATATACCCCATTAAATATTTAACAATTTTAAAACATTTTGGCCATATTCTTTTTCTTTTTTAACCCTAACCTTCCATCTTAGAATCAATACTGGGTATTGGTTCTAAGGCAGAAGAGTGGTAAGGACTAGGCAATGGGGGTCAAGTGACTTGCCCAGGGTCACACAGCTAGGAAGTATCTGAGGCCAGATTTGAACCCAGGATCTCCCATCTCTAGGCCTGGCTTTCTATTCACTGAGTCACCTAGCTGTCCTTGTCTCATTTTATTTCTAAATCATATCTTAGTGCAAAATTCTACAAACTCTCTCCTATACAGATTTCCATGAAATAACTACTAAACCTTTAGGAATCAAATTGCATGGTCAATTTCAATTTAGGGAGATTTAGCAACTGGTTGACCTAAACAATTAAATTCTATTGAATCATTTCAAAATAGCTTCAGTTTTGCTTCTTTTTTATTAGGTGAAATCAGCTTCTCCTAGAATAATACATCTTTCACCCTTCAGAAGAGAAAGAGGTATGTAGTTTTCGTATTTAATCTTAATCCTAGCTACAAACTTTCCAATTCCAGAAAGATGTTACTGTAATTTGGAAATTTACATTAAAAATATTACATTTTAGTTACAAATTTAGTCTAATCAGTTTACAATGTTTCAGATTTTTATAAACCAAGAAAAATATTTCCTTCCTTTTCTTAACTGTCTTTATCTCTGCAATCTCCAGCCTTGCAAGGATTGTAAAGGCAGAGAAAAATAAAAAAAAAACCTTCAATCTTTTCCTTCTCATCTCCCACTGAAAGTTTAATTTAAAAGTCAGTGAGAGTAAGTCCCTGTTTAATATTATCAATAGCTGGGAGGGCTGTTTTGAGACTCTTAGAAGTCTTTCTGTGCTGCCTCACAGCAATTTTTTATGGGAGATGAAGTGTTTCCCTTCAAAATTCTTCAAAGTAAAAAAAAATCAAACCTTGAAGTCCATGCTAGAGAATTTCTGAAGTGGAAGCCCTGCCAAGCCCACCTCACTGCCTACATCACCCCTTTTTCTGGAGCCTGCCAAAATCTTTAACTTCCTTTTTTGATTTTTCACAACAAAAATGGCTTCTTAAGGGTGCCAAGGTTCTTTTTTCTTTCATTATGCTTCTGTCAAGGTCAACTTAGAGGTCTATTCTTAGAAATTCCCTTTTGTACTTGGAGTTTTCCCGGATCATAGGCTACAAAAACTCTGTCTAGGTGATTCACTGCCAGCTTATCAGGCATGGTCCCTTTTATGAAGCAGTTGAGGCCCTCTTTCTTCTTTAGAGGTCTCAATCTGGATGAAATTCAGGAGGATATGGACCAGGATGGAGTGGGGATCTTTTGCTGACGAAGTCCCTTGGGACAAATAAATAAGGCCCATCCAGGTAATTCCCACTAATCACATGATGATTCATGGTGTCCTTCCTGGTTGGCTTGCTAGAGCAGAAAACAAATAAATAGAAAATAAAAACATGAAGTTACATCCAGTCAGTGGTTTATTTAGCAAGGCATACAGTTGTAGAAACAAATCAAGTCCTAGGCCAGTGATGGCAAACCTTTTAAAGATAGAGTATTGGGCCCCATCCCCATACCACTCCCCAATATGAGTGCTGTGCTCCTCCCCTAACACTGAGTGCTAAGTGCCCTGCCTCCCCTTACCCCACACAGGGGAGGGAGAAAGGGCTCCCATTGGGTTGCTGGGAGGAAGGGCAGAGGAAGTGAAGAATGTCCTCAGTGAGGGCAAAGAAGGGGAGGGGAGTGTGCTGAGCATTCTGCTCCCCTCCAGCTCTGTCACCTGTGAGCTACCCACCTTACCCTCTGGGTGTTCCCATTGGCTGCTAGGCAGAGGGGCAGGGGATGGGAAAAAATGTCATCAGGCACAATGGAGAGGGGGAGGGGAGCAGCTCTGCCTCAGCCCCTCAGCCTTTCTAGAAACAAACTCTGGGGGAGGGGAGGGCAGTATGCATACCCACAGAAAGCACTCTGTGTGCCATCTTTGGCACTTGTGTCATAGGTTCACCATCACTGTCCTAGGCTCTTAGTCAGCACAAGAACCTGGAGGCTTATGACTCTGGCTTTTATACAGTTTTTACATGGTATAAGAAAGGAACAGAAGAGTATTAGCCAAACTGTGATTAGATCACATCAGGGTCGGTACTGATTTCTTATGAGGGATAGGGCATGGTTTAAAGAAAACTTTTAAAGGACCCAAAACTCAAAGACATCAGTGTTGAGAGGTGAAACGTATAGTCAAAAAATGGAAGGCTAGTCACAAAAAGGAGTCACTTTGGCCTAACAGAAGTAGGGGATTACAGAGTAGAGTAGAGAGTTAAACCAGATTACTAAGGGGTCAAGAATGGAAAAGAAGAAGAGTACAGCCCGAGCAGGGGTGTTGGCCTGGGAAAATAGTGAGGGTTAGAGGTATTAGACATCATGATGAGGAAGAAGAGATTTAAGAATAGTAAGGCATAGGAAAATTTTAATAATAAAAGTTTATGGTTAGATAAAATAATTTTAGAGTTCTTAAACATGTTAATTTGTGGGTGATGGAAAGATCAAAGGTATGACCATCCTTGTACAGAGCTGTAGTAGAATGGAGGAACAGGTCATGGAACTTGAATTTAGATTGGAGAACTGGGAGGTTAGCATATTTAAGAGAACATCATGAATGTTGAAGTTTCCTACTATGAATGCAGAAGTTGGAGTGGAGAGGAAGACTATGAGCTAAGTACTGCATTAATGGAGAAAGGAGGAAGAATGTCCTGTAGGAAGACTTGATGGAAGTCACTGGGATCTGGATTAGTTGAGAAATTTGGACAATGTGAGCTTCCTAGTAGGAGAGGTTTCTGAGTGATAGTAGAAAGTGGGTCTGGAAAAGCAAGAAGAATTCTGACTCCCATCTTGGGGATACTGGGGAATATGAGAGAAAGGGCAATTAATGCCAGAAAGGATGCAATACCCTCTGTGGGGAGCCCAGTCTCAGTGAGTGACAGGAGAGGAAAAAGAGGAAGAGGTCTGAAATAGAAGCAAGTTTATTGAACAGGGGATAAAGAGATGGGCCTGGAATCAAGAAGACCTCCATTCATTGGACTTAGATACTTATAAGCTATATGATCCTGGACAGGTCACTTAACTTCACTCCCCTTTTTTCTTCATGTGTAAAATGGGGATAACAATAGCATCTACCTCCCAAGATTGTTGATAAAATGACATGATATTTTCAAAGCACTTTGTAAACCTAATAAAACATTATATAAAGCAAGTTATTTATATTAGTAGTGTTAATTATTTATTATAGAGTTCCAGAGGACAAAGTGGAAGGGGTAGGCAGATCTGGAGTGTGACCTTGGGTGGGGGGAGGTAGGGTTTAAGTAGATGGGAATTAGTGAGTAGAGATCTGAGGCAGGGGAGAGGGTGCTTTTTCTTAGGTAGTCAGGTTCCATTTCCCTAGGATGCAAGAGAAGGTGAAGGCAGAAGCATATATGCCACTGGGAAATGAGTTCAAGTATCATGAGACTGGGGTGGCTTGCTGATGAAGACAGATCATTAGAAACATTTGTGATCTCCCCTGAGTCCAGGTTTTTTAATTCTCAGCACAGCCTTCATCTGTCCTCAAATGCCGCTGTGGCCTCACCTAAAAGGAGGACCTAGTCTCCAGAAGTCCACTGAGGGGGTGGGAGATATGGCCTTAGGTGTCTAGAATCTGGCCAAGTGATAAGTCCATAACAGGACTCATTGCTTTCCTCCTCAAACTTATTCTTCTTCTGAACTTCACTATTTCTGTCAAAGACATCACCCAGATTCATGCATTATCCTTGAATCCTCATTCTCTTCCTCCACATATCTGTTTACTTGTCAAGTATCATTCTACCTCTACAATATTCTTTATGTCTAATGTCATATGACACAGCCAAGCCTCTAGTTCATACTCTTATCACCAGTTTCCTAGAGTTTTATTAGAAACTCCTAATGGGTATCCCTTACCTCCAATCACTCCCCTCTAATCCATCTCTCACACAGTTACCAAAGTAATTTTCTGAAAGCCCTTGTCTGACTGTGTCACTCCCATACTCAATAAATTGTTAGTGGCTCCCTATTATGTCTAGGATACAATTCAATATTCAATAAATATTTATCAAGTGCCTGCTATTTGCCAGGCACTTTTCTAAGCTCTGGGGATGCAATTCATAAAAAAAACAGACAGTCCCCATTGTCAAGGAACTTGGGGGAGGCTATACAAAAGGCAACAGGAAAGGTGAAGGAGAAGATGAGTAAGTAGATCCCTGTGGTACATCTTTTTTGGTGGAGCTGAAAACAAGATACAAAATAAAAGTTTGATATTTAAAGCCCCTCACAACTTGGCCCAATCCTGTTTTTCCCGTCTTGGTTTATACTATTTCCTTTCTTTACTCTATGAGCCAACCAAACTATCCTTACTACTCTTCCTCATCCACATCTCCTGCCTCTGTTCCTTTGGTTTGGCACTCTATACTTGGAATACACTCCTCCCTCTACTCTGCCTCTTAGAATCCCTTGTTTCTATCAAGACTCAGCTGAAGTACTATATTCTGCATGAAACTTTTCTTAATCCCCCCAGATGCTAATAATCTTTCTGCCAAAATTACCTTGTATTTTCTTCTAAATATTTTCTGTAAGATTATTTCTATTGTAATGGGTGAAATTCATTGAGAATTCCACTGAGGAAACAAATGTTTGAATTTCCAAGCATATTGATTTAGGAAGACAATTGCATAACAAATCAGGACCAAGCTTCCTTAGCTTGGCATTGTCCCCAAATATAAGAGGAGACATGTTTATGTATTAAAAGAAAACAATGAGCAGTATAGAAACCAAGATACAAGATTCGGTATTCTGGTTAACCTGGGAGCAGAACAAAGATGGCAGAAAAGGTACACAGACCAATCTCATCTTTACCAAATTGCCCTCCAAAAAACTATGACATAAAAATGCCTCAAAACGAATTTTGGAGCAGCAAAACCTACAAAAAGATGAGGTGAAATGATTTTTCAGCCCCAAACATTTTTGAAACCTGGCACAAAAGATCTAGTGCACCGGGGTGGAAGTGGAGCACAAAGCAGCATGCTAAGGCAGGTCCTACTGGGGCAACAGGCCTTGGGCACAGATGAATCAGCAGCAAAGGCTTCCAAAGCTCTCAGCCACAGATGGCAAAGGCGGATTGGACAACTGCTCAGAGGAATATTCCAGAGGTCTGGCTCTGGGTGCAAGACTCCTGTTGCATTGCTGATACATTGAACCAGATTGCAGTCTTGGGGCATGTGAGGAGAAGCACTAGCATGTACTGGATGCCCACCCCCACTCTTTTTAGAGTCCCACCTTTGGTAATCTTCAAGTTGGGAGGGTTAAGGGAAGGTGGCCCAGCTGAAGAGGGGGGAGGGATGGTCCCAGACTATTTGGAGTTATTTGAATAAAAAATAGATTCCTTTTTTTTTCTGGAAAAAAAAATACACTGTTCTAAGAGGGAAAGAGTGCTTACGGTTACTCACAGACAGGAGCACAGGCTTGAGAGTATTAAACACACCTCTCCTTACATCGTGCCACCTTGGAAGAACTGAAAACATAGATTCCCCAGAGGCAGTTCTGAAGGCAGCTGCACAAAGAACCTGAAGCTTGAAACAGTATTTCCTTCACCACAATTCCAGAACCCAAATTGAAATGAACTTTTAAATGACAAGATTCAGTATTCTGATTTCTAATTGGAAGAAGGATTAGGGGTGTTCCAAGTTGAGAGGAGGAGAGCCAACAGGGACAATTTCCCAAAATCAGGAAAATCACCCTCCCCCCCCCCCCCCCAAGTGCTTGTATTCAATCAAAAGAACAAGGAAATAGTACCTGATTGACCAGTTCTGGGTCAGTTTTCAGATAAAACACATGGTTTGCTTGAGATGAATGATTACAAGAAAACTCCTTAATCAATCCTTAAATCTGGCTGGGGTTCTGGTCATCATAACCTGCGTCCTTTGCTAAAGGGCTCTAAGTGATGCCTAGAGGTTGGCCAATGTCCCAGCCATGTAGGTAGGGTTAGGTTCAAATAATACAATAAAGTTTCCTCACACTTTCCATAGTTGAATAAAGTCTTCTTACAAGACAAGATTTGGACTAGAACCATAACTGAATAGAAAGGGAATTGGGGAGCTAGATCCAGAATTGTGTCATACATAAGTTGAATAAGTGTGGCTCACTCAGTTCCTACAATCCCTCAATATTCATGTTGTCTCTCCCCATAGGATATGTTTCTTGAGGACAGAGACTAGTTCACTGTTGTCTTTGTATCCCCAGCACCCAGCACAATGTCTGTATGTAGTTGTACTTAATAAACATTTACTCAATGATCTCAGGCTGTGGACTGTATCGGAAGGGAAACTATGCTTTTTGAGAGAAGGTTAATTAAATTTTATCTTTTTCAATGAAGAAAAATTGATTTTCTCTTCCAACCAGCTACCACCATGGAAAAAGAATAAAAATGACACTTTGTAACCAGTGTGTAATCAAACAAGGTGAATTTCCATATGGATTATGTAAAAAACCATATGTTCCATTTGCACTCTGGGTTGATCACCTCTCTATTAGCATGCATCATAAATCTTCTGGAATTATGGTTGGTCATTGTGTTGACCAGAGTTCTTAAGGCTAATAAAGTTATATTTGTTTTGAATGAATGAACCAATAAAGCATTTATTAAACTGGGCTAAACATGAAGATATAAAGAGAAAAGTAAGATCTTTTAAAAAAAGTAAGAGAAAAGGTCTTTGCTCTCAAAGAGTTCACATTCTAAAGGGGGAGACAGCACAAATGGAAAGTTTCAACTGCCAGTTAAATGGTCCATAGGGTATAGCAGCAAAGCCAATGGCAATGCCTCTTCTTTTTAAACCCATTGGACCTTCCATCTTGGAGTCAATACTGTGTATTGGTTCTAAGGCAGAAGAGTGGTAAGGGTTAGGCAATGGGGGTTAAATGACTTGCCCAGGGTCACATAGCTAGGAAGTGTCTGAGGCCAAATTTGAACCTAGGACCTCCCATCTCTAGGCTTGACTCTCAATCTACTGAGCTACCCAGCTGCCTCTTGCCACTTCTTTAATGTCATTTCCCAAAATTATGTCAGTTTCTGATGTTGAGCCATTTGATAGGACCAAAGACTTTGGGAACAAGAACTTCCTTTTCTGGGTCTTCTGTAGCCATGCAGGAGTAGGTGACAGCTCCCCAGAAGTCAGTGGGCTAGAAGCATGACTTTTCCTAAGGCTCTTGGGTTCAGGTTCCTTGTCTGGTTCCATTAGGGTTTGAGGGGAGATGGTGTTCCAGATGGTGGTATTCTTTTGACTTGCCTGGCCCTCGCTGCCTCCTTTCTTTCCCTTAGGATACCTTGTCTTTCAGCAAGGATAGTTTGCCTGCCTTGAAACACTGTTTTTACAATGTTTTGTTATTGTCGTGTTTTCTTGGTTCTGTTCACTTCACTCTAGATAAATAAATGTTTATAGTTTGACTGATACTTGCAAAGGTTTGACAAGATGCCCAAGACATGAGAGTCATCTCCTAAGTCTCTTAAAGGGCTGTGAAGAGGAGCATGGTGAATGTGAATGAGCTGGGCCACAAGATAAAGGAGGAATAGGAGAGGACTCATGTTCTCCCAAGTTTCAACAAAACTGTCCTTTGGTCATTTCTAAGGCCATAATAATATTCCATTACATTTATATAACCTAACGTGTTCAACCATTCCCCAACTCATGGCTACTCCCAGATTCCAGTTCTTTGCCACTTAAAAGAGGATATTTTGATAAGCATGGCTCCTTTTCTCTTTTCTTTGACCTCTTTGGGGATATACTAGTGGTATCACTGGGTCAGAGGGCACACACCACTCAGTAATTTTGGGGCAGAGTTCCAGAGTGCTGGGTTTGTTTTCAGTCCTCTCTCCCTCTTCCATCTTCTCTGGGTCAGGCAAGCCCTGCTTCCTTTTCAGAGCCTCAGGGCCAGAGACAGGCGGGGACAAGCACTACTGTCTGGGATGGCCACAGGGTGTCGCCATGAGGTCAGCTTTGAACTCTCAAGTCTACTTGTGTGGGTCTAAGTCTCAAGCTGTTTGGGGTCAGAGACTCATTCTTAAACATATTTTCAGCGTCCAATAGGTGTCATAGATGTAGTAAGAAAGGTATTTTCCTGATTTTATGTTTGGGGTTGGGGAGAAGGGGGAGAAGCTGGAAACCACCAAGCTTTACAAAGAGGGGCTCTCTATAAAATGAAGTTTCAGTGGCCCATAAAACAATTTTTTTTAGACCCTCATCTTGCATCTTAGAATCAGTACTGTGTATTGGTTCCAAGACAGAAGAGAGGTAAGGGCTAGGCCATGGGGGTCAAGTGACTTGCCAAGGGTCACACAGCTGGGAAGTGTCTGAGGTCAGATTTGAACCCAGGACCTCCCATATCTGGGCCTGGCTCCCAATCCACTGAGTCACCCAGTGCCCCACCCCCTTGACCATTTCTTGATTATGGAATATTTTGTATTCTTATAAATTTGACTCAGTTCACTATATATTTGAGAAATTAGGCTGTCAGAGATACTTACTATAAATTTCCCCTCAATATTTGTTGTTTCCCTTTTCATCTTGGTTGCATTGGTTCTATTTGTGTAAAACCCTTTTAATTTAGTGTAATAAAACTTACCTATTTCATTTTTCATTATGTTTTTATGTCTTCTTGGGTCATAAATTCTTCTCTCTTATCCCCCCTAAAATACTTAAAGATCAAGGCTTTACAAGTGTCAACCAATCAATAAACATTTATTAAGTACCTACTAGGAACTCTGATAAGCAAATATGAAATCATTTGATCCTCATAACAACCCAGGGGGCTAGGTGCTATTGTTATCATCCCCATTTCACAGATGAGGAAACTGAGGTAAACACCAGTCAAGTGACTCCTTCAGGATAAGTGTCTGAGGCTGAATTTGATCTCCAGTCTTTCTAATTCCAAGCCCATTGCTCTATTTCCCTGTATTGCCAAACTGCCTTATCCTGGTGTGCAGGATGATTCAGGTCAAAAATGGAGCAGGCTGTAAAATTCCCTTGCTAATCAGAGGAGAGCCAGCACTTGGAGCAGACCCAGGATGTAGACTTCCAATCTGGCAGAGATAGGGAGATCCATTCTGTTAAAAACAAAAAAAAAGTTTACATTTTCATGCATTTTTAATTGCATTTAGAAAATTGCTTGGGGAGACAGACAGTAAGTAGCTCACCTTTTGCAATATATTCCAAGGTTTTTTTTCCTATAGCATAGTTGTAGCAAAGCTGTGTATAATCCTAACTGAGGTTCCTTGTTTTTGTTTTTCTTTCTGGCTGCTTAAAGTATTTTTTCTTTGACTTGGAAACTGGATTTTTTTTTCTTTTTTTGCTCTGATACTTCTGTATATTTTAAATTTGGAGTTTTTTCTCTTTTTTCCCCCTAGTAGCTGATCAGTGGATTCACTCCATTTTAACCTTGCCCACTGGGAAGTTTTCCTTTTTTTTTTTTAAATATGATATCCAAGTTATGGTCTCCTAAGATAGATACCTGATGATTCTTAAATTATCTTTCCTCAATGTGTTTTCCAGTTAAACTGCTTTTAAGAGTAGGTTTCTTACGGGTTTTTTCCTGTTGTTCTCCCTCCACCAAGCTTTTGATTTTGTTCTAATGTTTCTTATTGTCTCATGAAATCACTGAATTCAGTTTGCTCTTTTTTTTTTTTGTCCAGGGAGTTCATTACTTGGATACGATTTTCTATCTTTTGATCTAAGTTACTTATTCCAAATTCCATTTTTTTCTTTTAGAGCTCTCAATTCAATTCTAATTTCCTTTCTCTGTACCCCCTTTCTTTTCTGTTCCTGATCAGGTAGCTGGTATTAGGTCCTACCCTTTATTTAAAAAAAAAAAGTCTTACCTTTCCAGGCTTAGAGATGGGAGGTCCTAGATTCAAATCTGTCTATAGATACTTCCTAATTGTGTGGCCCTGGGTAAATCACTTAACTTTATTGCTCTTCTGCCTTGGAACTAATACACAGTATTGATTTTAAGATGGAAGGTAAGGGTTTTTAAAAAAATTCTTACTTTCCATCTTAGAATAAAGCAGAAGAGCTGTAAGGACTAGGCAATGGGGTTTCAGTGACTTGCCCAGAGTCACACAGCTAGGAAATATCTGAGATGAGATTTGAATGCAGATCCTCCCCACTCTGACTCCAGGTCTGGCACTCTATCCGCTGAGTCACTTAATTGTCCCTACCCTCTATTTTAATCCCTGGTTTCTGTCTCAGTTTCCAGGGGGTCCTGAGCCCAAATCATCCTGTCTGTTTCTCTAAGTAAATATGCTATGTAACCTTTAAAGTTCTTTGAAAATGCAATGGCTACCTTGAGAGCTTATTAGGTACCTATAGAGACAGCTAGGTGGTAAAGTGGGTAGAGTGCTGAAGTGGAAAATCTGAGTTCAAATCTGACCTCAGATTCTATTATTAATTCTATGATCCTGGGCAAGTCACTTAACCCTTTGGGTCTCCATTCCTCATCTATAAAAAGAAGTGGAGAAGGAAATGGCAAACCACTCCAGTATCTTTGCTCCCACTCCGGTTCAAGCTCTTATTGCCTCAGAGGAGAGAAGGGGGCATATTTAAGAGATGTTACATAGGTGATTTTGACAGACCTTGGAAACAAATTGGATATGGAGGGCAAAAGCTAGGAAAGAGTTCAGGGTGACTTCTTGTTTCAGAGCCTGAAGGACTAGGACAGTGATGGTGAACCTATGGCACAGGTGCAGAAAATGACAGAGAGCACTCTCTGTGGGCATGTGGCTGCCCTCCCCCTGAACTGTATGTGCCCCCCCCCCAGTTGGTCATTAGAAAGGCAGAGGGACTCTGTCAGAGCTTCTCCCCTCCCTCTCTCCACCACCTGATGACAATTTTTCACATCCCCGACTCCTCTGCCCAGCAGCCAGTGGGAGCACATAATAGGTAAGGTGGCTGGCTCACAGGTGGCAGAGTTGGAGGGGAGCAGAGAGCTCCAGCTGCTCTCCTCCCTCTCTCCACACTCACTGAGGACATTCCTCTCTTCCCCTGCTCTCCTCCCAGCAGCCCAATGGGAGTGCTTTCTCCCTCCTTTGTGTGGGGTAAGAGGGTGAAACATACCCAACATGTGTGTGTGTGTGTGTGTGTGTGTGTGTGTGGTACAGCAGTGGTCTGGGGGGTGGAGTGGGGATGGCTGTGCACTCTCTCTAAAAGGTTTGCCATCACTGGATTAGGAGGTTGGTGTCATCCCTCCATCTCCCCCACAGTGATAGGGAAGGTAGGAGAGTTTAACAAGTTTTGCTTTGGACATCGCGTTTAAGATGTCTGAAAGGCAGATGTAAGATTGGAGGTAGCAGAGAGTTTGGGGCAGGAAAGATAGACTTGAGAATCACCAGCACAGAGACAGTCATTAAATCTATGGGTGCTGATGTGAAGTGGTATAAAGGGAGAAGAGAGAAAGTCCAGGATAGGTCCCTGAGGGAGCGGGAAGGCATAATCTGGAGGAGGATCCAGCAAAGGAGTCAGAGAAGGAGTGGTCCCAGAGGGAGAAGAACCAGGAGAGAATCTGTCCTGAAAACCTAGAGAGAAGAGGGTGCCAAAGAGGAGAGAAGGACCAAACAGTATCTAAGGTTGGGAGTGGTCATGGAGAATGATGATTGCTTAAAGACCACTGCAGTTGAGAGATCCTTAGTAACTGTAGAAGGAACACTTTCGGTGGAACCATTAGGTCAGAAGCTGGATTGTAAGAGGGTAAGAGAGGGAGGAGAGAAAGTGAGGCTCTGATTCCAGGAGTTTAACTAGAAAAGATAGAGGAGAAATAGGATGAGAATGGGAGGAAAGGATCAAGGGAGGGCTCTTTTTTTTTTTTTAATTTAAATTTTTATTTTTTTTAAACAATATTTTATTTGATCATTTCCAAACATTATTCATTGGAGACAAAGAACATTTTCTTTTCCTTCCCCCTCCCCCTCCCCACCTATCCCATAGCCGACCCACGATTCCACTGGGTATCACATGTGTTCTTGATTCGAACTCATTTCCGTGTTGTGGGTATTTGCATTAGAGTGTTCATTTAGAGTCTCTCCTCAGACATGTCCCCTCAACCCCTGCAGTCAAGCAATTGCTTTTCCTCAGTGTTTTTACTCCCACAGAGGGCTTTTTCAAGGTGAGGGAGGCACGGTTATGTTTATAGTCAATGGGGAATGAGCCAATAGGTAGTGAGATGCTGAAAAGCAGTGAAAGAGTGGGGATGCTGTGAGACTTGCTCTAAAATTCCATGTTCTAAGGTCCCTTCTAGCTCTGACAATTGGCTATCTCAGGTTATTTCCATCCCGGTATCCTATCCTTCGGCCTTCTATGCCTCCTCCCTGGAGCCCTGGGGCCAGGCCTTCTGGAAACAAAGGCAGTTTTTAGGAAGGAGAGCCTGGAGGGAAGGGCAAAGGACAAAGGAGCTTAATGGGTGTGAGTGGGCCCCAAGCTCCCAGGATTTCTCACTTTACTTTTTCCTCTGACACGTGCCAGCCTCCAGGGTTCCCCAGAGACCTGGAACAGCTGAGATCTCCTCCCCCTCCCGGCAGCCCAGATTGTGGCTTGGGGGCAGGGTAGGTTCCTGGAACAGATGTGCAAGGGCTTCCCTGCCTGCTCCAAGACCCACGTGGTAGGGGGAGTGGTGGACCTGAGCTTTGAATAATGGGATCCCAGAGGAGAGGAGGGAATGGGGTGATAAAGCTTAAATTTAAGACTTACAAAAGCTTCTGATAGCTCCTGCATCGAGATAGGTAATATAGGTAGCATTATTCCCATTTTACAGAGGATGAAACTGAGACTCAGACCTGAAGTTACACAAATAGTATCCCAACTGGGATTTGACCCCAGGCTTTTTGGACTCTCAACCTAATCTTTCCACTATTAAGGAAATATGATGTATAAAACAAAAAAAGTGCATGGTATCTGCATAATTGCATTTGAGGGAGGTTGTGATAGGGGCAACGAGCATAGTTTCATAGAGAGGATCCTAGCTGAAGGAGATTTGAAAAATCCTCTGGTTCTAACACCTTCATTTACATTTGAGGAAACTGAGGCCCAAGGAGATTAAGTGGTTTACCTACCTAAGGATACCCAAGGAGTAGGGAGAAGAGAGATCCAAGCAAAGTGCTCTCTTTAGGAAAATCTCTGGAGGAAGAGATTACTTCTCAATCACTTTCTTAAAAAAAAACCAAAAAAACAAACCTTTACCTCCTGTCTTGGAATCCATACTATATATTGATTCCAAGGCAGAAGAGCAATAAGGACTAGGCAATAGGAGTTAAGTGACTTGCCCAGGATCACACAACTAGGAAGTGTCTGAGGGCAGTTTTGAACCCAGGACCAGGATTTGCTGGCTGTCCATTGAGTCACCTAGCTTACTCTTTCCCAGTCCCTTTTAATGTAAATACCTTCCCTCCATTGATCATATGTAATAACCATTTTAATATATTTTATATATATATATATATGTCTTGTTTGTAAATACTTGTTTGCCTGTTGTCTCTCCCATTAGATTGTGAGTTTCCTGAGAACAGAGAATGTCTTTTGCCCATCTTTGTATCCCCAGTATTTAGCACAGTGCCTGGCACCTAATAGGTGCTTTAAAAAAATACTTACCTTCTGTTTTAAAATCAATACTACTTATTGGTTCCAAGGCAGAAGAGTGGTAAGGACTTGGCAAGTGGGGTTAAATGACTTGCCCAGGATCAAACAGTTAAGAAGTGTCTGAGGTCAAATTTGAACTTAGGTCTTCCTGATATCAGACCTGGCACTCTACCTACTGTGCTACCTAGCTGCTTCCTTTTTTTTTTGTTATTGTCCTTTAAAAGCTAAGCTTTTACATAATCAGTCAACAATGGATATATATATATGCTTTTCCACCTTAGGACAAAAAAGGCTTACCTCTTTCCAAAAACCTCTGGTACAAACATATGCTTGTTAACTAAGGTCAATTAGGGAAAATTTCAGGGAGGAAATAGAACCTGGATTTGATCTTGAAGGAAGAGAAGGATTTTTAATGGATGGAGATTAGGAGGGAATGTATTTCAGACTAAAGGGTTGTGTTGGATAGGTCAGATCTCTGGCTATCCTCCAGAATGGATCCTGGAAGAAGACTGAAGGGACCTGGAGAGAAGGATTGGTGACTCCTCCTGAGGTTTAGTTTTCTTCTCTTAAAAACAAAAACAAAAACCTGTAAAGACTTATATGTAGTAATGCAAAGTGAAGTAAAATGTCATACACAGTAACAGCAATAAATTGATGATCAACTGGAAATGACTTAACTATTATCAACAAGGTAAAGATTCAAGACTTGTCAGGGACTCATGACAGAGTCTATCCATCACCATGGGAGGAACAAGAGTTTTTACTCCAGCGTCAGCAATATGTGTCTTGTTTCACAATACGATGGACATGGAAATATGTATTTCATGAAAACCATGTACAACTGATATCATATTACCTGCCTTCTTGGGGAGGAGGAAACAGGAGGGAGAAAGGGGAGAGAACATGGATTGCAAAATGTCAGAAACAATTAAAAATTGTATCTTTTGACATGTAATCTGGAAAAAAAGAATAATTAAGAAAAGAAAAAATAAAATGAGAAGGACAGTTGGATGGCTCAGTGGATTGGGAGCCAGGCTCAGAGAAGGGAAGTCCTGGGTTCAAATCTGGTCTCAGATACTGCCTAGCTGTGTGATCCTGGGAAAGTCACTTAACCCCATTGTCTGGCCCTACCGCTCTTCAACCTTGGAACCAATATATAGTATTGATTCTAAGATGGAAGGTAAGGATTTAAACAAAAAAATTTTTTTGATGAGAAAATAAGATGATGATAATAGGGTGGGAGTAGGGGAAGGACTCTAGAGAGCCCAGAGATCATGATTACTAATACTAATGGGGACTTCCAATTTTAGCACAATACCCCCTCATGAGTCCCTTGGAGTTGTCTTAGATCCTTGCATTGCTGATAATAGTTTACAGTCAGTCTTTATATCAATTCATATCATATCAATTCTTTTCTTTTTTTTTACCCTTAATTTCTGTCTTGGAATCAATACTAAGGGGGGAAGACCCATAAGGGCTATACAAGTGAGAATTCTTAATTTGATTACAGCTTCTCTTTCTAGATCAATTCCACATTAGCCCCCTTGTCTACTATACACTCTAGCCAAATTGGCTTGCTTGCTGTTCTCCATACCTGACATTCTATCTCCCACCTTCAACCCGCTGTATAGGCTGCTGCCCACTCTGTGGCTGAAATATTTGCCCTCTGAACCTTTGCCTCTTGGAGCCTTTAGCTCCCTTTGATTTTCAGTTCATGTGCTATGTGCTTCAATCAAGAAACCTTTCCCAGGTATTAGTGCCCAATATCCCCCCAAACTTATTTTGTTTATATCCTATATATTTACTGGTCTATGAACATGTTTATTTTCCTAGTTGAATGTAAGCTCCTTGAGAGTAGAAGGGAGCTCCTGCTATAGACTTCTGAGGACCAGGTTCACTCAGAAGGGTAGTTTAATGCCCCAGACTTTCTTGTACCCTCCAGCTGGTTATGCCCTCTCCCTACAGAAGAACCCCAGAGTGAATTTCTTAAGTCATAGATCTATGTCTCATATCTAGGATTTCTTCCAGAAAGGATTTTCAGGATATCCTTCAAAAAAGGAATTCAATGTGCAAAACAGAAATCAGATATAGAACAGCTATATATCTCCATACATGACCTCAATCATAAAAGAAATGCATAAAAAAAAGAAACTCAAAGGGAAACCATGATTCCTGGTTGGAGATCAGGACCCGAGGGAGCCTTTTTGGGAGTTGAGCTGTATTTCTTCAGATGGGCAATTATAGGGTATTTAGTTAGGCAATATTTTTTACTTCCTTCCTACATTTCCCCTTTTACTTTCTCTACCTTGTAATAAAGCTACTAATCAGCCTCATGACTTAAGAGTTCATTTTATAAATGGTAACCACAATAATTCTTTTTAGCTCATAAATTTAATCAAACCATTTTTAACCCTTTTACCTCTCTATATCTTGCTTGGACACAGTTGTTTTTGTGTTGTCTCTCCCATTAGATGTGAGTTCCTTGAGAGCAGGGACTGGGTTTTTTTTTTTGGGGGGGTGCCATCTTTGTATCCCCAGCTCTTAGCACAGTGCCTAGTACTTAATAAATGTAGGTGCTTAATGAGTACTTATTGACAGCCTGCCTGAGTGTGTGACCTTGGGCAAGTAGTACTACGATTATTATCCAAATTTTACAGATGAGAAAATGAAGACAGTTAGTAGCAGAACCTCAGAGCCTGGACCCCAAATCCAATGCACATCAAGGGTCTCTTCTAGCTCTTGAAGTCAGAGGTCCCAGGCAAGGAGGAGAAGGGGAGAAGTGGGGGGAGAGATGCTTTGATTTGCATGCTGGAATGGGTCAAGTTGAAAGCTGAAGGGCAGGTGTCTGCCAGAGCTGGTTTGAATTGGGGGGAGGGAGTGGCAGCTTTCTCTCCTTCTGGTCTTTCATCCCTCATCTGTCCTGACCCCAGTCTGGGAGGTAAGGAACCAGGGGCCCTGGTGGGGAGGGAAGTGTGTCCCTAACAAGGGGTTTCCTCAGGAACAAAGAGCTCCTGGCCCGTATTTCTGGGGGAATAATCTTCACTTCCACCCCACCCTTCACAAATCCCCATCTGTCACACCTTCTATGCTGAGAGGTCAGACTTTGACCTCTGACATCTCTCCCACTGACAAGTCTGTCAGTCTGGGGAATTAGAGAGGCTTCATTTCTACCCCTCAGACCTGACCCACCCCCCCTACTCCATTGCTATAACCTCTTTCCTCTAACATCTGTTCTAATTCCCTTCCCTCTACAAATGCATGCTGGAGGAGAAGTGAGATAGGATGATTTCACTGGGGAAATTTGTGTCAGCTACCTCCAGAAGGTCAGGCTCTGGGGAATTTTCCAGCCCCAGCTTTGCCCCCATTCCTGAAGCTCTCCTCTAACTCCTACTCCAGCTCCTGGCTCCCCAGACTCAACCCTCCCTGTTGATAACTCTATCAGTTCACATAGATTTAATGGTCATTTCTAGGCAGAAGAATATCAGATTTACATCTTTCTCTCCACAATGCTTCAGGCCTGGATCACCAATTGCCTTCTGGATATTTCAAACAAGATGTCCAGGAGACAACTTAATTCAAAGTGTCTAAACCTAAACTGATTACCTTTCCCCCTTTACCTTCCTTTCTTCCAAACAAATGTCCTTATTTTTGTCAAAGGTACCACCATTCTTCCAGGGTCTCAGGATGGCAACCTTAGCATTATCCTCCAGTACTCCTATCCTTCCCCCCATATATCCAATCAGTAGCCATTTCTATCTTCAAAATATTGCTCAAATTGAATTCCTTCTCTCTCCTCACACAGGTATCATTTTATTTATTTATTTTTCTTATAAACTCTTACCTTCTGTCTTGGAGTCAATACTGTATATTGGTTCCAAGGCAGAAGATCAATAAGGGCTAGGCAATGGGGGTTAAGTGACTTGCCCAGGGTCACACAGCTAGGAAGTATCTGAGGACAGATTTGAACCCAGAACCTCCCATCTCTGGGCCTGACTCTCAATCCTAGCTAGCCACCTAGCTGTCATTTTTTTCCCACTTTAGTTGAGGCCCTCATAATCTCTTCCCTAGATTATTCAAGCAATCTTCTTATCATTTTTCCTGCATCAAACCTTTCAAGTTCAAATGTGGCCTCAGATGGGTCCTAGTTATGTGACCCTGGGCAAGTCACTTCATCCCCCCTCCCCCATTTCCTCATCTGTAAAATGAGCTGGAGAAGGAAATGGCATACCACTCCAGTATCTTTGCCAAGAAAACCCAGAGTCATGTAGAGTTAGACATAAACTGATTTTATTTACTAATTTTGTATTTATCTTGTATACATTTTTACATGTGTTTATATTCTTCCCCATTAGAATAAAAGCTTCTTGTAAGGATCATTTCAGTCTTTATATCTGCATCTGAAGCACTCAATACAGTAACCGACACATGTTAATGTACCCTTAATTAAATACATGTTGATGATTGGGCCCTTCTCTCCATTCTTTTCTGCTCCTTAACCATCCCTTCCTCTCTCTCTCTCTCTCTCTCTCTTTTCCATTCATTCCTTTAACAAGCATTTTTTTCACCCTTATCTTTTGTCTTGGGATCAATATTATGTATTAGTTCCAAGGCAGAAGAGTGGTAAGGACTAGGCAATGGGGGTTAAGTGACTTGTCCAGGGTCATACAGCTGGGAAGTGTCTAAGCCCACATTTGAACCCAGGACCTCCCATCTCTAGGCCTGGCTCTCAATCCACTGAGCTGCCCAGCTACATCCTAACATGCATTTATTAAGAACATACTATGTGCCAAAAACTGTACTAACTACTGGAGGATACAAAGACAAAGATGAAATGGTTTCTGCCCTTAAAGAGCTTATCCTCTATTACAAAAAACAACACAAACTTAGAAAAGTAAACAAAATATATAGAAATAGATTCAAAGTAATTGCAGTGAGGGAGATCAAGACAGATTTCCTGCAGGCAGTGGTACTCAGGCTGCCCTGTGAAGAGACTATGGATTCCAGGAGACAGAGATGAGGAGGAAGGGCATTTTAGGCATGTGGCACAGTCTGTGCAAAGCCACAGAGATTGGAGATGGGATGTCCTTTAAAAGAAACAACAAACAAACCAATCAGATAAAACATAATGTGAAATAAGCTTGAAAAGAGAGTCAGGAATCAGATTGTGAAAGAATTTTTAAAGTCAAACTGAAGAGTCTATTTTTCCTGAGAGTCAAGAAGGAACACTGGACATTCTTGAGCAGAGAAGTTGATATGATGAGGTGATTACCTTAAGAACATCAATTTGGCAACTGTATAGAAGATATACTAAAGAAGGGAGAGACTGGAAGCAGGGAGCCCAGTTAGGAGGCCACTGCAATTAGTCTGCATGAGAAAGACTTGTATACTAGAGATAATATGAAAGTAGAATTGACAAGACTTGACAATTGATTGGCTGTCAGAAGTAGAGTGGGAAGAATTAAGGGTGACCAGGATATTATGAACCTGGAAGGATAGAAATGCTTTCAATTGTTCTTATTATTTAGAATTGTGTTCAACTGTCCATGGAGTTTTTTGGGCAAATTTTCCTGAAATGGTTTGCCATTTCCTTCTTCAGTTTTATGCTGGCAGGGGTTAAGTGCCTGGCCTAGAGTCAGATAGCTAATGAGTGTCTGAGGTCCTATTTGAACACTAGTCTTTCTGACTTGAGGCCCAATGCTCTAGCCACTGTGCACCTGGCTGCCCTCTTTAGAAATAGAGAAATTAGAATGAGGGAATTCTTTGGAGGAAAGATAATGAGTTCTGTTTTGAACCTGTTGAATCTAAAATGCCTATGGGGCATCTAGTTGAAGAATGTCCTGTAGGCAAGTGGTGATGATTAGAATTCAAGGGAGAGACAAAGACTGGATATACAGATCTAGGAGTCATTTGTGAAAAGATGATAGTTGAACCCATGATCGTAAATTTATATAATTTTCCTTAAATTATCTTTTAAAATCCTCCAGCTGCCCCAAACTGTCAGCTAAATGGCAGACCAGTAATCTTCTCCAGCATTCACAGCAGGGTGCCTGAAACTGATGCTGCTCAAGTGAGAGGAAACTACCTGCTCTTGTCTGTTTCTCCCTCTATTGGAGAAAAGACTCACTTTTAACTAATTTTCAGATGAAAGTTTCTCTACTACTCCAAAGTTACTCTCATGAAAATCCTTCATAGATTGATCATCAGAGCAAATCTCAGACACCTGCTCCAAGGGAGTAAGCTCCAGAGAGTGTGACTAGTGCTCTGTCTTTCCTATCATCAATTCTCTTAAAGTGACCTACAGACAATTCTGCTCTTCCCTGCTTAAAGGAGCCAAATTAAAATTCTAAACTCTTTCTCTAGATTAAATCCTTACTTATAATTAGGTTAACTATCCATATCTAGTGCCTCTTTATGGATGCATGACAAACATACCCCTTTCCCCAGTTTGGACCCAATGAATAATATATATCCTCTGACTGCTTCCTGTTAGCCAAGTAGTAGTAGTAGTCTCTCAGTAACTGAGGATGACTATTGTCTTTGTGTGTTTTTGTGCACAAAGACACCTGTGCATGAAGATTTAAGTGGAAAAGTCGATGCACAGAGACAGTCCCACTCTCTCGGCATTGGAAGCCTGGGTCCAGTGGCACGAAAAGTCCTTACATCTGGAGACTTCCTCAGCTGCATTGGATGGCCGTGTTGTCTTTTGTGCTCCAACAAGCCCTAAGCACTCCACAGTGCCTTGCTATGTCACCATCTCAGCCATTTAACCTTCTTGTTGGTTTCTTCCATCTGTTCAGCCGAAGCAGTCTTCACATGCTGGGTGAGCAAAGCCCTAGTTCACCAGGGGTCCACAATGACCTGATGGCTACCCTCAACATTCTTTTAATTGACTGCTGAGTCTGAACTCTTAAGGAGGGCAATACCATCTCTCAAGCTTTGTCTTTCCACATGCCTCAAAATATAAGGATTGGCTACCAAGAATTGGTGGAGTAGACTCTTCCCTTCACTGGGCTGCAATCTGTGAGCTCATGATCTCCTAAAGAAGCTTATATCTGAGATGGGGCTTCCTCCTATTAGTGTCTTCTTTCCTTTCATATAGGGCCTAATGGGATCTTGTAAGGCAATTGGCTTCCTTTCTGGAGCACCAGTGGAGTTCCAGTGAAAACTGACAGAGAAAAACTGGCTAGAAGGTATGAAGATTGAATTTAGCTCTCCCCTGATTGTAACAATGAAGGTACTTAGTTCTTCCTTTATTGTGAAGATTAAATTGTAATCCCCTATCTATTTTTAGATTTTAATCCCCAAAGTGTAAACCCAGTATTTAAAGTAGATCTACCCATTTTAACCACAAAAGGTATGAACTAACCACAAAAAGGTATGAATTAACCACAAAAAGGTATGAACACCCATTTCATACATTGAGTGGGAAGTCTGTGACTCACATGTGAAAGAGTGGGCAGTCCTGGAGAGGAACCTCTGCTGTGATTAGTAGACATAAAATTTAGGGGAGGTGATACACGAGAAAAAGGTCTTTAAATAGTGGAAACAGAGACTTCATTCAGTCACTCGGAGTTTGACTGGATCATCAGTCACTCTGGCTCAGAGTGATGACAGTTGACTGTGGAACTGGACCTCTGGAGGAGTTTGTGCAGGAGACTTCAGATTACTTTCCTTTTAGAAGGTCACTATGGTGAATGTAAAGACTGACTTAGTTCCTTGACCTTTCTGGAGGTGTGAACCTCTGAGAAAGACCCATTGTCTTGAGACTCCTTTCCTCTGACTGGTGCCTTAGAATTAGAATTTCTACCCGACTCAGAGGAAGCCAGAGCTTTCTCTGTCTCTCTGTCTCTCTGTTTGTCTCTCTGTCTTTCTGTCTTCCCTTTTCTCTCAGAGGGAAAAAATTGGCTAAAGAGAAAGGCAGAGATGATCTTATAGAGGAAAGAACCCATTTTGTATTGACTGGATTTTACCCAGTGGAGGTGAAAAGTAAAGTAACTAATGAGTAGCTCTGTTGCAAATGTCACAGAGAGGCATGAATATTAACCTCTCAACTGATTTTAATTATTCTGTGCTTCACATAAACACACACAAGCACACACACACTGGAAAAGACTCAGATTAGAGCCCAAAATAGAATTGTTCCTCAGGAAACCAAGAAAGGGTTGGAATTAGAGCTTTAGGAAGCCTACATCTACTGAGGAGTTGGACAGAATGAATGAGAAAATGAATGAATGAACCAGGGCAAAACTGCTAGGACAGGTAAGGGATAGAAGTCATTGGTCCTTGGCAACTCAGCCTAGTAGTACCTGGCTAGCTATTGTACTATATCAGAGGATTTAGAACTGGAAAGGTCTTTTAGAAGTTATCTAGAACACTCTTCTCATTTTACTGGTGAGAAAATGAAAAGGAAGAATGACTTGTTCACAGTCATCCAGAGGCAAGATTCAATTCCATGCTTTCAACTTCAGGGTGACATGGGCACTGTACCCCCAGAAACCCAGGCCAACTATTATCAGGGAAAACTCCTTTGCCCTAGCATCCTTGTGACTCTTAACCCCACCCAGGGTCCTGAGATGTTTACCCTCTTTTGTCCTCTAGATTTAAGGTGGACAAAAAAATGAATCTTTATGCCTCCAGGCAGACCCCAGTCAGATGACCCCCCCCCCACTCCATCAAATGCCTGAGGGACTAACATTCTGGTCAAGTCCACACCAGGACATAGCATCTAAAGAGTATATAATCCCCAGAACTGATGTCTTCTGGGGGACAGCCTCTCCATCCATGCTGTCAGCATAGGAAACAGCCTTTCTTTTCATGCTGTCCCCCCAGGGAACTGCTCCCCATCTTGCTGTTCTACCTTGCTATCCTCCTGGCCACTCTCAACATTACTTTCTAAATTAATAAATATCTTTTTGTTTTTAAGCTAAGTTTTGGAGTCATTGCATGCTTGCAAAAGGCATCCTTCCCGAACCCCAAAGGGTACCCTTCCATGCCCATAACAAGGGCTCTTTCCATTGCATGTCACTAGAATCCTTGATCTGATGTCTAGTTCAATCTAGTCTTGAATAGGATCCCTCTCCGCAGCATCCGTGATAAGTGGTAATTTACCCTTCCCTAGAAGAATTCTAGTAATAGTAGTCAGAGACTTTCCTTACATTGAGGTAAAAACCAATTCCTTAAGTCTTCTCTAGGCTAAACATTTCCCACTTCCTTCAACTGATTCTTGAGGCTCTTCTCCATCCTGGTCATTCCCTTCTAGACTCAATCCAGGTTCTCCAAAATTCTATTTCTTTTTCTATATTTAATGTCATTCTTGAGGGAGAAGCATGAGGTTTTGTAGAAGAGACAAGAAGATGCCTGAGACCCCTCCCAAAGCTCTGCCTTCATTTAAAAAACTATTTTAGGAGAAGGGATCCGAAACCACATGGTCCCAGAGCCTGGGGATGGAGAGAGCAACAGATCCTGACTCAGATCTGGGTTTGAGCCTGAGCTCTACAGTTCACTAGCTATGTGACCTTGAACAAGTTTCTTCCTCTCTCTATTCCCCATCTAATTTCTAACCCTCAGTTTGGACTAGGAGCTTTCTAGGCCCATGATGGTGAACCTACGACATGTGTAGCCATTTTTGACGACACGGGGCTGCATGCCAAGAAGGATGTGAATATCACGAAATTATGATTTTTTTCTCGAAGTGACATACCTCCTGAGTTTTTGGCGAAAAAAACAAACACACCAAGCTCAAAAGGTTGCCCAATTCTGTTCTAGGTCAAGCTCTTTCTATAAAAATTAAACTGAAAGCTTCCCTGGGTCGGATGTAATTTAATTTTTTTATTCTCTCTTCTTAAGCCTACTCCTATTTACCTTCTCTTTGGCCTCAGCATGCAGTAGTCATACTAAATGCTTCTTGAGTTAAACTGAAATTTTATCACAAAGCTTATAATAGCTAGGCTATTGTTTTCCCAGATGGGAAAACTGAGAGGTCAAGAGACTTGCTTTAGGACGCACTGCTGTCATAATTTTAGAATGACATTTTATTTTCCTCTCTACCACTCCCAATAAGACAGCAACACCTTATGGTGAATGTTTCACTTTTTCAAAGCCCTTTTTCAGATACAATCTTATCTGATTTGCTCCTCCACCCAGGGAGGGAGGGAGGGAGAGTGGGAGGGCAGCTATTATTCTTACAAGTGGGAAACTGAGGGCCAGGAGGTTAGGAGACTTGCCTAAAGGTATTCAGAGGGCTAGTGGAATACTCTGGAACAGAAACTAGGTCTCCTGACTTCCAACCTGGGTGTTACTCCTCTTGTTGTTCCCTGAGAGAAATAGAAGCCTAATAACACTGGAGTCTTGTGGACACTGGAAGGGCATCAGGACCAGCCTATGGCACCAAGGATTGGTATGCAATTTGGTAGAGTGCTGGTCTTTGTCTCAGTTTCTTTCTTTTTAAAAAAACACAACCAAAAACAAAACACCTTATCTTCTTGCGTAGAATTGATATTAAGTATCAGTTCCAAGGCAGAAGAATAGTAAAGACTTGGCAATTGGGATTAAATGACTTGTCCAGGGTCTCATAGATAGGAAGTATCAGAGGTTAGATTTGAATCCAGGACCTCCTGTCTTGAGGCCTTGCTCTCTATCAATCTAGCCACCTAACTGCCCCATCTCAGTGTCTTTGTCTCTAAAATAAGCATGTCCTTTGGGGCCTAAGTTTTATAATTCCACTTGACTGTTGGTCAAGTTTGTGGCCTACTCACAGGAAATAGGCATTTGCCCTTCTGAGATATCCCAGGAACTGAAATTCAACTTCTTTGTTGGGGTATCAGATAGAATTTTCCAAAGAAGTATATTCTTGGGAGATACTGGACTTGTGCCCAGAAAAGTGCCTACTCTCTACCAGGCTCTTATCGAGGTGCTCAGATTTCAAGTAGTGATTGGGGTTGGTAGGAATACTCTGCTCTGGGATACCACCTTCTTCCAATCAATAAACATTTATTAATCAATCATCAGCAAAGATGATGGTAACTAAATTCATGGGAGCTGATGAGATCACCAAATGAAATAGTACAGAAGGAGAAGAGAAGGGGTCCTAGGACTTTGTGCAACCCCACCTCAGTTAAATCCAATTCACTCTCAAGTCAAGGAGGAGAGTCTCAATCAACAGTGTCAAAGGCTTCAGAGGTTGTGCAAAATGACAACTGATTAAAGGCCATTGGATAGCTAAGAGTTCATTGGTAACTTTGGAGAGAATAGTTTTGGTGGAATGATAAGGTCAGAAGCCAGATTGTATAAGGGAAGAAAGTAGACGCAACTATTGTATGGCCTTTGGAGACATTTAGCTACCCAGGACAGAAGAGATATAGGATGATAGTTGTCAGGGATGGAATGGTCAAAGGAAGGGTTTTTTCAGGATAGGAGAGATATGGACATGTTTGTAGGCCTTAGTAAATAAGCCAGTAAATAGAGAGAGATTGAAAATTAGTGAAAGAGTGGGGATGAAAGAGGGAGCAATCTGCTGGAGGAGATGGGGGATGGAATGAGTAGAGGGGTTAGCCTTGGTAAGGAAGTTGATCACTTTTTTGTGTGAAACAGGGGTGAAGGTAGAGGTCAAGGAAGAAGGCATTGAATGATAGGGAGAGGAGGAATTCATGGCAAACATGGCAAATGACCTCAATTTTTTTCTGTAAAATATGAGGCAAGGTTCTCAGCTGAGAGGGTGGGGAGAGGTAGAGCCATGGTAGCATTTGTGGGATTAGAAGGTTTGGAAGAGCTGCTGTGGGGAGTGGGATAGTGAGTTAATAAAGGAGGTATAGTAGAATTGCTCCATAGAGGTTGTATCTGCCTGAAACATTATAGTAGTTGTTCTTGTTTCCAACTCATCCTTTCTTAGTCCATTTCACTCATAGTACTATGAGGTTCTAGAATTAATAATTTTTATCCAGCTCTAACATCTCCTCTATAGTCCAGTTCTCCATCTCCTCACTACTTTGTCTCACTCACTCAATAAACATTTATTAAATACCAGCCATGTGTTAAGCACTGTGACATCTCCTGGTCATCCCTTCAGGATTTCAAATTCAACTTAAATCAAAAATCATTCTCTTTCCCTCTAAACATGTCCGTCACCCATAGTCTATAATTTCATCTGAGGGTGTCATCATTCAGGGAGTTCAGTCACTCAGATTCATAACCTCAAAGACATTCTGACTCTTCTCATTCCTTTATTCATTCTCTCATAGCCAATCAGTGACCAACTCTCATAGATTTTACTTTCACCACATCTCTGGGATCTAATTCCCCTCTTAACCACTCAAGTTCAGGCTCTCATTCCTTCTCACCTAAATTATTGCAGTAGCCTCCTAACTTTTCTCCCTGCTTCTAATCTCTCCCTTCTTGAATCCATCTTCCACACTGCTGCCAAAATAATTTCCCCAAGACAATCCCCTCCTCAAAAAGCATCATGGCTCTCTATTGCCTCTAGGATAAGGCAATAAAACAAAAATATCTTACTCTGGCATTTAAAACTCTTCACAACCTGACACTCATCTACCTTTCCAAAGATTTCTAAAGAATGGACTTTATATTTCATCCAAACAGGTCTACTAGTCATTCTTCACACTCAATATTCCAACTTCCCCAAGTTGCCATCATGTCTGGAATGTATTCCTCCCCTATTTACTTTTTCTCTGCCTTCCAGAAGTTTTATTTTCCTTTAAGGCTCAACTCAGGCACCATCTTCCCTTAACTATATTGCTTTCCTCTCCTCCTCACACTGCTTCCTTCTTAGTTTACCTTATATTTACTTGTATACATGAAAGCATCACCCTAGTAAAATATAATTTCCTTGAGTTCAGTGACTGTTTTTGGCTTTGTATAGCTTAGACAGTGCCTGATACATAATAAGTGCTTAAATGTTTGTTTAATTGAATTGGACATCATAGAATGTCATGACTAGAAGGATATAATATATAATGTTGGAGGATGAAAAGGATGGGAGTATATGGCAACAAGATAATTGTTTCAACTGTTTGATGGGCTATTTGGAAAAGAAGGGTTAGGTTTATTCTTTTGGCCCCAAATGACAGAGGGAACACTACAAAACGGAGGTAGAATTTTGGAGAGGCAGATTTCAGCTAGATTTGGCTAGGAAGGAGGACTTAACAATGTGAGATATTAGAAAGGGGTTGCCTTAGTTAGTGAGTTCCCCATCAGTGGAAGTCTCTAGTAGATCCTGGATAAACAGAGAAGTTATGGATGTTACAGAGGGGATATTTGTTCAGATAGGGGTTCAAATAGATGTTCTCTGAAGGTCCTTCCACTTCTGAAATTCTGTAAGAATAAGCTAGATGGGACTTTAGATATTATAGTGCCAACCTCTCATTTTATAGAAGATGAAACTAATACTCAGAGAGATGAAGTGATTTTACCCAACATCAGTGTCCCAGTTAAGGTTTGTCCCTTGTCTCCAGACTTGTGGAGGAAGTGAAGTGGTGCAGTGGATATAGCACTGGGTCTGGAGTCAAGAAGACTTTCTTCCTAAGTTTAAACTGGTCTTAGACATTTACTAGCTGTGTGTCTTGGCAAGTCAATTAACCTTCTTGGTCTCTGTTCCCTCATGTGTAATATGAGCTGGAAAAGAAAATGGCAAACCAAACTAGTGCAGTATCTTTGTCAAGAAAAACCCAAATGGGGTCACAAAAAGTTGAACACAACTGAAATGACTGAACAATACTCCAGAATAGAAAATGGAGATTCCTCTTTCTGCTATGTTATGCCATCTTGGGAGCAGTAATGCAGTATGAGGCAATCAAGCATACCTACACACCCACCCTTCAACTTTGGGTTGCCCTTTGAATTACTTAACATTTTTGATCTTCTGAGATCTTGGTGTTCCATTGCAGCTCTATTCTACCACCAGGAGAATACTGGCCTTAAAGAGGTGGGCATGGGGTGAATTGGGATGGTTGAGTGGGGATTTAGGATGAAGTGCATTGTAATCAAGTCAGGGAAAATTTCCTCCCACTGATCATGTCACCAAAATGTCAACATCAAAGAATGTTGATTATTTTTCCATTTCTCCTAGATAAACATCATAATTATCCTTCTCTCCTCCCTTTTCTTCCTCTTCTCCTTTTCTCTCTATTTTTAATTACAATGTATTTCTTATTCCATGTAGTCTGTTTGAGAACTTGAGCACATTGAGATCAGATCTATGTTAAGTTCTAACCCACTCTTTTGAGGTACCCAATGACTGATTAATGAATGGTGTCACCAAATTACTCTTTAGAACTCTGAAAATACCCAGTATTAAAGAACCCCATTCATTCTCTTCCAAATTCTGCTGTGCAGGGAGGCACCATTTGCCCTTCAGGGTCTTACTTTCTGAATTTGCAAGGTAAGACTGACCTTATTTGTCCAGTTCCTGGGAATGTCTTGAGGAGAATGCCTTGAAGTCATAAGACCAGGGATAGAAATAATACTGCATTCTTTTCTAGGACCTTTCATCTCCTGACTCTTGAATGGCACAAACATTAATTAAAGTCATAGGCCACTCCTGGCAGGAATGAGGATATTATTATCCTGTTCTGCTGACAGGAAAACTGAGGCATAGTGATGGTAAATGGTTTATTAAAGTACTGTAAGACTTGGAGGTAAAGGATCTTTTGTCAATGGAGATATAGAGATGTGTTCTGAAATGTCCCACAAACCCTACAGAGTAGTTGTAATAATCAAAAGAACATGGAAGCAGTGATTAGATGATTAGTATGGGGCTTCCTCAAGACATATGGGTTGCTCAGATTCCCAGTCTTTCAGGACTAGGTACAAACAATGCTCAGTTTCCACAATCATTACCTTCTTTAGAGTCTGTCCAGTAAAGAGCAAAATTTGACCAGAAGTTGCTCTGAGGTATTTAATATATTGTTAACATCCCATTTACATTGTGGTTTGTTTCCCACCAGTGGGCAAACAGAGTGACTCTTGGGTAAAGCCATGCAGACCTAAGTGAATTGACATCAATTTCTTGGAAACACAGGGCAACAATTGCCCAAACAAATGACCCCTTCCTTAGTGACTAATCAAGATAAAAAAAGCATTCCTAGAAACCTCCTGGGGTTTTTCCATTGCCAAGGCCTTTCCATCACTAAACCTTTCAATCACCTTCCTTCTCTTAATAAAACTTGCTCCCTTGCCATGGAGATTACTTGAGTCATTAATTCTTTGGATAAGACCCTAATCTTGCTTCCGAGTCAATATTAGGTTCTCTCATTTATTACCATGACCTTTGTATGGTTCTGGGAAGGAGTTCTTTAGGAGGAGAGGGTATCACTGGAATATTATTCCACAAACCCAAAGACTCACTGTATTCAGTGCCCAGTACTCACTACCTCAGTGAGACATAGATGTTTAAGGTCTAGTTTCTGGCCTTTGCAGAATTTACAGTATATTGAAGGATAAGACATCTATGTGACCATAGTACAAAGCAGAACATAGTGTATACGAGAGATTAGGTACAGCTGAGAGAGGAGGGATAATATAAATCTAATCTAATAAACATTTATTAATCATATATTGTGTGCAAGGCCTAGCATTTATTACTATGGATATAAAATCAAAATTGATATTTCTTCTCTCTTCAGGGAATTAACCTTCTGGGAGAAGGGATGGGTGGGAGAGGTGTGGCATGCATATACATATAATACAAGGTAGGCAGTGATGGAAACAAAGATGAGATCAAGACAAGTGCTCTAGGAAGGATATGGGGAGCACTCACAATTTTCAGTTCAGCCAAAGAGGGAAGGCTACACAAAGAAAATGGCACCTGGGTGGAGCCCTGAAGAAAGATAAAAATTCTAAAAGTATGTGATTAGGAGGATGAACATTCCAAGCACTAGAGATAGGAGGAGGATAGGAGTTGTAGGTTAGGAGAGGGTAGGAATGTCCTTTGAGAATTCAGAGAAGGAGAAGATAAGATTGTGATTATGAGTTTGGGAATCCAGCTTCAGTGGTTCAGTTTGCTTGAATTTAAGAGTGAACTGAGGGAAATAATGTAAAATAAGAACAGAATGGTCTTTGGGAACCAGATAAAGGCCTTTAAATGCCAGCATTGTAGAGGAAACTGAAGTTCAGAGAGTTTAATTAATTTGTTAACCAAGCCTTGGCCAACCTCCTCATACATTTGCTACATTGGTTCTTGGACAGAATAAAATAGTCTATTACTGGACCATCATAATACAAAAAACATTTTTTAACACATTAAGTTTTGCCAAGCTATATTGTCTCATTGGATCCTCATAACAACCCTTTGAGGTTATTATTACCCCCATTTTACAGAGAGGGAAGTAAGATTCTAAAAAAGTTAATGACATGACTTTTTCACACTTGTCCCACACAAGTGACAGCTAGTCAGTATCAAAGGTAAGATCTGAATCTTGTCTCCTTGCTCAGTGCTTGTTTTACTCCATCTTGTTGCTTCTCATAATTGGCCCGTTCTAGATTGGGAAAACCAGGACTTTACAATGACTTTCTTTTTTAATTTTTAAAAAAAATTGTTTATTTGTTTATTTAATGAATTTAGAACACTTTCCCATGGTTACATGGTTCATGTTCTTTCCCTCCCCTCTCCTGTATCCAATGCACAATTCAACTGGGTTTTACAAGTATCATTGATCAAGACCTATTTCCATATTATATTTGCAATAGAGTGATCATGTAGAGTCTACATCCCTAATCATATCTCCATCAAACCATGTGATCAAGGAAATGTCTTTCTTCTGTGTTTCTACTTCTACAGTTCTTTCTCTGGATGTGGATAGCTTTCTTTCTCATAAGTCTCTCAGAATTGTCCTAGATCACTCTATTGCTGCTAGTTAGAGAAGTCCATTACATTTAATTGTTCTACAGTGTATCAGTCCCTGTGTACAGTGTTCTACTGGTTCTGCTCCTTTTACTCTGCATCAGTTCCTCGAGGTCATTCCAGTTCACATGGAATTCTCCAGTTCATTATTCCTTTTAGCACAATAGTATTCCATCACCAACAGATACCACAATTTGTTCAGCCATTCGTGGCTATGGACATTCTTGTACAAGTCTTTTTCCTTATTATCTCTTTGGGGGTACAAACCCAGCAGTGCTATGACTGGATCAAAGGGCAGCCAGTCATTTAAAGCCTTTTGGGCATAATTCCAAATTGCCTTCCAGAATGGTTGAATCAATTCACAACTCCACCAGCAATGCATTAGTGTCCCAATTTTGGCACATCCCCTCCAACACTTATTACTTTTCTTTACTGTCATATTAGCCAATCTGCTAGATGTGAGGTGGTATTTCAGAGTTGTTTTGATTTGCATTTCTCTATAAAGGATTTAGAACACTTTTTCATGTGCTTATTAATTTTTATTTCTTTATCTGAAAACTGCCTATTCATGTCCCTTACCCTTTATCAATTGGGGAATGACTTGATTTTTTGCACAATTGATTTAGCTCGTTATAAATTTGAGTAATTAGACCTTTGTCAGAGTTTTTTGTTATGAAGATTTTTTCCCAATTTGTTGCTTCCCTTCTAATTTTGATTGCATTGGTTTTGTTTATACAAAAACTTAATTTAATGTTATCAAAATAATTTATTTTAAATTTTGTAATATTTTCTCTTTCTTGGTCTTAAAACCTTTCCTCTCCCAAACACCTGACACATATACTATTCTGTGTTCACCTAATAGTTTCCTTCTTTATATTAAGTCATTCACCTATTCTGAGTTTATCTTGGTGTAGGGTGTGAGATGTTGATCCAAACCCAATCTCTCCCACACTGTCTTCCAATTCTCTCAGCAGTTTTTTTTCAAATAGTGGATTTTTGTCCCCAAAGCTGGGGTCTTTGGGTTTTTCATAGACTGTATTGCTGAGGTCACTTACCCCAAGTCTATTCCACTGATTCTCCTTTCTATCTCTTAGACAGTACCATACTGTTTTGATGACCATTGCTTGATAGTATGGTTTGAGATCTGGTAATGCTAAGCCACCTTCCTTCACATTTTTTGTTCATTATTTCCATTGATATTCTTGATCTTTTGTTCTTCCAAGTCAACTGTTATTTTTTTTTTCTAAATCAATAAAAAAGTTTTTTTGTAGTTTGATGGGTATGGTACTAAATAAATAAGTAAGTTTGGGTAGGATTGTCATTTTTATTATGTTAGCTTGTCCTACCCATGAGCAAGTAATATTTTTCCAATTATTTAGATCATTTTAATTGTGCGGAAAATGTTTTATAGTTGTGTTCATATAATTCTTGTGTTTGTCTTGGCAAATAGATTCCTAAATATTTTATATTGTCTATGGTGATTTAAATTGGAATTTCTCTTTCTAACTCTTGCTGCTGAGTTTTGTTGGGAATATATAGAAATGCTGATTTATGTGGGTTTATTTTGTACCCTGCAACTTCCCTAAAGTTGTTGATCTTTTCCCCTCTCTTTCTTGTTTACCTTTTCATATTTCCCTTGAATTTTGGATTTAGACTTCAAAATTTCCATTTAGTTCTGGACTTTTCTTTAGGAATACTTGGAAATCCTCTATTTTGTTAAATGCCCATACTTTTCCCTAGAAGTACATAGTCAGTTTTGATGGGTAGGTGATCCTTGGTTGTAGACCCAATTCTCTTGCCCTTCTGAATATATTCCAAGCCTTTCAGGCCTTTAGTGTGGAGGCTGCCATATCCTGTGTAATCCTTATTGGTGTTCCTTGATATCTGAATTGCCTCTTTCTGGATTCTTGAAATATTTTTTACTTAGCTTGGAAGTTCTTGAATTTGGCAATTACATTCCTGGGGGTTTTCTTTTGAGGATTTAATATAGAGGGTGATCTATGGACTCTTTCAATGTCAATTTTGCCCTCTTGTTCAAGAATATCTGGGCAGTTTTCTTTGATAATTTCTTGTAGTATGATGTCAAGGCCTCTAGTTTTCCCCCAGGTTTTCTGGTAGATCAATGATTCTCAAATAATCTCTCTTAGATCTGTTCTCCAGGTTCTTGTCTTCTCAATGAGATATTTCATGTTTCCTTCTATTTTGTCATTCTTTTGACTTTGCTTAATTAATTCTTCCTATCTTGTGAGATCATTAGCTTCTGCTTGCCCAATTCTAGTCTTTAAAGACTGCTTTTCAGCTATGATCTTTTGATTTTCCTTTTCAGTTTGGTCTATTCTGTTTTTCATGGCTTCAAGCAGGTCAATTCTGGTCTCCAATTTACTTATCATTTCATGTGATTTCTGGCCTTCTTTTTCCAAGTAGGAGATTCTGTCTTTTAAACTATTATTTTCTTTTTTAATTACTTGCATTTCTATTTTCCACTCTTCTTGCCAAGTTTCTTCTTTCTTTCTTACTTGGTTCTTGAATTCCTTTTTGAGTTGCTCCAGAGCTTATGACCAATTTCCATTTCCATTTTTTCTGGAAAGTTTGGATGTGTTTGCTTGTTTGTCACTCTCTTTTGTTATTTCTGTACTCTGCTGTTTTTCTCCATAGAAGTTATTCAATGTCAGAGGCTTGCTTTTTCTTTTTTTGGTAGTTGTAGATTGTAGTTCTTGGGTGTTGGTGGCCATTGCTATGTTAGTTTTTTCTTCCATTCCCAGTAAGACATATGAATGAGGAGGGCAGGCATTAGATACAGAGTGGTTTTTGCCCAGAGGCTATTTTTCCAGTCTCCATGGTGTCTGCTGTGGACAGTCCCTCTCTGCTGTATCTCTGCGCCCAAGCTGTGTTCCTCAGTCTCCTTGGGTCCCAAGTCTTGCTGCTCTCAGGGGTAAGCCTGTGGTGCCCTAAACCAATCCCTGAGAACCTAGAGATTGCCCTAGCACTCACTCTGATTTTGGTGTAGTAGGTGGAGTGGGGGAGGGATTATCAGCTTGTGCTTTGGTAGGTGTAATTTTACCCCCTTATATTGTGGAAATGCCCAAACCCTGCCTACCTTCAAGGCTATGCCCTAAGGTAGTGCTCCTTCACTCATCTGATTTTGGTTTTTGTTCTCTGTGGCACTTTATATTGGTTGGTCATGAGGAGAAGACCCTTATTTCTACTCTGTGGCCATCTTAGCCCAGATGTCCAATGACTTTCTTTTTAAATTAAACAATTTCATTTTTTAATTAACAAGTATTTATTTTCTCTCCTTCAGATCTTCCCCTCCTTGCTGGAAAAAAATAGAAAGATAAACAAAACCCTTGTAACAAAAGATATGCATAGTGAAGCAAAACAAATCCCCATATTGACTTACAAAAATGTGTCTCATTCTCCCTCTTGATTCCATCCCCTCTCTTTCAGGAGATAGGTATCTTGTCTTATCTCCTGGAATGTGTTTAATTTTTCAATGTAATCAGAGTCCTTAAGCATTTCAAAGCCTTTTTTCCCCTCAGTATTGTTAATTTATAAATTTTCTCTTGGTTCTGTTCACTTCACTTTGCATCACCAATTCATATAGTAATAATAATAGCTAACATTTCTATAGTAACTGCTATGTACCAGAAGTTGTGCTATATCCTATTGTGACAAGGAAATCACTTTAAAAGACTGATATATATCAATTTAAGGTCGCCAAGGAATTCAGCTATGTAATTCCTAAATGAAAACTCCAGTCAGCAGTCAACCTTTTATGGAGTTTAATTACAAATAGGAGGAAGAAAGGTATTAGAGATAGAGAAAGGGGAGAGAAGGGAATAGGGCTTAAATACCCCTTCTGTTTGGGCTGGGCCAAAAGGCCCAAGCCCTTAGATAACTGAGGCAAAGAAAAGAGATCAGTCCCTATCACTCACGTGACCAAAATGGAGAAACAGTCTCAGGGGCCTCCACCTCCAGCTTCCTTCAGAGCAAGCTTCTCAGAGCACAACCTCTCCAACCAACCACCAGTCCTCAGACTCTGCTATCTTTAAGGAAACCATCCAAGTTCCCTCCCCTCAGTTCTCACATCTACCAATCACTGTCCATGTCTTCCCTGTGCCAATGGTGGCTCTACCTTAACCCAGGACCGCCCAGAGGTCTGTGGCTTTGCACTTGTCTGTTGAAGGTCATATTCTCAAATAATTAAATCTTGATCCTTTGCTACAGCCCTTCCTAAATCCTGTTACCCTGAGTAGGGTGGAGATTGGAATAATTAAATTTTGATCTATGCTGCAGCCCTTCCTAAATCCTGTTACCCTTGAGTAGGGTGGAGATTGGAATAATTAAATTTTGATCTATGCTGCAGCCCTTTCTATTGTTCAGCAAAAGGTTTCTGTCCTAAAGTAATCTTAAGAAGGGAGGAGGAGGAACCTCCCTTGCCAATGGGATTCACATTCCAATGGTGAAATTTCCAACATTCACAAGTCTAAGAAATTTTAAGGTTTACACTATTAGAGGTAAAACTTATGGTTGGACTGAATATATTTTAGTTGGTCACCAGGGATTTAAATTCTAAATCCCAATGAAATACTCAAGTCAGAATGGAATTTTATAGTGTTTTATTTACAATTGAGTGAAGATATTAAGGAAGAAAGAAAGAGAGGAAAAGGAGAGAGATACCAGGCAGGAGCTCAGAGGCCCCAGGCAAGGGGTGGGGTGGGGCAGAGGATTAAATCTAGAATGGCTTCCAGCCAGGAGGCCTCTTCCAAGATGAGGGACCTTCTCAGAGACTGGTGCTTCCAGAAAGTCAAAGGAAAGGGAATCCCAAGAGATGGGACTCCCCAGAAGCTTGTGCCTCCAGAAAAGCCAAGGAAAGGAGAGTAAGCCTTGCACTCCCTACGTGACAGTCTAAGGGAAGCAGTCTGAGGTCTCATGCTCAAACTCCTCCACAGTCAAATTCCATTGCCAAGTCCCTCTCACAGGAGGTGATGTGAAATATAAAAGTAGCTCTTTATGTCACTTCCCTGTGTCACATGTACCAATGGTGGCTTAAACTTGGCCTTGGATGGCCCAGTGGGTCAGTCAGTTGTTTGTGATTTGTCACTTGCTAGCACATGTGGGTCATAGACCTTCCTCCCCCACACTTCATCCTTAAGTGGGGGTGTATACATTCCTGGTTGCTAAAATTCTAAAGACTAAGCAGGGTGAAGTAAATCTAAAATTCATAGCCCTTAATAAATATTATCTCATTTTATCCTCACAATAACTCTTAGAGGTATGTGCTACTCATTTCCTTGTTTTACAGTTGAGGAAAATGAGGCAAACAGAGGTTAAATGACTTGCCCAGGGTCACACAGTTAATAACTGATATCAAAATCAGGTCTTCTTGAATCTAGGCACAGCATTCTATTTACTATTTACCTAGCTGCCCCTATAATTCCTACCAGGTTTCTTTGAAAAAGTCCTTTTCCTTATAACACAATAGAATTCCATCATATTTATATGCCATAATTTGTTTATTACCCAATTAATAATCATCCCCTTAGTGTCTAGGTCTCTGACCCCATGAAGAGGGTTGCTATAAATATTTTTGTACATGTAAGACTTTTCCTTCTTTTGATTTCCTTGGAAAATAGACATAATAATAGTCTACTATAATGCTTTTTGAGAATCAAGGGCCACCTCCCCCTCCTATGTGATAGAAGCAAATGCAAAATGTTTGGCATTCAGAGCCCTTCATAACCTAGCCTCCCTCTTATTTTTCCAGTCTTCTTACACCTTACTATTTGACACATGGTCTTTGATACAGTGACACTTGCCTCCTCCATAAACATGACTTTCCCATCTCTCAGCTGTGGGCATTTTCTCTGGCTGACTCTCATGCTTGGAAGGACTATTCTTCCTTCACTTAAATTGCTTACCTTCTTAGCTTCCTTTAAATCCCAACTAAAATCTCTTCTTCCTTCTGAAAGCCTTCCCCAACCCTTCTTAATTTCAGTATTTTCTCTTTGCTAATTATTTGCTATTTATCCTGTGTATAGCTCGATTTGTATATATTTGTTAACCCTTGTCTCCCCCATTGATTGTAAGCTCTCTGATGGCAGGAATTGGCTTTCACCTCTTTTGCATCTCCAGCACTTAGCACAGTGTCGGGGCCATAGTAGATTTTATTTTTGTCTAATGAATCGAAATAGTGTTGGAGTTGGTAATGGTGGTAAGTGAGGATGAGGCAGCTAGATTGTGTGGTGGCTAGAATGCTGGGCTTGGAGTCAGGAAGTCCTGAGTTCGAATCCCACCTCAGACACTTACAAGCTGTGTTTCCCTGGTCAAATCACTTAATTTCTGTTTGCCTCAGCTTCCTCAATAGTAAAATGGAGATAATGAAAGCACTTACCTTCCAGGGTTGGATCAAATAATAGTAATTGTAAAGTGCTTAGCATAGTGCCCGGTACAACATCACATGTAAATTAACTGTGCACGATAATGGAGATGCTAACAATGGAAGGTAGCGGAAGTGGTTTCATGCGGCTTCTTCCGTTAGTTAGTGAAGGAGGTAGAAAACGACAATGGGCGTGGAGGGCTAGGAACCCAGGGGCCGAGGACAGACGGGAGGAGGTCGTTTAGGACCGGCAGACAGCAAAGGAACCAATGGATTCCGCTCTTCATTCATAGAGCAAAGACTCTCCAACAGTTGCTTAGCAACGCAGGCAGCGCGCAATTCGAAGGGAATCCAGGAACCAATCGGTGTATCCGGGGTGAACCATTCCGTTCACAGTAGAGGGAAGCTCGGACCTCCGAGTGAGTCTTTTCTCCTGTCTTCCTGCCCGAGAGATCTTGGAGGTCCTGCAAAAGAAATAAAGACGATAAACTGGACTTTAGTCATAGTCTCATAGGAGAGAAAGGTGACACTGAGCAGGCCCCAGCACCCCAGAAGGAAGGAAGAGCTGATCCACTCTCCGCCCCCTCGCCTGTGACTTGGAGACGTTGGGAGAGGCCGTTCTCCGTAGGGATCCCGGGACTGCGTCGGGGGGCGGGGCGGTTCCGGTGTTCGTGTTGTGGGAGCGGCGGGAGAGCTACTACCTCCCGAGGGCATAGCGACTGGCGGTCTGCTGGTGGGCACGTGAGTATCGGGCCTTGGTCCAGATTTATTCGAGGGAGCACGGGTCGTCAGCGCGGGGTAGGGCCTCGTTCCCTTACCATCTCTGCCTCTTTTCGCTTGGTCGATGACAATGAGCTGGTCCCTCCATCTCCCTTCGTCTCAGAGAGGGGGTGGGGTCAGGCTCGGGCTAGGGCCAGCTGATCCGAGAGCATCCCTTCTCTCCCCTAATTGGGGCCACACGTATAACTAGATATATGTTGGTGCCCAACCTTGTGTGGCGGTAGGATACCCCTCCCTCTTTGGCGTGCCTGTGCTCTCCCACTTGCTAGAGGAACGGTCACTAGCCGCATGTTTTCTTCCCCCCTCTCCCCCGACTTATTGGTAAGGGGTTCTTGAAAGTAATCCACAATTTCCAAGAAAGGAGCGTGCATCGGGCAAAAGGCCCACTCAGTTGGCTTCCTGGTGATGGAGTCAGCCTGCCCAGAGGTGGTTTAGTAGGGTACAGGGGTGGGTTGTAGGTAGATCAATTTTGCCTCGATGTAAGGAAGAGATTCCTAACATTTATTTATTCATTCATTCGTTTACTCATTAAAGAGGCAGAAGAACGGTAAGGGCTAGGCAGTGGGGGTTAAGTGACATGCCGAGGGTCAAACAGCTGGAAAGTATTTGGGGTCATATTTGAATCTAGGACCTCCTGTCTCTAGGCCTGGCTCTCAATCCACTGAGCTACCCAGCTGCCCCCTCCTAACATTTAAAGAGACTCCCAAGGGAATAGATTGGGCAACCTTCAGGTAATGCACAGTTATGAAGTGGCTGTTATTACTTGGGGGCAGTTAGGTGGCACAATGAATAGAAGGCTAGCCCTGGATCTAGGAAAATCTAAGTTCAAATGTGACCTCAGATGCTTTCTAGTTGTGGGATACAGAGCAAGTTAGTTAACCTTTTTTTTTGCCACACTTTTCCTCATCTGTAAAATTGGGATAATAATAGCATTTCTCTCCAAAGGTGGTTGTGAAGATCAAATGAGATGATAACTGTAAATCCTTTAGCACAGCTCCTGTTAGGGAGTGAGCCCTATATAAATGCTAACTGTTATTGTTATTATGTGTGAAGCACTGTTATTGTTGTGGGAAAACACACTGAAGTTTGTATCAGAATCTCACCCCAAGAATGGGAGGCTCTAAGCTCTGTTCAATCCAGAAGTATAAAAGAATTTTATTTAAAGAAATTTTTAAGTCAGTATAACAGCATAGGCTGGTGAAATGGCTTAGGGGCTAGTAGAATTGCTCAGCTGATGGGAGCTGTCTCCCCTTAGCCCTGGACTAATGAAATAGCCCCCTCTGCTACCTTATGGCTATGTATTAAAGCACTAGGGATACAAAGATGCAAAGTTTCTATCTAGGAGCTTACATTCCACAGGGAGGACACAACATATATTGTATTCAGACCTGTAAATGCAAATCTATACAAATTGATGCAAAGTAATTACAAGAATATACCTTATGTATCAAAGTGGGGTCTGGGCTGTGCTTTGAAGGAAGGTGGGGTTCTGCTATGCAGAGGAGAAGAGGGTGTTCATTACATTCCTATTGGAGGGGAAAACATGTTCCAGGATGCTGAGGAGGATAGAATGTCATGTTTGGGGAAGGAAGATTTGGAGACCACCTTGTGGATGTCTTTAAATACTTGGTTAAAAGATTTTGTATTTTAACCTAGAGGGAGGAAGGAATCATTGAAGATTTTTGAAGATGGAGCTGATGTAAATAGGACTTTTATTAGGAATATCAATTTGACAGTTGTGGAGGGATGGATTGTAGCAGGAAGAGGCTAGATCTAGGGAATTAGGGAGAGGCAATTGTAGCAGTTCCCCGGGGAGAATTCATGAGGGGCAGAACTTGGATGGAAACTATGTGAATAGAGAGAAGAAAACATGTGAGAAGCAGTGGAGATAATTTCAGCAAAACTTGGCAACTTAATGCATATGTGAGTTGGAAAAGGATAGAGGGTCAAGAATGACTTCAGAATTATGGCAGGATAGACAAGTAGTATTATCAACAACTAAAGTCATATAAACTAGTGTTTATTAAGTACTTACTATGTGCCAGACACTGTTCTAAATTTTGGAGGTACAAAGAAAGATAGAAAAAGCCTCAGCTCTCAAGGAGCCTAATGGGAGAGACTACGTATAAACAGTTGTGTATAGAAGTTATAGACATAATAAATTGAGGGAGAGGGTAGTCTTAGAAGGAAGGCACTAAGATTAAGGAAACCTAGAAGCTTCTTTTTAAAATTTAATTAAAAAGAAAAACTTAACCATTCTGGAGGGCAATTTGGAATTATGCCCAAAGGGCGATAAAAGACTGTCTGCCCTTTGATTCAGCCATACCACTGCTGGTTTGTACCCCAAAGAGATAATAAGGAAAAATATTTGTACAAAAATATTCATAGTTGTGCCCTTTGTGGTGGCAAAAAATTGGAAAATGAGAAGTTGCCCTTCAGTTGGGGAATGGCTGAACAAATTGTGGTATATGATGGTGATGGAATCCTATTGTGCCCAAAGGAATAATGAACTGGAGGAATGGCATGTGAACTGGAACTACCTCCAGGAATTGATGCAGAGTGAAAGGAGCAGAACCAGGAGAACATTGTACATAGAGGCGGATACACTATGGCATAATTGAACATATGGTCTCTACTAGCAGCAATGCAATGATCCAAGACAATTCTGAGGGATTTATGAGAAAGAACACTATCCACATCCAGAGAAAGAACTGTGGGAGCAGAAATGCAGAAGAAAAACATATGACCAATCACATGGTTCAGTGGGGATGTGATTAGGGTTTTGATGTTAAAAGATCACTCTACTGCAAATATGAATAATATAGAAATAGGTTTTGAACAATGATACATATATAATCTAGTGGAATTGCTTGTCAGCTCTGGGAATGGGGAAGGAAGAGGGGTGGGAAAAATCATGAATCATGGAACCATGGAAAAATATTCTTAAAAACCAACAGTTTAGCTTCCGTCTTAGAATCAATCATGTGTATTAGTTCCAAGGAAGAAGAGTAGGCAATGGGGGTTAAGTGACTTGTCCAAGGTCACATAGCTAGGAAGTGTCTGAGGCTAGATTTGAACATAGGACCTTCTATCTCTAGGCCTGGCTCTCAATCCACTCAGCTACTCAGCTGCCCCCCTGATTTGAACTTTTAAAACATTGCATATAACTTTTTAGTAGAGTGGGCATCATTCTAGGCTTTAGGATTTAAATTCTTCCTATAACACTTACTTGTCCATTTATCCCAGAACAAGACACTTAAATTCGCTTTGCCTTAAGCAGCTACTCTATTTAGTAATAAGTGAAAAAGCATTTACTAATTTAGTTCCATGATGGCGAACCTATGACACACATGTCAGCACTGACACTCCTAGGCATTTTCTATGACATCCAGCCACATACAGAGAAGTATGGGGCCGCATGCTGAGAAGGTAATTTTTTTCTTGAAGTGACACACCACCCAAGTTATGCTTGGTATTTTGGGTGAATTTTGACACACAAAGCTCAAAAGGTCACTGATCATCACTGTAACTAAATCATCACTGATTTAGTTACTTGTTCCCTAATTACTGTGCTAAGTTCTAGGGATACAGAAACAAGTGAAAAAGTCTCTGCCCTGCAGGAATTTACTAATTCATAAATAACCTTCTTAAGAGGGAATTGGTGGTGCAAAGGAATAGAGCGCTGGGCCTGGAATCAGGAAAACCCAATTTCAAAACCAACTTCAGATACTAACTAGCTGTGTAACCCTGGGCAAAGCATTTATCCTGTTTCCCTCAGTTTCCCCAATTGCAAAATAGGGGATATTAATAACACTTAATTCACAGGGTTGTGAGGATCAAATGAGATCATAGTTGCAAAAATCACTTAGCACAGTGCCTGACACATAGTAGGTACTATAGATGGTCATTCCCCTCCTCTTCCCTCTTCTTGGTGGTGTACTTGGAATCAGGAAGATCTGAGTACAAATCCTGCCTTAGCTACTTAGTGTAAGACTCTGGATAAGTCACTTAATCTCTCCCAGCCTCAGTTTCCTCAAATCTGTGTAAGATGGGGGCAACAATAGCAACTACCTCACAGGGTTACTGTGAGGACCAAATGAAAACATATGCAATGCACACTGTAAACCTTAAAGAGCTATATAAATGCTAGATATTATTATTAAAAATAGGAAATATTATTAATCATCAGCATTCTGTGACTACCAGTCATAAAAGGCTCCTTTCGCAGTACTGGGAATGAATTTACCACAGAAAATTGGCACTCTTGCCCTCTACCCTTCATTGACCCCAAGGGCACCCTCATCAGAAGGCCAGCTGACTAGATAGAGCAAGCTTCGCCACTCTTTGAGACCTGAGACTTAGACTTCACCCATACTGTGCTCTGATTCTGAGAAAAAATAGCCACCTCAGACCTTTCTCAATTAGACATATGGGCACAGCCCTTTAACTCCAGTTCTAAACCTCAGTGATTTTTTTGACTTAACTTTTTTTTGGAGAAATATACTTGGGAAGAGGTAGAGTAGAAAGAGAGGAGATTTGTATTGTGTTGGTTGGGAAGTATCTGTTGTGTCAAAACAATGTATAATAAATACATTAGGTTTTTTTCCCTTTTTTTTTTAAGTCCCCTAGTCTCTTGTAAAGTCTTGGGCGGGGCATCTGGGGCTTTTTATAGTTAAGACAGTTTTCCTCCTACCTAACTCTTCCTACCAGTTGCTGTTTTCTTTTTCAGTAAGGGTAACCCAGCCCTCACTAGAGAAGCATCAAGGTCAGATAGTTTTCCCCTTCCCATTGCCCCCTCTTTTCTCCTGGCTAAACCAGGAATCAGCAGGGCCCTGCTGCCCAGGAAGCCTGGGGAAGAAACAAACTGGCAAGGTCATATCCATTTCAAGCCAGCTGTTGCCTCACTGAAATGGCCCCAGACCCAAGCAGCCCCTCAGGCACCACTGCAGAGTCTGCTGGCCCCAGTGATATTTCTGGAGCCTCACCTGATCCCCCTTTGCATGTTTCAGCCTGATAGGGCAGGACCCAAGCCAGTCTGGTTCATCACAGCTGACTTGTTCTGCATGGCAGAACTAAGACCAAGGAGAAGATTTGGATTAACCAAGGTTACAGAGAGATAGATTTCAGCTCAATATAAAGTAAAAATTCTTGGGCAATAGTTGTCCCTCAATGGAAATGAGCAACTGTATGAGGCAGCAAGTTTCCCATCATTGGCAGTTTAAAAGAGGAGGTTATATTGGGCAGTTATTTGGTACAAAGGATAGAGCACTGGGTCTGAAGTCAGGAAGTCTCTTTTTCCTGAGTTAAAATCAGGCTTCAGATACTTAGTAGCTGTGTAATCCTGGGCAAGTCACTTCACCCTATTGGCCTCAGTTTTCTCATCTGTAAAATGAGATGGAGAAGGAAATGGCAATCTACTTCAAGATCCTTACCAAGAAAATCCCAAATGGAGTCACAAAGATACAACTAAAAAAATAATTGAAGCAACATGTTGAAAAGAAGCTAGATTTAGAGTCAGAAGCCCTGGGTTCGAATTTGAGCACTTCCACTTCACTGTTTTGACAAAATGCAAGTTCCTCCTACTCCTAAATTTATCTTAAAGCACTTTGGAGGATACTTACATTGCTCTTAGCCTCCCTATTTTGTGTTATATTTATCCCTTTATATGTCACATCCTCCACTTCCTGAGGGAGCAGGAATTGTATTCTCTTCATCTTTCTATCGACAGAGCTCAGCAACCTGCCCAGAACATAATAGGCACTTAAAGGTTTGCCAGATAGAACTGAAGAGAACCTTAAAATTGCCCTACATTAGAATATTGTTTTGTCTTACATTAGAATATCCTCTAGTCCAACTCTTGCTCAGATCATGAATTCCTTCTATTGTACCCTGTATAATTGGGCTTCTAACTTCTGCTTGAATACATTCTTCAGTAACCTAGGACTCACAATCTCTCTTTTTTTTTTTTAAACCCTCACCTTCTGTCTTAGATTCAATACCAAGTATCAGTTCCAAGGCAGAAGAGCACTAAGGGCTAGGCCAGTGGTAGCAAAAAAATGCCAAAGATGGCACACGGAGTACTCTCTGTGGGGTTCAGACACCCCCCGCCCCTTTACTAGAAAGGTAGAGGGACTTAGGCAGAGCTGCTCCCTTCCCCCTCTCTACCATACCTGACATATTTTCACATCCCCCCTGCCAATCTGTCCAGCAGCCAGTGGGACCACACAAAGGGTAAGGTAGGTAGCTCACAGGTGGCAGAGCTGGAGGGGAGTGGACTGTATTTTCTATATTCTCTAAGGGCATTCCTCACTTCACCCACTCCTCTAACCAGCAGCCCAATGGGAGAGCTTTCTCTCTCCCTTATGTAGGGTAGGGAGGTAGGGGAGCAGAGCATGTGGTCTCTGGGGTGGGGTGGGAGCAGGGGCCAGAACTCCATGTCTAAAAAGTTCATCATCACTGGGCTAGGCAGTTGAAGTTAAGTGATTTGGGTAATACAGATAGAAAGTGTGTAAGGCCAAATCTGAATTGGAGACCTCCCATCTCCAGGCCTGGCTCTCTATTCACTGAGGACAGTGTTCTTTCTTCTCAGGGACAGTGTTCTTTCTTGGTTTTCCTCTTACCTTTATAATTCCTTCTCAGTGTCCTTCATTAGAACATCCTCTGCCTTCTGCCTGCTAAATGTATGTGTCCGCTAAGACCCTATCTTGGATCTCTGCTCTAATTCATTCTCTTCTTTGTTGATTTCTTTAACTACTATTAGTTCCAATTATTTCTCTGTATTTTGGTCCCAATATACACATCTAGACCTCATCTCTGCCTGTACTTCAGTCTTGTATTGCCAACTGCCTGCTATATACATTTCTATCTGGATATCCTAGAAATCTAATATTCACCGTGTCCAAAATACAACTTCATCTCACTAACAAACATAAAAATCCTATTTGGCTTTTAAAGATCTTCAAACTTGATCCCTTTCTACCTTTTAAGTCTTCTTACCTCTTCCTTCTCCCTGCTCCACATACTGTGCTCCAGTGACATTGGCTTCTTTGTTGTTCCTAGCACAAAATTCTCCATACCCCAACTACAAATATTTTTACTAGTTGACCTCCATGCCTAGAATTCTCTCCCTCTTTATTTCCCCTACCTTCCTTCAGGTTCAAGACAAAATCCCATCTTCTGCAAGAAGCTTTTTCCAGAGGGGCAGCTGGGTAGCTCAGTGGATTGAAAGCTGGGCCTAGAGATAGAGGTCCTAGGTTCAAATCTGACCTTAGACACTTCCCAGCTATGTGACCCTGGGCAAGTCACTTAACCCCCATTGCCTAGCCCGTACCACTCTTTTGCCTTGGAACTAATACACGCGATTGATTCTAAGATGGAAGCTAAACTGTTGGGTTTTTAATTTAGAATATTTTTCCATGGTTACATGATTCATGATTTTTTCCTCTCCTCTTCCTTCCCCACTCCCAGAGCTGACAAGCAATTCCACTGGATTATACATGTGTCATTGTTCAAAACCTATTTCTATGTTTTTTAAAGGGTTAAAAAAAAATAAGTTCAAATCAGAGACAAAGTCAATCAATTTCTCCAGGTCCTTAGAGCCCTAATGAAGGACATGGATCAGATGGTTTCAAAGGTCCTTTTCAGCTCTATGATCAAAGCTATATATGTGTATATATATATATATTTTTTTAAACCAATGAAGAAACTGAGGTTCTAAGATGTTAAGTGACTGACAGATTCTTACAGCTTTTAGGATTCAAATCCAGATCTCTTTAATCAACTCTTGGGTTTTTTCATTCCTCTTCTCTGCCTTTTAAACTGTAGCCCATTAGAGCCAAAAGGCATCTTAGAGATTGTCTTATGGAGGACAACCTCCCCCATTTGTCAGATGGGGAAGCTCAGGCTCAGAAAGGGGAAGTCAGTAACAATTAGAACTCAAACCCAGATCTTTTGACACCTGGGCTAGGTTTCACTTTAAGGATCTTTAACTATCACAGATCAGGGGCATAGGCTAGTCACCCCAGCGTCAGGAAGGGTGCAGAGAGCAGAGGAGGCAACCTTGGAGGGTGGATCCACTTGTAGAATTCCCTAGACTGTTTTGATTTCATCAGTGTATCATCAGTGTGTCATCCAGTACCCAGGAGGAAATTCTTCTGGGGAATTCTACCTTGTCCCTCCCTCAGTCCCAGTCCAGGGGAAACAAATATCTATAGATTTGGAATTAGGCTAGGAATCAGGTAACCTGGATTGGAATTTTGGCTTTGGGACTACCTCAGTATCCTCATCTGCCAAATAGGGATTCTCCATCAAGGAGGATGGCAGAGATGGATTGGAATGGTATTGGGGTTTGTGGACCTTACCTCCCCTGCCCAGCCCACCTAAGTTCAGTATCTTTTGATAGGGAAGGATATTGAGGCATAGAGAGGGGAAATGATTTGCCTAAGATCACTCAGGTGAGTCAGTGGTAGAGACCGGATGAAAATCTAAGTTTCCTGATATCCAGTCTAGGGCTTTCTCCATTGCATCACATATCCCAGGAAAGCAGAGATACATGTTGGAACTTGAAAGGGATAGTTCTCAGATAAACACCTTCATTGGTTTCTGAGTCTTCAGCACAGCTGGTGTTTGAGAGTCTCCACATTCTGGCCCCAAGCTACTCTTCCAGTCTTATCCTGCATCAGTCTCCAGCATGCATTTTCTGCCCCAGCCAGTTGGGGCTGCTTCTTGTCCATAGAATCCCAGAAACAAATTCCCTTATCCTTTACTGTGTGACATAGGATGTTGGTTACTTCTCAGGTCTCAAAAGTTTCTATATCTATAAAAGGAAGAGATTGGACTAGACTTTCTTGAGTTCCTCTCATGGATCCTATGATCAAGTGACTGTACATTCTTGACTTCTCTCCTTCAGTCTTATCAGGGTCTAGCTTAAATCCTATCTAGGGATTGAACTCTTCTCTGTCTATAGCCAGTCATGCAGTCATTTAGCATTTATTAAGTACCTACTATGTGTCAGCCAAGCTTTGGGAATACAAAGAAAAGTCAACACTCCCTGTTTCCAGGCACTCACAGTCTAATAGAGGGGGACAACGTACAAATAAGTCATTGACAAGATAAAGCAGAAGGAAAGGATAAAAATTAAGAAGGCCTAAGAAAGGCTTCTTGTAGAAGGATTTTATTTGAGACCTGAAGGAAGCCAGGGAAGCTGATAAGGGAGACTGCCGGTGAACATGTTTGTAGTTAGGAGATAGAGTGTCTTGTGCTAGGAATTTAGTAAGGAGACTGAGTCACTGGACTGTAGAGTATGTGGAGAAGAGTCAGGAGTAAGAAAACTGGAAAGGTAGGAAAGGATCAAGTTTAAAAGGACATTCTAAGTCAGAGGATTTTATCTTTGATCCTGGAGATGATAGGGAGTCACTGGATGGAGTTAACTGAATAAGAAGGATGACTCTTTTTCCTGTTCTATAAGATACTAACCCTAGATAACGTGGCCTTGTTAGTGATCTTTACTTGTATGTAATTTTTCTCTTTCATTAGACTCCACTTTCTCTCCTGTATCCTACCTCCTGCCCAGAGCAGGTACTCAGTAAATGTTTGCCGAAACATTGTTTGCCCACTGGAAGCAAAGTCCAGAGGCACCCAAGACACAGTGGAATACCATCTCCTGTGTCCTACTAACCTCTCTTTGATATATGGGACTCTTGTTCCTCTAACTTGAGTCCTGAAAACTGGGAATCCATTTTATTTATCTCTGTATCTCTACAGCACAGGATGGGGCAGGTAGCTGTAGTTTAGGAAATACTTCAAAAGGTAGTTAGTGCACTACCTTAGAAGGTAGGATGTGAGGCTGGAATGGATCTTGGAAACTGTTGAGTGTAAGGAGAGAATAATCACCATAGCTGACATTGATACATGCTTCAAAATTTGCAAAGCAAATGTGACTTCAGAGCTGGCCAATGATCTTAATTATAGGACCTCAGAGGTCATTTAGTCTAATCTTTTTATTTTATAGATAAGAAAGCTGAGGCCCACAGAAGTTCAATGAGTTTACCAAGGGTGACCCAGCTGTCAGAGATAGATACCAGGTCTTCTGGATTTCAAGTCCATTGTTCTAAGCACTGTACTGCAAGTATTACTATTGCATTTCACATCTGAGGAAACTGAGGCACAGGTGAAGTGATTCATCTATGAAATGTCAGAGGCAGAATTTGAATTTATGTCTTTCTAGGTTCCAAGCTCTTTCTCCTTATTACATTAGACTCGGTAAGTGACTCGACTGGGATCATGAGTTAGAGCTGGAACTAGATATTAGATTCCCTATTTCTAGCACAAGTCTTTTTCTATTTATACCTGGCTATTTCCTACTTATAAATTTTGAACTAAAAGGATTCTCACTTTATTCCCTTGGGGGTAGATCAGGCTAGAAATATAAACATGCTTTCTAAAGCAGGGTAAAGCCAAAAGAATCCTGGGTTTGAAATTAGAGGACCTGGTTTTCAATCCCAGCTCTGTTACTTATAGCCTAGATAACCTTGGGCAAGGCTTGACTTCTGTGAGTCAGTTTCATCATCTGGAAGATGAAGGGATTGGACTAGATGTACCCCAAAGTTCCTTTCTCTTTTTTAAATTTTTAAATTATTTTTAAAATTAATTTATTTAGTCAATTTAGAACATTATTCCTTGGTTACAAGAATCACATTATTTTCCTCCCTCTCTTCCCCCCCACCCTTCCTGTAGCCAACTCGCAATTTCATTGGGTATTACGTGTGTCCTTGATCAGAACCTATTTCCATGTTGTTGCTGTTTGCATTAGGTTGTTCATTTAGAGTCTACATCCCCAGCCATAGCCCATAGACCCATGTATTCAAACAGTTGTTTCTACTCCCACAATTTTTCCACTGAATGTTGATAGTGGTTTTTCTTGTATATTCCTCCAAGTTGTTCAGGATCACTACATTGCCACCAATGGAGAAGTCCATTACATTCGATTGTACCACAGTGTATCAGTCTCTGTGTACAATGTTCTCCTGTTTCTGCTCCTTTTGCTCTGCATCAATTCCTGGAGGTTGTTCCAGTTCCCATGGACTTCCTCCACTTTATTATTCCTTTTTGCACAATAGTATTCCATCACCAACATATTCCACAATTTGTTCAGCCATTCCCCAATTGAAGGGCATCCCCATATTTTCCAATTTTTTGCCACCACAAAGAGCACAGCTATGAATATTTTTGTACATGTCTTTTTCCTTATTATCTCTTTGGGGTACAAACCCAGCACTGCTATGGCTGGATCAAAGGGTAGAGACTTTCTTTTATCGCCCTTTGGGCATAGTTCCAAATTGCCCTCCAGAATGGTTGGATCAATTCACAACTCCACCAGCAATGCCTTAATGTCCCGACTTTGCCACATCCCCTCCAGCATTCCTTATTTTCCATTACTGTCAGGTTAGCCAATCTGCTAGGTGTGAGGTGATACCTCAGAGTTGTTTTGATTTGTATCTCTCTGATTATAAGAGATTTAGAAGACTTTTTCATGTGCTTATTAATAGTTTTGATTTCTTTAACTAGAAATTGCCTATTCATGTCCTTTGCCCATTTATCAACTGGAGAATGGCTTGATTTTTTGTACAACTGATTTAGCTCTTTATAAATTTGAGTAATTAGACCTTTGTCAGAGTTTTTTGTTATGAAGATTGTTTCCCAATTTTTGCTTCCCTTCTAATTTTGGTTGCATTGGTTTTGTTTGTACAAAACCTTTTTAATTTGATGTAATCAAAATGATTGATTTTACATTTTGTGACTTTTTCTAAGTCTTGCTTGGTTTTAAAGTCTTTCCTTTCCCGAAGATCTGACATGTATACTATTCTGTGTTCACCTAATTTGCTTATAGTTGCCTTCTTTATATTCAAGTCATTTACCCATTCTGAGTTTATCTTGGTGTAGGGTTTGAGATGTTGATCCAAACCTAATCACTCCCATACTGTCTTCCAATTTTCCCAGCAATTTTTATCAAATAGTGGGTTTTGGACTCAAAAGTTGGGATCTTTGGGCTTATCATAGACTGTCTTGCTGAGGTCACTTACCCCAAGTCTGTTCCACTGATCCTCCTTTCTGTCTCTTAGCCAGTATCCTTTCTCTTTTAAAGCCTGTGATTCTAAAGATTTTGTAAATTCTGGGCTCACCAAGTTGTTGAGGGATAAGTAAAGGAAGCTCTAGCTATTTATTGGGGGCTTATACTGTGAAATTGGCATCTAGGAGGAAGGTCCACCCACCAAATGATTTTACTAGAGAATTGTCCCTGCCTTGGGCTCCTGAAATGACTCCTATTTCTGTAAACATTTTTTTTTAAACTCTTACCTTCTGTCTTAAAATTAGTGCTGTGTATTGTTTCAAAGGCAGAAGAGTGGTAAGGGCTAGGCAATTGGGGTTAAGTATCTTGCCCAGAGTCACATAACTAGAAAGTGTCTGAATTCAGATTTGAACCCAGGACCTCCCATGTCTGGGCCTGGCTCTCAATCCACTGGGTCATCCAGCTGCCCCATCTGTAAACATTTTAAATGAAGGAAGGAGTGTAAACATTATTGTCTCCATTTTACAAATGAGGACACAGAGTTTCAGAGGGATGAAATTATTTGCCCAAGATTATGCTATTTGTGTACAAGACCCCAGAGAACTCAAGACCCTTACATTCCTAATCCATTTTTTCCCTTCTTTACAATGCCCTGTTCACTCTCTCTGTTGGCTTGTGAGCTAATGGTGAAGGGGATTTTGCTTGGAGAGGGCAGGAGAGGAGGGCAAGATATGGATCGATTTCCTCTCAGAACCTTTTGGTTGGAAAAACCCAGCAGCTCAAGTTTCAGGGTGACCCCATCCATGCCTTGGGAGTGGGTGGGCAGGTTGGTGATCAATTCAGGGCTGACTCATAGTAGGGGGGATGAGAGAGGCACATCCTTTGTGAGTCATCTCCCCCCTGTTTTCCTGGGTAGCTGGCCTAGGGTCTGGCCCCTAGGGATGGAGATAGGGATGTGGGTTTGGGTTCTTTTCTGGCACCCCTTGTTCCATTATTCTCTCAGGACTTGTGCTTGGCTGGAGAGGGAGGAGAATGAGGGGGTAGATCCGGCTGGGAAGCTTCTTTGCTTCAGTGACATTGTTAGGATTCATAGACATGGTTCTGCTCTGTAGAGAATTATTTGAAAGAACACTAGACTTGCAAATCAGAGAATTTGAGTCTTGGTTCAGCTATTCCCTCACTGTAATCCTGGACAATTCCCTATGCCTTTTTGAACCTCAAGTTCACAAATTGAAAATGGGTTAATGTTGCCTTCCCAACTTCGCTTCATAAACCTTAAATTGATATGGAAATGTGAGCTAATAAAACTAATTATAATGTGGAGAAGGGCAGGAAACAATAGCAGTATTATATGTGAAATGGGAGCTATTATTTATTATTTACATCCCTCCCTATCTTCATCATCCCTGTGTCCTGTTCTCTTTCCCTCCCTCTTCCCTAAACATGGGCCCCCTCCCTCCCCTCTGGACAAGCTGAAGCAGAGCAGGTCATTGAGGTGGCAGAGGGGGGAAATCAATGCATCAGCCAATCATCAAGCTTTGATTAAGGCTGAGTGGGTGGAGGGAAGGCATCCTACTATAAATGCAAGGGCAAAATACTCTTTGCCCTCTTGAAAGAGGGTGGGGACCCCCTCTCTGCCCAAACAGATGGTGGATTAGAATAGGGAGACTAGATCTCAGAATTCCAGAGCTGGAAGGGGCCTTAGAAATTACCTTATGTCACCTTTTCCCTGAAATGGAATCCCCCTCTAAAGTATCCTTGGTGGACAGTCACTCAACTTCTCTGCTTCACTTTCTGAGGTTTATAACAACTTTACAAAGTATTTCCTTCCCAACAGACTTGTGAGGTAGATAGGTGGTGCAAGTAAGATTTTTTTGTTTTTTTGAGCTGTAAACTGAGGCTCAGAGTGGGGATGTAACTTGTCTAAGGTCTTCTAGAGAAACAGAAGAGCTGAAACTAGAGCCTGTCTCCTGATTCTAACTCTAGGGTACCCCTTCTGCTCTAATATTTTGTTCTAGGGTTCCCTCCCAGCTCTGACCTTCAGTGTTCCAAATGGCCATCCATCCTACTTGGATCATGGATCATAAGCCTATCCCCAGACTCAGGCTCCCTTGTGTTGTAGTTTCTGGGGCACTCCTGGAGGTGGAGCTGGGACCTGAGTGCTCAGATATCCCCGCCCTTTGTGGGCTTTCCCCCATGCCTGGGTCATAACTGATTGCAGGCTCTTGCAGCTAGCTACCTGAAGCCCTCAACTCCTCCCTTAACCTTCTGGACTCTGTGGCAGGGCTGTACCTGGAGCAGGGGCTTCCTCCCATTCCCTGGTCCCTTCTCAGGTAACACCTGGGCCTGGGCAGCTCAGCTTCCCCGTGGACGGTGGCAGGAAGTTGCGCAAAGGCGGGTTACCTGAGCTTGAGGGGAGCCAGCTCAGATCAGGGCAGAGCGGAGGAGGGGCTGGCTGCTGGAGAGAACACAGACAAGTATGTGGCTGCCTTTAGACCTGGGATGTTGCTGACTTCTGAGGGTATGCGGTATTGAGGCACAGGTGAGCCCTGGAAGAATGGACTTGGGAGTTTTGGGGGAGTATTTGTGCTAGAAATATTTCTTAGGGGACTGGTGAGACTCCCATGGGCTGGTACTGCTAGTGCCTTAGTGGCAATCGTCCTGAGGTTTCAGGATGAAGACACTTCTTCCTTCCCTCTCCTGCTCTCTTTAACTCCTCCGTCCCCCAGAAGAATTTCATTCCTTATAAGAGGCAGAGGCTGAAGAGGAAAACTGAGGCCATTTACGTGAGTGTATATATTTGTGCAGAGGAGAGAAAGCTGGGTTCTGGGTAGTAAGAGCTGGTCAGAGGCTGAACCAGGGGACTTTTGTTAAATTTGTAGGTTCTGGAAGACAAGGAGGAACCTGGGGCAAGACTGAAACCGTCCCAGCAAGAGGTCTCTTCTAATCCTGAGTGTATGAGGAACTATATAACATGTACTGCAGGTCTCAGTGGGACCTGACTCCCAGAACCCTTTAGGAGCTCCAGGACTCTTTAGGGAGAGGTAGGTTGGTTGAGAGTGCCTCTGGATAGAGGACCAGGTTCTGGACCATGGACTGTGTTCTGGGAACTTTTCATTGATCTGCCATTTGTCCTTCCTGCCCTGAGTCACTGACTGGGGCTGTGCCAGCAGATTTAGGTGCATCATTTGAAAACCCATTACAACTGGCTGTTGGCTAGACTTTGGGGTGGAGTCAGGGCATGGAGACAAATTTTGAACAAATTCCCTTATTGTGAACTTTGACGTATAGAATCATGGGATTGAGAGCTAAATGGAACCTTAGAATCTTCCCATTTTGTAGATGAAGAAACCAAGGTCTGGAGAGGTAAGATGCTTGCCCAAAGCTATATAGCTAATAATAGAAGAGATAGGACTCAAATCCAGGCTCTGATTTCTAGTCTAGAGTTCTTTCCCTTACCCAGTACCCTGCCTCTTGGGAGAGGGCTAACATCCTTACCTTCCAGAGCTCAGTTTCCTTGTCTGTAAAACGAGATAAATTACATATGCCATTTAATCACATCCTTAGAGTGCTTGAAGATTCAGAGAGAACTGATAGTTTGGAAGGTTAAGAGAGGATGGAGCAGAAGTCCATTTTGGTAGTCTCTTAGCCTAGAGGCTTCTTGAGTTTGAGGCCAGGGTGAGGTTTTTTTTCCCCCTTGGCTTGTCCCTTCTGGGCACCTATTCAGGCAGCCCCTAGCCAGGAGTGCTTGAATCGTTGTTGTCCCCTTTATTTGGGGTGAAGTGCAATTATCTCCCGGATCCCCTGGGCTTGGATCCCCGAGATAATGAGAATGAGAGACAGAATTATGAGAACCCAGCTGGCCCATCTGCAGGGGGTGGAGTGCTGCAGCCCTTGGCATCTGTGACCTCCTTCCCAGGGAGTGAGAGCTCTTCCATGCAACGAGTCTGACTGGTTTGTAGGCCTCTCCCCTACCAGCCAGCTCTGGGAGGTGCCTGTGTGAACTCTGAAGGCCTAGGCAGGAAAAAAGAGGAAAGAAGAAAGGGAAGCCAGCAAGTGTTGGGAGGAGGGCACATTTCTGCCCCTTATAAGTAGCTAGTCACTTAGGAAGGGGAATGGAACTGCCAGGAGGGGAGGGTGACTTCCTTTGATCTAGCCAGCCCATGTCCACTTCAGTTTAATGAGCTGGGTCCTGGAGATTTTTGTTGTTGAGTCATTTCAGTCTGTGACCCCATTTGGGGTTTTCTTGGCAAAGATTCTTTATTGGTTTGACATTTCCTACTCCAGCTCATCTTACAGATGAGAAAACTGAGGCAAACAGGGTTAAGAGACTTGCCCAGGGTAACACAGCTAGTAAGTGTTCTGAAATTTTATTTGAATTCAGGGCTTTCTAACTCTAGGTCCAGCACTATCCACTGTGCCACTCATCTTCCCCAGACCCTGGAGATATACAGAAAGGAAAACAACAAATATTCCCTGCCCTCGAAGAAACTTCCATTGTACTGGGGCAGAAGTGAGTAAATACAAAGTAATAAAAGTAAAAGGGCAGAACACTAAGGACTGACTGACTGATAGTTCAGGTAAGACCCAAGCAGAGTGTCTTGGGGTTTGGACTCCAGTTTCTCATCCCACTTGAGATCCAGAGGAATGAAGGGTCTCCTGACCCTCAGAGAGACAATTGATGGAGAGAACTATTCTTTCTGCCCCCACCCACATACCTCTCCCTGGTTCTGAAGGTGGCATTGTATCCTCTCTCTCAGCCTCAGGTTCCCTTCTCTTGTTTTATCTCACAAGCATTTATTAAACACCTACTATGTGCTTAGCCTTGTGCTAGAGATACAGTGGGTTCTTCACCACTGACGTACCGTGTGACCTAGGGTGGACCGTGTGACCTAGTGTGAATCACATCCCCTGGTATTTTTGGTTCTTTGGAGTTGGGAGGGAAAGGAGGCAGATCCTTTGCCTGGTCCTGCCTTCCTTCCTCCTGAAGGCATTGGAGTAGGAGTCTGTATATGTTGATTAGATGGAGCCTGAAGCTAAGTGGGGAGTGAGAGGGCAGGCATGAGGAGAGGGTGACAGCTTTGGCTTTGGAAGCAGAGAACCTGGGTTGAGGACCTAGGACCTTGCTTTAGGGGATTAGAACTGATCATATAATTTCATTGGTAAAAGGATGTCCCTGTGCGGAATTATCTTTGCCAGTTCTGTTCTGTACCTTTTCTGTAACTTAAGAGTCTGGAAAGTTACCCAGAACACTGAGTGGTTTATGACTTGCTTGGCTGAGATCATATAGCTAGCATTTAGCAGAAGCTGGATTTGAATTCAAGTCTTTTGGCTTTGAGGCAAGTTCTCTATGCATAACTATACTATTTCTCTCTTTAATTGGACTTAAATTCTAGATATAACCTTGGACATACCAAACTATTCTGGGCCTTAGTTTCCTCATCTGTAAAGTAAGAGGGTTATATTAGATGATGTCCAAGATCTTGTCTAGTTCTGAATTCTGTGATCCAATAAGAAGGGAACTTTTGGGTCCCAGTATTTATCCATTGCATCCCTTTCAAGGTCAGGCAATGCCAGTTTTGTAGTAAAGATATGGAAAAAGAGAGGACCAGAGCCCTTTCTGGAGTGAATTATATAGTCCTAAGGATCACCTCATCCCACCAGTTTATTGTTACAGAGGAGAACTGAGGCTCAGAAAGGTGTAAGGATTTTCCCAAAGTCAAACTAGGGTTCTGGTGCCTGGATCTCTTGCTCATTTCTTTTTCTTTTTATTCCCTCTCTTTCCCCATGCCCCTTTTTTCTCTTTCTCCTAGGTCCTTCTCTATCTCTTTCCCCATCTCTTACCTCTCTCTCTTCTTTATCCCCTCTCCATTTCTCCATCTCCCCTTTTCCTCATTTTTCCTATCTCCCTCCTCTCTGCTTCTTTCCCATCTCTCCTCTTCACTCTCATCCTCTACTTCTCTCTTGGGTCTCATTCCCCCTCTTTGTCTTTCCATCTTCCCTTCTCTGTCTCAACCCATATCCCATTCTCTCTTCTCTCAGCTCCCCTCCCCCACCCCTCCTCCATCTGTCCCTCCTCTCTCCCTGTCTCCTCCCTCCCCCTCCTCCCTCTTTTTACCTCCCCCCTCCCTTCCTTTTCTTTCTCCTTTTCCCATTTTTGCTCGGTCCACAGGGAGAGTGAAGAATGTGTGGAGGGGGCAGGTCTTGGGGCTGTTTGAAACTTCTTTCTACAAGCTGATTGGCTGTTTGGCGAGAGGGGATCCCAGCTAGGGGTGGGGCCTATACCTTGAAATAGGGAAGGGAGCTAGTGGGAGTAGTTCAGTTCATTGCTCTAGCAGTCAAGGGGTGTTGGGAGGGTGGGGTGGAGTGGGGGTGGCTAGGGTAGCCAGAAGTGAGTGATGTTGGCTCAGATGCTCTAGCTTTGTGCCTTTGTCTGAGCCAGGTCACTAGCCACAGTCACTGACAGAAGCTCTACCTCACAGTCTTCCCCCATCCTTTTCTTGTAGAGGATTTGACTCCAGCAGCCTCAGGAGCCTAGACGTCCAGCTGTCGCAGTCTCCCCAGCCCCCTCCAGAGACCAGCTCAGGGTATGTGATTTCTTCCTGATCCCTGCTTGAACTCAGCCTCAGCTTCCACAGGTCCTTGGGGTGCTAACAAGGCAAGAGCTGACAGTCATGCCCGTGGAGACTCTGCCCACAGCTGGCAGCCTGAAGGAGGTAGCACCTGGGGCCTGTGCCTCCAGCATGCCCTTCCGCATCCTTACCAAGGGGCCTGGCTACTTCCGACATCAGGGTGAAGGCAATGTCCGGAAACCGAGTGCTGTGGAGCGGCTGGAAGCAGACAAGGCCAAGTATGTGAAGAGCTTACGGGTGGTCAGCACTCGCCAGGAGCCTATAAAACCCCTACTCTTGAAGCAACCCCTGTTCAGCCCTGGGGTTCGTAGAGCAATATTGACACCAAACCGCCGATCTCCAGGAGTGGGTAGCCGCCGGGCAGAAGCATGTGGGGCCCGGGCCTCCCTCAACATGGATGTCCTCAGCAATCTCATTAACTTGTGTGACAGTCCTTCGCCCCTGCCTGATGGCCCTCCCCCAGAACGCAAGTGGAAGGCAGGACCCTCACCTGGTCTAGGTCGGAGGCCCCTGGGGGATGGGAAGCGGATGAGCCCTGCCTCTGAGGGTTCCTTCTCTACCCCTCTTCGAACCCCTAGCATAGCAGCAGTGCGCAGAGTGGATGTCCGGCCCACTGGGGAGCCCCAAATTCAGGCCATACCCAACTCACCTGCCAGCCCTTGCTCTAACCTGGGCACTTCACCAGGCCCTAGTCCCCAAGAAGGTTCTCGACGTCTTACCCACCTACACCGCTCCAAGTCAGACCTGAGTGACCGCTTCTCCAGGGCCACAGCTGACCTTGAACGCTTCTTTAACTACTGTGGGCTAGACCCAGAGGAAGCCCGTGGCCTGGGCGTGGAGCACTTCGCCAGGGCCAGCTCGGACATAGTCTCCATTAAATTCCATAGCGTCAGCACCAGCAGCTCAGAGGGCACTCGCTCCCAGCGCAGTGAGGCCACAGCTGAGGACAGGGCCAGAGAGCGGACCCCTTATGGTGTGTCTGTCATTGAGCGAAATGCCCGTGTCATCAAGTGGCTGTATGGACTGAGGCAGGCTCATGAGGCAGCTCAAAGAAGCTCCAATGTTTAAATGCCCCTAGCTTTGTGTTCCTGAGAAGGGATGCTCTGGGCCCCCTTGTGGATATCACTGTTGATATCCATAATGATGCACTCCCTCCCTATCACCCCCTGGCTCCAGGGTTGTTATTAGACATTCTGATGGAGATCTGGCCCAGGATTGGTGAGCCAGGGACCTTAGGACAGATTTCTTGCATGTTGGGTTCCATGAGACCAGTATCTTCAGCAGTGATGAGGTCTTGGACCCTTGTCAGTAGACTTGATAGAAAGCAGACACTTTGACCAATTCAGAAAGTGGTAGTGGTGGTATGTGGGGATCCCCTCCTTGCAGGGAGGCAGAGGAAGAAGCCAGTAGTGGTTTGTGGGGAAAGGAGAAAGGAAGCCAACCTGGGGATATCAGACCCATGTGAAGCCCTGTTAAGCTCATTCTTTCCAGTGATGGATAGAGTTTGAATGAGAGGAGGGAAGAAGCCAGAGGATATATATGTGTATACACACACACACACATGTGTGTGTGTGTGTGTGTGTGTGTGTTGCAAATTCCTCATAGAAGGCTGGAACCTCTCACTCCCCCCTCACCCCCTTAACTTGTCCCAGGTCCTCACAAGGTCTTCCCAGCACAAACTTTAAGGCTAATGCTCTGACAGTTGCCCTTAGGAGGGTGGGAATTAGGGCAGCCAGTCCTCACCATGGGAGTGTATCTATAGAGCTTGGGCACCAGGATGCCCACCAGTCTGGCATAGGAAGGACCTGTTGCAAAGGCTGGATATCATCAATTTTCCTTGTTTTCCCCTGATGGCCTCATTTCTCATCTCCCCCCATAATTAAGGCTTAGGGAGCACACCTAGTATGTGCTAGGGTACCTGTTCTGGTGTCTTCAGCATGTCTCCCCTTTGAAGCCACACCAAGAGAGTGAGTGAGTGTCTGTGTGTGTTGTGTGTTGGAGGTGGGAGGGGGTTGGGGGAGAAGAAGAATTCATAGCCAGATACTTACTACCTTGACTCTGCTGGGCAGATTTCCCAAGAAATTGGACTCTTGATCCCTCTTCCCTTGAGCTTTGGGGACCCAGTTTCACCATGTCACTGGCTGGACCCCTGCTGTTCTTTGGAGTTTGCTTTTTTGTTAATAAATCTGAGTGGTTTTGTTTGGAAAAAAGGTCTCATTCTGAAATTGCTGTTTTTGGTTTCCTGTTCTTAAGGTATGGACCCAGGCCCTAGCCCTGGGTTGTGTGTGCTTTGGGGGAGGGAGGTTGGGGAAGAGGGGGGAAGGGGACAGAGCTAAGCTTTGAAGGTTTCACTAATCATTAACTTCCCTAGATAAGCTGAGATTTTTGGAGGGCAGAGTCTTCCTCAGGCTTATTCTAGCCTGGCATAGAATGGAATGGGATAGAAGAGAGAACATGGGGTTTGAAGTTTCAGAGGTTACATCTGAGTCTTGACCTTGCTTCTTTTCTGCCTTTGTGACTTTGGGCAAATCACTTCCTTTCTCTGGGTCTCAGTTTCCTCATCTGCAAAAAAGGAGTTGGACTTGATCAGGGGCTCCTAACCTTTTTTGTGTCATGGTTCCCTTTTTGGCAGCTCAGTGGAACCTAGGGCCTGTTTCTCAGAGTCAGTTTCTTAAATGTATTAAAAAAAAATACAAAGAATTGCAAAGGAAACTAAAGGTTAGTGAAACTAAAGATGCGTTTTCCCTTCCCATTGAAGTTGTCAGATGTCTTGAAATCTATCCATGTTCCACTTAGGCTTTTGTGAACCTCAGATAAGATGATCTATAAGGCCACTTACTTGGGCTTCTCCTCCCCCACCTTCTTCTGACTGCAGCTTCTTACCTCCTGCTCCAATTCACAAAGGAGGAAGGATCTGAGGGAGGATAGGGGAGAAAGGAGACAGGGAAAGAAAGACTGGGAAATTGCTTTGAATGGGGAATAGGAAACCTTCCTGATCCCAAAAGAACCATGAATTTGTAGTCAGAGCACCTGGGTTCAAATCCTGCTCTGATACTACCTGCATGACTTGCTGAAAATTGCTTTTCTCTCTGGGCCTCAGTTTCCTCTGTAAAATGTAAGGGATTGAATTAGATGACCCTTTCCAGCTTAGAATCTCTGATTCTATAAACTTATTCCATATGATTTAGGCAAGTCATTTTTTTTAACCCTTATATTTCCTCTTAAAATCAATGCTAAGTATTGGTTCCAAGGCAGAAAACTGATAAGGGCTAGGCAAACAGTTAAGCAACTTGCCCAGGGTCAAATAGCTATTAAGTACCTAAGGCTGGATTTGAACTCAGGAAGATAAGTCTTCCTGACTTTGGGCTTGGTACTCTATCCACTGCTTCTTCTAGGTGCCTGCAAGTCACTTCTAGTCTCTAGACTTGTTTCCTTGCAATAAGAAGAGGAGTTTGGATTAGAGAGTTTCTAGACTCAAACAGTCTTGGAATTCTAAAATCTTCTCAGTTAGGTGCTATCTTTTTTCCTTGGCCTTGTCAAAGGGGTAAATAGTGGGAGGCAGCTGGATGAATGAGGAGCCAGAGATTATAGCTCAGGGTGCTTGGTCTGAGTGCCTAGGCAGAAGGGTAGCTGGGACACTGCTAGACTTACCAGGCTGAGGTTGGGGAAGGAGAAATGGTCTCTTTTCCCTGGGGATCTTGTTGGCCCAAGGATCAGGAAAGGAAAACACTAATTAGTTTGTCGGTTGAAGGTTTTTATGGTAGCTTTTTGTGAGAGCATTGAAAGGAGATTTCCTATTGATGGTGAAAGTGGCTGTTGAAAAGTATCCAAGTAGCCCTGGCCAGCATCAAATAAATGGGCCTCTATCTGTCAGAGAGCCAGGCAGCTAGCTCCTGGGCTGAGCCTTGGTGCTAGTCCTGTTCTTAAGAATCAGACCTGGTTTCTACTTCCAGCTCTGACTCATTTGTGTGACATTCGAGAAGTCACTTCCCATTTCTGGGCCTCAGTTCCTGTCTGTAAAATATGAGGATTATATTCTCTGATCTCTGAGGTTCCTTCTGGCACAATCTGACCCCATTCTGAACATCAGATGCTTTTTATCTAAACTTTGTGAGACAGCATAGTATAGTGGATAGAGGGTGAGCCATGGGATCACTTGGAGTTCTGACTCAAGACATATACCAGGCCTCAGACACTTCCCAGCTGTGTGACCCTGGGCAAGTCACTTAACCCCCATTGCCTAGCCACTCTTCTGCCTTGAACCAATACCCAGTATTGATTCCAAGATGGAAGATAAGGGTTAAAAAAAAAAAAGACATATACCGACTATGTGATTTTGGAAGTCATTTAACCTTAGGGTGCCCCCATGTGACACTTGCAAGACTAAATTATAATTGTTGATCTGCATTGGGAAATGTAGGGGTTAAAACTAGGAGCTGGTCAAAGATGGTAGAACAGTTTAACACATTTTTGTTTTAATTGAGGAAATAATAGTAAAGATGGAAAGATAGGAAATAGAGAGATATTTAACTATCTACCCTAGTACTACTGTAGCAGTAGGGTTTGCAAAGCATGACTGGCAGGTCCTCAAGAGAGAGAATCTTCAGAGCTGGCAGGGGAAGGTTCCAAAACTGTTGGAGATTGAGTTTACCCCAACTGGAGTTGGAGCTAACAGGGAAACCTGATGGCAGATCTTATTTCTCTCGTGGACTCCAGTAGACCTTGGACAAGCAGACTTTCAAGCAAGAGTGAACAGGAGTTTCCCCCAATACTCTTAGGTGGACTAAGGGAAGATTGAGGAAGACTTCAGCCATTTTCTGGACCTCTGAGGACCTTCATCTGGATACCAGCATCTACATGCTAAGGATTCTGTATATGTGAGATCTCCGAGTTTATGTTGGACTGGTCTTTAGGATTTTAGTGTAGGAAGATAGGCTTATTAGTTAGGGGTTAAGCAGTCTGATATCCTTTTCCCTCCTTTCTCCCTTCCCCCTCTCTGTTAAATAAAATCAAAATATTATATGTATTCCCTCTGTATTTCTTCCCTAAAACCCTTCCAATCTAATTGTAACATTTCAGTTGGCAAGTAAGGTAGAGAAACACAGGGGGAATACATATGAATATTTTGATTTTATTTTAACACTACCTAACAACTACCTACATCTTCTTATATACCAACCTATAAATTACCTAAAAACTGCCTTTTGAGTCTCATTAATTACTCTTCAGCCTAGCTAACTAGGCTGAACCTACACTACTTATATATATGTGTGTGTGTGTGTGTGTGTGTATAGAATATGTATATATATGTATGTATAGAATATATATACATATATTCTAACTAACTCACTAAACAACGGACAGCTACCAACCCACACTCTCCTTCAATCTGATTCTATAGCAGCCAACTGTCACCAGCAACTGCCAGCAATACTCTGCCTTCAAGAAACCTTAGATCGAAAGCCTTTCTCACACTTCATACTTGCCTTTATCTCTCACTGTCCAACTGTCCTTACATCACTTCCTCTCTGAGAGCAGTTTCTATTTCCTTCAGCTGTGGGCTGGTCTTCATGCTAACAGAACCTCTTCTCTTTGGGCCTGACTCTCAGTCCACTGAGGCAGCCAGCTCTTTTCCCAGTAAAGTTAGAGCAAGGGATTAAGAATTCCCTTTTACAGAAAGGAGTTTGCGCTCCTTTGTTTCTCCTACAGCACAGTGCTTGGCACATAGCAGGGACTTAATCTGTCTTGTTTGAATTGAATTCTCGAAAGTCCTTATTGATCAGAAGAAGATAATGCATTCTTTTAACATCTGTCCTTTGCAGCTCTAACTTGCTTTGGTTCTTTGACCCAGTGACACACTTAGCATCTCCTCTACAGTCTCCCTGGGGAGGAGAGAACCAGGAGAAAGGCAACTTTAGCTGTTGCCAAGGCAACAGTGCCTTCTGCCAAAGCTATTGGGGGGGGGGGTGTAGCAGCTTATAGCCATGTCTCAGGTATTCTTCATGATGAGGAGGTGTCTAAGACGAGTATAATCAGCCCTAGCCTGTCTTTGGGGTACCTGATCTCTTTTGTGTTTGGAGGCGAATGGGGTCAGAGTAGATACCCCATACTCCGAAAAGAAACCAGCTTCCCCCTCCTCACCTTTAGGCATATTTCTATTCACCCTTAATCACACTCATAGAATGTCTGCCTAGAACACAGAATAGCAGTTCCAGAAGGGACTATACAGATAATCAAATTCAACCTTCTTATTTTACAGATGAGGAAATAGAGGTCCAGAAAAGTGAGACTTGTCCTAGGTCACACTGCCCTGGTGTTCTATGATTCATCTTCTCTCATCCCAGAGGAGTCTGGGGACAGTGTTCATAGCTCCAAACTAGCTCTGGCTTTCTTAGTGTGTCTTCCCTACCACTCTACCCCCCACCCCCCCCCCAAAAAAAAAGACAGGTGTGAGAGCAAAGGGCCAGGCCCCAGGGAGGTCTAGGAGACAGCAGGGCTGAAAGAGAGGCGCCAGGCAGCTGGGATTCCTATCCAGCTTCATCTAGCCTGCTGAGCCAGCACCTTCTCCCCAGCCAAATCCATATCCTCTATCCTGAGCATCCTGGGGAAACTGAGTGGGATCATAGAATGGCAATGTTAGGAAGAAGCTAAAAGATTCATTTAACTTACCCTCTTTTTGATTGTTGGTACGTTTTGTTATTTCATCACATTCATTTGTGAGTCTATCCACTTCTTCCCAGCTTCCCTCCAGTCTCCACCCAAAGATCCACTGCCATTGGCAAATGGGTCTGTGATTTCACTGATGTGGGGAGTTCCTTGTGAGGAATCTAATATAGATTAGTACATGCTGTAACTTACAGTCTTAGAGAGTTGCCTAGAGCACTAAGTGATTTGCCCAGGGTTGTAGTCAGTATGTATAAGAGGCAGGACAGGAACTTGGGGCCTCCTTGGCTTGGTGGCCCGCTCTATTTCCACTATCCCTCTATGATTCTCAATAAAGATTAAAAAAGAAAAAGAAAAAAAGCAGAACCAATCATTTCATCTACCTCATCAGACAGCATGTACATCAATATTTCTTTTTTTAATTTTTATATATATATAAATATATATTTTTAAATATATATATTTTTAAAAATCTATTTTGTTAAATATTTTCCAGTTAAAGTCAAAAAGTATGATTCAGTCTGTTGAAGTCATCAGTTCTTTCTCTGGCATTTTTCATCATGCATTCATCATCATCTTAAAATATTGCTGTTATAGTGTTAAGTGTCCTGGTTCTGCCCACCTCATTTTGCATCAGTTCATATAAGACTTCCCAGGTTTTTCTGAAACCATCTTGCTTGTCCTTTTTTTTTTAAACATTATTTTATTTGGCCATTTTCATACATTATTCATTGGAAACATAGATCATTTTCTTCCCTCCCCCTCCTCCTGCTACCCCTCCCCTAGCCAATGTGTGATTCCACTGGGTGTCACATGTGTCCTTACTCTGAGCCCATTTCCTTGTTGTTGGTATTTGCATTAGGGCTTGCTTGTCCTTTAAAAAAAATAAATTTACTTTGTATTTTTAGAATTTATCAGAATTTTTTTGAATTTTGAATTCTCCCTTATTCCTTCCCAATACATGAATATAAGAATGTCATATCAATTATACATATAAAATCATGTAAAACATTTCCATATTACCATGCTGGAATAATGTAAAAATTATGCTTCAGTCTGTATTCAGTTACTATTGGTTTTCTCCCTGGAGGTGGGTAGCATTTTTCATCATAAGTTCTTTGGAATTGTCTTAGGTCATTGTATTGTTTCATTGTATTGATCAGAATAGCTAAGTCATTCACATTTGACCTTCATTACAATATTGCTATTACTGTATACAATGTGGCTGGCTTCACTTTGGATCATGTTCATATAGGTCTTCTCAGGTTTTTCTGAAACCATCCCCATTATCATTTCTTATAGCACAATAGCATTGTATCACAATCATATACCACAGCTTTTTAGTCTTTTTCATATTGATCCTCTGGATTTCTAATTCTTTATTGCTACAAAAAAAGACCTACTGTAAATACTTTTGTACAAATAGGCCTCTTTCTCCCGGTTTTTTAAAATCTTTTTGGGATACAGAGCTGGCAATGATATTATGCAGAATTTTCTAGCCCTTTGGGCATACATAGTTCCAAATTGTTCTCCAGAATGGATATACTAGTTCACAATTCCACCAACAGTATATTAATTAGTGTTCCAATTTTCTGACAAGTCCACCAGCATTTGTCATTTTTCTAGAAAGCTAACCAAACTGATACCTCAAAAGAGTTGTTTTAATTTGCATTTCTTTAATCAATACTGATAGAGCGTTTTAAAAATGTGACAATTGATAGGTTTGAGTGCTTCTGAAAAGTGCGTCATCATTCTATATTCCTAGCCCCATCTTCGTTTCCAACCTTTCCAGTGGTAGGTATATTTTCTCAACTCTTCTTTGGAGCCAGATTTGATTGTCCTAAACAGGGGAAATGAAGTCCCAAGAGGAGGTTAATTTACCCATACACTCAGCTATCAGGGCCAGTGTGTCAACCAGGAACATCTACATCCAAATTAAATGTTCTTTCTACTGTGCCTTGTCCAAGCCTACTGGATACTTCTGTCCTTGAGAGCAAAAAGTCTTCTCTGAAGGACTGTTCAAGATAAGGACTCCAGCCCTGTTACATCCACCTTTTACATCCCTCTACCCCTCTCTTTATACTCATGAAAAGGGAGTACAGCATCTTCCCTGTGCTACCCTCTAGGATCTGTCCCCATTGCTCATGGCCATGCTATCCACCTCAGGGGAAGTAGTTGCTGATGTGGGAAGCTCATGGGCTGGGACCTCCACTCCAATACCTGTTCTTGGTTAAGGGCCCTGAGGACTGTGGTTTTGATTTGGGAGCTGGAAGAAGTAGGGCTGGATTCCTGTGGGTGCCAGTCACTCCGGTTCCGGCAGAGTCCCATGGGTAGGGCCCGCCCCATGTTCCCTTGGTTTACAGAATCTGGCCCAGAGCATGGGGAAATGGTTTGAAAGCAGTGGTTTGGCTTGGTGGGGTGTGGGGGGAGGTATTGGGGGAGGTTTAAGCGAGTAGAAACCTGTGGTGTGTATGTTCACTATGGTTGGGTGGATGAGTGGGTGAATGAGTCTTATGGGATATGTGTGTGGCTTGTGGAGTGTGTATAAATCCAGGAGTCTTTAGGGTCCCTTCTAGCTTTGTATAATGGGAAGAATAATCCCTCTTTACTTTCCTGGAGGTGGGGATAAAGAGGAGGGTTGTTAGGAATACACATATAAGGTATAGATTGTCCTGGGGGCTTGTGGCCAATGTGATTGGTTGGCAGGGTGTGGGGTCCCTGCCATAACTTTGGATGTGTGCCCAGGAGATCCAGATAGGGCAACTGAGGCCCAGAAATGAAATATCAGAAGTGAACTGGAGTGAGCAGGAGAGCCAGGCCTTTCAGGCTAGGGCCGCTACATGGATAATGAGTAGCAAAGCTGGGTTTTGAATTCAGGTCCTCTGACTCCAGATCCAACACCTCTCTAAGAAACCCTCAATCCTCTGAGACAAAGTCCAGGAGATCCTGGAATGAAAGAGTCAGGGCTCTGGAGGGGCCTTAGATCTCCCTATGGAGGGGAGATGGCAGTTCTCAGTCAGTTAAAGGAAGCTGCTTCCAAGTCAATAAAGGCTAACCAACCCCAGCCAATGAGACTTCCTGTTGGGCTGCCTTCTTTTGCCTATAAAATTAGGGGAGAAACTTGGAAAAAGCCATTGGTGGTGGCTGGGAACAACCTCTGAGGTGGTCCATTTTTCTCAGAAGTACAGCATTACCTCTTGAAGGAACTTTATTCTCCTGCCTCACCTCAGCCTGAGCTGAGGAAGTCGCACCCACCATTGTCTTCCATGTTCTGCCTTTGGAAGGCAGGTCAAAGGCCCAGGGAGGGAGGCCATTCAAGGGAGGCTCATGTAAACCAAGCTCTGTCTCACATGGCCTTAGGAAGAAGCTCTTGCAGGCTCTTTGAACCTGTGGTGGGTGGATGAGGATGAGAACAGCCAAAATCCTTTCCTTTTAATTCTTGGTGTTGTGGAGGAGGGCTTCCTGCCTCCAGGCATGATATGAGATTTTATTTTCAGGCCACCTTGGCAGCTGGGGCCTTTCTTGATGAGGTATGAATTTCTAAAGGGTTAACTCACTATGTGACCTGAGGCCAGTCATTTCTTTCCCCTAGGCCTCAATTTCCTTGTCAGTAAAATGAAGAGGCTGATTAGATAGTTTATAAGTTCCTTTCTCTCAGGTTCTGATGTGTGAGATGAGTTTCCTACAAACTGGCATCTTGGGTTCTATGGGTCTAAGATCTGAAGAATCTTCTCAAGTGCCAGCTCTCCTCTCCTACAGTTGACGCAGCCATTGCCAGTGGCCAAGGCCTACAGACTTGATCACAGTGATGATGCAGGCCCAGAGTGAAATATTTAAAGGTGATGAGGAAGCTTGGAGATTGTGCAAATACTCCAACAATGACATAGCTCAGGAAGGAATGAGGGCCATTCCCATAGTCACTGTGGCATCCTAACAAACACAAAGTGGCCCAGGGTGGTGTCATGTGTTTACAAAACAACCTCTGAGGTGTGTTGGTATGTGTGTGTATATCTGCCTTGGATGAAGGGGGAGGAATACATTTAAAAACAGCTTCTTAGATAAACCAACCTAATTTAACAAGTGTTCATTTATCAGCTAATATATTTTGGGTTTTCAACTGCATTCGAGGCACCACACACCATGCAAAAATAGGGGCAGCTAGGGGGCTCAGTGTATTGTTGTTGTTGTTGGTTGTCTCTCGAACCGAGGATGACGATTGTCTTTGTGCGTTTTTGTGCACAAAGACACCTGTGCATGAAGATTTAAGTGGAAAAGTCGATGCACAGAGACAGTTCCACTCTCTCGGCGTTGGAAGCCTGGGTCCAGTGGCACGAAAAGTCGTTACACCTGGAGACTTCCTCAGCTGCATTGGATGGCCTTGTTGTCTTTTGTGCTCCATCATGCCCTAAGCACTCCACAGTGCCTTGCTGCGTCGCCATCTCAGCCGTTGAACCTTCTTGTTGGTTTCTTCCGCCTGTTCCGCGGAAGCAGTCTTCACATGCTGGGTGAGCAAAGCCCTGGTTCACCAGGGGTCAACATCGACCCGATGGCTACCCTCACAAGGTTTAGCCGGCCTGTCGAAGCCGTTGCCCGAGGTGTGGCCGCTGCCGCATGCTAGCAGCTACTGGGAGCCACAAGTGAGAGCTGGGTGTCAGGTGAGGGTCAGTGGCTGGAGAGCTGCCCTAGAATACACACACACACATACATATACTCAGTGTATAGAGCACACCAAACCTGGAATTGGGAAAACCTGGGTTCAAATGTGGCTTCAGATGCTTCCTAGCTGTGTAACCCTCAATTGCCTAGCCAGGCTCTTCTGCCTTGAAATGGATACTTAGTATTGATTCTAGTACAGAAAGTCAGGCTTTATGTATATATAAAACAAGGAGCCTTCAAGGAGCTAATAAGTCCATGGAATATCAGGGAGGGAGGGCGGGCCTATGGAAAACACACTGTCTGAATTTAAGACCATAGAATGTTAAAGGTGGAAGAAATTTTCAAGAAGACAACGTAGAATATTGTTGCTGGAAGAACTCTTAGAGATCTTTCATTTCATTTAATTAATTATTATTTAGTATTTTATTTGATGTCTTTTGTTTTTTACACTGGAATCATTTCAGATATATCCTGCCACATCCATTGACCCCCCTCTCATAACAAACTGAGAAACTAGACACATTGAATCTATCTAACAGTATACAGAATTCTGTTCTTGTAGTTCCCCTCTGACCTCCTTCCCTCCCACTTCAGAAGATGGCAGTGGATTTCACCATCTGATCTTTGAATCTTAAGATCAGTCACTAAATTTAATTTTGATTTGGCTGCCTTTTAGTATTATTCTCCTTAGCCATATTGTGTCTGTTGAAGATATTGCTCTTATTTTGCAGACGTAGAAGCTTGAAGCCTATAGAGGGGAAGAGATCAGTCAATAAATATTTGTTGAATGAATTGAATTGAATGCAGTTGAGTATGGTGAAAAGAGCATGAGTTTTGAAGTCAGAGGACTGAGTTTGAATTCCAATTCTGTGACTTTGAGAAAGTAATTTTTCTTCAGTTCTTACTTTACTCATCTATGAAAGGGGAAGGCTGCGGGTGGACAGCTTCGAAGAGACCTTCCAATTTTAAGCCTATGATACTTGGAATTGAGGGTCTTGCCCAAGGACATGCTGCTAGTTATCAGCAGAGCAGGACCGGATGCATCCTTAGCCAAGGCTTCCCAGGCCTTTGTTCTACTGTTGGATACCCCTGCTAGCCCCAGTACTTCCTTATCTCTCTGGAAATAGCAGATCCTTCCTGTTTGCCAATCTCACCCATGCTTCTCTGCCCTCTGGCAGCAGCCCACCCTACTGTTTGGCATCTAGACCACCCAGCTCTTTCCCTCTTCCCTAAGCCAACTCCCCAGAAGTGGGCAAGAGCTAGAGGCCAGGAGATGAGGGGAAAAGAATTCTATGGGGTCAGAGTCTCTAAGACTGAGCAGCACCCTCTGTGGAAGCTGCCGTCTGAAGGCCCCACATCACTGCTCCAAGGTATGTAATCAGAGAACTCCCTCACCCCTGGGGGGTGTGTGTGTGTGGATGTTGAAGCCTGCTTTGGCAATAGGGGAATGGGGTAAATAGCTATGATAACCACACCACCACAATTCCTGTCTCTATAAAGCTCACAATAGCCCATGGGGAGATATTTTTTAAAAGGCCTAGAAAGGGGAGGTGAGTTGTTTAAAGTCACTCAGCTACTAAAGGTTGGAACCAAGTCTTTAATCCAAATCTTCTGACTCCAAGGCCAGGGTTGTTTCTGGCAGGCCCCAGGGAGTGGGGCAGACCTAGAGAGGCTGACTTTGGATTCCCTCATTGGAAATTGGCCTCAAACGATGACTTTGGCTTCAAGAGGCCAGGCTCCCCTAGTTTGAAAGGCTATATAGTAGCACCCAAGTTAGCTTGGTCAGGACCTCCAGGGGTCATCTGGTTCAGCCCTCTGCCCATGGAAGCATCTGCTCTCCCTTCTAGACTTGCATGTGGGGAATGTTTGAATTCCAAGGCCTTTATGCCTGTCTCCTAGTTGTCTCCAGTTAGTGACAAAACCTTTGACTGAGTTTAATTCTACTCCTTGCTGTAATGTAGCCTAAGAGCACTGAGCCCAGGGGCTGGCTATGTCGTCTATTATCCATCTGAGAATATGTACTTTCCTATTCTTCTTTTGTTCACAATCCCTGTAGTCTTAAGAGTCTCATCTTCACTATGGCTTGGCTGTCCCTGAGATTTGTTGGGGGAATGGGGGTGGGCCAGAGTAGAGCATCAATCCTGGCCTATAAAGAAATAGCATGAAAGCAAGGCCCCCTTGGGGGTGGCTGTCTAATCAGTGGCAGCTGTTGGGCTAAGGCAAGGGGTGAGTGACCCTGGTCCTTAGCTTGAGGCTCAGCTGAGCCTCTTTACTCCTTGCTGGGCCTGCCCTAGGTTCTGGAGGGGGTGAAGGGGTGGAAGGGTAGCAGTTGCTATGACAACCCTGGGAAGTATCTATTGATACATTCATCTAGCTGGCTAGCTAGCTTCCCCCCATCCTGGCCCCAGGTTGAGAAGGGGAAGGGAAAATGTGCTTTGGTGTCCTGAGAGGGAGGGAGAGTGGGAGGGGGAGATGAAGAGAGGGAGATAGAGGGAAAGAGGGAGAGTCAGAGAGGAAGTAAGGGAGAGAGACAGAGGGAGTGAGAGGGAAGAGGGAATGAGGGAGGGAGAAAGAGGGAGCTAGAGAATGAGAGAGACAAAGACAGAGAGAGACAAAGACAGAGGGAGGGAGAGAGAGAGACAGAGAGGGAGTGAGGGAGGAAATGAGTGTACATGTGTGTGTGTGTGTGTGTGTGTGTGTGTGTGTGTGTGTGACCCTGAAAGCCTATTCTTGGAGTAGAGAATGGAGTATCAAGAAGCCTGAGTCCCCTGAAATACAGGTCTTCCTCTCTCCCAGCTCAGGGGTCAGGCAGGGCCTGCCCCTCTTCCCCTTCTCCACACTCCCTCCCTCCCTCCCTCCCTCCCTCCCTCCCCAATCTGAGAAAGACAATTGAGTAGCTCAAAAAATGTATACATTTGTATAGCTTTTGGGAATGGGGAAGGAGAGACGAAAGGAAGGAAAGAAGGAAGTAAGTTAAGTTAGAAAAGAATTAGAACCCCCATCACAATCTCCATGGGTAAGGTTTCCCTTTAGTTTAATCCAATTCCACAAACACTTATTAACAATTATCACAGACAGGGTGCTTTGCTTGATACCAGGTACATATAGTGATAAACGAACAAAAACAGGATAGACAGTGTAAGGGAATGCCAGGAGTCCTGGACCCAGGTGGGCATCTTGGCTCTGCTGTTTACTAGCTAGCTGTGTGACCTTGAACAAGGTACCTACATTCTCTGGGCCTCAGTTGCCTTATCTATGAAATTATGGGATGGTGCCTTCAGACATATGAGTAATCCTAACCCCCACCCCACGTGTATTAATATTCAAGGTCACAGTGAATTCACAGCCCTCAAACACAGACATGCAGAGACCCAGAGATGGATATAATTGTGTTTTAAAAACAAATGCTGGGGCAGCTGGGTGGTTCAGTGGGCAGAACTCCAGGCCTAAAGAAGAGAGCTCCTGGGTTCAAATCTGGTGTCAGACATTTCCTAGCTATGTGACCCTGGGCAAGCCTAGCCCTTACTTCTCTTCTAATCTTAGAACAGATACTAAGACAGAAGGTAAGGGTTTAAATGCTCCCATACACACACACACACACACACACACACACACACACACACACACTGCCATGTTTCTCTCCCATGTAGTTATTGCCAGAACCCAGGTCATGCTTTGAGTTTAATCTGATTAGATACTGCTTGGCTCTTTTCCCGATGGCATGTTTGGGCACATATGTATGCATACGTTTGCCTGTCTGTGGGTGTGTGCTTGTCATGTCTGTCTAGCACCTTCTGATTTTTTCTCAAAGAATTTCTGATATACTGTATGGTTTTAAAGCTTCTGTAGAGTTTCTAACAACTTTCTTGTTCTATTTGTTCTCATATGACTATTTCCATTGCATTTTTTGCCTTCTTACCAGTGCCAAATTTGCACTCAAGTCACCAAGCATAATAGAAAATGCTTGTTTAATGTGCTGTTTAAGGCTGTGCATCTTGTGCCTGTAGTCCAGGCCATGATAATCTTCTCTATCAAGACCTGCATTCTGAACACATGCTATAAATAAGCATGAAAAGGGGTCAGAGTCAAATGGAAGGAGGAGAATAGGGTTGGTTGCTTTTGGGAAATGAATGGTGCCATGTTTCTTTCTTTCTTTTTTTAAAACTCTTACCTTCTGTCTTAGAATAAATACTATGTATTGGTTCCAAGACAGAAGAGTGGTAAGGGCTAGGCAATGGGGGTGAAGTGACTTGTCCAGGGTCACACAGAAAGTGTCTGAGTTCAGATTTGAACCTAGGACTTCCCATCTCTAGCCCTGGCTCTCAATCCACTGAACCATCCAGTTACCCCCTGCTGCCACGTTTCTAATGACTTCATGCTTCTCTCTGAAACAAAGGTCCAGTTTTGTTTTTTTTTTTAACATCAATATTCTTCTGGTGATACTATCTGGCTGTCAGTCATGGAAATCTCTGAAGAATTAAAGATATATGCCATCCAAAGGGCAATGAGGGTGTGGTGGTTGGGAGTAGGCAGCAATCTCTTTTTTTTTAAATAAATTTGTTTAATTAATTTAGAATATTTTCCCATGGTTACATGATTCACATTCTTTCCCTTCCCTTCTCCCTCCTCCCTCCCAGAGCCAATGAGCAATTCCACTGGGTTTTACATGTATCATTGTTCAAAACCTATTTCCATATTATTAATATTTGCACTAGAGTGATCATTTAGAGTCTACATCCCCAATCATATCCCCATCGAACCACCTGCTCTAACACATGTTTTTCTTCTGCATTTCTGCTCCCACAACTCTTTCTCTGGATGTGGATAGTGTTCTTTCTCATAAGTCCTTCAGAATTGTCCTGGGTCATCTCATTGCTGCTAGTAGAGAAGTCCATTGCACTCGATTGTATCACAGTGCATTAGTCTTTGTATACAATGTTCTCCTGGTTCAGGCAGCAACCTTTTGCCATTTAAGAACTATCCTGGAAAAGCAACACAAAGGAGAGATGGATGCCTGAAAAGGAGGTGGGCTGAGGGTAGCTTGGTGGTCAAACATTGTATTGATCAGAATGACTAAGTCTTTCAAGTTGATTGTCTTTACAGTATTGCTAAAACTTTATAAGTTCTGATTCTGCTTAGTTTACTTTGCATGAGTTCATTTAAGTGTTTCTAGGTTTTTCTGAAATCATCCCTATCATCATTTCTTACAGGACAGTAGTATTCCTGGGCATTCATATATCCATACTTGTTATATCATTCCTTAGCTGATAGGCATTCCCTCAGTTTCAAATTCTTCCACCATAAAGAGAACTGCCATGAATACTTTTGCACCTATGGATTACTTTCTCCTTTCTTTGGTCTTTTTGGAGTGTCAACCTAGTAGCAGTATTGAAAGGGTATTCATAGTTTCATAGCTTTTAGGCACAGTTCCAAATTGCTTTCTGGACTGGTTGGACTAGTTTACAGCTCTCCCAGTAGTGCGTTATTGTACCCATTTTCCCATATTTCTTTCTGGCACTTTTCATTTTCTTTTTTTGTCATCTTTGCCAATCTGACGTATCTGAGATGGTATCAGATTTGTTTTCATCTCAATTTCACTGATTTTACTAATGATTTAGAACATTTTTCAAATGGCTATTGTTAGCTTGGATTTCTTCCTCTGAAAACTGCTTACTTATGTCCTTTGACCATTTGTCAATTGGAGAATGGGTCTTATTCTTATAAATTTGACTAGGTTTCCTATATATTTTGTAAATGAAAAAGTACTCCTTTATAGTAAAAAATGAAGGAGGGAAATAGTTGAGCAAAATTCAACAACATAGTAGAAAAAAATCTGACATTATTTGCATACCTATGAAGAAACTGGAAGGCCATAGTGTTTGAGAGTACATTCACCTGAATGTTGTTGTCCCTGAAATTTGGAATAGGAGTTAGAGTAGAAAGGAATTCACTGAACCAGATACAGAATTCCCTGAAAAAGGACAGTGGGGGCATCTAGGTGGCTCAGTGGATAGAGTGCCATGCCTGGAGACAGGAGGTTCTGGTTTTGTATGTGGCCTTAGACAATTTCTAGCTGTGTGATCCTGGGCGAGCCACTTAATCCCAAGACTAGTCCTTGCCTCGATTCTGTCCTGGAACTGTAGGATTTAAATTAATGTCCAATAAATTTATTATCTGACAAAACAGAACCACGTGATTAAGTTTTTCTACCTGCTCCACCAAAGCTGCGACAGGAAGACAAGAGATGGAGCTACACCCAATTCATATCCTGTCTACATCAGCATGTAATGACAAGAAGTGAGTAGGGTGCTGGGAACTGTAGTTTTGCTGGGGATCATAGTTTTTAGGGTAACAGATTCTAATTACACAGAACTGATACTCAGTATACTCAGTATTGATTCTAGGACAGAAGGTAAGGATTAAAAAAAAAAGGAAGGAGAATGATGTGAAACCTGGGAGATGCCAACCACAAGGATATGAAATGGGTGATGCCAAATGTCAAATCTCAAAGAAGAGATTGGGTGATGGCAGTCAAAGGATTTGAATATCCCAATGGGGAGAATGAATACCCCCACTCCTCCTGCCCCAGGGTGAGAAGGAAAGAGTCCCTTGCACTGGAAAGCCTAACTAGGGATACAATTTCTTTTAGAGTAAGCCAGGTTTCCATAAAAAGGTGGGGAAAATGAGAAGAAGTCTATGACGTAGATTATTCTCTCTTTAGATGCTGAGAATGTGAGGATTGAGGCAGCTGGGGATGTCCTATCTAGATATCTGAATTTAGGCGATCAGGTCCCCTGGGGGAGGGAGGAGGCTTGACTGAACCAAATTCAGTACCAGTGACTTTCTTTCATTCCAAGATAGTAGGCAATAATAAAGACTCCCCACACAAGAGTCCTATGGGTTGGACTTGGAGACCCTGGTTCTGGATGTAGTCCTGGTGGTAAGAGACATGATTTCTGGCTGCTGGATGGTCATGGAGAACAGAAGTACCATTTTTTCTCAGATGGCTCAGCAACATTGGACCAAGTAGGTACTATTTCTAAATATGGTAGAAGGTTCCAGGGCAATGAGACCTTTAAACCCAGGCCTATAGAGGGTCAGGATTGGGACCCCACTTCCTAGGTCCAGGGACTGTAAAGCCCTAACTAGGCCATTGGGCAAGTGCTAAGATTTAAAAACTTCTTGAAGGAATTAGACTGGGAAAAGTTCAGAGCTGTGGAATAAGGTATAGGAGGGGTAGAGTAGAACCTAGAGATAGTGTTTTTGAAGCACTCTGGGAAAATCAGAGCCCAGGAGGTAGATTAGCCCTTAGCCAACACATCCTCACCCAGAATTTTTTCTATATGAGAGTCAAGACCATGTCATATGCTTGTCAACCCGCAATCTTCCCAGACACTTCCCTAGTGTCTGACCCTAGTGGATTAGAGTTGGATAGAGTAAAAGACACTAGAAACTTAAGAAGAAACATAGGGCATTTAATGTTTTCTTCTCAGAAGAATGAGCATATATGCAGGAACATCTCTCCTAAGGAGAGGAGCCCATTAGATGCAGAAATTGGCCAGCTTTTATTGTTTGAAAGATGAGGAAGAGAAAAAAGGAAAAACAAGATTATTGCGTGAGGGACAGGTATAACAGAAAATTCTTGACAGTTAGGAATGACTTTTTGGGGTCTCAAGGAGATAAGCTGATAAATTATCTAATCTAGAAATTTTAGGAGCCCCTCTTGGTAGATAATGATCATTTTATCAGGAAAAGTTCCTAGAATTTTTCTCAGTCCAGGCCTTGTTGGTACAGTTTGGGCAGGTAGGTCCCCATTTCTCAAGCTTAGCTTATAGTTGCAAAGGATTATTATCATATTATCAGGAATCCCTGGGGAAATGGTGCTTGAGCAAATCCAACTAATTATTATAGTCAGTATTCCTTTTATTTTCTCATGTTCCAATTTAGAAACCCCCCTACTCATAGGATAGGGAGCCATGCCTTATGTGAGAGTTGGGGTCAGCCTCAATAATTACCCCACTCCACTTAGAATAAGTGATAAGATGCTATGGTCTATTTTCCAATCAGTCCTTGGCTCCCAATGCAGACTCTGCCATTAGCTGATGGGAATGGTGGTGATAGGGCAGGAGGATCGCTAAGACTGATGGGAAATCCAAAGTCTGGCTACTTGGAAGTGGACAAAGTTCTTCCCACCCCACCACGGGAGGTTCTTTCTCCTTGTTTCCACTAGTGAAGCTTTGATTCCAGTTATTTTAGAGATTTTTTCTGCATCCCAGAGAGCATGTCAAGTCCCTTAGCCAATCCAAGCAGACTGCCTGTGGTCCTTAGGGAAGTATCCTATTAAACAATCAAGCTGTATTCTTCCCTGATAAATGAATCTAAGCCCCAAGTTTTATTACTTAATTTGCATGGGGTAGGGTCACTTTCATGGCTGACCCTATTCTTCTACCTATTTAATCTTTATATCTCTCCAAGGTAGAAGCAGCTTGGTAGTGAATAGAGTTGACTTAGGAGTTTGAGACTTCCAAGAGTTGAAGAGTGTGGGTTCATATCCAGTTTTTGATGTATCTTGGCTCTGTGATCCTAGATAAGTCACTTAACTTCTCACTGCTCTAAGCAACATTCTAAGACTCTAAATTGCAGAACAGGTGCCAAACTATACCATTAGAAGGATTTTCCTCAGAGGGAGCTCCCTGCCCGGATGAAATTATAGATATAGTCATTTAAAAAAAAATCTCCCAGAATAGAGCACAAAACTCTGCAGATAGTAGGTTCTTGTAAATGTTTGTTGAACTTAATTAAATTATAAATGTTCCACACATGCCACCTATATGGCTAAGCTGGGCTGATGTGTTTGTGGAGGGACTCTTTTCTTTATTGATTTATCAATTGACTTTTTTTTAATCTTTTTTTTAAAATTATATTTTATTTGATCATTTCCAAGCATTATTCATTAAAGACATAGATCATTTTCTTTTCCTCCCCCCACCCCCCCACCCCCCATAGCCGACGCGCAAATCCACTGGGCATTACATGTTTTCTTGATTTGAACCCATTGCCATGTTGATATCAATTGACTTTTTTTAAAACCCTTACTTTCCATCTTAGAATCACTACTGTATATTGATTCTAAGGCAGAAGAGCAGTAAGGGCTAGGCAATGGGGGTTAAGTGACTTGCCCAGGGTCACACAGCTGGGAAGCCAGGTTTGAACCTAAGACCTCCCATCTCTAGACCTGATCCCTTAACTGGAGGAAGACAGGAAGTTGAGTTCCACTTCTCTCACCCAGCCATCTTAGGTATAGGAGAGAGTGACAGTTTATTGAATATTGTCCTCAAGTTACATTCAGATTTTATTTCTGTCTAAATAATGTTATTTCTGGTTCCCAGGCTATTCAGTTCACCTCAGTCACTATTTATGAAGTGTCTTTTATGTACCAGGCACAGGGGATACAAATAAGGAAAAGATAGCCCTTTCCCCCAAGGAACTTATAATCTAATAGGGGAAGGCAACACAAAAGGAAGCTGAAAAGCATGCGTGTGGAGAGCTGGGACCACCAGGGAATACCCAATGTAGGAGGCATGATGTCCCATGGAATGGAAACCAAGCAAAGCCACTGATGGAAAATGGAGAGTTACCTGGGCTAGCTCACAAGATCTATTTGATCCATATCACAACTGAAATGCCACACGTTGGAATTATAAAATATCATCTATCCTTCCTTTTCATGGAGGACCAATGACATCATAGGGTACATGAATTGGATTTAAGTGAGGGCAGAGCAATCTCATTCTCTTCCAGAGTCATCAAAGTCTACTTGGTAAGACAAAAGTCAGGATGACTGGCAATGGCCCAGCATTATAAGATAAAGTGTTAGAAAATGATATTGTTGCAACTGGTGGTGTTTAGCTGCATAATAAGTTAAATCTTCCCCCAAAGTCCCATTCTGCTGCCTCATTGTGAGGTGACTGCATGCTCTCTTAGTGCTGTCTGTGTCAGATCTACAGATCCAGAAAGGCTTTGAATACAGTTCTGGAAACAGAATGCATCTTATGCTCACAGTCCTCACCAACATTCTGGCCACTGGCATATCTGTGAAACAAAGGAAAATTTAAAAATGAGTCTTAGCCTTGCAGACTCAGTAATTCCTGGTGCATTGATGGAACAACAGAAGAAAATAAAGGGCATCAAAGATAAGTAGTCTGAGTGTGAGATCCTTGTGTAACAACCAGTTCTACCTACTACTGTAAGAACTGATGGGACAGATGATTGGATCTGTGATTTCATTAGTATGAGGAAGCTCTGGGTGAGGAAACTTCCTTTGCCAATGCAGATCAGCACTTTCCCTTCATTCTCCTCTTGGTTGCTTTGGGGCATGGATTGAGAGGATTGAGAGGTTACCTGACTTGTCTAGCATTACACAGTATGTATTAAAGGTAGGACATGAAACCCAGGACTTCCTGGCTTCTCTGTCCCCTACTCCATGCAACCTCTCAGTAGGAAGAGAACCAGAGCAATACTGACATTCTTAGTGGAAATGAAACCAGAAGGTAAAAGGAAGCTGTAGTTAAATGAAAGGAGAGCTTAGAGATTCTCCTCAAAGATGCAAAGGAAGGAATTGGTTTCATCCTAGGCCTGGGTACAGTAGGATACATCATTTCATGAGTCATCTCCTCTTGAAGTGGTTATAATGAGCAAAAAGCAAGGCCACCATGAAGAAAACTTCAACTAACATTTCCTGCAGAGGTTCCATGAAGAAGTTGGCAAGATTGTCCCAACTAAGCCTACAGATACATGAATATACTATGACTTCAAAGCAGAGCAAAATATAGGAAAGGAGCAACAGATATGGTGAAACTAGTTCAGAACTAATCAACAAATGAAGCCAAAGGCCTGGGAGGCTACATAGAAGCCTCACAACTCTAGATTTTTTTTTATCAAGAAGAGAGTTGGAAGGTATTGGCTATGGTGAACACTGAACATCAAAAAAAAAATAATAAAATAAACCAGATTTTATCTTGGCAGCAATGAAATCTCTTAATGTGGGAGTTAAAATTAAATTATAAGGCTGCTAGTAGCTTTAATAACTTTATTACATCAAAGAAGTTATAGTAAAGAGAAGGAAATGTTGGAAAGAGGAAAAGAGTTGCTTAGCTTACTACTCTATTTGCTGCCATGATGGTTTGAAGCTCACCACAGACATGGGTTCCTTCAGGTTCCAAGCTCCAGTCAGAATGAGAGTGAATTGTCTCCTTGTCTCACCTTATAAGCAGTTTTCTCCACCCGCTAGCTCTCCCATGTCACATCTGAGGAACCAACCATAGTTCCTTAATTTGCTTGGCATTGCCCAGGGGGGCAATGCCTGTGGGATCAATTTCCCATCTCATTGGTTTCAACTTCTTTTCTCTGAGGGTTTGTCTATACCTGCACATCTCAGTGGTCTTTGACTTCCAGGTCACTGATTGATGACATCAAACAAAGCGACATAATGGAGAGAGAGGTTCCCTTCCAACACCTGCTTGTGGTCAATCCATTGACTAATCTTTTTTTTTGTGTCTTGGATGACTGTCTCAGAATATTTTTAAATACATAAAATAAAATCCATAGGATTATAAAGGAAACAAATGATATTGAAATATATATTTATGTAATATGCATATATGTAACATATTTCAAATATATATTTTTAAAGTTCATGGATTTGGGGGCAGCTAGGTGGCTCAGTGGATAGAGAGCTAGGTCTTGAGATGAGGGGTGGGGTCCTGTTCAAATAGTCTCAGAAACTTCCTAACTTTGTGACCTTGGACAAGTTACTTAACCCCCATTGCCTAGCCCTTAATGCTCTTCTGCCTTGGAACAATATTGATTTTAAGGCAGAAGGTAAGTTTCAAAAAAAAAAGTTCATGGATGCCAGATTAAGAACCCCTGTGTTAGAGCAAATTTAAAATCACCATTAACAACAAAGAAGATGATAATATACAAGTACATTTTTTAATTGTTTAGTCATTTCAGTTGTGTTTGATGCTTCATGAATCTGGGGTTTTCTTGGCAACTGGAACAGTTTGTCATTTCCTTTTCCAGATTATTTTACAGATAAAGAACTGAGGTCCATTTGATTAAATGACTTCTCCAGGGTCACACAGCCAATAAATGTCTGAGGGGAAGATGTGAACTCAGGAATTTGAGTCTTTTTTGATTCCAGCTCCAGTACTCTATCTAATGCCACACGTGCTGCTGCCCAAAGAGCAATTACAGCAAATCCAATCTGATCTATTCAGACAAGGTAAACTGTCTCCCCAAAATGCTCTTGTCTCCAGGTCTGACTTTCAATCCACTGAGCCGCCTGTCTGCTGACCCCATAGACATTGTATTTCAAGAAATCATAAAACTACCCAGATCTCCTCTGTGAAGAGAGAATTACAATTCTCTTTGTCTATTTTGAGTTAATCAAGAACTTAAAGTACCCCTACTCAATACTGAGTAAATCATTAATAGAAAAAGTTCTCCACCCCCAAAGCTTGTGAAGATTGGATTTAACTATCTCCTGATTATAACAATGAAGATACTTAGCTCTTCCTTGACAGTGAAGATTAAATTGTAATTCCCTGTTTATTTTTAGATTTTAATCCCCAAAGTGTTAACTCAGTATTTAAAGTAGATCTACCCATTTTAATTATAAAAAAGGTGTTAACTAACTACAAAAAGTGTGACACCCATTTCATACATTGAATGGGCAGTTCTGGAGAAGAGCATTTGCTGTGATTGGTAGATGTAAAAATTTAGGGGAGGTGACACGAGAAACTTTAAATAGAGGAAACAGAGGCACACAATGAAGAATCAAGGATTTAGTCACTCGGAGGAGAGACTGGAAGATCAGTCACTTGGAGTTGGACTGGAAGACAAACACTTGAGGAAAGACTGGAAGACAGACACAGACTTGGAGTGAAGACACTTGGCTGTGATACTGGACCCCTGGAGGAGCTCGTGCAGGAGACCTCAGTATGATATTCCATAAGGCAAAGCTTTCCATTTAGACAGTCACTATGGTGAGTGTAAAGGCTGACTTAGTTTCCTTGCCCTTTCTGGAGGTGTGAACCACTGAGAAAGGCCCATCATCTTGAGATACCTTTCCCCTGGCTGGGGCTTAGAATATCTACTTGGCTCAGAGGAAGCCGGAGCTCTGCCTCTCCCTCTCCCCTTTTCTCTCTTAATATCTTCCCTCTATTATAAAAATAAATTACCATAAATTCCATTTTACTTTAGTAATTCATTTTGGGATTTAGAAATTAAATCCCTGGCGACCACCAATTAAATCTATTCAATCCAACCATAAAACTAACAATTTGGCAGTCCAAACCAAATAAATTTAACAAGCTACAAGAATTGCTCCCTGGGCTATGCTAGGCAAATTGAAGGGCTATGATTGGTTCCTGTGAAGAGAGGGAGAGACAGGAAGTGATGTGGGAAAAGGGACATAAAAAACGAGACCCAAAAGAAGATTCATTGATTCCTGGGCTTTTTGGGAGAGACCTTTCTCCGTGGGTTCATTCTGGGTTGGAGATTGCTATGCTTGAGAGGCTTGCTGGGTGAGTGACTGCAGCTGAAGGAAGAGGCTTGCGTTAGTGGAACCCTTGCTAAAGACACCACTGATACTTCTGGCTAAAGAGACTACCAGGACTCCAGGTAGAGATTGGGACTTGAGTTAGCCCTTGCCGGGTGGTGAGCGGAACTTCTTCTGACAGCAATTATAGGGTATCTAGCTAGGCAATACTTTCTACTTCTTTCCTACATATCTCTTTTACTATATGTTAAACTAAATTGTTCAAAGTTACTAACAGCTATTTGATGTAAGGGTTAATTATTTTATAAATGGTGACCACAATCTCATTTTTTAACTCATATTTAGTCAAACCAATTTCCCCCCTTACATTTATTGGCAAACAATTTTAATTGTTACACCTCAAACCTGAGGACAGAGCTGAAATAGAATCTGTCATTTACCTCCTGGAAAAAAAATCCCAAATGAAAAACTCCCAGGAACATTACAGCTTAAATCCAGAGTTTCTAGATTAAAAATATGTTGCAAATATTCAGACATAAAGAATTCATGTAATAGGAAATCATAGTTAGGATAAGACAGACTTTAGCAGCCATCACTCTAAAAGACTAGAGTTTGGAGTATGATATTCCATAAGGCAAAGCATATAGGCTTACAACCAAGAATAACTTGCCTAGCAAATTTGAATAAAATCCTATAGTAGGCAAAATGCATTCATGATGGAAAAAGTATTCCTAATGAAAAATCCTGAGCTGAATAAAAACTTTCTAGTATAGATAGGATAGTCTAGAGAAACATAACACGGTAAGCATAAGAGAATGGTCATAAGGGACTAAAGAAAATCTTTTAAAAAGTCATTGATGCCTTTTAATATAGTCATTTTTGGAGATGTAGCTCTCTCCTTTATACTTGCAGTTGAACTCCCTTATAACAACAAATAACCAACAAGGTACAAAACAATTATTGCAATGCCCTTTATACTGACATAAGATCCTTTATGCTGACAGAAGGGAAGCATGTCTCATCTATTCTTCAGTACCATTATTGGTTTTTCAGTTACTTGGAGTTTGGCTTTCTTTTTAATAATCCTTTAATTTACATGTTATTCATTGAATATATTCTTCTTCTGGTTCTGCTTATTTCACTCTGTATCAGTATGAAATCTTTATGAGTTGAATTCAAATGTTTATCCAGAGTATCCTATGAAAATAAGAAAAGGGAACAGATGGACTTACTTTTTTTTCTATCTAATTAAATTTTATTTTATTCTTAGATATGAATTTTCTTCCTCCCTCTGCCCCCCACCTTGAAAAACAAAAATCCCTATTACAAATACATATTATCAAGCAAAACAAGTCCCTCCACTATTCACCTAAAAAAAAAGGCTTAATCTGCACTCTGAGTCTATCGCCTTCCTATCAGAAGGTGAGTACCATGTTTCATCCTGAGTCTAGAACTGTAGAATATTGTATTGATAGGAATCGCTAAGTCTTTCAAAGTTGTACAAGTTATTCTCCTGGTTCTGCCCATCCACTCTGCTTAGTTTCATATACATCTTCCTAAGTTTCCCTGAAACCATACCTTTCAACCCTTCTTAAAGAACAATAGTATTAGGGCATCTAGGTGGCTCAATGAATAGAGAGCCAGGCTAGAGAAAGGATTTCCTGGTTTCAAATCTGGCCTCAGACACTTCTTAACTGTGTGATCCTGGTCAAGTGACAACCCCCATTGCCTAGCCCTTTGTGCTCTTCTGCCCTGGAACCAACACCCTAAGATGGAAGGTGAGATTTTAAATAAATAACTGCTTGTTTCCTTCCTTTTGCCACCCCCATACACCTCCTCTACATAAGCTAAGATGATGCAAAGGTCTTTTTTTTTAATTAAAAATTTTTAAATTTAATTAATTACTTTAGAATACTTTCCCATTGTTACATGATTCATATTCTTCCCCTCCCCTCCCTCCTTCCTGCCTCCTGTAGCTAATGAACAATTCCACTGGGTTTTATTGATCAAGACCTATTTCCACATTATTAATATTTGCAATAGAGTGATCATTTAGAGTCTACATTCCCAATCATATCCCCATCAAACCATGTGATCGATCATATGTTTTTCTTCTGTGTTTCTTCTCTCACAGTTCTTCCTCTGGATGTGGATAGCATTCTTTCTCGTAGATCCCTCAGAATTGTCCTGGATCATTACATTTTTGGTAGTAGAGAAGTCCACCATTACATTCGATTGTGCCACAGTATATCAGTCTCTGTGTACAATGTTCTCCTGGTTCTGCTTCTTTCTCTCTGCATCAATACAAAGTTCTTTGATAGATGCAACATGCAAGCTAACTTTGTTAGGTGATGCTCTGATTGTATCAATACCAATATAAAATGAGATACAAAAGAGAGACTGTTGCTTAGAAAGGTGTTTGCTACTTTCATGGAGAAGTCCAAATGGAAAAAGGATTCCTTACAGATTGAGAAGTTCTCATGATGTTTCTGTTGGGAGCTGACATTGTGCTGATTGTATCAAGCCCAGTCTCCTAAATGAACTTCAGCACTACTCAGAAGAGTTCAGTCTAATCATCCACACATGAATCAAGTAGAAAATGTTCTTTTTGGTTATGAAGTTCAAGCACTTCATAACCTAGACTCTTTCTACCTCCCCAGTCTTCTTACACACTTGGCTTTCTGGCTGCTCCATGAACAAAACATCCCATCTCTTGACTCAGTATGTTCTCTCTGAATGTCCCTCATTCCTGGAACACTGCCCCTCCTCTGCTCAGACTACTGACCTCCCTGGCTTTCTTTAAGTCCCTGCTAAAATTTCACCTACAGGAAACCTTCTTTAATCCTTCTTATTCCAGTGCTTTCCCTCTTTTAATTATTTCCTACTTATCCTGTAGATAGCTTGCTTTGTACATATTTATGTATATGTTGGCTCCTCCATTGGATTCCAAGCTCCTTGAAGACGGAGACTGTCTTTTGCCTTTTCTTATATCTTAGCACAGCTCCTGGCACACAATAGGCACTTATTTATTTTTCAGGTACAGGTAGAAACAAATTTTTAAAAATATATTTAATTAATTTAGAATATTTTTCCATGGTTACATGATTCATGTTCTTTCCCTCCCTTCCTCCCTCCCACTCCTGAAGCCAATGAGCAATTCCACTGGATTTTACATGTGTCATTGTTCAAAACCCATTTCCATATTATTGATATTTGTGATAAAGTGATCCTTTACAGTCTACCTCCCCAATCATATCTCCATTGGACCATGTGATCAATCATATGTTTTTCTTCTGGGTTTCAGGTAGAAACAATTTTTGACAATTGTTTTCTGACATTTTGGGATTCAGATTTTCTCTCTCCCTCTTTTCCTCTCCCAAAGATATAAATAGTCTGATACTCATTATACTACTTCTTTCATGCAATACATAGTTTCATATTGATCATACTGTGATAGAAAACACATATCACACATACAATAAAAATCTCCACATTATGGGCACTTAATAAATGCTTATTAGTTTCAACTGAACACCTGTTGTCCAAACTATGCCATGGAGTTGGATGGACAGTTCATAAAACAAGTTTATTAGAATATCTATTTTGGGCAGACACTGCAGCTAAATAATTATCTGCACCTAGAATTGAATAAGTGGGAAAGAATAGACCAGATTGTATTTGGGAAAATGTGCTGTTCTTTTGACAGCCCCAACTTGACTCCCTGACACAAAGGCCAGTCTTTTAGACACTAATATTCTTCCAAGGTTGCTGCATGACTGTGAATCATGAAACACCATAATCTTCCAGGAATCACAATTTCCAGGGACCAAAAGGGACTATGAAAAATTGTCCAGCAAGCATAAATAGACTATATTAGATTAATGTTGATGCCTAAGAGATGTAGGATCAAAAAATAAGGTAGATTACTTGTGTATCAGGAGCCAGGGATAAAAGGATGGACACTTGGAGCCAACACAGTGTAGGAGAAAGAATGCTGGATTGAAAGTCAGAGAGGGAACTTGGATTTGAATCCTGGTTCTGCCTCTTAGCATCTCTCTAACCTTGGGCAGGTAGGTAGTGCAGGGGATAGAGCACTGGGCTTGAAATCGGGGAGATTCCTCTTCCTCAGTTCTAATCTGACCCCAGACATTTACTAGCTATGTGATCCTGGGCAAATCACTTAACCCCATTTTCCTCAGTTTCCTCATCTGTAAAATGGGCTGGAGAAAAAATAAACTACTCCTGTATCTTTGCCAAGAAAAACCCAAATGGGATTTTGAAGAATCAGATACAACTGAAATGACTGAACAACAATCCATGTGGCATTGGATGATTAAATTCTCTGGGCCTTAATTTTCTCACCTTTAACACGAGGGACTCTGAAGAGGACCTCTGATATCCCTTTTTAGCTCTAAATATATGATTTTATGTACCTTTATCTTACACTGGAAAGACTTAAGGTAAGATCTTGAGCATATTGAGGGACCATTGGATCAAGGACTTGTGGTAGGATATGGACAAAAGCGACACCAAATGAGAAAGTAAAGATGATCAGAAGCCTTCACCATTGGAAGGAATACCCCATGGATGAGGTCACAGATCTATTGATGAATAATACGAGTTAATTTTTATTTAGCATTTCATTATTTACAAAGCACTTACGTTTATCACCTCATCAGATCCTCCCTCCAACCCTGAGATAATAGGTGCTATTATGATGTGCCCCATATTACATAACAGGAAACCAGGACATAGAGGTTAGGTGACTTGCTTAGGGTCACACAGACAGTAAATGTCTGAAATGAGATTTGAATTTAGGACTTCCTAACACCAAATCCATCCATTGCATCGAAGTCAATTTGTTGGACTAACCTGGGAAATTGGACTACTTTGAATTAAATGGACTTTGGCAGGCTAGAAACGAAGTCACTTTGTGAATTTATTTGGGTGTGGGGGTGGGTCATAAGAAAATAGGTTTCAAATATTTGACTTACTAATGAACTTTTAGGGAATATTGAAGACTTGGGGAAGTCTTTACTTTTTCTGTCTCCCTTACAATGCCTGGGTATGTTAGGTTGCTAAGAGAGCAGGCAGCCAGCCAATGAATCTTATTTTTACTGTACAATTCTGGGAATATAATAAGCCCCTTTTATGTTGCTCACTTTTCCCTTACACTTGACATCTTTTAAAACCTTTCCCCTAAAAATGCTATGCGAGGTAGGAAGCTGACTAGGCATTAAGGCCTAGAGAAGAGAAATAATTTCCTTATGGTCACATAGCTAGTAATTGTCAAAACTGAAACTCAAAACCCAGCCTTTTTCACACCAAGTTCATCACAATTTTCACTAGATCACATTCTCTCTCTATTATGAGGTTCTATCTTAGAAAGCATTCCTTCAGGTGAAACAAGTTAGGACTTTTTTTTGTCCTCATTGAAATCAGTAGTGCGTTTATTGCTGGAATGCAGAAGGTGGCCAAGAGATGCTATCTCTGTTTACTTCTTGCAGAAACTATTTAAGAAATTCCTAAGCTCTGGTTGCTGCATTAGGACTGACCTTCAGCAAAGTAGACCTTAGGGCTGTGTGACCTTGGACAGGTCATTTCCCTTCCCTGGGCCTCAGTTTGCTGTCAAATAAGAGGTAGGACCAGCTGCTCGCCTCTTAAGATCCATCCTCTCTGACATTCTAGATTCCAAGATCCCTTTTCCATGGCACAGTCAGTATTCTATAATACTCTGTGATTCCATTTCAAAGAAGTAGGGCAGGTATTAAGGAAACTGAGATGACAGAAGTGAGTTACCTAAAGTTACATAGGATGTGGTAGAGCTGAACTAGAGCCATATAAAAGAGTCAGAGCTAGAAGAGGACCTTAGAGATTACTCAGACTACCCAGAGGAAACTGGATCCCAGAGAAGGAATTAAATACAGTGACAACAGGTGAATTTAAACTTGGGTGTCCTGATTCTTCTTCTACTTTTTTTAATCTCTAGACTGGTTCTCCTTATCTTTCCTAGACAGGAACTGTGGCAGCCACTTTGAGGCATGATTGAACTGGTGATTGGTCTGGAATCTTTGACCTGTTCCATTTCCAACCTGGGCTGGTTTGATCCTTCTTATGCAGCCTGGTTCTCCCCCACCCCCTAGCCCAACCAGGACCTCACCATATTGATATATTGATCTCTCTCTAGAGAGAGAGACATATATAGATATAGATGTTTGTGGGTGGAGTTGTGGGTGGAGGGGCATATGAGTGGCATGTTAGGTGTTTGGGTAGAAGGGAAGTTATTAATGACCCTTCCCACCTTCCCTCCAGAAGTGTCAGCAGGACCTTCCTCTGTCCAGGAGCTCCCCATTGGTCTTCTCAGCTGATGGGTTGGCTGCCATATTGCTGGACCACTGGGATGTGGGGGAGGCAGATATGTTCTACTATGACGGCAGTTATAATAATGAGAGTTAGGGTCTCATCAGGAAGCTCAAGTACTCACAAGTTAGGAATCTTTCTTGTACATCCCACTGTCTTGAGTTGGGAATCATCAAAGTGGAGAGTTTTAGGGGAATAGAGAAGATGCAACGCTCCCATCTCACCATATATACACCTATACATACAGATTCAAGTACACCAGGGTGTAAACCTACAAATAATATGCATGTACATGGGAGACAGATACAGACACACATACAGTCACAGAAACACATAGTATACTTTCTTGGGAAAGAGAATCAGCCTTCTGGAGCCAGCAGAGGGCCTCTTGGTTCAGGGTTTATTCAGAGACTCCAGGGTCAGATAAGAATGGGAAAAACCAAAGGAGTAGAAACAGCTCAAATAGAATTTTTAAATTGTGTGTGTGTGTGTGTGTGTGTGTGTGTGTGTGTGACAGACAGACAGAGATATTCAGAGAGACAGAACTAGACTGCATTGTTTATTGCTTATGTTACTTTGGGGCAAGATATTTACCCTCTCTTGGCCTCTGTTTTCTCCTCTATCAAATGATGGAGCAGGAACAGATGAAAGAATGAGTTTCTGAATGAAAAACTACCCAATCAAGAAAGAGAAAAAGATCATTTGTGTAAAAAAAATATTTATAGCAGCTCTTTTTGTGGTTGGCAAAAAACTAGAAAGTAACACATTCAACAAATAAGGAATGGCTACATAAGTTGTATATAATGTGGGAATTGTGCTGTAAGAAATGAGGAAATAGGTGATTTCAAAAAAACACCAAAAGACTTAAATGAATTGATTCAGAGTGAAGAGAGCAGAATCAGAAAAATAATGTATATGATAATACAATAAAAATAAGTAACTTTGAATGCTGTTAGAACTGTGATGAATGCAATGACCGTTTATATTCCAGAGGATAAATAATAAAACATGATATCCCTTACAGAGAGCTGATAGATTAAGGGTGTGGAATGAGACATATATATTTATATATAGCCCCTGGGAGAAATGGTTTTGCTTGATTCTGCATATTTGTTACAAGAAATTTTTTTCTCTTTTCCACTGAGGGGCAGGAGACAGAAAGGAGAAAAAAGAGATTTCTGATCATTAAAAAGTAGGGGTGGTATTACAGATATGAAATATCTCATGTACTTTTAGATGAGGTCACTATATTATTAGTTTTATTAGACTCGTATTTTGTTATAATAGATTTTACAAAGCGTGAATAATCCATATATGTATGTAATATGTAAAAAAAAAAAAGACCCAACATACTGATGAAACTGAGTGAGAGGTACTTTGTGCCGGGTACTATGTTAGGCACTGGGTTTTCAAATACAAAAGTCAGACATTCCTATCCTCCAGACTCTTGCACCCTATAATAGGGTGATACAAGACATGTTGAGGAATGGGAGGCAGAGAAGTTTTCCTCTGCAGAGCCACAGAGATAGGCAGTTAGTAGAGCCTTAGAACAATTACTTGTCACAGCTTTCTAGCAGTAATGGTACTATTGCTTTTGTGGGTCCCAGACCAAGAGGTGGAAAGGACTTGAAGAAAGTATCTACATAGTAATAGGGACCATGACAAAATGCCCACGTTTTGTGGTTGGGTCCTGGTTTCCTGGTGGATGGCCCATCCTGACTGTTTCTATGAATATTGAATGTTAGAAGTGAGAATTGAAAACTTTAGAAATCATTTAATCAATTCCCCTCGTTTAAGAGAGGAAGAACTGGGGCTCAGAGGGGGAAAATGACTATAGTCATAGAGCAAAGTAAGTCGGAACCAAGATGAGGTCTTAAGTCTCCTTCCTGTAGTTCAGTGCTCTCACCTCTGTCCTTCACTGCCTGTCATGTTCATGAGTCCATGTATAAAGTTCTGAAGGTGGTAGATTTTCAGCTATCGAGGAACAGTACCTAGACTTGATATGATTTCTGCCTTGTGGGTCTCTTGAAAAGGTTGGTTTCTTGGATGGAACATAAGGTGTCAGAACGGGAGGGGTATGAGATCATAAAGCATGCATTGGTGGAGCTGGAGGGGACTTCGGAATGTGGAAATGTAGATCTGTAAGGAGTCTTGGGACGTAAAATATCTGAGTTAGCAGGGATCTTAGAACATAGAAGGTAGAATTTTACAGAACTGGAAGAGAATTTATCACCTTACTCTGGATTGGGAGGCAGGTGATCTGGTCTCTGGCTCTGATTCTGCCACTAACTTGCTGTGTGAAATTGGAGAAGTCCAGAATTATAACGGGGTAAATAGAGCTTTACTGGAGGCCTTCCATTTCCAGAGTTGTGTGTGTGTGTGTGTGTGTGTGTGTGTGTGTGTGTGTTTATGTATGTATTTCCTTCCTGCATCCAGCACTATTCTTGTGCTTAGCTTGGAGGACTTCCACCACCCTATATTGTTGTACGATACCAACAGAAATAGAGTTTTGTTGTTGTAATACCAATATCCCCAACTCCCACGGGAGAGAGGGAACAGATGACTTAGCATTCCATGATAGAATTCAAATGGACTTCTCATTCCTTAAACCAAACTGTTTCTGCCCTAGATAGAAAAAAAAAATCATAGCTACAACTCTGAGTTAAGTACTTTCCCATCTGTAGGCCTTAGTCTCTCCATTTGTAAAAGAGCATTATGCTATATGGTGGGCTCTTCTGGCTCTATCATTCTGTTCTATGTTCTAAGGTGCATTTAAGCTCTGTGACCAAGCGAATGAGATGAGGCCTCCTTCCTGGCAAGTGTAGCTGGTTGACCTCCTAGGGTACAGAGTAGAAGCCTCCAGGGTTGTGACGTTGGGAGCTATGGAATCTGAGCAGTTGGATCTTATCTCCAGCAGGGAATGGAAACCTTGTCCAGTGCCCAGGGGCCCTGGGGCAGAGGGCACATTCAACTCAAGCTGAGAAACAAACACATTTTGTAGGCAGGACTTGGCCTCAGGGGCCTGCCATAGGCCCCACCAGGGGACCAGAATCTTGGCTCACATCTTTTGGACTCCTGCATGAGAAATCTGGTCTCTGAGTAGAAGAGTCCTAACCCTATCTCTGAGAGCTCCATGATTGAGATGGGCTGACCTGGGGAGGGGGACGGGGAAGGCTTCTTTCTTAGTCACAGATTGGTTGAGTTATTGTGCAGGGGAGACAAATTTAGGTCAGGCTTGTGCCATGTCCTATTTAGAGAAATAATACTCACACAGATGCATAGATGGATTTAAGACCAGGTTGTATATAAATGGCCTCTGCTCCTCAATCTGCAGAGGCATTGTAGAGACCCCTGCTCCATCTGCCTTTGTCCAGCAACTCTGACCAACTTTCTGTGATCATTTTGCTCTCAGCCCAGGTGAGAACCCAGTGAGATTACAAAGCACTCTGGGGAAGTGGAGCAAGGATTTCTGGGGATTGAAGTCCTAGATTCAAGTCCATTTTTACAAAGGCTAGTTGCTCAAGTTTTATAAAGAATAACAGGTCTGCACAGTGAGCTGTGGCATATCACCTTCTTTGAAGACTCTGCATGGCCTTCCACTTGGGATATTCCCAAATCTGATCCCAAGCCTACCTTCCTAGCCTTATCTCATGTTATATCCCTCCATGTACCATACACTGACCAACCTGCTGTTCCTCACACTCGCCTTACAAACTTCCATCTCTGAGCCTTTGCTCACAGTGTGCCTTTGCTCTACTACCTGTCCAGTGCAATTTCAAGGGCTAGATTGAGTCTTCCTTCAGGTAGTCTTTCCTCTCCTTCCACCCCTAGCTTGTAGGGAACTTCTCTTCTTCCTCTGAATTCTTCTAGCCTTGCCTGTAATGTTAGTGATCTCTCTCTCCAGGTATTTGAGGCTCCTCTCCTCTACTGACCTTCCTGAGGGTAGGCACAGGGCTGTAGACATCTTTTGTTCCTTCAGTTCCTTCAGTCAGAGTTCCTTCAGAACTCAGCCCAAAGTCCATCATCTGCAGGAGGTCTCTCTGGTGCTCTTACCCCAGGCCACTAATGCTTTTCCCTCTCAGAGTCCTTCCCATCTACCTTGTTTATATGTTGTCTCCCTCAATAGAACACAAGCTCCTTGAGGACAGGGACCTACTTTGGCCTCTCTTTATAACTCTTTAGTGGCTGGCACATAGTAACTATTTAATAACTATTTGTTTACTTATTGACTCCATGTGGGTTGAAGGGTCCCACGAAACCCTGCCAATTAGTTTCGAATAGTCAGAAGAACATAGAAACAATGAGTACCTGATTAGTATGGCGACACCTTTCAGATAAGACATATAGGTTGCTTAGATATACAATTATGAGAAAACTTGTATCACCTAACCTAAGCCCTTGGTTTAAGAGGTTCAGGTTCCCAGTCACACAAGTCTAGGTTCAAATAATGCTCAGTTTCCACAATCACTGCCTTCCTGCACAGAAAAAGCAAAATTTGATCCAAAGTTGCCCTGGGCTAGTTAACATATCATTAACATCTCATTTACATCTTGGTTTGCACTCCTCCCCACCAGAGTGAATCATGGGTAAAGCCAAACAGACCCAAGTGGACCATGGATAAAGTGACACCAGTTCCTTGGGAATGACAGGCCAATAGTCACCCAAACAAATAACCCCTTTCTTAGTAAGGAATCAAGGTAAAAAGTATTCCTGAAAACCCCTTACCTTCCCTCCCTTACTTACTTGTTTACTTCTTTCACTAGCCACACTCTCTGACTTTACGAGCTAGCTAACCACCCAGAGCTCCTCTTTTGCTATATTCTTCTATAATAAAGCTTGTCCCCTTGCCGTGGAGTCAGTCAGAGCTGTCAGTTCTTTGGGTGAGACCCTAATTTCGCTGTGTCCACCTCAGATTGACTTTGTATCCTCTGAAGCAAAGAACCCAAGGCCCTTGATTAAAAGCCAGCTTGGTATATGTAGAAAGAGACCTGAACTTGGCACAGGAGACCTGGGCTCTGATGCAAATGTTTATAAATTGTGTGACTTCATGCAAGTCATTTTCTCTCTCTGAGTCTCAGTTTTTACATCTAAAATATGGAGATGACAATCCCTGTCCTGCATCCTTCACAGGGATATGAGACAAGGAGTGTGTTGGAGCTAACTCCAATTAACTCCTGATTAAATTTTCCTTGTTAACATTTATATCTTGGAAATTGAAAATGCTACAAAACTCAGCTTTATTGTTTTGTGGATTGCATAAACTTAAGAAAGTAATGGATAAAATGTTAATAATTCAGATTAAGGGGCAGCTAAGTGCTTCAGTGGATAGAGTCAGACCTAGAGATGGGAGGATCTGGGTTTAAATCTGGCCTCAGACACTTCCCAGCTGTATGACCCTGGGCAAGTCACTTGACCTGCATTGCCTAGCCCTTACCACTCTTCTGCCTTGGAGTTGATATTTAGAATTCATTCTAAGACAGAAGGTAAGAGTTTTTTAAAAATGAGCTGGAGAAGGAAATAGCAAACTAGTCCAATATCTTTGCCAAGAAAATCCCAAAAGGGATCACAAAGAGTCAGATACAACTGAAAATGACTAAACCACATGATGCCTGTCCTTTTGCTCTGATGGAGAAGCTCTATCTTACGGAGATGAGGAGGGAAGGATTTTCAGTGTGTCTCGAAGTCATTGGGGGATGAGTGTGTGAGGGAACTAAAGCCGTAGGAATTGCTTGTTCTCCCTAGAGGTGCTGGGGGTGTGTGGGGCCAAATAAAAGGAGGCAGCCCCCTCCTTCTTAAGCAGGATGGAAAGCCAAGATCTGGATTTTATCCAGCTCCCATGGATGTTTGCCCAGCCCCTCTGGCTGGTCTCAGCTCCATTCCCTGGCCCCAGGCCGTTTGGCAGGAGAGCCAGGGGTGAGGAACTGGGATGGCTATCTCTCCTTGCTGCCCTTCCTTAGCCAGGAAGGGACAAACAAGGACCTCCCACAGCCAGACAGTGTAGCTTTAAGGGCTGGAGTAGGCTGTCTCAGGAATTGCATAGTCCCAGCCTTCAGGTCTTCCCCAATTTTTTCTTGTTCTCCTTATCCTTCTAGGTATAACTGAAATACAATCTCCCTAAGAAGCCATCCTTGACTATTTCAAATCTCAGAGATCTCTCTTTTCTCCAATTCCTCTAGGACTTGCTCCAGCTCCAGATGAAGATACTGAGGCCTGAGATAGGGGAAGAAGGAACACTCAAGTTCATACTGTGAATGGGTGGCAGAGCAGGGGTTTGAATCCAGGACTGCCAGAGTGTTTCTTTCCACCACAAGCTTGCTTGCACCCCTCATCTGGCCCAACATTTTGCTCTTTGTATGAAGGAGTCCCATCTGCTCTCTGAGACCAGGAGTTCCCCTGAGGGCTGGGTCTCAATCCAATATATTTTTCTGTCTCTCTAGGTGCCAAACTCTGGGGCCTGGTCCATAGAATGCTTGCCTGTTGTAGTAGAAAGAACTTTTACTTTATTTTTTAAAACCCTCACCTTCCATCTTAGAATCAATAATGGGTATTGGTTCCAAGGAAGAAGAATGATAAGGGCTAGGCAATGGGGGTCAAGTGACTTGCCCAGGGTCACACAGGTAGGAAGTGTCTGAGGCCAGATTTGAACCTAGGACCTCCCGTCTTTAGGCCTAGCTCTCAATCCATTGAGCCACCCAGCTGCTCCCAGAAAGAGCCTTTAGATCCATATTGGAATCCTGGCTCTGCTGATCACTGGTAGTATGGACCTGGGGCAACTCCTTTCCGTTCTTTGAGCCTCATTTTGAGGATAATAGTGAGAGGAATGTTTTACGCACTTTAAGCATTACAGAAATGTGAGTTATACTCAAAGATGAGTTATTACAAGTTATGCTCCAAAGAATCTTGTACTAGGGGTACAGAACTGGGTTCTTGACCTGGATACACTACTGAGTGATTGCATTGTCTTGAGAAAATACTTCTCAGGGCAGCTAGGAGACTTAGTGGATAGAGAGCCATGCCTAGAGATGGAAGGTCTTGGGTTCAAATCTAGCCTAGGATACTTCCTAGCCGTTGATCCTGGGCAAGTCTCTTAATCCCATTTGCCTAGCCCTTTTCCACTCTTCTGCCTTGGAACCAATATTTAGTATCAATTCTAAAACAGATAATAATGGTTTAAAAGAAAAAAAATAAAATGACATCTTTTCTGAGCTCCAGTTTAGCCAGGAGAATAATCTCAGCCTCCTAGGATATAGGAGGGATGAAATATAGCAAGCTCCGTGGAAATTGTAGCTATTCTTACTACTCTCATCATCAGTGGTTACCCAACTGCTCAGGAATTGGCCTTAAGCTTTCTTCCAGTTGTATGCTCAGCCCCCATTTCTTGGTGAGCGGGTAGCAGAAAATGGAAAGGGGAGACCTGGCTTTCCCACCTGTGTCCTGGCAAAGCACATACACCCAGCCTCTATTCATTGATATAGGTGCCATACCTAGAGCAGAAGGCCAAAGGCCTACTTAAGCTCACCCCAGAAATAATGCACCTGAAAGCAGCAAGGTTATACCTACGAGGAACTTGTTTTGGGGAAGTGCTCAGGAAAATGTCTTCCAATGATGCAGATGACGGTGAATGGCAGGGGTCCATCATTTCTCCCAAGCAACTAACTGGCTCTTCTGTCCACAAGGAACTAGACTCAAAACCAACCTGACAGTCCCCAAACCATAGGCATTCTGACCTCCATAGACCACATGTTTTCCCTCTCTTTTGCCAGGAAGTGTCAACATCCTGTTTAGATTGAAGAGATGGGATCTTCCTTTCTCAAGAAGCAGCATGCTAATGACAATTCTTGTCCCAGGAGGAGTCTGGGATATTCCTAGGAGGTGGGAATTCTGTTTTTTTTTTTAATTTAAACCCTTACTTTCTGTCTTGGAATCAATACTGTGTATTGGCTTTAAGGCAGAAGAGTGGTAAGGGCTAGGCAATGTAGGTCAAGTGACTTGCCCAGGGTCACACAGCTGAGAAGTGTCTGAGGCCAGATTTGAACCTAGGACCTCCAGTCTCTAGGGCTAGCTCTCAATCCACTGAGCTACCCATCTGTCCTCCCCCCCCCACCCTTTTAAAAAATAAAACCCTTACCTTCCATCTTGGAGTCAATACTGTGTATTGGCTCCAAGGCAGAAGAGTGGTAAGGGCTAGGCAATGGGGGTCAAGTGACTTGCCCAGGGTCACATAGCTGGGAAGTGTCTGAGGTCAGATTTGAACCTAGGACCTCCCATCTCTAGGCCTGACTCTCAATCCACTAAGTCACCCAGCTGCCCGCTGGAGGTGGGAATTCTTGCCTAGTATGGGAACATAGATTCCCTGCCAGGGGTGAGCCTTATTAATGAAAGAAGCCCCAACCTGAGAATGTTTCTCCTCCAGCTTCATGCCCTGGCATGGCTCAGTATGGCCAGACTTTTCTCTATAGAATCACCCTTTCTCTTGCTAGGACTTTGGGGTGGGAGAAATGGGGTAGGTCAGGAGGACATCCTGAAGATTATAAATCTCAGATTCTGGATCTCAGAGCTGGACCTCCTTCTTTCTCCCCTTAGATCTCTCTTTTCACAAGACCCAGCCTGGGATGAAAGTCACACATGCCATAGCCTAAGTAGGATGCTCTCTGTGCTGTCTTGGGTTTCCAGAGACATTTTCTTGGATCCTAGCATGTTGGAATAATAAAATTGACAGAGCTCTTAGAACATAGAATGTTAGAACTGGAAAGAAGATTAAAACAAAATGTCCGAGCTAAAAAAGATCTCAGAACAGAGAATAATAGAGCTAGATGGGAACTTGGCCTATAGAACATAGAATGTCAGAGCTAGAAAGGAACTTAGAGGTAATCTAGTCTGAGCTATTCCCTTTTTATTTTTTAAAAACCCTTTCTTTCTGTATTAGTTACAACTCTTAGGCAGAAGGGCAAGGGCTGGGCAAATGGGGTTAAGTGATTTGCCCAGGGTCACACCTCTAGGAAGAATCTGAGGCCAAATTTGAACCTAGGACCTCCCGTCTCTAGGCCACCTGGCTGCTCATGGCCCATTCAGTTATCTGCCCAAACTCAGTGATGTAGCCTGGATCATTATACGTTCTTCCTTGAGGTACTTTGTGGCTCAGTCAAACTGGCCTTCATGATTTTCCTTACACATGGCATTCCTTCAGTCTCTGGCCTTTGCTTTAATCTGTCCCCCACACACGGTGTGCACTCCCTCCTGGGTTAGACCTCGCAGAATCTCTAACTTCAAGTTCAGTTCAGACACCCTGTTCTCCTTGGGATCTTCCTGAGCCTCCCAGGGACTTCTGCATCCAACTCCCCTATCCCCCCAACCTTATCTTACTTTATATTTTGGGCAAGAGGCAGTGCTGGATAGTGGATGGAGAGTGATTCTTTGGGTCTGTAGGACCTGGGTTCAAGTTCTTCAACTAACACTACTGTCTGAGTGATCCTAAGCAGATTACTTAGCCAAGGGGCCCCAGGCACCTCTGTCTAGAAAAGGGGGTGTCCTCATCAGCAGATTCCCAAAGCCATGAAATCACTAGTCTAAGCCCAAAGTATAGATTTTATATATATAGTTAGATGTCTTATCTCCCCTCCCCCCCTAATCCAAGTCCCCTGAGGGTAGGGAATTATTTTGTTTTTCTCCAATCCCTAGCAATTTGGCACCCATTGAGGTTTAATAAACGTTTGTTGATTGATTGAATCTGGGTCTCTTGAGTCCCAATCTAGGACTCTTGGCTTCACTACACCTCAATTGACTTAGAAATGGAGCAAGGGGGCAGCTGGGTAGCTCAGTGGATTGAGAGCCAGTCCTAAAGACGGGAGGTCCTAGGTTCAAATCTGGCCTCAGACACTTCCCAGCTGTGTGACCCTGGGCAAGTCACTTGACCCCCATTGCCTAGCCCTTACCACTCTTCTGCCTTGGAGCCAATACACAGTATTGACTCCAAGACAGAAGGTAAGGGTTTAAAAAAAAAAAAAGAAATGGAGCAGGCCTGCAGCCTGGCACTGATCTGTGGAGGTTCCTCGAGGCCCTTACCAGCAGGCCTTCTATATCTGGAGGTGAGTGGTGACAGAGGAGGGAGGCGGAGAAAGGAGAGCAGAAAGCAGGAGAGCAAGGGAGGCAGAGAAAGGGAGGAGAAAAGAGGGAAAGAGAAAGTAACAACCTATTACAATGGAATCAGAGTCAGAAAAGCCAAGTTCACACACTGACCAGTATGACCTTATAAAAATCATTTCCATTCTCTGGCCTCAGTTTCCTTATCTGTCAAACAAGAGAATTAGAATAGACTAGGGATCTTAATTGGGTGTCTAAGGATAGGGTTCTGTGAACTTGGATGGGAAAAAGAAAATTACATCTTTATTTTCACTAACCCTTTGGTTTCCTTTGTAATCCTATATAATTTATTTTATGCCTTTAAAATCCATTACTCTAAGATGGAATCCATATTCTTCCTCATACTGCCGAAGGGGTCTAGGACACAGACAAATTTAAGAACCTCTGGCCTAGAAGACATTTAAGGTCTCTTCTAGATTTTGAGAGATAAACCAGGAGGGAGCCTTGTAATTCTCCAAGTAAAAATTGGCTCCTTGGGGTCTTTAAAATAACAATAATAACAACAACAATCAAAAACCAAACAAAAAGAAACAGAAACTGGGCAGAGGAGGCAGCCTGGGGTCTAAGCTTTTGTTTCTTCCCAGGGGAGTTTTTCTGCTGGGTAGAGCCAAGTTTTTCCTCCCAGGCTGGGCCCCTGGTCCTAGCCCCATATCCTTGGTCTCCCCCCCACCAGTTCTGGCCCCCCCTAAACCCACTCACACCCTGCTTATAAAATCTGAAGAATAAAAATAAATATTTGTCAATATAAAAATAAAACAAGCTCTTTTCTTTGGCCTGCCTTGGAGGAAAGGGGGAAGGGAGAGAGGAAAGTTGGGAGGGGCAAGCTTATTTCTCTCCTTTTCTGGTATGGAAGTGCCAGGGTGGGGGTTTAGGGGGTGCTGGGGTACAGGGAGAGAAGGCTCTAACAGGGGAGGTCTAGTCCTAACTGGAAGATAGATAGCAGGGACAGAAACTGGGACTAGACTTGAAGATATGAGCTCAGCTTGGCCTCACATGCAGTTTTCCTTGTCTATAAAATGAGGTGGTTAGACTAGTCTGTCTCATCCAGCTTTAATATTCTATGGCTTAAGATCCCGTCTAGATCCAATGTTCTGGGTCCCATACTTTAAGGCCCCACTGGGGTGTTCTCTCCCAAGCCTCAGTAGCATGGAAATTCTCTGGTTCATATGCTATGGTCTGATGATCAGCCCCTGGTAGCCCATGAATGTCTGAATGCAAGAAGCTGGCTGCTTCTACCATGTAATAGGAGGGACCTGGGCAGACCCTGCCCATTTTTACCCACAGGCCTCTCCTACTGTCTTAAAATCCATCATTGGAGAGTCATCCTTTTGGTGCAACAGGCCTGGCCCAGGGAAGATAGAGCTATGCCCTGGGGAACCTTCTACCCAGCCAGTCAAACTCCATCTGAACTTTCTATCAGGGCCATCTGCTCCATTGGGCAATGGTGGTGCTTGGTGCCTAGGATGGAAGCCTGAGAGGAGGGAGCCCTCCTTCTGTCCCCCCACTAGCTCGGCTCTGGATACTCAGTAGCTGAGATGAACTCTGGCTGTTTTCTGCCATTCAGAGGAAGGAATGAGGTGCCTGTGGGCATGGGCATCTGCCCTCTTCTCAGAGAAATGGCCCCCCTGGCTCCACTGCATGCAGAACAAGCCCCAGCAGCAGGCAGCACTGTTACCCAGAGCTCTTCTCCAGCTCGATAAAGCTGGAGACTTTAGGACTGGTGGTGACCCAGCAAGTTCTTGCCTCTTAATAGAGGGGCTGAGAAGTAACTATAGGATGGGAATGAGGCCTTTTAAGTCAGCTATGACCAGAGTGTTGTTTGTTTGACATGCTTTTTTGTTATAGGGAGAGGAGGTGGGGGAAGGTGATGATATTAAAAGAAAAAAATTGGACTAGATTTGAGGTTTCCTTGTTATAGGGAACACCAGGTGAGTAAATTCTCTTTATTAATGCAGGTCGGCACTTTCTCTGCAACTGAGAGTTAGAGAATTGGCCTAGACCACTGAGAAGGTAAGTAACTTGTCTAAACTCAGACTGCTTGTGAGTTAGAGATTTGAATCTGAATTCAATTCTTCCTGGCTTTGAGCCAACTCCATGCAATGCTTAGGAAACATCAGAGGTCTGAATCCCAACCTTCTCACTCAGGGGAGAAAACAAAAGGCGTCTAGAAGTAGAAAGGACTTGTTTCAGGTCTTACAGCCAGTTATGACCCAGTTAGGACTTGAACCCAGATCTTGTGCCTCCTAGGCCAGGGCTCCTTCTACTATACAAGTAACAGCTAGAGGTAAGTAAGGGTCAGGGAGGTGCTCTAGTTCTATTGTCTTCTTTGGCTCTAACGACTGAACTCTTCCTCGGGGATTGGAAGTATTAGACCCAACCCACAAATATTTGTCACCATGGACACCAAAGAACCCTCCCCAGATTGGGGTTTCAGCCTTTAACACTACTGGCTTTCCTCCTTTGCTTCACTCCACGCTTCTGCCCCCAGGCAGGCCTAGATCTCTAATGCTCTGCAGGATTGAAAGCTGTCTGACCCAACCCACAAACTCTACTCATTGGGGACAGACACCAAGCCAGGTTTCTAGGTAAGGGCTTCTACCCTGTTCCCTCTACCCCAACCCCAGCCATCCCTTTCTCAGGCTAGGACAGGAATGGGACTCCTAGAATGTGAGAGCTGGGAAGGACCATAGAACAGAGCCAGTGGAAGGTAAAGGACCTTTGTCACAGAATCATAGACCATCAGGCCTGGAAGAGATCTCAACAGCCATCAATCAAACCCTAGCCGAATTAGAATCTCTCCCTCAAAATATCTAGCTGGTCGTCCAAGCTTTGTTTGAAGACCTCCAAAGAGTTCCTTCTCTAAGCCCAAGACTTAACAAAGCAGCCCACCGGGGAGCTGAGATGGTCCCTCCCATCGAGCCTACACTTGCCTCTGCAGCTTCTATCCTTGATCCTGGCTCTATCCTCCAGGGCCAAGTGTCCTTCAGTCTTTTTCAGTTGCGTCGGACTCTTCATGACCCCATCTGGGGTTTTCTTGGCAAAGATAACAGAATGATTCGCTATTTCCTTCAGCTCATTTTATAGATAAGGAAACTGAGGCAAACAGAGTTAAAAGAATTGTCTAGGACTATATAGATAATACTGAATTCAAGTCTTCCTGACTCCTGGTCCAGATTTCTATTCATTGCACCACCTAGCTGCCCCTAGGACTGGTAGAACAAGTCTAATCTGTCTCTCATCTCTCCTAGGTATTCTCTTCTCCAGGGTTAAGTATCTCAGTTTCTTTAATCCTTTATATGCCATGATCTCAAGGCCCTTCACCTTGCTCCTCCAACTAATCACTGTCTTCTAGAATGGAATGCCCAAAATTAGTATACTGTTTCAGATGGGATCAGACACAGGACAGAGTACAGTGGGATTATCTATCTCCTTCCTGGTGCAGATAATATTTTTCTCTTAACGGAGACCAAGTTAATCTTAGCTCTTTGGCTGCCATATCAGATTGTTGACTAGTAAGTTTTTTTTTTTTTAAGGACTGTGCTGGAGCCATTTAAATTTCTAGCTTGCGCACTTACACCGTGGAAATCATAAAATGCTACAAATCAGGGCTCGATTTATTGTTTTGTTGTCTAGACTTTTAAAGTGCTGGAAAAAAATGTTAGTAATGCAGATTAAACTTAAAAGTGTGAATGCCGTACATTTTGTGGAGAGCCAATATTAAACATTGACCAGCACAGACTTGCTTGTAATCCACTTGCACCCTCAGATCTTTTTCTGAGTGTCAATTATTTCCCCATGTCCTCCTCATCTTGAACTTGTGAAGTTTATTTTTTGAACCCAAGTGTAGGGTTTTACATTTTTTCCTTTTACATTTTATTTTAGGATTATATATTCTGATCTGGAAAGTACCTGAGAGAATTCTTATAGTTCCATTCTCTTTACTTTACAAATGAGGAAACTAAGATCCAGGAAGGTCATTCCTTATCCGAGTTCTAGCAGCTGGTAAGGAGTAAAACTGAGATGCACACCCATGCCCTCATCCTAAAATACCATGTTCCTTCTCTAAAGAGTGAAAGAGAAAATTTGCAAAAGAGAGGAAGATGCAAAGGAAGGACATCTGGAAGGAAAGCAAGAAGCAGCTCACAAGAGGGAAGGGCAGAAAGGAAGGGACGCAGAATTCCAAACGGAACAAGAGCTGAGAGAACTGAGAAACTGCCACTTCAACTCTGACTCCTTCAGCTAAGAGCCTGACAAGAGGATCTCAAAGGCTGGAGGTTTCCCTTTGGACACCAATGGCTTCCCTGGAGATCTTTTGCTAATCTCAACACAGTAGATTGGACTTTAGAAGAAGCCATCTACTGAGGAAATCCTCTCCAAGGATTTTCTCCATTTCTCTATTCCCCAGTCTGTACTGAACTCCAACAATAACCAAATTAGCTCAGGAATAGGGACAACCAGCAGCTGACCAGAAGAAGGATCAAGACTTAGAACCTGGACCCCATGAAATTTGGGGGGTCAGTTTGTCAGTCTTTAGGGACTCCTGCTCCCCACTTTCCTTACTCAACCCTCCTATTTCCTCTTCCCTGGGTGATTTTCTATTAAAGTGTTATTATATAGACCAGGTCTGCCTGCTTTCTGACACTAAAGAAGGAGACTGAAGATTTGGGGAGAATCACACCTCTCCCCAAGGAGGAGGATTAGCTCAAGACTAGGGTTGGGAAGTGAACCCAGATCTCAAAAGGTAAGTGGTAGTTGGGATATTGGGAGGATCCAGAGGCAGGAAATTATGTCCTGCCTCTCACAGAACAGCTAAGACCAAGAAGGGAGGCAGTGGGTCATTTCTCCAAAGCCCTCTCCTCCAGTCCTTAACCTCTACCTCCCAAACCAAATCTCTGAGGAAACATACTCTGTCCCTCTAGGAAACAAACTCAGATTGTCTTCACCAAGGGGAAGAGAGGGGAAGATCAACCTCTTCTCTCCCTCTCCCCTATTCACCAGTCTAGGGGGAGTGTAACCTCCCTTACTGGCCTATATTATAAGAACAATGGAGATTTGGCTCAGCATTCTTTTGGGATTCTGTCTTTGGCATCCAAGGCAAGAAGCTATCTCTGAATCAAGGACAAAAAATTTTTTTCCGACTTCTGTTTTCTCCTGCCCTTCTCTCTACCCACCCAAATCCTACTTTTCCTTCTGGTCTCTCCCAAACTATTCTGTGCCCTCTCCCTTGGAAATCTCCCCTGATTATTTCAAATCCAACTGACATCTCCTTCTTCGAATACCTACTATATGGACTGTGCCTTACTAGCTCCAACAAAAAAGGGAGTCTCACAGACTATTACCTCCAAATCACAGATTTGGAACTCAAAGGGATCTAAGATCCTTTCATTTTTACAGATTATCCTTCGGACTACTGATCATTAGCACCATGAGAAATGTCTTCTTTTACTCTGCCTGTCTAAGATGGTGAGTACCCTGAGGGCAGTATGGGGTTTATTCTTCTTCTGTGTTCTCTAGAGCAGGAACACAGAACTGGCCTTACCCAGACCCAGAGGCTTCTTCTACCTTTGGACCTTCCCCATCTGTTTGCTAAAGTTGGACTATCTGTCTACTAGGGACAAAGTCCTTCATTCCCACCTCTCTTCTCTTTGCCATCCCCTCCCCTTCAACAGTGGCCAAATAAAGATGTAAGTTCCCCTAGGAGAGGAACCCAGGTCTGGATATTTTCAGAGAGATCTTGCCTCCTTTCCTAGAATGGGTTCTGGAGGAAGTGGGGAAAGAGGGGAATCACTATAGACAGAGGAGGACTACCCGGCAGAGACCGGCGGTGTCTCTTCTATACTTTTGTTGCCCATAGAATGGGTAGATGCCTGGTCCAAGAGAAAGCTGGCCTGCCAGATAGGATAAGTAATTGCCCAACAGAGCAGCTGGTCCCTGAAGCAGCTCTGATCTTAATCCTTTGAAAAATGGACTGAGAGACCTCTTGTCTCTGTCACTGGCCCTACTGGCAAAGTTCATCCACGTTTGTCTCTCTGGGATGACTGACTAGCCTGCCCTCTTTCCTGACCCTCCTGGCCAGGTCAGGCTCCCGCATCGACTCCTGGGGATACTGATGCCCTTAAGGCCAGACGGGGTGGATGAGGCTGACTCTGGGAGAGAGTCACTCTATTAGGCCTAATCCAGGGGGTCTTCTGCAATGGGGCCTGGGTCTGAGATGGAGAGAACCATTTGACAAGCTGAGCTAGACAGAGGTTTCCAATCATCTCAAAGGCAACGAGAGTCAAAGGGTCTCCTCTCCCTTTTTATGCTCAGCAGACCAGTTTAAACTGCTCTCCTTCCTCCCCCCTCCCCCAGGGAACCCAGCATAAACCAAGGACTTGCAAGCCTGGCCTTTTGGAGTGAAGATGATTCTCTGGATCTAATTAGAGTGTGTGTGGGTGGTGGTGGTGGGGAAGATAGAAGGAGCCAGCTCATCTGGCCATGTAATAAGGTTTCTGGATGGCAGCATTGAGGACAAAGAGGGGCCGCCCAGACTGAGGGTGGAAAGGATACTGGGCTGGATGAGGACAGGATGGCTAAGGCCAGGAGACGATGGGAGAGGATGCTAAATGATGGGAGAGAGTGGGGCAGAGGTCAAAACAGAAGTAGACTCAAGTGGGCATCAGTACAAGGAGAAAGGAAGCCTCTCTCCTCCAAAGTGGGGCTTGTGTCCAAGGAGTCCAGGGGCGTCTCTGCCCTGTGGGCCTTTCCCAGAGGGGAGGGAACCACAAGAATCTGAGCTCTAGAGCCAGTGCCAGTGTGGCCTCTAGGAGACAATCTGGCCATCTTGGTGAGGCTTGTCCAACATTGACTTCCAGCATCTTGGGGCCATCCAAAGCTGGTTCTGTTTGGGGGCATATAAATGAATTTGTGGAATCCAGCAGTCTGTTGAGGTTCCTCTCCTCCCCCAGGAAGACCTTCAAGCAACACCTCCTGGTGCCATGAGCTTTAGGTCAGGCTCAGGGGTGAGTTTCTTCCCCCTCGACGGCCACTGAGGGCCTTCGGCGTGGGCCGGCGTGGCTCTAGAAGTCTGTGGGCCTCACCATCATGCGTGTGGCCCGAAGCGAGTAGCTGGGGCCCTGGAAGTAGTGCCACCGGATGCCATTGAGCTTTCGGACATTGTGCCTGGCTGGATAATAGATGCCGTTGAGGTTGGAGAGTCCACAGGCATCGAACCACCATCCTGGAACGAGAGAAAACTGTTCTAGTCTGGCCCGGATACCTGCCAGGGTAGCATGGGCTCGAGAGCTCATAGACGTTCTCCCTGCCTGCGCCCGTGCCCCCAGAGTCCTACAGATCGCTGTGGGGCACGTACAAGTGCAGGGAGAGCAGAGCCGCCCGCTGATACCTGTCGGCTGAGCTGCCGGAAAGCTCACCATGGTTTGAATTGGTTGTCATCAATTGTTTGACTTTTATTTGGCAAGAGCCCTCGATGGAGGGCCAGGATCCCTAGCAGATTATGCTTCTTGGCATGACCCCAGCAATTCATTTTCCCCTTGCTGAACTTCTATTTCTCAATTGCTAAAACGGGGAAATAATATTTGCATTGGCTAGTGTGAGGAAAAGTTTTTTTTTTTAAACCCTTACCTTCCGTCTTGGAGTCACTTCTGTGTACTGGTTCCAAGGCAGAAGAGTGGTAAGGGCTGGGCCATGGGGGTCAAGTGACTTGCCCAGGGTCACACAGCCGGGAAGTGTCTGAGGCCAGATTTGAACCCAGAACCTCCCGTCTCTAAGGAAAATAGTTTTTAACTGTAAAGCTTCATAGAAACCTGATATACGTTTCCCCTCCCAAATCCTTACTTTCTGTCTTATGCTTGTAAGTATTGATTCCAAGGCAGAAGAGTGATAAGGGCTAGGCAATGGGGGCCAAGTGACTTTCCCAGGGTCACACAGCCGGGAAGTGTCTGAGGCCAGATTGGAACCCAGGACCTCCTGCCTCTAGGCTTGGCTCTCAATCCACTGAGCTACCTAACTGCTCCTGACATAGTTTCTGACAGCTCAACCAGAGAGTGAGAGGGGAGAGTGGAAATCTGGGACTCACTTCCTTGATTTTTACTTTCCACTGACTTCAGCAAGAGAAAGAGAACCAGCAGCTGATAGAAATGTGAAATGTTTTATGAAAATGAGGCACACCATGTAGACATAGCCACAGTTTAGAATCATAAAGTGTTTAACCTGGAAGGAGCCTCAGGACACAGAATGATAGAACATACACTCTTAGAGTGAGAACCTTAAAAAATAGGAGTTCGGGGGCAGCAGGGTGGCTCAGTGGATTGAGAACCAGGCCTAGAGGTAGGTCCTGGGTTCAGATTTGGATTCAGACACTTCTTAGCTGCATGACCCTGGGCAAGTCACTTAACCCCTATTGCCTAACCTTTACTCTTCTTCTGCCTTGGAACCAATGCACAGCAGATTTTTAAGTGGAAGATAAAGGTTTAAAAATACAATAAAATAAGAAGTTTATGATATGTAATCTCAGAAAACTTATGTGCAAATCTGTTACTGGAATAAAATAAAGAAAAAAATTTTTTAAGTTTTTGTTTCTTTTTAACTTATGATAGGGCAGCTGGGTGGTTCAGTAGATTGAGAGTCAGGCCTAGAGGGAACCTGGGAGGTCCCAGGTTCAAATTTGATCTCAGATACTTCCTAGCTGGGTGACCCTGGGCAAGTCACATAACCTCCACTTCCTAGCCCTAACTGTTCTTCTGCCTTAGAAACAATACATAGCATTGATTCTAAGGTGGAAATAAGGGTTTAAAAAAAATAAGAGTTAAGAAAGACCTTTGTGCACATGTACACACACACACACACACAGAGCTAGAAGGGATCTGATCATTTTAGAGATGTGGAAACGGAGGGAATGAGATTTATATTGTAACATATCAGTGGATGGAGCCCCAGGCCTGGAGTCCAGGTGTCCTGGGTTTAAATCTGCCCTCGGATATTTTCTAGCTGTGTGACCCTGGGTGAGTCACTTAATTCCATTTGCCTTCTGTCTTAGAGTTGTTCCTAAGGCAGAATATAGAGTTAAAAAAAGAGAGAGTGTGAAAGATAGCCTTGGCCATTTTGTTAAGTGGCTCAGGAGGCCCATTTGGGCCAGCTTGTTGCCAATGGGGTCCCACCCTCCCAAGCCCAAGGATGGGGACAACTTTGTCCTGGGGGACCGGGAGGCTCTTTGGGGATTTGTCCATGGGGACGTGCTGCACCAAGGCCAGCCACTGGGGAAAGTTGTCTGACCTCGTTCTGTAGCCATGTATACAGCTACTCGAGTTTGTGCTTTGCCCTGCTATTTACCCTGCTGCAAGCTCTTAAGCACTTGGGTTGAGCACAAGAATTGTGTGTGTAAAGTATTGAGAAATGTGAGCTGTGGTTAGCTAAGTACATTCTTTGCTGAACATGGGGCTCTTCCAGGGCAGATACTTGGCACACTGGATAGAGTGCCAGGCCTGGAGCCAAGAAGACTCATCCTTATGATTTCAAGTCTGGCCTCAGACTAGCTGTGTGACCCTGGGCAAGTCATTTCACCCTCTTTGCCTCACTTTCCTCATCTGTAAAATGAGCTGGAGAAGGAAGAGGCAAACCACGCCAGTATCGTTGCCAAGAAAACCCGAAATGGGATCACAGGGAGTTGGACATGATTAAAACAAGTAACCAACAACAAAAGGTAGATGTTGAATGACTGCTGGTACTAGACGGAGGCTTCAAAGAGGGGCCTCAGATCTAGTTCCCTCATTTGCTTCTCCCCCTCCCCCTCCCTCTCTTCCCACCCAGCCCTGGTCCTCACCTCCAGACAGCATCTGAGCACACTTGCAAAGGCAGTTGTCGTTGTCAGAATCTCGGGTGCTAAAGTTGGTGCCCTGGAGGACCAGGCCACTCTGGTGACCCGCTGTGCCACTGTACTCCTTCAGGGTCAGCCTGCAGATCCCAGTGCCCACAAGGGAAGGAAGGGGAAGCCCCCGGAGAGAGGAAGAGAAAGAAGAAGGAATGAAAGCTAAGCACCAGTGGACCTGGCCTGTGGAAGCATTCTATTCCCAGGGCAGGGAAGGGAGTGGGGGAGTCCCTCCACAAGGCTCCCATCCCCTCAGACGGGTTCCAGATGATTAAGAGACAGAGATGTGGTCCTGGGGGGCACAAAGAGCTTGTCTGAGGAGGTGGCCTGATAGCTGAGGAGGAGGATCCCTCGAGGACCTGGAGAGGGTGTGTGTGTGTGTGTGTGTGTGAGTGTGTGTGAGTGAGTGTGAGTGTGTGCATGTGTGTGTGTGTGTGAGTGAGTGAGTGTGTGTGTTAAGCACACACAGCAGGTAAAACCTTCTTGGATCTTCTTGTCTCTTGATGTCCTCCATCTCCATGCCTCCTAGGAAGCCACATCACCACCAGCCTCTCCAAATTGTGTAATTCTGCAAGGAAGCCTTCCTTGACCGTGCCAGCTCACAGGAAACTCCTTCCCTTGAGTTCCTCTGGCCCTCCCTCCCTCCTGGGGCAGTTTCTTTACTGCCTAGGGTTGCTGGATCCTCTTCAGCTAGGAATGGCAAGCTCCCTAGGGCCTTTCCTTCTGAAAGCACCTTCCATCTACTCTGGAGATATCTAGTACGTGCAGAGTTACTGACCTGTCTCTCCCTATTAGAATGGAAGCTTCTAGGTGGCTCAGTGGATTGAGAGCCAGACCTAGAGATGGGAGGACCTGGGTTCAAATCTGGCCTTAAATACTTCCCAGCTATATGACCCTGGGCAAGTCACTTAACCCCCATGGCCTAGCCTTATTGCTCTTCTGCCTTGGAACCAATACCCAGTATTGTTTCTAAGATGGAAGGTAAGGAAGGGTTAAAAAAAAAAAGAATGTAAGCTCCTTAGGGGCAGGGACCCTCTCTGGGCCTCTTTTTGTATTCCCAGCTGTTAGTACAGGCCTGAGACACTAGTGCTTCTTGAGGAATAGCGTTTCCATTGCAGCCAGGCTCAGGATCCTGGAACAGGCTGTGCTCCTTCGGTTTTCACTATTCCCCTGGCCTAAAAGGTCCTCATGTGTTACTCCTTGAGGGAGCTTTTCCTGTTCTGACTGCTTCCTCCCCCAGAGGACCCTCCACAAGTTACCTTGTATCTATTTTGTATCTACCTATATAGGTGGCATGTTGTCACCCTCATTGGATCCAGACAAATGCTCTAAGAAAATCTGAGAACAAGGGGGCAGCTGGGTGGCTCAGTGGATGGAGAGCCAGGCTTAGAGATGGAAGGTCCTGGGTTCAAATCTGACCTCAGCCACTTCCTAACTGTGTGACCCTGGGCAAGTCACTTGACCCCCATTGCCTAGCCCTTACCATTCTTATGCCTTGGGACCAGTACACATTATTGATTCTAAGATGGAAGGTAAGAGTTTAAAAAAAAAAGAAAAAAGAAAATCTGAGAAAATCAATTTGAACCCAGGACCTCCCGTCTCTAGGCCTGGCTCTCCATCCACTGAGTCACCTCTATGCCCTTATAAGTAGTAAATGTTTGCTGAATTGATCAAGAGAAGATCAGGCCTGGGGACTGGTTTTTTTCCTTTCCCTTGAAATCTAGCTCTTATACTTGATTTTGCTATTTCTCTTTTTGCCAAATCGGGAGATATGGACGCGCCAGAGGGGCTCTGCCATCGAGTCCTGCCCTCTGGGCCTCTGCCACTAGCCCATTGGGTGACTTTGCGCGGCTTGGTGACCCCCTCTTCTGGACCTTAGTTTTTTCTGTCAAAGGAGAAGCCTGGACTTAATGGCTTCCAGGGCCCCTTTAAGCTCTCTTATTGTTTGTCTCTTTCTGCCCCTTCTCTATGGGTAGGAGGGATCTGGGCGCTAACAGGCCTCCCCTCTACACAACCCCATTGGGCACTGAGCCTCGGAACTGCTGTCTCCATAGGAGGGGCCCCACTCTCTTGGGCTCCTAGTGACGTGATCCGAATGGGGGACATATGGCAGTGGTCGGTCCCACCCAGGGCCTAACTTCCCGTCCACCATCTCTGACCCAGGCAGCCCGCCGTCCAGAGCCTGGTGGTCTGGTCTGGGACTGTAGGGAGCTCCCAGAGAGCCCAGCGTCCCCTCCCCAGCCCCCCCCCCCTCCCCGCTCCCCTCGGCTCCCCACCTGTAGAACTGCTGCTCACTCCCCAGCTGGAATCGCTCGTACTGGGCGTAAGCCCGGTTCCCTTCCCAGTCCAGCAGCTCCACCCGCAGGGCATAGGAAGCCCGGCTGGTGAGCTGGTGCAGCGCCTCATTGCCCAGCCAGTGCTCCCCTGCAGCATCGCCAAAGCCCTGTGAGGGGAGAAGGGAAAGGGGGGACGTGAGCTCCAGCCTGCCGGCACACTCTCCCATCAGCCTCCTCTCTCGCCGGGAGATAATCGCCATCATAGTAAGCCCCATTCCTCTAGCTCCGAGGTTCTTCACCCTTTTGGCTGTCCTGGACCCCCCTGGCAGAGGGGCCCCTTCTCGAGCCTTGTTTTTAATGCAGGAAATGAGATACAGAAGATGACCAAGGAAACAAGTTAGAGTGAAATAGAACCTTCGGGAAAACCCTTTTAAAAAATGGACAGATTTCATATTAGGAATGTCTGCTTTTGTTCTTTAAAGTTTATAAAATGAAGTCTTTATAGCAGCTGTGAGAGGCTTGAGATCCATTCGATTTATTATTTATTTATTTTGGGGCAGAAAGTCCCTGCTCACCTTTATTCTTTGAATTTAATTTAATTTTTTAAATTAATTAATTAATTTAGAATATTTTCCTATGGTTCCATGATTCATGATCTTTCCCTCCCCTCTTCCTTCCCCCTTCCCAGAGCTGATGAGCATTCCACTGGGTTATACATGTATTATTGCTCACAACCTATTTCCACATCATTCTTGCAATAGTGATCTTTTAATGCTAAAACCCGTCACGTACCCATTGAACCACGGGATATGTTTTTCTTTTGCATTTCTTTTTTTTTTTAAACCCTCACCTTCCGTCTTGGAATACTGTGTATTGGCTCCAAGGCAGAAGAGTGGTAAGGGCTAGGCAATGGGGGTCAAGTGACTTGCCCAGGGTCACACAGCTGGGAAGTGTCTGAGGACAGATTTGAACCTAGGACCTCCCGTCTCTAGGCCTGGCTCTTAATCCACTGAGCTACCCAGCTGCCCCCTCTTTTGCATTTCTACTCCCACAGTTTGAGACCCATTTTAGAGAATCTTCCAGGGCTCCCCCATCCATACCTCTTGCTATAGTCTCCCAGCTTCATTTTGGCTCCTTTTTCTGACTATTCTCACCCCTCTGGATGTTAAAATGCCATCCTCAGCACTCCCTCCCTCCTCTGCTCCTGCCCCCCTTAAACTCTGATAGGGGAGGCATGCCCCCATACCACTTATTATAGTCTTCTTGCCAGGCTCCTTTTACCTAGTCCCCAGCTTTCCAATATTGTTTCTTTTAAAAAATTTATTAGTTTTAATTTGAGTATTTTTCCATGGTTACTCAATATTGTTTCTTTTAAATGTATTCTTCCACTAAAATATAAGGTCCTTGAGGCTGGGTATTATCTCTCTCTCTCTTTAACTCTTACTTTCTGTCTTTGTAACAATTCTAAGACAGAAGGGCAAGAGCTAGGCAAACAGGGTCAAATGACTTGCTCAGGGTCACACAGCTAGGAAGTATCTGAGGCCAGATTTAAACCCAGGTCCTCCAGGCTCCAACTCTAGTGCTGTGTCTACAGTACCACTTAGCTGCTCCCTAGGTACTGTTTTGTTTGTTTATATTTGTATCTCCTAGCAGAGTATTTGGCTTTTTATTTTGGCTATTTTATTTATTAAGCTCGCTTAATAAATGCTAGCTCGATTCCATTTCTCTTCCTGTCTCTGTCTGGTGCTGTGTCTCTCTGGCTCTGGCTCTTTTTCTGTAGCTCTGTTTGTCTCTGTGTTTCTCTATCTCTTTCTGTCACTCTCTGGCTCTGGCTCTACCTCTCTCTGTCTTTCTCTTTTGCTCTGTCAGTTTCTCTGTCTCTTTCTGGCTTTGTCTCTCTTTATGATTCTATTCCTATCTCTCTGTCTCTATTTCTCATTTTCTGTGTTTGTCTTTTTTTTTTCTTCCTGTCTCTGTCTCTTATCTCTTTCTCTCTATTTCTGTGTCTCTATCTCTATCCCTTTTTTTTCTGGCTCTATCTGTATCTCTTTTTGTCTCTGTCTATATCTCTGTCTCTTTGGCTCTAGCTTTATCTCTTTCTGTCTCTATGTCTCTATTTATCTCTGTATCTCTGTCTCTATCTCTCTGTCTCTGTCTCTATCTCTTTTTCTCTGATTCTGTCTCTGTCTCTTTCACTCTCTATCTTGTTCTCTCTGTCTCAGTGCCTCTGTCTATCTCTATCTTGTTCTCTCTGTGTGTCTTTCTCTGCCCCTGTCTCTATTTCTTTCTTCCTTTCTCTGGCTCTCTCTTGGAAAAAAACTCTCAGTGAATATACACACTCTTCCCTTTTGCAGCCAAATGCCTGGAAAAAAGCTGTCCGTAATCTGCATTTTCTCTCTCTTCACTGACTTCTCAGTTATTTGTAATCTGTCTTCTGACCTCATGTCTCATTTGAAATTGTTCTTTCCAAATCTACCAGGGATCTTCGAATGGCCAGATGCAATGGCTTTTTGTCAATTCTTATTCTTAAAAAAAATACAAAATTAAACCCTTACCTTCCATCTTGGAATCAATACTGTGTATTGGCTCCAAGGCAGAAGAGTGGTAAGGGCTGGGCAATGGGGGTTATGTGACTTGCCCAGGGTCACACAGCTGGGAAATGTCTGGAATCAGATTTGAACCCAGGACTTCCCAGCTCCAGGCCTAGTGCTTTATCCACAGAACCAGTTTGCTGCCTTAATTCTTATCCTTCTTGATAATTCTGTTGCATTTTAAATTAGTGAGCATGAATGAATACACAGTTAGGTGATATAGTAGCACACTGGACTTTGTTCTAATCTACCCTTGAACATTTATTAGATGTGTGACCCTAAGTGAATCATTTACCCCTGCCTCAGTGTCCTCATCTGTAAAATGATCTTCCATTAATATTATGTAGTATATAATTTTATGTATTATATATAGCATATAATAATAATAATAAATGATATTAATTAATAGTGCCTATGCCCCAGAGTTGTGGGGAGGATCAAATGAGATATCTGGAAAGGGCTTAGCACAATACGTGGCTCACAGTTGCCACTTACTAAATGCTTCTTTTTTCCCTTCCTTCCCTCTTCTGTCTCTGCACTCTGCCCTGGTAACCTCCTCAGTTCTTATGGGTTTAATTATCATCTTTACACAGATGATTTCCAGCTTGTATTTCCAAAGCTTAGTCTCCCCCTCTCTGCCACCCCCATCTCCAGTCCTGGATCGTCAGCATTTCCAACAGACCATTTCATAGTCATTTCTCCTATCCAGCTCCTCTACGGCCATGGCCACCAGGTTGATTGGGCCTCACCACCTCTCCCTGGGACAGTTACAATGACCTCTGAACTGGTCTCCGTCACTCAAGTTTATACCCTCTCTGGTCTGTTTTCTACACTGCTGCCACCGGTGTCACTCCCGGCTGGATAAATGACTAGAGCTCCCTGTTGTCTGTAGGATCAAATTCAGACCCCTCCATTTAGCATTTCAAGCCTTTCCCAGCGTGGCTCTCCTCATCACATTTCTCCCCTTCAAGTGCTCTCCCATCCAGTCAAGCTGCCCTACATGTCCTTCACACAAAGTATGTCGTCTCCCATCTCCATGCCTTTGTTCATGGGTGGCTCGCCCCCCCAATGCCCTCTCTCTTCGCTTCCACCTTGTAGAACCCCTATTTTCCTTTAGAGCCTGCTTAAGGGCTGCCTTCTACATGAAGCTTCTCCGAATCTCATCGTGCTCCCCCCCCAACAAAATTGTTGTTGTCATGTCTGACTCTGTGACTCCATTGGGAGGTTTCTTGGCAGGTAATGGAGGGGTTTGCTATTTCCTTCTCTGGCTCCTTTTACAGAGGAGGAAACTGAGGCAGAGTTAAGTGACTCAAAGCTAGTAAGTGTCTAAGGACAGCTTTGAACTCAGGAAGATGAGTCTTCCTGGCCTACGCTCTATCCACTGCATCCCATACCTCCCCACAGCTACCTGAAGTGTAAGGCTAACACAGAAAACAGAATGTATGAGCTGGAGGGGGAGGCTGAAAGACAGACAGACAGACAGACAGACAGACAGACAGACTGACTGACTGATTCCCAGGCTCCAAGGAGCTTCCTGCCTTCTCAGCCCAGCAGGCCTAAGGGGCTCAGGACCAGGAGGGGGGGACGGCACCTGTCGGTAATCTTTCCAGTTCCTCTGGAAGTTTACGCTGCCATTCACTCGGCGCTGAATGAGGGTCCACCCTCCACCACTGGTCTCCATGTCACAGTACACCTGGTGGGAAAGCAACTTTAGGGAGTCACAGTTGATTGAATGAAAGGATAAATGAATGACTGACTCTTCTATGTGTCTTCTCCCACTGCAGTATAGTCACCCTCCCACCTCCAAGCAGGACTGGCTCAATCCTTCTACGAGATTCTCTGACCTTGGTATTCATGGGGTCAGGGGTGGAGACAAAGAGTTGAAAAGAGGCTCCCCACTGCTGCCCCCAACATTCCACTTCCCTTCCTAATGGACCATATTTTCCAGCTGCCCCAATTTTTCCACTAATATTTCTGTTCCTCAGTGGTAGTTCCTGCCCAAGAGATCCCCAAGGACCTAGTGGAGGAGTTTCCTGGCTATGTCTGGGAGCTGTAGACTCAAACATCTACCGGTGTTCAGAGCCATGAGGGCCAGGGGAACTCGAGGCATTGTGGTATTAGAAACAGCCTCAGTTCAGGAATTAGAAACGTTGAGTTCCAGGCCTTCACCACGACCTGATTGTGTGATTGGGCCTCAGTTTCTTAGCCTGTAAAATAGGGGAGTAGATTAGGGCTCTTGGAGTTCAGTGAAGAAATCCCTGCTTGCTGGCCCAGGGTAGAAAGCCAATGATGCTCCCCTGACCTTCTTGGGCTCTGTCCAGTTGGCTATGTGGATAGTGTAGACACCGCTGACGTTGATTCCGGAGAGGCGGATTTCCCAACAGTCCTGGAAAGATCGCTCATCCTTCTGTAACGGAGCTGGGGTGGTGTGCAAAGGCAAAAAAAGGGAAAGAACAGAGGACCAGGTCAGCCTGAGATAGTCACTCCTGGGCAGGGAGGGCCATCTCTTACATCAGCTCCATCCTTCATACTTTACAAACATCTCCTTTGATCCTCACAATGGTTGGGTGAGGGAGATAGGGTGAGGATTAGCATCCCCATTTTAGAGATAGGAAAACTGGGGTTCAGAAAAGGGGAAATGAATTGTCCCTGGTCACATAGAAAGTTGGTGGTGAGTCAGGGCTAGAATTTATGCTCGGTCTCCCACCCTGGCTTGGTAGATCCTCAAGAATCCAGATAATCTTCATGAGCCCCTGCTACTTCCAGCCTCCCATTCTATCCCATGCTTATACACCAGGAAGGGTCACATGCAGGTCCTCTATTTTAGCTCTCTAAGACCCAAATGGCTCCTCTCAGGGATGGGTTCTAGGATCACAGATTTAGAAAGGACCTCAGAGGTCATCTAGTCCAACCCTCATCCTCCCTCTTCCAACACACACTTTTTTTTAAACCTTCCATTTTAGAATCTATATTGTATATTGGTTCCAAGGCAGAAGAGTGGTAAGGGCTAGGCCATGGGGATTAAGTGACTTTTCCAGGGTCACACAGTGAGGAAGTGTCTGAGGCTAAATTTGAACCCAGGACATCCTGTCTCTAGACCTGTCTATCAATCCATTGAGCCACTCAGCTGCCCCTACACGTTTTTTTTTTTTTTTGGTAAATAGAAATAACTTGTCTATTGCCACATAGATCTGAAGTAGTTACTATTTACTGAGCCTGGAGTCAGGAAGACTCACCTTCATGAGTTTAAGTCTGGTCTTAGACACTCACCTGGAGAAGGAAATGGCATACCACTCTAGGACATTCATCAAAAGAACTCATGAAGAGTTGGACACAGGGGCATCTGGGTAGCTCAGTGGATGGAGAGCCAGGCCTAGAAAATGGGAGGTCCTGGGTTCAAATTTGGCCTCAGAGACTTCCTAGCTGTGTGACCCTGGGTAAGTCCCTTAACCCCCATTGTCCAGCCCTTACCACTCTTCTGACTTAGAATTAATACTTAGTAATTCTAAGACAGAAGGTGAGGGTTAAAAAAAAAAAGAGTTGGACACAAATGAATGACTCAACAATGACAACATCCCAACCTCTGACTTCCAGTGGTTTTTGGTCCTTCATCTACCCAGCAGAATTACTACCAGTTCCAGATCCAGGCCCTTTCCAGCTCAGATGTTCTGTGGTCTAAGGTTCTATGATATTCTGTATAATCAGCCTTTTTTAAAAAGAAAACATCCCTAACCTTCTGTCTTAGAATCAATACTAAGTATTAGTTCCAAGGCAGAAGAGCCATAAGGACTAGGAAATTGGGGTTAAGTGGCTTGCCCAGGGTCACACAGCTGGGAAGGGTCTGAGGCCAGATTGGAATGCAGTACCTCCTGTCTCTATCCACTGAGCCAACTAGCTGCCCCTTGTATAGTCAGAACCTGCTTCTAGAAGTACAAATAATTTAAGATGGGGAAGAGAGTCTTCTCAAAGCTTCTGGTCTCCTGTCCTCAGATACTCATGTTTGCCTGCCTCATGCCTGCAATCAGTTGTTAGCATCTCATTCCTTTTGGGATGGAATGCTTTTCTGACATAGGATTATACTTCTAGAACTGGAAGAGATCTCAGAGATATGATGGTCCATCCCTCTCCTTTTATAGATGAAGAAACTGAGGCTCGTGGAGGTTAAATGTCTTGCTTAAGAAGCCAGGTCACTCAGTAGATAGAATGCTGGACCTGCAGTCAGGAAGACTCATCTTCCGAGCCCCAGACATTTACTAGCTATGCGACCCTAGCCAAGTCACTTAACCCTATTTGCCTCAGTTTCCTTATCTATAAAATGGGCCAGAGAAGGAAATAGCAAACCATTCTCGTATCTTTGCCAAGAAAATTTGAAATGAGGTGATGATGAGGAGGACATGACTAAAGACAACTTGATATATATGCACAGGTAGTACTACACAGGTAGTAAACTTATTCAAGGTGGGATTTGAACTTAAGTCCTTTGACTCCAAAGCTAGTATTTCCCCCCAATGTATTTTTCTGCCTCCATTTCTTGTGTAGCCTAGGTCATGTAACTTTCTTTTCACTAAAACTCTGTCTGCCTCAGTTTCCTCAACTGTAAAATGGGGATAATAATAGCATTTACCACCCAGGGTTGTTGTGAGTATTAAATGAGATAATAATTGTAAAGTAATTAGCAAGTGCCTGGCACACAGTAGGTACTTAATAAATTCTTGTTCCTGCCTTCTCTCCCCTCTTGCCTGTCACTGGTGGCTCTTGGTCCATGGGCCCTAGCTTGTACATTCTTAGGGTGGCCAGAAAAACAGACAGGGGTCTGGGATTTCTCTGTCTGTCCCAGAGGACCCCAGATCATGCTGAACTATTTTCCATGGAGTGAGTAAAGAATACCACAAAGGATCTGGCTCCTCTAGACCCCCACTGGGTAAATGTCACAGTATTTAAAAACAAACAAGTGAGGAATGTTAACAACTTCTACCCCCAAAACTATTTGTTTGTTGTAATTGCAGAAGTGGCTTTGGCTGTGAGATTACCCAAACTCTGGCTCCTCTGAGGGTTGGCAGGATCTCTAGGGAGACAGGGGCCACTAAAACTGGCAGGTAGTTCAGCCAATGAGCTGAGGAGGTGGGACTTCTGGTTTTTGACTGGTCCCCTGGAGGTGGGGGAGTTGAAGGGAACTCTTAGAGGGATCAAGTGTTATTGTTCACCTTTTACAGACAAAGTAACTGAGGACCCACAGAGGAGAAGTGACCAAATCACAAGATAACAGAACTCAAGCTGGAGGTGTCTGTAGAACTCTGATACTTGAGTCTGTGGGATCTTGGACGAGTCACATAACCACCAGGGATCTCATTTTCATCTCTAAGTTTGATCCAATAGAACACCAAAGAGATGTTAGTAGACCATCATAGCCTGTCATAATTGATAGGTCCCACAGAGGTCATCTAAACCAACAAAGGCCATAGAGTGAGTCCAAGGCAAAATTCAGGGCTTGCCTATAATCAATAATTCTTGTTATTGTTTATTGTGAATATAGAACATCCCCAAAATTCTGCTGTAGTTTTAAGCTTTAAAAGTTTAAAATTGCATTTTGGGGATTCCTCCATTATCCCTCTTTCCATGTATCTCCTCCAATTAGGAATATAGACTTTGAACCAGGAGGGTCTGGTTGTTCAACTGTTTTTCAATTGTGTCCTACTCTTTGTGACCCCATTTGGGTTTTTCTTGGCAAAGATACTGGAATGATTTACCTTTTCCTTCTCCAGTAGGTTAAGGCAAACAAGGTTAAGTGACTTGCCCAAGGTCACATAACTATGAAGTGTCTGAGACTGGATTTGAACTCAGGTTTTTCCTACTGTGAAAACAGAATTACCCTCCTTTTGTTTTGTTTTTAACATAATCAATCAGCAACCTCTAATTTAATTAGTCAGGTACCTGGAGGTCCTTTACCATTGAGATGTGCAGGGATAGACCAGCCCAAAGTGAAAGGAAGTAGAAACCAAAGAGACAGGAAATAGATCCCACAAGCACTGTGCCCCTGAGCAATATCAGACAAATTAAGAAACTATGATTGGTTCCTGAGGTGTGACATGGGATGTGAGAGAGCTAATGGGTGGAGAAAAATGTTTATAAGGTGAGACCCAACATGAAGTGGGGGATTCACATTTGCATTCAGATTCCCACTGGCACTCTAGAGGCACTGGGATTTGGACTCAGACCCTAACTGAAGGAGCTCTCTCTTGGGCTGGTAAGACTTGCTGAAGACACTACCGAGACACCTGGCTGAAGATTGGGACCTGAGGGAGCCTTTGTTGGTGGTGAGCTGGATCCCATAAGATTGGTACTTAGAGTATTTAGCTAGGCAATATTTTCTACCTCCTTCCTACCTTTTCTTCTTTTTACTATATTTCTATTAAACTAAATTGTTGAAAGCTACTAACAGTCTCATAACTTAATATATAATTATTATAAAAAGTATCAAGTCCCATCCTTGAATTTATAGATGATATAATTGAAGAGGCTCTGAGAGGGGGAATGAGCATGTCAAGTGTCAAATCAGGGATTTGAACACAGGACCTCTGACTCCAGATCCTAAGGACCCTTCCACTGTGCCACATTGCTTCTCATTCAGTATTTACAAACCATCAATTATATACAAGAGTCTGTGCTGGGGCCTGTAGTCTTAAAAATGACCTATCTTCTTGGAGGGTGAGGGTCAGAGCACACCATATGTACATAGATAAACCTCAAGGAGTGGGATGGGACCAAAGGTGAAATTGAGACAAAGTGCTTTAGGGAAGGTGGAGGAGGAAGAGATCACTTTCGTCTAGGGGATCAGGGTAGACTTCTTAAAGGAAGCAGCAATTGTGCCAAGCCTAGAGGATTCTTAGAATTAGAGATAAGGGATAGAGTAGAGAAATTCAATGTTTAAGCAAAGGAGGAAGACATGGTTGGAACTGTGAAATAGGACAATTATGTTGGTAGCTGGTACTTAGGGTGGATTGGAAAGAGGAGAAAAGAAGAATCTGGGCTCACATTTCTTTAGTACTTTACAAAGCACTTTCCTATTAGTTATTTCATTTAATCTTTATTTTTTAACCCTTACTTTGGGGCAGCTAGATGGCAAATTGGATAGAAAGCCAGGACTGGAAAAGGAAGGTCCTAGCCCTTATTTTCAAACAAAACAAAACAAAACAAAAACTCTTACTATCTGACTTAGAATCGACAATTAGTATCAGTTCCAAGATAGACTTGTGGTAAAGGCTAGGCAGTTGCCCAGGGTCAGATAGCTAGGAAATATCTGAGGTCACATTTGAACTGAAGACCTTTCATTTCCAGGTTTGGCTCTCTACCCACTATTTCCCATGAAGGAGACAGGGCAGGGGCTATTAGTTCCATTTTATGGAAGAGGACATTTGTGAGGGAGTGATTTGCTCAAGATCCCCTGGGCAGGGGAGGGGACCTCTCTTCTCTCTTCACTTAATACACCGAAGTCTACTCATAATGGGTACCCATTTTATGAATTCACTGAAGACCCTTCCTCAGAGAGTACACACAGGCTGAGCTCTGTATCAAGGATCTCTAGGTTCTGTTGGGCAGAGATAGAAGCAACAAGTCCAGCACAAAGAGGCGGGGCATTAATGAGCCAGTGGGGAGGGGAGGTGTTGAGGGAGTTTCATGGATAAGGAGTTTCGAGAAAGTAAGACATCTCAGTCATTCTAAGGGCTTCTCCATCTTTCTCACTAATATCAGATGAGGCTTCCTTGTCTTCCAGAGGCTGCCATTCAGATGTGCCTACAACTGGAGTCCGGGCTTGGAGAGGAATGAAGCCTGTGCACGGTGCCCTGGGTAGGCTCCATAGGACAGCCACACTTGGGATCAATTTGAACAGTTCCAGGCCCAGCATTCTCCAGAATCCCTTCATGGAATCACAATCGGTGGGAGACTCCCTCCACCCCACTCTTCCAACTCTTAGGACAAAAATGCAACTCTTTATCATCTTGGCTCTTCAGATTTTAGACCTATTCTCCTCAGTTCTGGCCCAAGGGGTAAGCAGGATAGGTAGGGGTTATGCTGGCAGGGTCCCCTACATCTCCCATGTCTGAGAAAACAAAGGGTTTTAGAGATCTGGTCCAATTCCTTTATTTTACATATGGAAGCTAAAGCCCTGGAGGGCAAGTGACTTGTCCAAGGTCACAAGACAAGTTATTCATTATAAAGAAAATAGTAGAACATAGGCATCCTGCATTCTCAATCCCCAGATGCTGTACCACACAGTGCAAGTGTTCCCTGCTTTTCAGTCTCCCAGAAGACATTAGTATGATGCAGACAGCCTGAGAAGGAGTGATTGGGATGAGGAGAAATGAGAATAGTTCCTGAATTTCGCCAAAGGAAGCCCAGGACCCAAGCAGACCCCGAGACTTGGACTTTAGGAGGCTGGGCAGATGTTTTGAGCTGTTAAGGCCCTCTAATACTTTCTGACAAATGGTAACTTCCAGTATCTTGCTTTGTCACTTTGGGAAGTTTTTCCTTTGGGCCACAGTTTCTTCTTCTGTAAAATGAGGGGGCTGATCTAGATGATCTCTAAGGGCTTTTCCATGTCAGACAGTTCAAGCTTCTTTGACTCTAAACATTATTCCACCCATTTGACAGATGACAAAATGGAGGTCAAAGAGTAACTTGTTCAAGGTCAAGGATTTGCTCAAGCAGAACTGGATTTTTTAAAATTACAGAACTTAAGTGTGGACCATCATCTAGGAAATCTAGTTCAAATCCCTAAGGTATCTCTTCCCCCTGCTTTACTTTCCCTGCAGGCCTCTGGCAACCTCCTCACCTTTGCCAGTAGAGACAATGTGGACCAGGCGTTGCACAGAGTCCAGGAGCTGCCGCTGCTGCCGCTGGAGGAGGCTTGTATTGCTGTTGGCTGCATGTAGGCTCCTCTCCAGGCCCTCCAGGGTGCTACTCTGCCGGTTCACCAGGCGCCGGAGCTTCTCCCTCTCACCCCGGATGCCCTCCAGCTCAGTTTGGTGCTTGCTTTCCATGGTCCTAACTCGTGTCTCTAACACACTGCCCAGGCAGAACACGGTGGGCAGAGGGGGAAAAGGAAGCCTCTGTGAGGGAGCCAGGATCTACCACCAACTTATGGGGCATCCTGGCTGTAAAACTGAGGTTGAACTGGATCAGCACTGAGTTTCCTTCTAGACCTGAGGTTATGTGTCCTAGGAGCCATTCTTATAGGGTCCATTCCAACTTTGACCTTGGAGTTACTACATTATTTAACATTTTCTGCTCTATGGACCTTTCCAGCTCTGACATTCTATGATTCTACAAATCAGTTTAGTACTTGGGTCCATGTAGAGTTGAGTAGCTAGGCGGTATAGTGGGTAGAACTTGAGTCGGAAGACCTGAATTCAAATCCAGACTCATGCTTATTAAACTGTATGACCCTGTGCCAGGCACTTAACCCTGTTTATCCCAGTTTCCTCTTCTGTAAAATGAACTGGAGGAGGAAATGACAAACCACTTCAATATCTTTGCCAAGAAAAGTCCAAATGGAGCCACAAAGAGTAGGACACCTGAACAACAGAATTGGAGAAAGGTGACCTGGGATTGATCAAGCTGCCAATATCCCAAACTTTCCTTTAGTTTCCCTTTGGAGGACCTACAACCAGCACCCTACAAGGGAAAAGGGAACAGACAGCTTGGATCTAAAGATGACTGGCTGATAGAGGAGATTCTGTACATGCGTTGGAGTCTGCCCAAAGTCTCACAGTGAATCAATAATAATAGCTAGATTTAATATAATCTGTTAAGGTTCAAAAAGTGCTTAATATAGATGAACTCATTTGAACCTCAGAGCAACCTTGTTAGGTAAGTATTATTATTATCTCCATTTTACAGATGAGGAAACTGAGACCTAGAGAAGTTAAGTGACTTCATACAGCTAGTAAGTGTCTGAGGAAGATTTGAACTTAGTTTTTACTGATTCCAGGTCTTAAGTGCCACCCACTGTATCACCTAGTTGCCTAACAGAATAGTAACCCAGGGCCTCTGACTCTCAGGCCAGTGATCTCTGTCTCTGTCTCTGTCTCTGTCTCTGTCTCTGTCTCTGTTTCTGTCTCCATCTTCATCCTTGGCTCCATCTTCAATTTTGTCTGTCTCTGTCCTCATCCCTTTAACTATTTCCATCTCCATTTCCCTCTGTTGCCTCCCTGGGATTCCTTGGTCACCAGGCAGAGCTTACCAGTCCACTGGAAAGGCTGTTCTTATTTCTCAGGTTCCCTCCTTTTCCCTCCAGCTTCCTACCTGTTCCGATTCTGCAGTTTGTGGATTTCATTTGTCTGCAGCAGCAGCTGTTTCTCCAGCTTGTTGGTGGACAGTGAGTTCTCCAACAGTTGGAGCTCAATTCTGGATGTCTGGTTCAGCACCTGTGCAGGGGACAGGGGGGAGCCCATTTGTACCTTTCTTGGTGACCTAGGGGTCTTTGTAAGGGAAGTCTCTTCCTTCCTTCCTTCCTTCCTTCCTTCCTTCCTTCCTTCCTTCCTTCCTTCCTTCCTTCCTTCCTTCCTTCCTTCCTTCCTTCCTTCCTTCCTTCCTTCCTTCCTTCCTTCCTTCCTTCCTTCCTTCCTTCCTTCCTTCCTTCCTCCCTCCCTCCCTCCCTCCCTCCCTCTCTCTCTCTCTCTCTCTCTCTCTCTCTCTCTCTCTCTCTCTCTCTGCTCCTCCCTCCCTCCTTCCATCCCTCTCTCCCTCCCAAGTTTGGATTGGAACCCAGGTCTTTTGACTTTTGGCTCAAGGCTCTGCCTGAACTTCATTCTCTCCCTACTGCCCTATGGATGTGCCCAGCTTGGGCTCCAATATTTCCCGAGCCAAGGACCAATCAAATTAGGCCAACCTGAGAAGGGGCCACACATGGTAGGTGGCTTGTGGGGTAAGGCCCTAAAACCAGCAGCCTCTGCCTAACTCTGTTGTCCTACAGAGCAGTATTTCCTAGTTAGCACTGAATACACAGAAAGCTTTCCTTCCATTTGGAGGATTCTCTGTGGACCCCTGGTCACTACCAGCATCAGGGATGGGCTTCATAGGCTCCCCCTTATTAGCCTATTTGGGATCCCTAAGGACCAACGCCAACGTCAGTGGTCTGGCTGGCTTGGACGAGGGGACCATCTATGGAACAGGATGAAGCTAACTGGATCCCAAATGGACCAAAGGTTGTTGTTCCTGGTGTGGTTTTCTATTTTATCCCCAAGTCTGTCCCCATTTTATAGATGAAGAACTGAGGATTATAGGGGTACAATGAATTGGCTGCCTCATTAGCCACAGGTTTTTAGCAGCCATAGTGAGAAGACTGATTCAGGAATGACCCTGGAGGGGAAGGGAAAAGGTTTGTTTGGAGGTTTATGTCAGTTTAGGAGGACAGAGCCAGGAGGCCTTGGTCTGAGACTTGAATCGACTACTCCCTTATTAGGGGATCTTTTTTTAAACCCTTACCTTCCATCTTAGAATCAAGGCTGTGTATTGATTCCAAGGCAGAAGAATGATAAGGGCTAGGCAATGGGGGTTTAGTGATTTATTTAGGGTCATATAACTAGGAAGTGTCTGAATCCAGATTTGAACCCAGGAATTCCTATCTCTGGGCCTGACTCTCGGTCCACTGAGCCAGCTAGTTACCTCCTTATGTAATCTTAAAAATTTTTTTTTAATTATTATTTTTGCTGTGTGATCCTCAGCAAGTCTTTTCCCTATTTGAGTCGTAGTTTTTCTCATCTGTAAAGGAGCTTCTATATGATGCTCTCCAGAGCTTCTCCAAGTTTTAAAGGATTGTGACTTTAAGCATTTTCTCCGACCTGCCTCATTTCTGCAAAGTTCTGAGCTGCCTCCTTTCCCCCCCTAGATCCCCTGTCTATTAAACTGGGGAGCTCCAAGCCTGACTGTTGCCTTTTCCCTTGAAGGCCTGCTAGGACAAAGGGCAAGAGAAGAAGATTGTTGAGAATGGTTGGGTGTCCCGCTTCCTTATAGCCACCCTCCTCCTGCCAATTTTCCACAATGGTTTTAAATATACCTTAAATTGGCTCCTGAAGCCATCAGAGTATTTAGAGCTGGAATGGACATTAGACATCACATACCCAAACCCCTTGCTTTTATAATTAAAGAAACTGAGGCCCGGGATCCCCTGGGACCAAATTCAGTCTCTCATGCTTACTATCACTACGATCTTGGGCAAACCACTAAACATCCTTGGCCTCTGTGTCTTCACCTGTAAATGAGGGAGGCTAGATAAGAAGGCTTCTGAGGTAACATTCCCTTTAAGTTCTAAATCTATGGTCCAATGACCCTAAGTTTTCAAGAACATAGCAGGGATGAAAATTTAGGACTTTTCATTCTAAATTTGGGGGTTCCGTGACCTTAGGTGGGGGCTAACAATCCTGGAGGAAAGCATGGTTCAGCTCAGGGAGAAAGTTCATGTGGGGCTCCCACTGCAAAACTAGAACAGTTTAAACCCTAAATTGTCTTGCCTTCCTAGGTCCTTCAGGCATTCTCTCTCTCCTTTACCTGTCCCCCTGCCCTCAGTTTCTCCAAGTATCCTCTCTTACCTTGCCTCCCCAGCTTATCCCCAACATCATCTCCTACTAGACCCCTCAGGGTGGCTCCCCTCTTGTTCCTGCTCTCAATCCTCCTCTCTCATGTCTCCTACCTGGGCTTCCACATCAGTGAGTTTCCTCGTTTGTTGGGCTGTCTGGTTGAGGAGATTGGTGCCAAGTTCCAGCATGGTAGCTGTCTGGTTCTGGACTACTTTCTGTTGGATCTGAACCATCTCTGACTTCATATTCATCTGGATGTAGCTCTCCAGCTGAAAGGAAAAGAGTGGAATGTCTGGGTCATGGCAAAGGGTTGGGTTTGACCACCTCATTAGCATCCATCCAATGGGGATCGCCCATTGGGGAGGCACTGAGTTATGGTCCCCAAAGGATATTGCCCTGGAGAACCAATCTAAAGGAGTGAGCAGGACTCTAGATTCTCAGAACATGGCCTATATTTCGGGGGATAGTCTGCTTTAGGAAATGGGGTCTCCCATGTTGAAAGAGCTTGAGGGTTTACTAGCAAAATAAGCACAAAGATTAATTTTAAATGATAACCACTGCTATTTTATTTATTAAGGATAGGCAGACAAGTATAGTAGAAAGAGCACAGTATTTAGAGATGAGAGATTAGGTTCAATTCCTAGCTATGTCAGCGATTTAGCCATGTAATCATGAACAAAACAACTTTTATGATCAGCTAGGTAGCTCAGTGGATTGAGAGCCAGGTCTAGGGCTGAGAGGTCCTGGGTTCAAATGTGCCCTCAGACACTTCTGAGCAGTGTGACCCTGGGCAAGTCACTTAACCCCCATTGCCTTGACCTTACCAATCTTCTGCTTTGGAACCAATACACAGTAAGGTAAGGATTATTATAAAAACAAACAAACAAACAAACCCAACACAGCTTTTCTGACCCTCAATTTCCTCATTTATAAAATGGGATGAATAATTTCTACATTACTTACCTCATGGAGCCAATGTAAAGTAAGTACTGTAATGCTCTATAGACATATAAGTCATTATTATTGAAATGTAAGCTGTTATTATCATTATTTATTTGAGTAGTGCTACCCAAAGCTTGACACCTTGACCCATGGCTGGACCCCTGGGAACATCAGTGTTTACATTTCTGAGGAGAGAACCTACCTGGGGTAGAACCAACATATGTTACATGCTTAACAATAGCCTCTCCCCGCAAAATGGTGTTCATGACCCCATTTAAATTTAATCCGCATTACTGACATTTTCTCCATCTCTCTCTTTAGTTTAGACAATCAGTAAAATAATAAATCAAATCCTCATGTGTATCATTTTAAATTTCTTTTCTTTAAACCCTTACCTTCCATCTTAGATTCAATTCTATGTATTAGTTCCAAGGCAGAAGATCGGTAAGGACTAGGTAAGGGGGGTTGAGTGACTTGCCCAGGGTCACACAGAGAGGCAGTACCTGAGTCCAGATTTGAATCCAGGACCTCCTCTCTCTAGTCCTGGCTCTCAGTCCACTGAGCCACATAGTTTCCTCCCATTTTTAATTTCTATGGTGTAAATTCTCTGAAAATTTAACA